>NW_022631045.1:3649256-4849256 GCF_010015895.1 Lontra canadensis
TGTGTGTGTGTGTGTATATATATATATATATATATATATATATATATATATATATCTGATCTTGTAAAAGTTTCTATGCCATTAGCAGAATGATATAAGACTTACTATTTCTTCCAGGGGCACCTGGGTGGCATGGTTGGTTAAGAGACAAAGTTGGTTTTAGCTCAGGTTGTGTTCTCAGGGTCATGAGATCAAGCCCTGAACCCTGAGATCAGGCTACCTACCTAAGGCAAAGTCTGCTTGGGACTCTCTCTCCCCCACCCCCTGCCCCTCTCTCTTGCTCTCGCACTCTCTCTCTCTCTCAAATAATTAAGTCTTAAAGAAATAAGGGGGACTTACTGTTTCTTCTAGAATAAGAAACACTGGTTATTTCTTAAGTTCCACTTCACTTTTTTTCTTCTAAAATTTAAATCAATTAAATAAAATTAATGCAGTATTTTACATAGAGAATGATTGCATTATTTCAAAGTTAAAATAGTTGTCCATCCATACTGAATCTGTCCCCAAAAAAGATGTACAGAAGGATATTCATCAAATCACTGGTAGTAGAATTAAGAGTGATTCTTCCTTCCTCCTTTGAATTTTATTCAACTGTGACTTTTTTTTTAAGATTCTATTTATTTATTTGACACAGAAAGAGAGATAGCTAGAGAAGGAACACAGGCAGGGGGAGTGGAAGAGGGAGAAGCAGGCTTCCTGCCGAGCAGAGCCCCCCATGCGGGGCTCCATCCCAGGACCCTGAGATCACGACCCGAGCCGGAGGCAGATGCTTAGCAACTGAGCCACACAGGCGCCCCACTATTGTGTCTTTTGACAACTGATGTGTGGTATTCCTAGCTGCCCACCAAAGTCCTTTCTTACTTACTACCTGCACCATGGCTAAGCCACGTTTCCCAACCTCTCTTGTACCTGCACAGAGCTATGTGACTAAGTTCTTTCTAACAGAATATGAATGGAAATGATGTTCAACTTCCACCGGGCATGAGCTTTGAATTCTTTCTTTCTCCTTCCTGTCTGGTGACCACAGCCAACTTAGAAAGCATGCACTGTAGATGGCGGATGTGTCAGGCCAAATGTCTGAAAGTATACAGAACAGAGCTATTCAACAGCCAGAAACACTCACGTTGGTTGTGTCACACAAGAGAACAAAAGTTGTGTTCTTTAAGCTGTATTATTGTGATTCTCTTTACAGGTCACCCTATTCTTTTAGTATAATTAACATAAGCCAGCAATATTTTATTTAATAGAAAAGAATAATAAGCCATAATCTAAAAATAGAATCAAACCAGTCTAAAAAAAACCAAACCAAATCTAGGCAAAAGTCCCAGCACATATGTCACAGACTCCAATGATTCTGGCAACAATCTAAGAGCAAATGTGGCTGCCACCATCCTGACTGACGTGGGAGGACAGATCTCACCAGCTGGGAGACTTAGAAGTAATGGCACCAAGTGGCCTCATGGATCTTCTGAATTAGATGCATGGTTGAGACTTGTTTTGTTTGTTGGTTAAAGACAGTCTGGCTTATGATGTTTCAGATTATTCAAGAGACTGTTGCCTCTGAATTCAGAAGGCTAGTAGTCTCAACTATCATTAATCTTGATACACAACCAAATATCTCACTTGGTTTTAAGTATATCAGTTGCACCTAGACAAGCCTGTATTCTCTAAGCCCTGGTTCATAGCATTTTGAAGATTAATTTTGACATAGAACCTTTTTGCATGGATTAACAAAACTCTTTTGTCCAAAGCACAGTCTGGGAGACCTCACCCATACACCATCCATTGCATTTTTGACGTATTTGTATATCTCTACATCCGTGTACAGGGCTACTGAAGGCCAGTAAAATTCTTTGAATCATTTGGATCTAATCCTGGAATCAAAGTATTTATAGAAAAAAGTCTTCTGAAAACTGGAAGGGGCTGCAAGAAGCCATTTGGTCCAGGGCTCTTCCAAGTAAGCCATCAAATATTTTTCTTAAACTTTTTAATTAAGCTACAAGATGACAGGTTTCCAGATTTTATTTATCACCACAGAGATAAATGGTTTTCAAATAATCACGGAGGAGAGAAACGTGGGAGGTTAAAATAAAAACTCTCATTTAGTTCTCTTCACACATCTGCCCCAGAAAAATCTTTTTTGAACTCCAAAAAAAAAAAAAGTTTTAATTTTATGAAAGAACAAATTGGAATATGAAAGGCATGAGAATCCTAAATGTCTGGCTCATTTCCTCTCAAGAAATAAAAATCTTTCAACAACGTGTTTATAAGTTACAAGCCAGACACAAATACTAATTTCTCAGTCCAAAGATATCCAATTTCCATTATAATGCATTTAAATCTCTGCAAACTAGAGTGTTTTTATAAACCATGCCAGTCAAAGATGTCTAAAACAATGTTGCCTGATTCTTTTCCGAAGTTAGCTTTATACCAATTAGCTATTATTTCTAGTGAGTACTCAGCCCCCGCAAAGATAACTATTCCAGTCCCTTTATTCTTGACTATCTTATTAATTTTGACATTTTTTCCTTTTATGCATTAAGGTAGCAATAGCAGCACTATCAAATTCATCAAGTAGAGAAAGATACTTCCAACTCAAAATCTAATTAATTTTTCATGTTCATTATCTTTTAAGAGTGTTTCTTGCAAAAGGACATTATCTGCTCCTCTTTTCATGATAATTGATGCAGTTCTTCCCCCATCCTTTTATTTTTTCTAATAGGTGAGGAAAGACCTTTAATACTTATACTTACAATCTTGCCAATAACTTTTTAAAGGATAAGTATTAAATATGTCATTCAAGATGCATAATGTGATACCAAAATCAGATCCATTAGAATGAGAAACTCATTAAGGGTTAAGTTTAAAGAGTTTACAGAAGTCCACTTGCCACTTTGTGAAGCACTGAAGTATTAATATGAAACACGGAGATGTGTATTCCTTTTTATATTTTTAAGAAATCATATAAACAAGAAAATTTATTTTAATGGAGGTATAACAAACAATATACTGAATATTTTTAAACACAGACTCCCAATTACAGACAGTAAACTAGCCTAAAGAATGAATGTAGGAAGAAAAGGGGTGTGTGTGTGTGCGCGCGTGCGCGTGTGTGTGTGCATGTGTGCGCGTGCACGTGTGCATGTGTGTGTTCTTTTGGGGAGGAAAAGTAAATACTCTGGACAGTTGAAGTTACTTATACCTAAAGAACCAGATGTGCATTAAAAAGAAATAAATAGTAAATAAGTGTTTTATATAAAATTTAACAATTTTTAACATCAGCAGTAGAAAGTAGAAGGAAGTGAAAGCTTGCCAATTGAAACTGGAACGTAATTTCTTATGATATACTTTACCTACTAAGTACGTACCTAGTAAAGGTACCTCTGAGAATGTGAAGAGTCACTTTATTCGTTCTCAGCTCATCTACCTGAAAGGGCCAGAAGCCTACTGGTCACTAAGAATGAGAGGACAGTCATAAATTGTCCACAAAGAGATTTTTTTCTATATCCAGAGAGAAGGGAAAAGTGGGACTTGCTTCGCATATAGGAACCCATCACAAGTCATGTCCCTCCTCAGGAAACACTGAGACCCAGAGAAATTACTAGTCCAGATGAATGCTGCCTAAAAAGTCAGAAGCAAAGAGAAGGTCAAAAGCAAAGCTTAATAAGACTTACTAAAGCAAAAACAGTTTTATTCACTTTTCCTGCTCCCTCTTTTTTAATCAACTATGATGTTGTAGACGCTAATCCTTTCCTTCCTTGGGTAGAATGTGTTTGTTGCCTTGAGTTGTAGCAACTGAAGCGCACTCACTCACACTTGGGAATCAACAAAACATATTAACAAATGGAAACCACAGCTTTTGCCTAATGAGTGGAATTTTTCTCTGTGAAAATCTAGCTAGTTCATTAAGTAGGATCGAAACCATATACTCAGCTTCATTAGGCACATGTCTGTTTAACTGAAATATCCAGCCCAAAAAGACAGTGAAAGGCATGTAATATGGACAGAACAATTCTGAAGCTTCATTTAAACATTTACCTTTGGTTCTCCACTTGGGTATAGATTTTCAAATGTTAGAATATCAAAGGGAACCAGAAAACTACTAACAATAAGAAAAGGGAAACATGGAAAAAGGAAATTAAAGAATTTGAAATTTTTACCTCAATGAATCCAAGTCTCATCACTGAAGAAGAACAGGGTGTTGCCAGTTTTCTGGGGAATTTACATGGCAGGACCCCTGTGGATAATCCACAGTCCTATGCCTATGAATTCGCTTGAAAAACAAAACAGGCTCCCAGCAGGAATGCCTACCTTTTAAAGCTGATTTAGAACATAATTTTAATGCTTTCTGAAATTACAGGTTTTTAATGTATTTGTCCTATCTTTAGCTTTTACATCTCAATTCTTTTTCTTTATCGGAGGAAAAAAAATGTAAGCAAAATCTGAAGGAGGAGGCTAAAAGGTGAGCTGTTTCACAGAGGTGTGTACGCTAACATTGACCTGGGCGTGACCCCCTGCGCTGTACAATTTGAAGACAGAATAAAATGAGTCTCTTCTTCAACAGATGAGCCTTCAAGTGCATTCTGAATAAACCCAATCATGACACTGTCATCTTCTCCATTTAGTCTCCGATTAGATACTCAGGGTTTAAATTATCACCTTTCCTTCGGAAGGTGCATACTCTTTCCTTGTCTGTGTGTGTGGATACCTTCTTCAGAGGAGCTCATTTCTGTGTCCTACAAAAGGGGCTCTGCTTGCCTGATCACTATCATCATTAAGCATTTATGAAGCACTTTAGGCTTATTTACTAGAGCTCATGATATCCCTATAAGATAGGTTGGTGTAATGGTCTTCTTATAAATGAGAAAATAGAGCTTAAGTAACTTAGCCAAGGTCACATAGATAATTTGGATGAAAGACTGAAAGTCCCTGAATCACTGTTTAGTACACAAGTGAAAACTCCGGAGTGGCATAAAAAGTTATCGGATTCAGAACTTCACACCTCAACTGCTACTGAACATGAATAATAACAGTTTTGGTTTTTAGCTCTTTTGTTTTTTGTTTTTGTTTTTGCTTTTGCTCTACCCTTGTGGCTAATGGCATTGCTTTGGAAGATCTGTGATGCCAGGGCCAGTATCTCTATAGTTCTCTGGTCTTTCCTTTTTAATCTCAAAATTACAGTTCTGGTTACAGACAATATGTCTGCATCTAAGACAATAGGAAGAGGAGAAAGTGTTTTGCCAGCCTTGTCACTCTTTGTCAGGAAAGCAAAAACTCCTCAGAAAATCCCCAGTACAGTTCTACTGTACTATTGAACCGCAAAGTTCTACTATGTCAAGGAGACTGATACGAACATCTAATATTCTACCATCTTCCATGGAAAACAATAAAAAAGAAGGAGACTGAAAGGACAATCATGCCAGCCTACTAATGGTGTCTGCCACAGTTATTTACAGTACAGAATTTTCTGCTGAATATTCATTTGCTAGGTATTGTTTGCTTCCACAACATGCTAGCATTTGTCAACAAGGCAGTAGAAGTCAGCTCCTAATTAAAAAAAAAAAAGAAAAGAAAAAAAAACCTCATATAAAAACTTATAATTTGGGAATATTTTATCTACTGATTTAATTTGGTAAAAGAAGGGAAATTTTATGAAGCCAGCTATATTTTGGTGGCTTAAACCTATGATCCAGCTTATTGTGTTCAAAGGAAATTTGAAAATTATAATTTATAGTACAAAGAGCCATATATTTTCCAGAATCCATGACTCTTTCTTTGTGTCAGTCTCCAACAGATATGTCTCCTTCATTTTCCTCTTTGTTTATCCAAATCTTAGCACTTAACTCATGGCTCAGTCACTTATTTGGCATACCAAACAACTCTGTCCTGCCAGGACACTCACCACCTGCTATTAGGAGCATTTACTATGAAGATTCATGGGATAATTTTTCATGTACATTTGTTTCACATCCCCAAAAAGTGTGACCTCTCTTTTGCTTTGTATCTTTATATAACAAAAGCTAACATTTATTGAGCATTCTGTATGTGTCAGTTCAATAATTTACATATTTTATCTTCTTTAACTCTATGAGACCAGAATTATAATTATCCCCATTTCAAAGATGAGTAATTAAGTTCACAGAGGTTAAGCAACTCACTCAAAGACAAATAGGTAGCAAGTGATCTGCAGGGATGCAAAGCAGTCACTCTTAATAATTCTGGGGTTTTTCCCTGAGCTTTATGGAGATATTATTTACATATAAGCTATCTAATATGATGATTTGGTACACGCATATACTGCAAAATGGTTACCACAGTAAAGCTAACTAACACCTCATCCCTTCACATAATTATCATTTGTGTGTGTGTGTGTGTGTGTGTGGTAATAACATTTAAGATCTACTCCCTTAATAACTTTCAATTGTATAATATAGTATCGTGAATTATAGTTAACAGGCTGTACATCACACGTTGAGAACTTATCCATCTTCTAGTTGGAGGTTTATACGCTTTGATCAACATCATCCCATTTCTCCCACACCAAGCATTCTACAATGGAAGGAGGGAAGAAAACAAGGCAGGCAGGAAGGAAGGTTGGAAGAGAAGAAGGAAGGGAAGTGAAGTGAAATGAAGTGAAGGAAAGGGAAGGGAAGGGAAGGGAAGGAATGAAGGAAGGAAGGAAGGAAGGAAGGAAGAAAAGGAAAGGAAAGGAAGAAGGGAAGGAAGGAAGGAAGGAGAGAAGGGAGGGAGGAAGGAAGGGAGAAAGAAAGGGAAGGAAGAGGAAAAGGGAAGAAAAAAGGAAATAGGTAGGCAAGCAGTAGGAAAGAGAAAGGCAAGCAGGCAGGGAGGAGGCAGGGGTGGGTTTACGGCCAGGGAGGGGAGGGGGATGGCTAATGAAATTTAAGCTTCAGAGCCCCCAGTTTCACAAGTCCTTGAATGAGGTCCTAGAATATGGGTGGTGTTTGTTTTTGTTTTTTTTTTTTTAACTTTGTGAAGTTTGTAATGCAGCTCACTTAACGCAATGAGTTGAGATCTCTCCTTTTATTCTTACTGTACCTTCATTATACTTGCCCTCTTGCTGAGGGACATTGGAGTGGCCATGGGTAACTTTGGATCCAGCTAAAGGTAAGTTGAGTTGAAGGCATACTGAGTTTGGATTCAGCAGGATACATTTACGTACTGTGTATTCACTTGCATTTGAGTTGTGATTTTTAGTGCTCACAGACTAAATGTATGTGCCCCCTCCCCACTTTATATGTTGAAATCCTAACCCCAGTGTGATTGTATTAGGAGATGGGGCCTTTGCAAGGTGATAAGGTCATGAAGGTGAAGGTCAATATCCTTGCAAGAAGATACACAAGAGTGATGATCTCTCTTGGTTATGTAAGGACAGATGATGGCCATCTATAAACCAGGAAGAAGTTTTTCACCGGAACCCACCATACTGGAACACTGACTGTCAGATTCCCCAGCCTCCAGGACTGTGAGACATAAATTTCTGTGGTTTATAAACCACCCAGATTATGGTAGTTTGTTATAGCAACGCAGTTGGACTAAGACAGGAATTTTTCTAAACTGTCAATAAAAAGATACCAAGTTCCACTAATTGTGCTAGAGAACAGGATGAATTTTGTCCTCTCTCTATATAGAACAATACTGCAAATCTTTTGTTGTATAAAGAGGCGATTAAAGAACATGTAACCGAAAATGTAGGGGAAAATATTATAGAGGTGCACCAGAGGATATTATTCTCCTGAACCACATGATGATTGTGGGAGTTTCTAGCTTTCAAACATTATAACTTGTTATAATTTTCTTTTTAATTTTGGAGAAATATTAATTTCATATTCACAATTTTTTTTATTCCTTTTCTTAACAAGGATCCAAAAACTACCTAAGCTTCAGGATTCTGTGTAACGTGGTTCTGTCCATGAACAAAGCAAGGAAGGCAACACCACCTACCAGCAGCTCTTTACACCACAAACAATACAGATAACGTGTGCACCTGTATGAAAGACTACAGGTGTGATCCGTGAAGACATCAGTAGGGTGGTAAGAAAAGCAACCCTTCCGTGGGACGATCACTGTGGAAACTTCTGTTTAAAGCCTCTGTGGATCTCAGGTTACCTAGCTCCATTACGAGAAGCAGGGTCGGAAAGAGGGGGCCGGAATATTTTATTCACTGAGCTCTTGAAGATCCTGAATATTTGCCCATCTACCACTTTGAAGGCAGAATCAAATATAGCAATATTACTACAGTCATGACAATAGGCAGAATAAGAAACAAAAGTGTTAAAGCAGCTAATGAGTTCAGCTTCTAAAGCAGGGATGAGGAGCTCTCTTGGCAAGACAAAATGGCGTCAGTGATTAGCGCAGAGAACAACATGTGATGATCAGACACAAAAGGACACCTGACAACAGGAGGGTGAACAAGGCGGGCTCAGAGAAAGTATGGAGGAGTGAAAGCCTGTTATTGACATCCTGCTCAGCTAAGCATTGTTCTATCTTCCCATCTGAGGATCTGTGGAGCTAAACAGAAGAATGGGACTGTCACACAGCCAAGTAGCCCAGTTGGGCTGAGTTCATTGTCACTCTGGCTGGTTCAAGAGCTGAGTAGAAAAAAAGGGATAAAAAAAATGCATTAAAGGGAATGGAAAAGACACTGGAAATGCTGAGGGAGAGATGTCAGAGGAGAAGGACAAGTCAGAAAGAAACCTGAGTCTCTGGCAAAGGAGGAGGGCCCTGTAGAGACTCATGCACTGTTCCAGCTCCAGAGCTGGTCTACCCGGGCTCCAGCCCACACCACAGAGTTCTGATCTCCACTTCTACCAGAGGACAATGGCTGCGTGGAGAAGAGGATTCATGAAGCCGGACTGCTGGGTGAGCCAGAACCCAGAGGCAATCACTGATTTTCTACTAGAAGGCAGTGCAAAAGAAACAAGGTAACTTGGAATGAGATGTCAGCTGCATTTTACTAGATTTGCCCCAATGATAAGGATAATAGTAATTGCTTATGTGAATTGACTCTGCATTATGGACCAGATGTTAGGCTAAGCACCTTACAAACATAATTGCATTTTATGTTCACAATGCTCTGAAGCAGGTATAAATATATTATTTCTATTGTAGAAGTGGAGAATATTCAGGCTTGGAAAACAAGGAATATGCCCAAGGTCACAGAGCTAGTAATTGGTGAAATTTTTAGGGTGGTCTTTCTGAAAAGAGAGTTCAGTTTCTTTAAAACTACATCTTAGTGCCTACTATTTGGAAACACTCAACTCTAACTCAAATTAGAAGTAAATAACCTCCATTTGTAGTTTTGCTCACTTAAAGCTACAGATAAGATGTCATTCCATCTCTTTTCATTTTTCTGCTTTTTTTTTTCACCCACGTACATCTGTGTCTGCAGAGAAGGCATTTCACTGCCTTACTTCCTTCCTCAAGCAGAAAACATAGCAGTCTATTCTGATGACTTCTTTCTTTCAGGTTTCTTGTTAGAAAGAAGTATTCGGAACCTGGTACCAATCTCCTAGATTAGTGGTAGAGCCAAAAATGAGTCAGCTTGTTGACCATATTTTGTATCCTATCCTCAGAGGGTCATGAGCTATGTTCCATCAGCCAGCACCCAGTGACTTTCAGCATTCCCTTAAAGTCCATGTTTCAAGTCATTCAATATGCCCCTTTGCATGCAGACCAGAAATGACTGTGCTGTTGTTTAAACTTCAGTATCTTGCCAGTATATTTGCACATGCATAAAAAATAGTTAAGGTGGGGCGCCTGGGTGGCTCAATGGGTTAAGGCCTCTGCCTTCGGCTCAGGTCATGATCCCAGGCTCCTGGGATTGAGCCCTATATCGGGCTCTCCACCTTCCCCACCTGCCTCTCTGCCTACTTGTGATCTCTGTCTGTCAAATAAAAACATAAAATCTTAAAAGAAAATGGTTAAGGCACTAATTTCCATTAGGAATTAATGGCCCACAAAATTTCTTGCCTTGGCTTGAAACTGTTTGAGTCAGAAGCCACTAAATTTCTCTTTATGTTTCTAAAACTTCAATTATCCAAAGTTGGCATGTCATTTTTACCATATCATATGTAGGTTATCTCCCAAGCAGAACACATTTAAACTTCTTAAAAAAATTAAAAATGTAAATTTTTATAGTGAACATACATAACTTTCTTTAAGAGTTTATTTATTTATTCATTTGAGAGAGAAAGAGCATAGGAGGGGGAAAGGCAGAGGGACAAGCAGACTCTCTGCTGAGTGGGGAGCCTAACATGGGACTCAATCCTAGGACTCCAAGATCATGACCTGAGCCAAAGTCAGATGTTTAGCCAACTGAGCAACCCAGGAACCCCATGACATAACATTTTTAAAGGTTATCATAAAAACAAGTGTAGATAATCCAAGAAAACAGTATTGATCTCATGTTAAAAACAAAAATAAAACAGAAAGAAGGAAGGAAGGAAGGAAAGGAAAGGAAGAAGGAATTTAGCAAAACTGACAAATCATAAACCCTTGAAGCAGACAGTTCTCCAAACTTCTGATGAATTCTATCCTATATGTGACCATCATTCAAAATATATTTAAGATCATACTACAAAGGGAATATATGTCTTACCATAAGACTATTAAGTAAGTACTTCTAGGCTCCCATGTTATTTTAAACATTAACCCTATAGGAGCTCATGGTAAGGGTTTGCTTTGTACAGTTTCCAGATCCGGGAGGAAGCATATCAGCACAGGACACGTATGTGTCCTGAGTAAAGAACAATAGTCCCTGGCTGCCTTTGTCTTAGATCTGTAAGAAAGTGATTGGACCATTTTGAGTCCTTGGGTCCGGAATCACACAGGTCTGATATTGACATTGAGCAAGCTATTTCACCTCTGTGGATTTCAGTTTCTCATCTGTAAAATGGGGGTCATAATTACCAGTAGAGCACTAAATACTCCATGGATAGAGCACAGAGCTACGGACCATTCTATAGGGCATCTCTTCTTGAATGTCCCTCAGGCACTTCAAACCCCAGAGTTAATTTATCAGCCCCACTCTTACCCCATTCCAATTACTCAACTTGAAATCATAGGAACCATCACTGACCTCCTCCTTCTCCCCCAACTTCCATATTTAATTGGACCAGCAAATGCTGCCTCAGCCATCTCCAGAAAATATTGAATCTCGTAGAGAAGATGGAGCAGGGTTTCCAAGGGATTCCTAGAAAAAATGTAACTTCTACTCTGTCTCTTGGCCCCTTTTCTCACCCTATAAAAGCTCAGGAACCTCATATATTCCAAAGTCCACCACATCCGTTCATTCCCCAATACCAAATTTCACTGATCGAGTTATTACCTGAAACTGTACCCTTGGTGATAGTATAAAAAAAATGATAAGACAACTTCCAATTCCATTCAAAGCCACAAAGACAATCATCCAGAGATCACTGACAGCCTCCTCACTCCATCCTAGCACACAGTTGTAATGTGGTAGGATAAGAGAAACACTTTGAAATGCTTACCAATGTGTTTTCCCTCCTCGGTAATTGTTTTGGGTTGAATTGTGCCTTCAGCAGCCCACCCCCCGACCAAATTCATATATTGATATCCAAAACCCCAGTACTTCAGAATGTGACCTTATTTGCACATAGGGACTTTATGGAGGTGCTCAAGTTACAAGGAGTTCCTAGGGTGGCCCCTAATCCAATATGACTGGTGTCCTCATAAGAAGAAGACATTTTTATCATAGACACTTCCAGAGGGAAATGATGGGAAGACATAGGAAGAAGACTGCCATCTACAAGCCAGGGAGAGAAGCCTGAAACTGATTCTCTCTCGCAGAGAGAGAATGGCTGGTTCCTTTGGTTGGTTTCTTCAAAAGGATCCAACCCTGCCAACGTCTTGACTTCAGAGTTCTGGCCTCTAGAACTGTTAGATGAGAGATTTCTGTTGTTGAAGGCTCCGGCACATGGGACTTTGTTGGAGCAGCCCTGCTGAATCAATATAGCTATGCAAATTCTTTCCCTACAACCCTTAGACCATTCCCGCAGCCAGGGAAGGGGTAGGTAAGGACCTCCTAGGGAAGAGGATGATGGGCTCTAGGGCCACTCATCAGGCTGAAAGGAAGGAGACAGCCCACCAAGAGTCAAGGAAAGAGCCAAGAAGACAGAGAGGTGGAAAGAGAAAGAAAGAAAAGAGAGAAGAGAAGAAGAAAAAAGAGAAAATTCAGGAATATCTTAAACATCTGCCATCTCTCATCTGAGACTTGAACTTCTGTGGAGGGGTGTAGTAGAGACACCCTTTACAAGAGTTCTCCTCACTTCTCTAGAAATGTGCAAGCCCCTCACAGAAGCCCAAGGTTCTCATGATGCCAGATCACTATGAGATGGGAAAATTGGAATTGGCTGTCAGCTGTCTAGGAAGCTGTCTAGCTGCTAGGCAGATGGATGGAGCTTGTAGTCCTGATTCTCTGCAGTCCAGGGATCCAGAATGTCCCTGTGTTCGGAGAAGGGGGCGGGGGCACAGTACACGAATACTGAGCCAACTTGTGGACTAGGAGAGACCTGGATCAGGAAAGAGCCCACAGGGCGGGAAACCTCATCACCCCTGACATAAGCAGTAGCTGTGAGCACAGTGGCCAGACCACACAGCAGCACCAGCCACACATCCGTGGACACCCACTCAACTTGCTCAATGATCAGATGCAACGAAACGTCTCCGAGAATGCAGACAGAATGGACACGAAATCAAACAAAGGTCCCTCCAGTGTCCCCTGTGGACACTTAAGCATCTATTTGTACGCAGATGGCATCCTTGCAGAACAGAGGCAACAGAGGCCCTTCTGCTTCGAAAGAAACAGATGGGAAGTTTGAACTTTGGACCAAGCGCTTACCGACACTATAAACCCTTTTTTACACCCGATGATACTGGGCTATACGTTACTGGCAAATTGAAGTTTTTGCAGCCATCATTAGGAAAGGGGCTCCGAGGTAAAGCAAATGTGGCTATAAGATCATGACTATTTTTATCTCGCACATCTGAACTGTAGTTAGGCAAGTTCTACCCCAACCTCACCCCATTAGACAATGAGCCTGGCATGACAGTCAGGGAACTTCAATTATATTTTTAAAAATCACACTAGAATGAGTAACTCCATTTATTCATGGAATGTAGTGCTGTCATGTGCAAGCAAATGCCACACGAGGCTCTAGAGGGTACCAAGGATTGCTTAAAGGAGCATATCTGGAAGACTGGCCAACGCACCAGGGTCACTGCTCAGTGGGGGCCCACAGCAAAGTTCCCATGGCACACGGTGACATTCTTCTTCCTCCAACCCCTCCCACCAGTGTAAAGTGCTGTATTTCAGAGTCCTGAATCCTTTTTAAAATGTGTCAAACCTAAGCTGGAAAGAGAAGTGCCCTGTACTAGAGGCGGGGGATGGGGAGGGTGGGATAAGCCCCACACGGGATAACCTCCACTTTCAGAGTCAATGGGGTTTACAATTTGCACCACTGTCCTAGCATCTGGGCAGCAAGAGTACACCTCCTCATCTCTATTCAGGGAGTGATTCTGAGTATTAGGACCCTTGAACACTTGAAGTGAATTTTCTAGGTGGTTAATAAGCTATCAGCATGAGTATTAATGAGCAGTGACCTTGCACTGGAACAAATGCTTCCTAAGTGTTCATCTCTCCATGACATCCCTGCTACTGGAGCGTTTTGCTGCCTCGCTTTCCCAGTGGATTGCTGTCGGCCGCTGGGTCTACCTGGCAAACCAGATGGGCTGAGTGGGTACTCTGGGTGTGCACCCACATGGCCTTTAGAAGCCATGCATGAAGGATGTGAACGAGCTTCTGAGAGATGCTCTTTACCCTCCCTCCCTGCTCAGCACGTACCTGCACAGACTGCCCCACTGGCATGGCTTGGGGCAGTTTTAAATCAGTGGGCGATGGGTGTTAAGGATTCTCCAATGCTGGTTTTTCCAGCTCTGGGTGTTCTTGTAAGCAAGGAAGCATTCAATTCCACTCCTGAAATATTACATATTAATATTAATATTACACTCTGTGTTCACTAGCTAGAATTTAAATAAAAATTGGAAGAAAAAAAATTAAAATAAACAGATGAGCCTGATTGTTTTAGTGAGCAGTCTACCCGTGCCACGCACCGTCCTAAATGCCAAGGAACTGAAACACAGCAGAGAACAACATAAAACTGGATACTCTCATGTACTCTTTAGAGATGACTTACAGGAAATTCTGAATAGCCTGGATGTGAAATGTCAAAGCTACATACTGCCCTGAAAAATTATCCACAGGACATTCTTGAGTCTACATTTACAGGAGACTGACATAGAAGAAAAACATCTAGCATATGCAATGAACATATGCATACACACATTACTATGTAACACGTACATAAACACTCACACACGACTAATAATAATAGCTAACTTTTATAAAGTGCCATATTCCCCGATGTGATTGTACCGCATTTGTTTTTAAAATTGATCTCCACGGCGATCCTACTCCTTAGGTGGTGGAATTAACTCCCTCTTCTCTATGAGGCTCTAAGAATATTGCTGAAGTCTTGCTGCAGCTGAAACGTGGTGAATGTAATATTTGAGACCCAGGCTGTCTAGCCGATGTCAAAAGGAACGTTCTAACCAGCACCCCCCACACACATACATTTCTGTCTTTGAAAGTACTGCACAGGAGACTCTGCATTACAGTGTAATATACACTTTCAACCAGCTAATTATCCGAATTTTCTGAGAAGCTTTATAAAATTGGGCTGAACTCCTAGAGATTCAAACTGAGTAGATCTGGGCTGGGCTTGAGAAGTTATAAGTTTAAAAAGCTACCCACCCAGTCCTAATAACCATTCAAGTTTAGAAATCATTGCTGGAAGAGCTGCAGAGACAGGGTTGACACAGACCAATGGGAGACGTGCTGGAAAATATCCACATTGTTTAGTATCATTTAAATGGTTAATTCAGAACACACACACCCACACATACACACACACACTTAGACACAAGCCTAGCATCCTCAAGTATCTTAACTAATGAAATTGGTTAGGGGTTGAAAAAGTCACCTACACAATTTGCTATATGATAAGCAAAGTGTCACTGAAAACTCTTTGGTTCTTGGGCTATAAAAATAGTTGACATCTTGCGCCTTGAATACTAAAAGACATAGACTCATCAGATAGGTTTTTTGCTAACTTGTTTTCTCCTGAGAGTCTCTTGCTGAGAATCCCTGGGTTGGGTGTCCACAGACTAAGATGGACTTTAAGACGGTCAGTGAGAGCAAGATTCTGCCGGGAGTTAGAGTCACAGGGACACCCATGCTACCTACCTAAAACTGGAAGAAGAATGGGAATCACCTCTTGCATGTTTTTGCTACTAAGCCAGTGCCTCAGGCGATGTCCTGCATGCAGTGAGTAGTAGAGAATCCTTGTGCATTGAGTCTCACCCTGTCTTGCTTCTCTTCGAATTCATTCTGACTCCACAACGTCTCCCAATAAAGACTAGAGTTACACTTTACAAAGAGAGAGAATTGGTTACCCAAGGTTAAGACAACATGATTCTTCCTTAGTCACAAAACCTGAGTCTCTGGTTTATTAACTGTGTCTAATCCCCACCCACGGACTTGCCCTTAAATCCCAGGATAACTTGGTACGGGTTCAAATCATTTTAGGGGTGGGAGGCAGTCTCTAGTTGCTTAACTGTCTCTGTAGAAAAGATATCCAAAGCTCCTCGGTGTTGTCTATCATGTGCATAAAAGTAAGAAAATGAAATGCATTTGTTGTCATAGCCAATGCCACTGAGAACAGATTTCTCTTCATGTGTCGCTGGAAGACAAGATAAAAACAAAAATTTAAGAAGGTATTTTGAGTCTTTAGTTGAACTTAATTTGAACGCTATTGTTTCTCTACTCAAACATCTCATTAACAAAAGCACCATAAGCATCAAACGTCAACTTTGAAAACTGTTACACAAGCACCAGTCATTGTTGTTCTAACTTTGCTTTGGCTTGTCAAACTCAGAAACTCTCCTGCTGACTCCCTGACTCTTTCCTCTCAGCTTTGTTTATCGTTTTCTGGCTCAAGTAGAGGAGCGGCCATGATGAAGTGAACCTCCACGCATCAGGAGACCAGAAGGACAGCTATCATGTGTATGTGTGTGTGCACACACGCGTGTGTATATGCATGCACACACACATAGATCACTTCTATGCAGTGCAACTTGTCACAGTAGGGGACTCTCCCATTCACAGAACTCCCTTTACCCTCACTTCCCTCCACTTAGGCTGCCTTCCAGTTCTGTCCCTACTCCTCTTCCCAGTGAGGCTGCTGAGTTCAGGAGAGATAACACAAAACACTGACTCTAACAGGAAGCTAATTTCTGAGAAAGGATAGCTTGAAAACCAGGCACCTTTTGGTCACGAGATCCCCGCGGGTCCCGTGGAGAAGGGGCTGGCTCCGTCTCCACAGTTGTACCTAATAGTAAGTCAGAGGCTGAAGTAATTTTCTAGAGGACACAGTGGCCCTTTAGAGGAAAAAAAAAAATCTTTTGTATTAGAGAAAAACATCCCATTGGAGTTAAGAGGATCACTATCCCAATTTTCTATGTCATAAGGCAAGGATCCGAATCGACGGCATTACCTTTGGGAGCCTCGGTGCTGATGGCTCTTGCTCAGACATGCTATTAATGGACTTGAAGCCCTCCCCTAGTCTTATGTGACATGATAGAAAGAAGACAATAGAAGAAGCAAATATAATTCCATTGCCAAAGAAAATATATACAATTATTATCTCTTGCCCTAAGAATATTCTAAGATTTACACCGAGGATGGCCAGGACACGTGCTGGGTCCTAGGGCTACAGCAGAGGTTAATATAGAATAAACACCATCCTTGTCCTTCTGGGGAACCCTCTAGCCACTGACAAAGCAGAAGGACAATTACACAAAATCAGAAAGATCAAGTGTGGTGAGTGTGGTGATGGGAACGTTCGGGGAGCGACAGGCACAGAAGGCAACGGCAGCTGACCAAGTCCTGAGGCGAGTGAAGTCTCTCAGCAGAAATGACCCCTGAGCCAAGACACAGGAGTTTACTGGGCACACAGAAAAGCATCTGTGAAGGCCCAGAGGTCAAAGTGAGCTTGGTGTCTCTGAGGACCCAGGGAAAGCCAGCATGGCTGGACAAGGAGAGTAAGGGGAGGGCAAGAGGGTGTGTGGAGGAGACATCGCCACAGGAATGGCAGTCTTGCTGCTGGTCCATCCCTCCTGATCTCTGGTTGAAATCCCCACCCACCATTTCCCATCCCGGTGTTCCACACCCTTTCCTTATTTCCCAACCTCTCCCTCACTCTTAGAGCAGGGAAGAGTCTCGCCTCTTCCTTCACTGAGACCCAAAATGGTCCTGTGTGTTCCTTCCACTCTCCCTCCTGACCTCCTGCCTGAGAAGAAGAGGAGCAGAGGGGCGGCCAGTCTGAGAAGCAGGCACTGAGCACCTACAAGGTCAAAGCCTTGTGCTCGGAACTGAGGGGGAACATGTGTGGGAGGACATAGCAACCTTGAAAGCAAAGACGAAGAGCCCCCAGAGCTGCCTCCCCCTGCGGTGGCATTTCCCCTGGACTCCCCAAAGGGGCAAGGATCCACCACAGATCCGGCCAGCACGTAACTGTTTCACCCTTCCCCCTTCTCAGACCTTCCCATTCTGAAGCAGTACTGGAGAGCAGGCTGAAGAGGAACAGACATAAGGTGGAAGGAAGCATGTGTTCTTTTTGAAAAGCAGCAAGACAGCAAAGGATGAGAGGCCTAGGACAGAGGACATGAAGGGTGGACCTCGCCTTGGCCCATGAAGACAAGGACAGAGTGGAGCTCTGAGGTCTCCCCTGCCCAGCACAGCAGAGTTGGGGAGTCACAGGAGCTGAGGGAACACTCAGATAAGAACAAAAAACAAGCAAGCCAGGTAGCTCCATTAGTGCTTTCTGGAATGGTGAGACAGTAGCAGAAAAGTTCTAGACAAGTCACAGAATCACCTAAAACAAGGGAATGAGGGGTACCACCCATCAAACAGGAGAAAATATTAGTAGAAGTTGTACTGATTGACTCTTTCATTACCAATGGCCTCACAAGCTAACCCCAATGTCCTTATACAACTCAGAGACCTCATCAAGAGTCTGTATTTCTCCGTCTTCCAGTGCGGTTCTCCTCCATGTGGCTTTATTCTCCGGTTCCACATGGTGGCAAGATGGCCCTCAGCAGGTCCAAAACTACAGCATCTTGGCTTCAAATTCAGCTCGCCTTTCCTCACCAGATGATAACTTCCAGAACTCTTAGTCTGTGCCAGCCACTGATCTAAGAGCTGTCCTTATGTTAACTCACTTGATCTATAAAACAATCCTATTTATCCTGAGACAAGCAGGAGAGAGGTAGCTTCCCTAAGGCATTTGTCAAGCTAGTGATAGAGGGAGCATTTGGGAAGAGGAGTCAAGACCCAGAGTCTGGACTCCTAACCACTGTGCACACTGTCTTCTGGTGCTGTTGGTAGATGGAAGTGAATCGCTTCAACTTAATGCTATGACTAGCCACACTTGAATCCCATATCACGCAGTACTGGGAGCAGACTGCCTGAACCCCCCAGGGCTCACAGTGGACAGGGCAGTTGGCTACCCAGCAGGATGAACAGAACAACAAGATACCCACCGTGAAGTATACACAGAATGTTGCTTGCCCATGCCTCCAGTCCCATTCCCCCTTTCTTCCCTCTCTCTCTCTCTCTCTTCCATCTTCCCCTTTGCCACCCAATTCATAACAACACTAAGTACACTGTGTGTCAGATACATGGACAGAGCATTAACTAAAACTAAGTCCTCACTCACACAGCTTATGTTCTAGAAGGAGCAGCAACACACAAAATGCAAATATATGATATTCATAGGTGCCATGAAGAAGAGTAAAGCAGGGTAAAGGGACAGAGGTTGTCAGAAGGAAGAAGGAGGAGCACCATTCTATATGGAGTGATCAGTGAAACCTCTTGGCTGAGGGAACACTGAAGCAGAGGTCTGAATAAGGTGAAGAGGGTAGTGAGCCATCCAGATTCTGGAGGGAGGGAGATCACCCATCCATCTGTGGGAAGGGCAAGTACAAAGGCCCTGGTGTGGTTTTGATCTATATTTCACTGATGCCAAGTGATGTTGAGCATTTTTTTTCATGTGTCTGTTGGCCATTTACATGTCTTCTTTGGAGAAATGTCTGTTCCTGTCTTCTGCCCATTTCTTGATTGGATTATTTGTTCTTTGGGTGTTGAATTTGGTAAATTCTTTATAGATTTTGGATACTACCCTTTATCTGATAAAACATTTGCAAAAATCTTCTCCCATTCTGTAGGTTAGTCTTTTGGTTTTGTGGACTATTTCCTTTGCTGTGCAAAAGCTTTTCATCTTGATGAAGTCCCAAAAGCTCATTTTTGCCTTTGTTTCCCTTGCCTTTGGAGATGTGTCTAGCCAGAAGTTGCTGCAGCTCAGGTCAAAGAGGTTGCTGTCTGTGTTCTTTTCTAGGATTTTGATGAATTCCTGTCTCACATTTAGGTCTTTCAACCACTTTGAGTTTATTTTTGTATATGGTGTAAGAAAGTGATCCAGTTTCATTCTTCTGCATGAGGCTGTCCAATTTTCCCACACCAGTCAGAATGGCTAAAATTAACAAGTCAGGAAATAACAAATGTTGACGAGGATGTGGAGAAAGGAGAACCCTCTTACACTGCTGGGAATGTAAGCTGGTGCAACCACTCTGGAAAACAGTATGGATGTTCCTCAAAAAGTTAAAAATAGAGCTACCCTGTGACCCAGTAATCGCACTACTAGGGATTTACCCCAAAGATACAAATGTAGTGATCTGAAGAGGCACCTGCACCCCAGTGTTTGTAGCTGCAATGTCCACAAGAGCCAAACTATGGAAAGAGCCCAGATGTCCATCAACATCAACAGATGAATGGATAAAGATGTGGTATGTATATATATATATATATATATACACACACCACATGTGAGAGATATATATAGAGATATCTCTCTCTCTCTCTCTCTCTCTCTATATATATATATATATATATATATATATATATATGCAATGGAATATTATGCAGCCATCAAAAAGTGTAATCTTGCCATTTACAACAAAATGGATGGAACTAAAGGATATTACGCTAAGTGAAATAAGTCAATCAGATAAAGACAATTATCATTTGATTTCACTCATATGTGGAATTTAAGAAAAATAAAACAGAGGAGCATAGGGGAAGGGAGGGAAAAAATAAAACAAGACATAATCAGAGGAGGAGACAAACCATAAGAGGCTCAACCATAGGTGACATACTGAGGGTTGCTAGAGGGGAGGGGATGGGGTAACTGGGTGATGGACTTTGGGGAAGGCACATGATATAATGACCACTGGGTGTTATACACAACTGATGAATCACTGAACTCTATCCCTGAAACTAATAATACAATATGTGTTGATTAATTGAATTTAAATTTTTAAAAAGGTAAAGACAATCCATTTTTAAAAATTCTTATGGTACAATACTTCAAATATCTAAAATATGCTAAAAATAAAATACTGCAAATATTTTTTTAAAAGACAATGAAAGGCCCTGATGTGAAAAAGTGCCTGACCGGTTCCCAGGGCAGAGGGGAGAAAGGGTGGCTGCAGAGGAGTGAGAAGGGGAAGAGGGACAAAGTGACATCAGGAGAGCTTCCAAGCTCACCTCAGCCACTGCTGCAGCCTCCTATCTAAACTAATAGCCAGAATCCCCATCTCTTTCCAAAGGGGTAGCCCCTATTTCCCACTACCTTGATATAAAAGTCACAGCCACATCTCAAACTTAGCATGTTGAAATGAAAGTCATCCCGATTGCCTCAGACCTATTTCTCTTCCCTTGATCTTCATATTTACTGATGACTGCACAATCTCCTAGACCTTGAACCATTGGGAACTTCTCTCTTTCTCTGTCACCCACCAAGAGCCCTGTTCAAATGGTTTTTGTTTTTATCATCTTCCTGCAATGTCTCTCACATCTGTTCCCAACTCAATCCATCATAAGACCCTCATCATTTCAGAGCACAGACAATTTCAAAAACAGCTCCTTGTTCTCCCAACTTCCACCACACCCCCTTCTAAGCTGGACATCACTGGAGGGGGAGATTGATCATCTGCTGGCAAACCTCAACATATTCTAATGCCTTCTTGATAAGATTTAAGGTCTCAATGGGGACCTAGTCAAGGTTCAAGGTCTTTTTGCTAAGGCAGGCCCAACATATGTTCACAGCCCTGTTTTAGCTATTTCCAATCAGCTAAAACACATCACTTGCCCTTCTGGGCTTCCCTAACTTTCTGCCTGGGTTTGCTATTTCCATCTACTGGAATATATAATCCCAACACTAGCTCTGGGAGTCTTTTCAACAAGGCTCGATTCAAATGCCTGCCTTCACATGAGCCTGTTTGATTCTTCCAACTGGAAGGGATTTCTCCCTCTTCATTTCTCATCATTTCTCAAAACCTCATCATTTCTTAAAACCTCATCATTTCTCAAAACCATTTTATTCCATTCCATCTTGTTTGACAATACAGTCTTTTATCTCCCCAACCCTATCTTTTCCTTCCCAACCTTTCCCCCTTTTAAGAAATAACATCAGCATCTACTCGGTTTCTCACGTAAAAAATCTGGATGACATTCTTGATCCTCCCCTCCCCTGGCACCACCCCCCAATCTATCAGCAAATGCTGTTGGATCTGATCCCGATTGCCTCTTTTCTACCCTGTGGGTGAAGGAGGGAATCTTCTCCCTAAACTGTAGAGATAACCAAACACGTGACACCCAACCCTGGACAGATGAGATTGACAGCAGCTTTTCAATCATATGTACTCAAAAGCCCAGGGCAAAAGGACAACATGTACCAGATAGGGCCATGCAAGGGCTGTGCTCAGGAACAAAGTGAACAAGCAAGAGCTTGGAAGACAGGCTTTGTAGGAGTAAGAGGGGAGCTGCCCTCTGATTCCAGCGGGGGGATACGATTGGCTTGTTTGAATGATTTTGCGGATGACAGAGAAGTGAAATCCTTTAGGCTGAAGCCCTGGTGCAGCACAACTGGTGCAGTGATGTGGGAGTTGGCCAGGTGGGGAGCGTATCTAGAAAGAGCAGGGGAATTCATGCCTTGGCCATTGGGACCCTGCAAAGCTCAAGATGTCAAGGCAGCACTTAACCATGCTTATTAATTTCAGCCCTTATACCACAATCAATCTTTGAAGCCTTGACATCAGTTTAAATTTTGCTGATGACTGAGACTTTCAAGGAGTAGAAAGACCTCCCCAAGAAGCATCATGGGCACATGACCAAGTGGGAGTGGACCATACGATGGGGTGGTTGTCAAAAACATGAACTTGAGAGGTATCCTCCTCTATGGTCAATACAGGCAATTAAGGCATGTGCATGGCATGAGTGCAGGGGCTACATGTGCTAAGGAGTGGAAATTTCGATTAATCAATGCCTTTGGCAGTACCGACACCTAGTGGGAGGTTCACTTGCCACTTGGTAACTTAAATAGGAGTTCTCTGAGGAACCATTAGGCCCCTCAATTAAAGCAGCTGCTTGGTCTCTAAGGGAAGTAAATGTTCCACTAAACACATTCTCCAAGAGCCTAACTTTGTATATTCTGAAAAATGGAAATTAATGCCCTGGTCACTATCAGTAATGTCTGAAACTATTCCAAAGAGGATAGGAGCATCCTGGTGAAAGCCTTGTGTTGTGGCCCTACTATATGCAGAAATGTCTGTGACCTTGACTTTTATCTTGGGAATCTATGAGGCAGATGACCAGAGCTCTTGATCCCAAATGGGGCAACACTAGGTAAGGACCCCAGTTTGTCTAAGGTGCAGATGAGGCCATTTGTTGCTCAAGGCATCCTGTGCTAAGATGGATGCCTGAAATTTGGGCATCTGTGCTCACCTTCAGATCCCATCCTTTTTCAGGGACATCCTGGTTAAGGGATGGAAAACAGCAACATTCTACTGAGCTCCATCACATATGGTGGTGGTAATTTCATTCATCAAGCCCATAAAATGTCATTTCTATTAATTCAATTAATCTCAAGGGGCTTCCCTGATAGGCAAGGAATCTGGGAAACTGGTATCCTCCTCTAGCACCATATTATATGACAAGAAACTGAGGCCGGGGGAGACCACCACCTCCTATAGGTAGAATATGCCAGAAGGCCCGTCTTTGGCTCCATTCTCCATCAAGACAGCCTCTGTAGTTGTGCCAAGCTTGTGGGGCATCACTTTCATGAACCTAGACATAATGATATAGAGGGTCATAGGCTCAGGGTCTCTTAGAGGTTCCATTTCAAAGAAAGCCCAGAAAGAGGCCTGCCATTTACACTCTGATGATGGGCCAAGGAAGGGCAGTTTCTTGCATCAAAAGCCCAAGGCCAGTTTATGGCCATCACAAGCAACCCAGAGACTCCACGAGAGCAGTTGCTAAAGCTTCTATAGTGAAAGTCTCTCTGAGAGCAAGGACAGGAATTCTTGTTGATAATTTGGATGGACCTACAGTCTTTTGTTGGGGACTCATCCAAGATGGGTTGATTTGCAAGCAATGACACAAATGGGTTAAGTAAAACTTTAAATTTAAAGGGTGGCATGTTGTCTTCAGAGCCCCCAAATGACTAAACGGTGTTGGACTTGTATTCACATTTGGGTGCTAAAAAGGTTAACAGCTGTGTTTTGATAGTCTCAGGAAAGGAACATCTCTTGATTTCCTAAATAATTCACAAAAATTTAGCCAAGGTGACAAGGCATTACATGATGTGTGGGATAGTTGCCCGCTCCTTTTTTGTAAGCTATTCTGTATTTGTATATCCTCAACAAGTGTGTCAAATGAAAGTCTCCAGAGAAGAACTGCATTAGTGCAATGTCATACCTGTGCTCCTGAGAGAGGGGGATGCAACTAAGAGCTTCCCTGCAGAGACTTCCAATGCCAAAGTTCCTGGAACACTCCACAGGTAGCCTGGTAAAGGTGTACATGGTCCTTCAGAGTTGAAGGTGAATGGCAGCTCCAAGGCTGTTGAAATAGGCACCAAGTGGGACATATTAACCTAATGTGGAATCATAAATATTTACTGATGGCCGACAGGATGGACTTAGTAATTTCAATAATTTTGCATACTGGGTATGGGGCTTAAGTGCATGGAATCACAGAATGAAAGATATATATATGTGTATATATATATATATATACACATTTATATATATACACACACACATACACACACATTTATATTTAAGCATAAGTATATATACAATACATATTCATATACAAGTATCAGTATATATATATAAACTCATGTGTACATTTAGATACAATTCCAGTTGTATATATACATAAGGTTCCTTTAAGAAATAGAAAAAGTTTAAAACCATAAAAAGTATATATATAATATTTATATATATAAGAACATATATACATATAAGTACAAGTGCATATATATAAACTCATGTATACATTTATATGTAATTCCAGTTCTATATATACATGTTTCTTTAAGAAGTAAAAAAAGTTTAAAACCATAAAAAGCATTCCCAAAGGGGATGCCACCTTCCTAAAGGGGCTCCCCTCCCCATCGGAGCCTGCGATGCCCGGCCGCACAGCTCTCCCCAGCCTGTGCCCACGCAGCCCGATCCAAGCAGCGGGCAGGGATGCCAGCAGCAGGTGGACCCTCTAGGTCTCTTTCTCCGTGGAGATAGGGCCCTCCCCAGTGGCAATGGTTGTATGGCTCAAGGACCCCGGACTTAAGGCAGGTTTGAATTAACCCCTCTGCTGTGCCCGGGGGTGTCGTGGATGTCTTCTGTTTCTGTTTTTGTTCTGTAACTCTTGCGAATTCGGTTCTCCGCCGTGACAGAGCCGGAGGCGGCAGAAAACGGCTATGCCGTGTATGAAAGCTGACGGGGGCCCCGGGTTGTGTCTGGGCCATTCCGTTCGTGACATCGTTTGTTCTGTTCGCCCCCATTCACTCCACAGGTGAGGGAGGAATCCCCTGCGTCAAGTAGTAAGAGATGCCCGAACACGCAGCACCCACCCCTGGTTAGAGGGGGGCTGCTGCTCACCTGGCCCCAGGTTCTGCAGGGCCCAGAGGAGCCGCGCATGAGAGGCAGCTCCACGAGGGGGCGCCCTCAGGACCAGCAGGAAGAAGCCAGGAAGCCCCGGCTGGGGGTGGTGGGGGGGGGACAGCAGAACTGGTGGGCTCCGTGGCCCCTGGTTCCAGTGGGAGGCTGTGATTGGTTTGTTTGAATAAGTTCACAGGCTGGCAGGGAAGAGAAACCTGTTAGGACGGGTGGGGTGCAGCTGGTGCCACTGAGGCAGGAAGTCCCAGGTGGGGAGGCGCAGCTGCTGCGTGGGGAGCACATCTGGCAGCTGCTGGGGAGCTCATACTTAGGCCGTTGAAGCCTGTGAAGCTCAGAGATGTCAAAGCACCATCTGCACCTTAACTTCAAGTTTTGTTCCACATCTCTCTCCTCCCAATCCATTCTGTCACCTACGTCTCCTGTCTTCCGTGCCTGCCACTAGAGTGGCAGCCAGTGCCATCCCTCACCTGTTCTATTCCAGTAGCCCCTCTGCACTTGCTGTGTTCACTCTTCTCTCCACTCCCATACCAGCAGGGCCCAGACTTTCCCCCAGTATCTATGATAAACATCTGCATTTCCTACTCAAAATGCATCAACATTTTCCCACCACACTTTAAGTACAGGGAAACTCCTCATCATGGCCTACAGGCTCTGCAAGGTCTGGGTCCCACTGCCCTTCCCGGCCTCATTTCTTTACCGGTCTTCCCGTTGTTCATTTGAAGACAGCCATGGTGGGTTTCTTTATTTTCCTCCAACATTAAGATCATTCTCAAGCTAAGAGCCTTTGTATTTGCTGGTTTTGTTTTTCCTTTTTAAAAGATTTATTTATTTGTTTTAGAGAAGGAGAGGGTGTGAGGAGAGGGAGAGGGAGAGGGAGAGGAAGAGAATCTGAAGCAGAATCCTGCTGAGCATAGAGCCAGATGTGGGGTTCGATCTCATGACCTGAGATCATGACCTGAACTGAAATCAAGAGTCTGATGCTTAACCAAGTGAGCCACACAGGCGCCCCACACTTGCTGCTTTCAGATGTCAGTCACCTTCCCCAAGATAATTTGCAAAGCTGCTGCTTTAGGTCTCAGCTCAAGTGTCACCAGACCTGCCCTGCCCATTCTTACCATGCTTTGTCCTTCTTCATAGAACTTACCCATACTTGAAATTATATGACATATTTTTTTTATTTGTATATTGTTTGTAGTCCTTGTTAGAATATATATCACGAGGAGGCAGGGACCACCCCTGTCCGATTTTCCAGTATGTTCCTTAGCTTCTAGAACTATACCTAATATATGACAGGAGCTCAATGAATGTTTGTTAAGTGAAATAATAAATGAACAAAGGGAGAATAAAAAAAACAAGCAAATGAAATTATGCCATACTTAGCATATAGTAGATAAATATTATCTATCCTCATTAGGAGTAGTATTAGCATTATAAACCAACCTTTCTCTAATTACGAATGTGTACTACGGTTACATTCTGATTACATTTACTTGTGAGTATGCTTTGTAAACCTCTGAGGAATGCATGCTTCTTAATGTCAGGCATTTCATCTTTTTTACTCTTATTTGTCCACAGCAGCTATTTTAAGCAAACAACAGATGCTTAATAATTAAAAAGAGGACTTAATATGTGCCAATCCCAAGTCTCAGGACCTACGTTTATTAACTCATTTAATCCTTACCAGAAACCTGTGAGATGGGTGCTCTTGCTATCCTAATTCTACAGATAAAGAAACTGAGGCACAGAGACCACAGGACCTTTCCCAAGGTCAGCTCAGTCACTAGGTGTATAAGCCAGAGTTTTACCAGAGAAACAAAACTAAAAGTAGATTATATACATATAAACCTATAAGCCTATGTATACACACATTCTACTATAAATTCTACCAATGCTATATATAGTGAGAGAGGGAGTGCAGTAGGAAGAAATTTCTAGGAACCAGCTTATGCAGTTGTCCAGGTCTGGCTGGGCAAGTCTAAAAGCTTTAGGGCGGCCATCAGTAGGCTGGAAACTCTCAGGCAAGAGTTGATACTGCAGGCCACAGGTGGAATTTCTTCTCTCTCAGGGAAACCTTGATTTTGCTCTTAAACCCTTTCACTGATTAGATGAGGCCCACCCAGATTATCAAGGATAATCTCCTTTATGTAAAGGCCACTGACCACCTATGTCAAATCTGCAAAATCCAAACGACCTTCACAGCAACACCTAGATTCAAGTGTGATTGAATAACCTGGCCTTGCCAGGTTTGACACATAAAACTAACCAGCGCAATAGGATTTAAACCAAACCTGCTGCTGCCCAGCCTAAATCCCACAGCCTTGTGATGCACTACCCTGCCCCGAAGATTTGTTGAATGAATAAAAGGGAAAGAACAAAGGGTTTGCGATGACAGTGGGTAGCTGTTGTTCTTCCAGCAAGAAGGGCCTTCCCTCCCTCTCACCTGTCCCCAGCCTTGTGGAGTACCTCCTCCACTTGTAACTTGTTGCCAGGACTCCTTGAGAGGAGCTGTTTAAAATATATTCGAAAAGAGATTTGATGTGTGACGCTTACTCATTTTCTAGCCAGAGGTCTCTGTCTATGTTAGGGGATTTGTGGCAGAAAACCCCCAAATGGAATTTCAGCACTTCTGAATTCAAATGTCCTGGTTGCCTGACAATAGAATTGGCAGCCTAACAACTTGCAAGCTGACATGTCTTGCTTTCCTGGGGAGAGTGACTAAAAGCAATTTACACATTACAGAGGGTTGAGAGTGTCTTTTCTTTACCTGCTATGGAGAGCACAGTAACCAATACCACTGTCGAGATTTAGAAAGTTTTTCTATATTCTCCTTGGTCTGGCTTGAAAGTTGATTTTTGAACATCAATCTCCTTTTTATCATTCCTTTCCTCTGCTTGTTCCTGTTCCCCTCTGCTTAAAGACTGATAGCTTTCTCCCCAACACCTCTGCTCCATGACCTTGCCTTTATACTGTCAGGAAATCGTGCCACACAGTAGGTACTGATTATACTTTTGAGGACATGAGCCTTTTCCTTTGCTCATGTATTTGCCAGTTCTCCTTCCTTTGCTTTGGAGCAATAGACCGTTAGCAGGTTCTGCAGACACAACTCTTGAATAGGGGAGATCTGGAAATAAAACCTACCTGAGAATGAATCTGAAAATGAACAGCCTGTGTGGTTAGGGTTTGAGGCTGTGACTAATTGTTTCTATCTCTCTCTGATACTCCAGCATGCTGCTTAAATTTGTTACTCGATTTCCTTTAAGAGTACAACTGAATTCAGTAAATATATACTAAGTGTCTCCCCCACCAGAAGCATTCTGAAGGATAACAATTTGAACAGAGCACTGGGCCTGGAAAAGCTTCAACTCTAACAGGGAAACAAATACATAAATGTAGTAGGGGAGGTGCCCTAGAAGAAGCTAACAGGCATTCACGAAGGAGGCGGCATTTCAGAATTCTTCCTTCAGACGGACAATATTTTTAGGCTGGACATCATGGGGCCAATGGTTCAGTGAATGTTTAAGAGGAAAGTAAGTATCCACTTTGATGTGGGGGGGGGAGCTTAATAAAATGATTATAGTAAGAATTTCAGTGAAAATAAAATAGCCTAATAGCACATGGAGTCACTGGAGTGGGTCACTGAGGAGGACACTCTTTCTGCGGAGGTGGCATTTGAACTGAGACTTGAATTTTAAGAAGCAGAGGTCTACGGGTAAGTGGATTCCCTGTGGACAGAACAACAAATGCCAAGTCCCAGAGGAGAACGCGTTTCGGTTGTTCAAGGAACAGAAAGAAGGCCTGTGATGCAGGGATATAATGAACAAGGAGAGAGAAGTAGACGAAGTCGAGGACGTACCTGAGACCAGATAACCACAGCCATTGGAGACCACTGTGGCGTTTCTCAGGGGGTGATATGCTCTTTAAAAGATCATGTTAGGGGGTGCCTGGGTGGCTCAGTGGGTTAAAGCCTCTGCCTTAGGCTCAGGTCATGATCCCGGCGTCCTGGGATCGAGCCCCACATCGGGCTCTCTGCTCTGCAGAGAGCCTGCTTCCTCCTCTCTCTGCCTGCCTCCCTGCCTGCTTGTGATCTCTCTCTGTCAAATAAGTAGATAAAATCTTTAAAAAAAAAAAATATGTCATGTTAGGGGCGCCTGGGTGGCTCAGTGGGTTAAGCTTCTTGCCTCTGGCTCAGGTCATCCCAGGGAGCCCCACGGGCTCTCTGCTCAGCAATTAACCTGCTTTTCCCTCTCCCTCTGTCCCTCTCCTCCCTTCTCGTGTGTGCATATGCACTCTCTTTCAAATAAATAAAATCTTTTCAGTGAATAAATGAAATTAAAGATCGTGTTGGCTAGTGAGCAGAGAATGTTTTGTATGGGTCATATGTGGACATAGGCAGACCAGTTAGGGGTCTGCTTTGGTCATCCAAGACAGGCAGTGGCTTTCATGGCAACAGTCCTTGGGGAGATGGCTAGAGATCCTTGGAATAGTGAATGTATTTGGTCACAGAAGGGATAGGATTTGCTAAAGGATAGACGGTGGAGAGGGAGGGATAAGAAGGAAACAAGAACGCCCCCTATGCTTTGGTCTCAGACAATATGGTAGATGGTGATGTTATTTACTGAACTCAGAACCTTCTTGGGATGTACTGATTCTCTGAGGTTCAGTGAAAATTAGAAGGGGAGGAATGTGGACAAGGCCTGGAATCCAGGGGTGGGGGGCAAAACTTCCGGAAAACATTTGAGAAGGTGATGTACAGATCAGGAAGCTAGGAGGCGCTGAGGCTGAAAAGGTCAAGATACTCTATAGAGCCATAAAATACTGAGGGCCATAAATGCCATGGGTATGGGGGAGGCGGGGAGAGAAGAGGCATTGGACAAGGGAGACACAAATAATTCAAAAATTAAGAAAAAAAGGAAAACTAAAAAAGTCTCATGCACAGATTTAGTTGCTGCCTTAGTAAATCCACAAGCCAAGGGGACCCAAGTGAATAACTCTCAAGCCAGAGAAGCTGAGTACAAAGGGTACCCAGAAACCATCAAGGACTACCAAAGTCTTCTCAGAATCCTTGGGGGTGCCGTCTTTGTTCTCATTTTCTCGAAGGTGGGTCTACCTAGCAGGAGGATGGGGCCTACTTCGTTAAGATTAACAGAGTAAAAGGTCCCTTCCTGACAGTCTTATTTGTGATCCAGAATTTTAGTGCATACCCTTGACAACCAAGATGGCAAAAAGAATCAGCTATTTGGAACTCTTAATAACTTCACGATACACACCTAAAATAGTTCAGCTCAAAGAGAAGTTAGGGGTTATCTCATTCTTTCTCCACAGGTGTTATGGAAACATTGTCTCCATCATCAGGACAGTGATTTTCAAGGGGAGGAGAACGACGTGCATGTTCCTTGCCGCAGGGCTGTGTGGGAATGACCTGAGAGCCATTCAAACCACAGAGCCACCTTCGGAATTACTGAAATGCTGCCCCATGCCAGCACCCACTAACGGCATGGGACTCCCCGCTCTTAAGAAATCCATACAGAAAAATAGAAGACCGAACCTCTGAGTTAGGGCTTCCTATGGGTGTTTTCTTTTTGCCCATCGGAGTCACTGGTATGCAATTTTGTATCAGTTGGCAGAGCCTAGGGAAAAGAAAAAGGATCAGACAGGTTTCTGAAACCAAATTATTGCTTTTCTGACAGATACTACTGCAACGCTTATAAGTATTTTTCCTATTAAGTTTTAGAGAGTGCAAGGGCTACAGTAAATAACCTTTCATCTGCAGAAGCTTTTCAAGGAACAAATAAGGCGTAATGCAAAGTAATCCTGGGAGAAGTTTAAAGAGAGATTGTATCGCCTGAATTTAAAGTAATAGAAGGAAAGGTACGATGACGACAACAACAACAATAAAAAAAAAAAAAAACTATATACAATCAGTTTCTGGTGATATCCTTTCTAATATATAATTTATATGCAAATTTTAATGTTACTGTAATAATAATTAATCCTACTTGTGTTGACTATACACACACACATATATATGGTTGTGTGTGTGTGTGTATGCATTTGAGGCAGCAAAAAAAAATCTAAGATTAAGTAATGATGCGTCAAGACATTTAGGAGGGTTTTGATATCAAATAGTTTAATGGATATCAAATAGTTAATGGATAATTCAGTTTTCAGTTTCTCATTTTGCATTTTTCTTTTTTCCCTGAGCCTGATAAGAGAGAGAGATAATTTCTCTAGCATACGATGATAGACTTGTTGGGAGGTGGTATTTACATTTTTTTAAGGCTCCACTAAAGTTTTTTATGCACTAACAACCACATTTCTGGGAGAAGCTAGAAAACCACAGAACACTGCACATGAAAAAGAAACCAGAAGACCAGGAGAATGCTGGAGTTTGCACTGGTTTGAAACAAGCCATGCATAGCTAATCAGTCAGAAAACCCTGGATTACAACCAAACCATAACAGAAGAATATAAATGAACACAGGGCATAGGAGTGATTCTTGCTGGAAAAAAACTTGAATTATCAAGTAGTTTTCTGAAAATCGAAAAATAGAAGACACTCAGTTATTGGCAGTACACGTCCTCGATTAGGCAAATCTGTGTGTCAGTCAACCAGAATATACAATAGAATAATTTAGGTTCATTCTCTCTCAATCTACAAACATAATCATTTTCACATAGAAACTTGGCAATGTCACACCTCATTTCTCAGCAGACTTAAGAACAGTGTGCAGTCTTGAGGTGTTTTGGATCACCTTTCCAAAATGAATCCCAGTACATTTCCACTCCCTTTACAGATTATTATCACATACAATTAAAGCTAAACTGCACTTGTCAAAACAAGATAAATCATACTTTCTGGTGCAATAGTCCTAGATTCCTTTTTAATCGTCCTTTGTCACCTGCTCATAAAGTTTACCAGTTGGACCACTTGCAATGGAATCTCAATCTTTATTAACCTTATTAGTGATTTGGTCATAGTTATTGCCATAATTATAACTTTAAAACTTTAACAAATAAGTAGTACTTCACAATTTTACATAATGTTTAATGAAGCAGTAATGATCTGCCAGAAGTAAAAATTCAGAAATGTAACAATTTTTTGTCTTTCTGTTTTTGGGACACTTTCGAAGATAAAATAAAACCAATACTAATTTGGAACTCCTGGTATTTAAGGGAAGAGTATAGATTCACTTACGCATCCATAGACTTAAGGACTTTGCCCTTTTCCAATACACCAGCCAGGACGGGCTGGGTTCACAAATCTCGGTGGCTTAACACAATGAAGTTTGTTCCCCACTCATGCTAATGGTGATGCAAGGTCACAGTGGGGGCTCTACCCCATGTGTTCACAGGGACCCAAGCAAGCAGAGGCAGCATCTCCGCTACAATCACATGCTTCCTCGGGAGATAAAGGGGACCCTGATATCCCTTCTGTTCCCTTCTCATTCGCAAAAGCAAATCACAAGGTCAAGTTTGTCTTCAAAAGGAGAATGGGAAAGTACAATCCTGCCCCATGCCTAGAAGGCAGAGAACCAGAATATTCCTGAACAGTGTGAGTGACTACCAAATCCGAGCATGCAGAAAGATGGCAAACCAGCCATGGAAGGGCAGGTTCCTTGAAGATCTCAGGAGGAAAGGTAAAGTGAATGTGATCATCCTTTGTTCTGTATCTTACCTCTCCACAGAGGCTACCTATTTCTATTACTGGGGTGATAGTTTTACAAAATATTCAATATTCCATGTAAAGAAAAACTCAAATCACCAATGACAAGGTAAATAAATGAATCACGGCAGAAAATTTTATATTTTGAGAAGAATCACGAATATCCATCTGCTCTTTTGGGACTCCTACTTACACTTTAATCAATGAACAACTACGTAACAGAGGTAGAGTCTCACTTGGCCAGGAATGTGTAGGAGATGCAGGTAACCAGCGATCAAGTCTAGGAGCCCGGAAGTGGCATAGGAAGTGAGCTTGGCCATAATGTTCATGGCAGGAAGTTCTGCCGCTGACCATCCGGCAAAATGTAATAGCATTCATTTCTTTTCTTTTCTTTTCTTTTAAGATTTTATTTATGGGAGAGAGCAAGAGCAGGAAGAGGTGGAGGGGCAGAGGCAGGAGCGGGGAGGGGCAGAGGCAGGGGACAAGCAGACTCCCCACTGAGCAGGGAGCCCAATGTGGGACTCGATCCCAGCACACTGAGATCATGACCTAAGCCGAAAGCAGACGCTTCACTGACTGAGCCCCCCAGGCGCCCCAATAACATTCTTGTCTTGTCAACAGTGTGTGTAATGGACGTCCCAGATCTTGCAAAGCCTCACTCCATCAGTAATCTACACCCTAGAAAATTGTATCCAAATGAAAAAATCCTCTGCTTGTGCATTGTTTTTGTATAATAATTTATGCAATATTATCCTTATCCTACATCCTATTTGAAGTATCTCTCTTCTTCAATGTCAACTCTTCACTTGTGTGTGTGTCATTACATTCAAATACCGCCGAGCCTTCTTGTCCCCAGGCCCGCCCTGTCACGTGCTCTTCTTCACCACGGTTGTCTAGACTCAACATTCACAGCCACTGAAAATGGTCTGTAATGAACTCTGATTACTCATAAATCCCTGTTCTACCCCCACAGGAGATTTCTTAAAATAGTAACAATAATTGGTACTCTTTAAGAACTGGGCCAAAGATCATTAGGATAATTTCACAACTGATCCCCAAAGAGGCTGACAGCCACCTTTTGCAGGTGTTTTGAGGGGAGTTCCATGTTTGTGTCTACTTTCCACACTCAAGATTTTTCTATCACTTTTAACATGTGAACAAGGCCATGTGCTCTTTCTCTCTTCTGTAGTGCTTGTGCCCTTTGTCTCTCTCAGATTAGACTAGATTCCGTCCACAAGTTCCCAAATGTCTGTACCATTTATAAATGCATTCTGCTAGGAGATCATTTCATTTCATTATTCATTAACTGACGAAATGACTTAAGATGACATGGAAATAATGGAGATTGACCGTGTCCTTGATCCTTTACGTGTGTGTGCCTGCACAGTATGTATACAGGTATGTAAAAAATAGATGGAGAGAGAGAGAGAGAGAATCTTCCAACCAGTTGTAAATTGGATGTAGTTGCTCAATTTCATTATCTTTCAAAACCTTAAATGTAAATTGCAATTGATAATAAAAACATAGTATTTTTATTTTCTAAAAAGATCCTAAGAGGGTATCGCATGTAGGCTGAGGCTCAGAGGTAGCAGAGATACTACAAAACATTACCTAGTAATAAACAATAGAGTTAAAAATGAGGGGAAAAAAATAACAATGGGACAAAGGCCCAAAGGAATGGAATATATACCACTTTTGTGCCCATTATTCATTAGGTATATAAATGAGTTCAGTAGTTTTTTCCTTTCTATATTAAAACATCTCCAAGTCAAATTTCTGCTCCAAAATGTGGTTCATATTTCCTGTCTTAGGCTTTATATCTCAATAACAATTCCTTCACTTATTTTAAATTATCTGTGGTCTACTTCAGTGTGTTTAAGTGTTTTAGAGGATATTAAAAAATGACACAGACCCTGACCTAAAGATTTCATCCATTGAAGAGGGAGCAAGTACCATACAAGTGGAGAGTCCCTAGACCAGATTAGTGGTTCTTGGGCTTCTGAGAGCAGAAAACTAATTTAATGGACCTTTGCCAATGATCTAGAAGTTCACAGCCTCAAAAAGAAATGTATATCCTTTCTTACATCTGATTATTCTTCGGAGGTGGGACTTGGACTCATCGTTCAGAAAAATTTGAAAGCTACATCTACCAGGCAAGTTTAGGTGTGAATTCCTCCAAGTTCATTTTCTGAGCACATGAAATTTGATCTTCAAAATATCAAATTTATGCAGAAGACAGTCTGTGCTGAGTTGCACGCATATGTTGGAGTGCCAACAGGTCTGGCCAAAGAAAGAATGGCTGCCTGGGACCAGACATTGATGGGTTGGAGACATCTCAGCCTCCAAGGCTAGTTGACTCAAAACATGGTTGGCAGGAAGAAAAGTTCTACTATATCCTTCTCCTCTGCCTTCAGCATCTGTGTTCTATTTCCTAAGTTGTGGGCAGCCTGCTGGAACAAGATCCTAGTCTTCAAAAGGAATATGAAAAATTAGCATGCCAAATAACTGCCTCATTCCAGTCAGAGGGCAGCTTGTGCATTTTGTAAGACAAGCTTCCTTCTCAAGTCATGGGCCTGAGAAGAGTGCTCTGCTCTACTAGGATGTTACCTGCAAGGTGACGCTTCCATTGCATCACCAGGTAAGTTGCTCTGGGCTCCTTTTTGCTAGTGTTCTCTTGCTTGCCCTTGCCTGACATACACAGTTAATCAGTCTATGTTGCATAAGTAAAGGGTGTTTAGGGAAGAGGAATTGTCAAGAAGGTCCTCTAAGTAGGTTCTCCGTTGATAGCTACAAAAATGCTACAAAAATAGCTACAAAGAGTGTGTGGTCATAGCTGGTAAGGACTGGCCCTGATATTTAAGTGTGTTGAAGCCCACTACTGTATCGTGGGCGTGCCTTGTTGAAATGTGTGCAAAGAGAGTATCCTAAACATACTGACTCTAATCAAACGGTAAAGCAGTTTCTTGTGTGTGTGGGGGTTTTTTTTAGGATTTTATTTATTTGAGAGCGAGCGTGAGAGAGAGCATGAGAGGGGAGGTCAGAGGGAGAAGCAGACTCCCCATGGAGCTAGGAGCCTGATGCGGGACTCGATCCTGAGACTCTAGGATCATGACCTGAGCCGAAGGCAGTTGCCCAACCAACTGAGCCACCCAGGTGCCCCAGTTTCTTGTTTTATCTTCAGTGACCTCTTCCTTCCCTATGTCCCCTTTCTTTATTTCCTGGATTCCTGCCCTAAAGAGGTAACTAGGGTCTCGTGAAGCCTCGCCCTTCCAGTCACAGAAGAAAGCTGCTCTGATACATTTGCACCTTCAACAAGCTGATGTTGCATGCACCGTCCGTCCTAAGCAATGGGAACATGGACAGCTCCTGCTCTTAAGCTACCTATAGTCTAGTGAGGGTGACAGGACTATAAACTGTACTCTCCAGAGTTTTAACCTGTAATACTCAGTCTCCCAGTGGAAGGAAGACTGAGCTGCCGTGGGCAACACGTGGGACATCAGTTACCCAGACAGTGCAGGAGGCCTTCTGAAACGTGATGATCAGGCTTACTCTGGAGGAAAACTAGGTGCTGTCAATACAAAAATGTACACAATCATGGAGACGAGAAAGGCGATGACTGTTGAACATGTACCTCCCCTCCAAGACAAGAGCACTCCAAACCACTGGAGTCCAGGCATCAGATACTGGCCTGGACCAGATGCCTAGACCTGACCCTAGTCACCTGATGTCCCAGCGGCTTATATGTCCTTCCAGAGAAGCCCCTGTCTCTCTTTTTTCTCCTCCACTGATTCGGTTAAAGTGAAGTCCACTGTTTACAGTAATTTGAATTCTTTGAATGAGCAGCATATCAGGAAAAGGAAAATGTAAGGATGATAAAGTAATAATAAACACTCCTGAGTCCGATAAGAGACTGTACTGAGTACCTCTCTGGATTCTCCACCCCAGGAGGGAGGTGTGCTGATGCGGCCTGTTCCATCATGCAGAGAGATGGTGATGGTTAGAGGTCTGACTAGCTTTCTGAGTCCCAGCAATCATTTCTCTGCTTTGAGCTGAAGTTTCCAAGATTATATGGTCGAATGCTACTCACTGCCTGACTGCAAAATCCCAACTCTAGACTTCCTGATAGCAAGAGAGGAAGGAGATACAGACTTCAAGAAACATTTCTTTGTATTCCTTGTTTCCAGGAATTGACCTCCATGATCCTCGTGATGTCCCCAGAGAGATATGGGTCATTTTCCCATTTTAGAAAGTTTGAGAACCATTGTGCTAGGGGAAATAGGGGTTGGGAAAGTGGAGGGCTAGATGTTTAGGGTGACAGGGAAAAAAGCACGTGTAAAGGCACTGAGGAAGGGAGGGATGTGTTGTAGACATGGGCAGAAGCCTCTTGTGACTGGAGTCTAGAGGGGCGGGAGAGCCGGCTGCTGACACTGGGGAGGCAGCAAAGGGCCAAGCCAGTGCAGGTTTCACAGAGTAAAGGATGTGGACTTCATCCCACAAGCAGCGGGCAGCCACTGCTTGTTTCTAAACAGGAGTGAGGAACACCAAGTTTCCGTGGTGCAGAGATCATTCTAGCCTCAGTGTGTCGGCTGCACTACATGGAGGAAGCCCAGACTTGACGAGACAGTCTAGAAGTGATTGCAGTCGGTGAAGCAAGAGGGGACGGTGGCCAAGACAGTGGCAGTGAAGAGGAGAAAATGAGCACATCCAAGAGCTCTTTAGACATGGGACCCTCAGTCCATCCTCCACTCGGCAGCAAGATTTGAAAGCTGAATGAGATCCTGTTTGTCCTTGACTTCTAATTCTTCCGTCTTCCTAGTGCTGATGGGATGAAATCCAGAACCCTTAACACGACCAGCTGCTGGGGCTTCTCCTCACCCTCCACACTCCAGCCCCAGGATCTCTCTCTGCTCTGGCCTCAGGGTTTTCCACCTGCTGTTCGCTCTGTCTGAAGCACTCTTCCAGCACCTTCTGCAGGGAGGGACCCCCCTCCTTGATTTCTGAGGCTCAGGCTGAATGTCCCCTCCACAGAGCAGACTTCCTGGACCATCTAAGGGAGGTAGGGAGCCCTACTATTATCTGCCTCAGCACCTAATGTGTATCCTTCCCAGGCTTAGAGCAATTTGCCATTCTTTGTTTTTTATTGCCCTCATCTTTTGTCTCTTCGAGAAGAGTTCGTGAGAGCAGGAACCAAGTCTATCTAATTTACCCAGCACAGCACCTATCCTGGCACGACGTAACCCCTCAATAAATACTTAGCACTTTTAACAAATGAACTCATATGGACATCTTGGGGCGCTCCGAGTTTCCCGCTGGCACAGGAGGCTCAGTGGTGGTGGCCTTCTCGAAGGACCCCATTAGGTGGAAAATAATCACATTTTAGATGCAAAAGCTATAGGTCAGCTTATCATTATTTCTCCTTTCTTCTGTCATTACTTCGCTGAGATTTTTTTTCTGAAGGTAACAAGTTCAGAGCCAGTGGCCCTCAAACTCCCAGACAATGCATACGGTCTGTCAAATTGTCTTTCTCCAGCGTTGTTCGTTATAGCCACGTTTTGTTTCAATTTCTTAAAAGTTGCCAAGACAATGAAAAGACCACCACATTTAACCAGATGACTGAAACATGAAAAGGTCAAGTTCAGCGGCATTTTTATTATTGAGGGGATTTTTAGACCCCGAAGGAATCGATCCTCTCCTGTATATATGGTTTTAATTAGTATTATTTCCTTTCACACTCTGGAACACTTTGTATTTGCAACCTTACTTCCAATGAGTAATCTTTATCATCCTCCACAGAAGCCAAGGTTTAGAAAATTGTATAATCCCTATATTCTAACTCAGGCGATTGAAGCAGAGAGAGATTACCTTTGCCAAGAAAGAGCAGTTTTATGGCTGAATCGGTTTCAAATTCAGAGTGTATTCCAAGCTTTCAACTCTCTACTAATGAACTGGGTACTATTTTCATTTCTGTTTGCTTACGTGAGTACTCACCAAGCCACCAGCATCATATAAGATCAGTATCCAAGCTACAAAGGCTTTTCAAATTGCTAACACCAGACATAGTTCAGACTTTAAGTACCAGGAAGCAACTGGGAACAGCTGCTTTTGAATCAAACATAAATCTAAGCCGTGCTCCAATATAGCAAAAGGGGGGAAAAGACCTTGTCTCATTAAATAGCTAACAGGAGAGTGTATCTGATAGTAAAACCTTGGCAGAACATAAGATACCTGTTTCCTGCCAAATTCTAGTCACACAACATTAAGGTTACCTCTTTAAGCACGGAGCACTGGCTTCCCATCATATATAATGCTATCAGGGAGTCTCCCTTGTGAATCTTAGTTGCGTTTAGAGTGAGCAGAAATACTATTGCCAAGATAACCAGGACCCAACCTCACGGGGATTTGTAGATAAAAATTAATCCCTCGAATTGTGCCCAGAAGCAAATCAGTGACTAATGGAGACTAGCAAGCGAAGGCATAACTAACCTCTTGGTGCCTGTAGCAGCCAAAGCTTCTGAATAATTTTCCAGGGCAGCTCCTTAGAAGAGCACATAGACAAAATCCCATCCGGGCATTAGAAACAGGAACTATACAGGCACGCTCTGCTTACTTTTCCTTTATCCTTTGTCATGGCCCTCCTCCAATTATTGTGTTGGAGTGTCTCGAGATTGTTACAGGGTGACCAACTCCTGCCCAGGGAAAAGGTAATTTTTTACTTTTACACAGCCAAAAGGTAATTTTAAGAAAAATTCTGGGGAAAAATATCCCCCGTGGGGATATTTTTAATCAAGAAGCACAACATTTCCCATATAAATGTTGCATAGGGACTGCCATGAGAATAACCCATTAAGTAAAATATTCCAAAATCGAATCTAATAAAGCTGGATAGAAAAATCCATTCTTTTGCTTTAGAATAGAATGTATAATAAAACTAGGGAAATGTTCACATGACATTAAAGTCCACAAGCCTAGTGTAATCCAGAGCACTCGCAGAAAAGCAGGGAGTTAGGGAATGGGAAAATGGAAGGGTGATGGCATTCTAACATGGCCACAATTAATAGATCCACCCTCAAATAAAAGAAAAAGAAAATCAATTCAGTTAGAGAGATGTCAGGATGGAACAATTATTCATGGCTAATTACTTTTTAAAAGATGATGACAATAGGTTAGTTTTCCCTGATATCGATGAAGGAAAACCTTTGGGGAAATCATTAGCAAAGGTGAGTGAGGATATGAATTATTCTCTGGGATGTTGGAAGGCAACAAAGAGAGAAGAATAAGTAAAATACTAGTACAGTCTAGTGAAGGTCATCAAGACAACGGAGCTGAGACTAAAAATTACCGTTTTCTAAAATCCAAACTTGTCATCAATACGTCTCAGGTGCAATTATTTCCTTGAACAGATGATTCGTTACGAAACGTTCAGTAACTCACCAGACAAATGACTTTAAATAATTTGATTCAGTGGTACATTCCGAAAGGCAAGATTACATGTAGTTGTTCTACCTATAAATTAAGAATCCTTTAAAAACCATTACTGTGGTGCCATTTTCACATTTGCTCTTACGTTTGGCCTTAGACCAGTTGGTGGTGTGGAGGGTTACCTGCTCATAGAACAGAGTTTGCCTGGAAAAAAACAAACAACCTTGGTAGTAATCATAGCCCGTCTCCGAATATAGGTTAATTATAGATTATAGCCTAGAGCCATGATCAAAGACCATGCACCTTCATAAGAAATGAGCAGACTACGATATGGATGGTTCATTCATTCCCACCATCATTAAATGCCCAAAAATAACAGGAATAGATACATATCAAAGAAAACCCTTCCCCTGGATATGGGCTATTTACCCTACACAAGAGTTTTCAGCAACCCCTATGTAAATTCTCTGTCCAAAATACACATGCATGTATATAAATGAACCTGTTAATGTACACATGTGTATCTATGAACTCATGTATAAGGCCACGTGCTCCCCCTATAAAAGGAGTTCCTGCCAGGAACCGTGAATGTTGATGGGTATGTAGACAAGCTTTGAACAGAGACTACGTGTTTATTTGCTCTGGTCAAAAGCATGGCAAACAAAATAAAGACCATTAGCTAGCTGTTCCTTCATCCAGTCTTTGATACTAAAACTTGAATCAATTACTGAGACAACAGGGTCAATTCCCAGTTGGACAGGGAAATAGGTATCCTGACTGGCTGATATCTCAGCAGAAAATCCTAGTTTGAATAACAATTAAGTGAGTTGATCAAGCATTTCAGCAACTCTCCTGTCTGGTCTGGCTCTCCTCTGTTCATTCCCCACTCCTCCAGCTTGACTGATCTGTTGGCCCTCCTTCCACCAATCCCAATCTCAACTATGTGCTGCTGACACATTTTTAATTGTGCCAATGGCTCCCCCTGCAGCATGTTCCTTCTCCCTTCTCCCCCATATTTATGTTTTACAGACCTGTACGTACTTCTCCCTCCCTCATAGGTACCAGAGCTCACGTAGACCTCATTTATCCAGCACACCTCAGGAAGTCTTTTAGAATGCGACCGCCCACAGTGAGCTCACCATCCTCCAACAGTTCATACTGTCAGACTTGACATTCTCTTACTAGTCATGTGATTATGTGTCTCTAATAACTATGTTAGTTGTAAACTGCTTTAAAAGCAGGCTGATGTGTAACATATCTCTGTGTCTGTGATAGCAAAATCAAATGAGATGGGACCGGGGAGGGAGACAAACCACAAGAGAATCTTAATCTCAGGAAACAAACTGAGGGTTGCTGGAGGGAAAGGGGGTGAGAGGGAATAGGTGACTGGGTTATGGACAGTGGGGAGGGTATGTGCTATGGTGAGTGCTGTGAATTGTGTAAGACCAATGAATCACAGACCTGTACCCTTGAAACAAATAATACATTATATGTTAATTAAAAATCAATTAATTTTTTTAAATGATAGCATCCTATCTTCTTTATGGTGGGTATTTATCAGCGTTTTGATTCATGCATGGATTGAGTTTAAAAGCCCTCACTGTTTCTTCAGATTTTATGTGAAGGAATCAGCCTATTAAGCAGATGGGATCCATGCAAGCAAACAAGATGACTTCTGTTAACCATAATGTATATGCCAGAATTCTACAGCATGAAGTTGCTAGACAATAGAATTAATCTTACTTAAGTAAACAATGTGAAAAAAAGAAATCTAAAAAACAGTTTTCATTATCTTGGTTAAAATTTCTCCTTATTAGGAGAATTATTTTCAGTTTGGAAATTTGATAATCAAGAAGATGGTAATTACAAGTGAATTCTTTTGTTATTTGTATTTAAGAATTTTCATTCGTTGCTTTCTAGGAAAGCTATTAAGAGGAGAAGTTGAAGACAGAAGCAGAATAAAGTCTTTCAATGAGAGATAATTGCAATGAGACCACTCTCGCCTTCTTTTTAAAAACGCATCTGGAAATTGGAAGAAAAAAAAAAAAAAACGGAAGAGACGGGAGAAGAGGGTGTCAGACTCAAACATTCCCGAACATAGATACAGAATAGAATGAAACAGCTAACTCCAATTGCGGAGTCTCAGCAAACATTTTTGGAAACATCCATTAGCCTCTCCTCTCCTTGAATATGTGAGTGTGCTGCCTGAGCACTGCTTTGTGGAAGGACCTTCTAAGTCAACAAAGAGAAAAAGACCTCCTTTATGACCTAACAGACCTAACAGTGAAGGCATCCATGGGATTAAATTGTCATAGTCTGCACAAATTCCCAAAAACTGGTACTCCATAAGAAAATGCATCGTGTCTATTTGTGAATGTGTATCATAAACACTTCCAACACCTTCTGTGAAAAGGCCATGTAACCAGCTAAGGGCATTGAATTGTCAGACCTTTGCAAGTGTCGAGAAGACCTTGGGTCGCCTCTCTCCCGAACAAAGGGATAATTACTCTGATTGTTCTTCCAACAGAATATTTTAAGATTATGCATTCACTGTAGCATGTGTGTTTAAACTCAACTCACCCATATTTATATGGGCATCTCGAGGGCTCTTAAAAATACAATAAAACTTGAGCTAAAATTCCACGAGAATTCAGATAAAAGAAAATTACCTATCCACTTCAGAGAGAGTTTTTAGAGAGTTTGAAAAAGGACATTGATGGATTCCTTCAGACGAAGGCTTAAGAAGTAATAGTATCTGAGCCGGATGAAAAAAAGACAAGAAGATGCTGAAGTGTTCCTAACATATTCTGCTGATGCTTTAAGTTCTACCCAGTAGTAATTGGAATGGGATTTCATTACAAGAAGTTTTTACCCACTCACACCAACTGCATCCTTATAAGAGTGATGGAGACTAAGTATACCTGTTATGACCATTACCGTCACTGTCTCCAGGGAAACAGCCCAAGAAAGTTATCCAAGCAGTAAAAGTAGAGGAGAAAAGAATACAGTACTGCCAGCAAACTCAACACTCCAAAATACTTGAAGCTTGAAAATAAATAAATAACAAACTCCTACAACTCCACTTAAATAATCATGAGGGGGACTAAAAGCCTTATTTCTTTTTCTAGTTCAAAGATTTTAACACCAAAAAAAAAAAAAAAGCCCATTTCCCTTGAAAAACATTATTCATATTCCTATTTCTTCAGATAATATAGAGCCCCAGTAAGATTATCAAACAGTGCATTTTAAGGCGCAGGTAAAGTTAAAATTAGCCACGAACACAAATAATTCATCTATCATAAGTCCTTTAAATACAACCATTATATATGCTTCTTTCATGATTCTATTTTAGCTTCTGAAGGGATGTGGCTAAATCATAGACAGGCAAGATACTTTATAGAAATCCATTATATAGGTATAGTGGCAAAATTCCCATCCCCCATCCCCATGTGAGATATACGTTTCCTTCTTGTCCAGGGCTGTCTGAAATTCATGGGCTCATGTTGCAATGTGATAAGTAATTTTAAGGGCAAAGGGGGAAAGGAGGGTTTTAGCTGGTGGATTTTTTCCTAGACTTTTTGTCCTCAGTGTAAATCTGAGTCAGTCTCCTACTTTATAGTCCCTATTTAATGAGGGAAGAGAGAGCTCTCTAAATCTATACTACTCAGGTCAAGAGTATATGTGGGGAAGCACAGCCGATTCCAGCCTACATTCTCCAGATCCAGCACTCCCAACATTCTCCATGTTGCTCTCAGGGCTTCATGGAATTAGCCGAGCCTAAGCAATTCCAGATCTAGTTGTAGTTGACCAATGGCACCTGGTTTGTTACTTCCCAGCTTAACTTTCCAAGTTAGATTAAAAAAAAAAAAAAATCAAGCTTAACAAATGCTAGCAGAGCCACAAGACTATGGAGAGCAACAAAATAGGGGTTATGTTTTAAAAACTCTAAGTTTCAGGTGGTTCTGAGGACTGATTACATAACCCGCACAACTTGAGAACCTGATTGAATAAACTCCCATTCTCTCCCCAGCCCCCATCAATCCAGGCAAACAGAAGCTCTGATCTTCTGTGAGGGATGGGAAAGATGAAGGCCCCCTTGCCCCTGTCTAGGGAGAGGAGAGAGAGGGCAAGGACAGGTCTCTGCATCTCTGGAACTGTCTGAGCCCAAAGGTCCTTCCTTCTCCATGTCTAGAGTATTCTTCCTCTTTAAATATCCACACTCTCAGGGCACCTGGGTGGCTCAGTGGGTTAAGCCTCTGTCTTCAGCTCAGGCCATGATCTCAGGGTCCTGGGATCGAGCCCCACATTGGGCTCTCTGCTCAGCGGGGAGCCTGCTTCCCCTCTCTCTCTGCCTGCCTCTGCCTACTTGTGATCTCTTTCTCTGTCAAATAAATAAATAAAATCTTAAAAAAAAAAAAATCCACTCTCTCAGACACTACCCTCAGTCCATTCTCTTCTCACTCCCCGAACTATTCCCAGGACAAGTCCAGACCTCGGCTCCAACTACCAGGGAAGATTCAGGCTTGGGGAGGGCAGAAACTTACACAACCAAGAAAAAGGATACAAAAATTGCAAATACAAAATTAGGTATGAAAGTAAATGGTTCTTACAAATGAATAATCAAACATGGAAATAAAAATGGATGTAAACCCACAAAAACAGGGAACAGGCTGATGGGACAGGGTTGTGGGGACGAGTGAAGGGAAGTGGGAGATACAGGCTTCCAGTTACGGAATGAATAAGTCGCCGGGATGAAGGGCACAGCATAGGGAATATAGTCAACGGCACTGTGGTGACAGATGGGGGCCACGCTTGTGGAAAGAGCCGTGGAATCACTATGTTGTACACTTGTAACCAATGTGACATGGTGTGTTGACGACACTTCTATAAAAAAATTTTTAAGGGATGCCTGGGTGGCTCAGCCAGTTAAGCTGCTGCCTTCCGCTCAGCTCATGATCCCAGATTCCTGGAATGGAGTACCACATCGGGCTCCTTGCTCGGCTGGGAGCCTGCTTCTCTCTCCGCCTCTGCCTGCCACTCTGCCTGCTTGTGCACTCGCTCTCTCTCTCTGACAAATAAATAAATAAATTAATTAATTAAAAAAACCTTTTAAAAAAATAAAAGTTATAAAAAATTTTTTTGAAAAGAAAGTGAACGTTTATTAAGAATATGAAAAACACCTAGAGCATATTAGCAGGTAGACCACGGCGATGGTACATCAGGCCCCTCCCACCGTCATAGCAAGTAGATCTGCGGCGGTCACTGCTAACTGCAGCTCCTGTCCTCGTCCCGCTTCCGCTGATTTCCATTTCCGTGTAACTGGGGTTTAGAAAATTACCTGTTTTGCAAATAAGGGATCTGGTTAGTTGAGAGATTTCACTAATGCTTATGAGTCTTTTGTGCAATATTTCATTAAGTTTTTGCATCTTCTGATTGCTACCTAGAGGAGGAAATGAACCCAGATATATCTGGTATAACAACTGAAAAAAAATTACTAAAAAGTAAAAACCCTTTAGACAACCTTCAGTTTCTCTTTTTTTCCCACGGGCTTTGACTTGGTTCCATTTACATACATATTTTAACCATAACCATACGTGAAAAGCGGATTTTATGTTAACGGCCCCACCACTGCTTTTTAAAATGCACATAGATTCGCAAGATAGACGAAATAGAGACTACAAATTACTCTCAGTAGTTAAAATTCAATTGCATTGATGAAATTATGGAAAAGGGTTCATTTTCTGGTGCTGTCTTTGGGCTTTTTGAAATCCTGGTTGCTGGCTTCCTCACTAATTTGGTAATTTGCAATAGGTTTCCCAGTCATTAGTGCAAATTAGCGTGGTTTAGCTATAATGTGAATATTAATATCTTCATTTAGAACCATACCACGTGCCCTCGCTGGGCTTCTAAGGAAAAGTTGTTGTTGTTTTTTTAAACCTTGGAGAAAGGCAATGTGAAATAAATGAATATGATGTTTATGAAAAGGCAGTTGATAACCAATGCCGTATTTTTCACCTTCTATGAATAACATGTCAGTGAATTTGGTAATATTGTATTTTAAAAGCCCCAAGGACTGGCAGACAGCCCCATGCACATGCTGTGCTATATTAAGGGAATATTGGTCCTTGGTTAGAAGGGATTTTCAAGCCCAGTCTGAGCAATAACCACTTGATCATACATCTCGCCTCCTTCTAAGCTCCCAACAGCAGAATATGAGCCTCTCATTTGCTTGCTCCGAGCCCTCCACTCAGCACCCTGCACAGTCACTGGGGCCGGGTGCCTTCAGCTACGTGACCTCGGGGGCATGCTGGAGAAATTTTGGCTTCTGTCCATGACCCTTTTAAGACCCTTTAATGTCTTCCCAAGTTGTCACCATGGAACTCACTTGTTTTCAAAATTCTCCCTGATAACCACTCCTCCTGACGCTTGCTTTCACCGTGGGGATCTCATTAAAGCTCAGGCTGGAGACCACCACTGTCGGTGTCTTTTTTCCCAATACAAGCCCCATGGGGACTTCCCCTGGGAACACGCCCAACCCAGCAAGTTACTAGCTAAGGATGACCCTCTCGGCCCTGGTACCTGGTACCTGGTCTGCTGCCTCGCCCGACTCAGGCCACAGAGAACTCCCTCTCTTTCCTAAACATGGCATTATTTAAATTTAACACTTGTCATCCATCAACTGGGAAGCAAGAATGATCACATGAAATGGTGTCCTCATGAAAAAGAAAGAGACATTTATCAGCTGAGACCTCAAAACAGGACAGCAAGATGGATGGTGGGATGAGAAATCAGTGCTCCTTATTTTTCCAAATTACACCAACTCCCACTTAACGGTTTTAATAGTCCTGAAAGAATACTGTGTTGGATTTGAATCTGTGAGCCTCTGACACATCCTGGAGTCTCAGTTCCCTTATTTATAAAATGAGGGTACTAAGATTACCTCACAAGGCGGTAGTAAGGACTAAAACATAAAATGTCTAAAATACCTAGCACGGAGCCTGGCACATAGTCAGGCTCAGATAGATAATGACGTGATTACCGTAATTGAAATCATTATTAAAAAGGCACCTGTCTAAACATCCAGGCCCTTGCTGGGGCCCTGGGGTTGATTACCAGTGAATCATCATTGACACAGTTTAGGCTCCAAATCCAAAAGGAATTCTGACCAGAACGAGCAGGGTCTATGAAGGGCCAGAGGGACAAGCCAGCTCTGGGTTCTTTCAGAAAAGACAAGACTCAAAAAACAGGAGGATCATCCAGTTTTGAATCCAAAGGGTGAGGCTCAGGAAATTTTAGGGCCAAGATTTCTGAGTCAAGATGGAGATGGGGTTAGGACACCAGCAGGTGGGGAGCAGGGAGCAGCCATCTTAAATCTCAGACACAGGTGAGTATTTCCAGCTCACCCCAATCGAGCCAGAGGTGCTTGGGAGTGTGAAGAAGGCAAAAAGGGTCTGAAACAGAACGTAGAGCACAGGATGTAAGAGATCAGAATGCCTTTTACCCATCTGAGCTATTTTTAAAATGCTGTATAAATACTATTCTAATACCACCACCTTTGAAGAACACCTGCGTTCAGAGCCTGTCTACCTGAAACACCACATCTTCCGAACAGCAGTTCTATTTCCTGAAAATCAGGCATCTGTTACGGAAGTGACAGCACCTGCTGCGTGGAGGCAGCCATCAGGTCCAACAGCTGTGTCTGCTTCAACTAGGCAGCAAAATAACCCTGTGGGGGCAGTGGGACTCTATAGGGTGCCCTCTGAATTATCTTGGTGACCCTCTCCAGCAGCAGTCTGCAGCCTTTAGTGGACACTTGTCCTCAGAGTGGTAGGCAGTCCTGGGGACCGATGTGTGTCTCTTTCCGAGAGGGAACAAGATGTTATCTTCCCGACGCTAATGTGTTATGGGCGCCCCCTCACAGAGTTAAAGACCCTTCTCCCCACCCGATCTCTTTCTAGTACATTTCACGGCTTCCCTATAGCCACCATCCTGATGCACCTGTAAATTCTTAACACTTTAGCAGAACACGACTTCTTAGACTCCTCAAGCCTGTTCTTGGAATTCATTGAACCCTTTCCCCTCGAGTTAACGCACACTTCCTTCTGGTCAATGTGCACCCACTTCAAAACTTCATTTCCAGTGTAAGTGCTTAACAGCTTAGTCTAGGGATGAAAAAGAGAGAGAGAAAGAAAAGCGAAAGTGTGAGCCCCGTGAAAAAGGAAAATCAGAACAGATTGCAATGAAGCTAAACTGTCTATTCATTTGAATCAAATGCTATAAATTTCTAAGCATAATGTTTGACAGTAAACTGTCATCAAAGCTACAGACTCATTATAAAAATGCTAAGGGTATATAAATCTCATTGACTGCTTATCATTAACTGTGCGGGGTGCTGATAGGAAATGCCTGGTTATAATTTATATTTCACTAATAAGGTCCATTTTGGAGTATAGCTGTCAAATCTATTACTCACCTTTCCCCAGTTTTATAGTTGTTCTGGACAGCACCGAAATTGAATGTTAAAAGTGTGGTTTCAAGCATTATCTTTTGCTCTAATATCTCAGCCCTGCATATTGAAGCTTGCCTCACCTCTAATCAGATCTCAATGGCTAGATTGTTTTTCAGAAAGTAAACTGGAAAGAGACAGAGACAGAGACATTCTCTAGAAAGGGAAAGAGGCAACAGAGAATTATTTGCCCATTTTCAAAATTTAAAAGGCAAAATGCATTTAAAATATTGGCTATCCAATTATTCCATTATTCTAACATGTTATCAACATTAATGATGTCCTTTTTTTTTTTTTTTTTGGCTGCAATGAAGAAACTTGCCAGTAAGTTATAACAACATGGTAGGTTCTAGATCAGACACGTCTACTCAGGTTGTCACATTTCTCTCTAGGTTGATATTCAAGGGCCTCAGAGCAATTTATCCAAGTGTTAGGCTATGTCCTCGTGATCTCACAGATGAGGAAAAAAAGTTGTTGGTCCCTATAGATGTTATTTAAGACAGAGAACGGGACCAAGGAAAATATTAATACCAAAAATTAGTACAAATACCCAAACAAAGCAACACGTGGCTTAACCTCCAGCACACTTTAGAACCCCTATTCTTGATATGATAAACACTAAAAAATTCTGAGTGAACTTCCAGAGAAGGTGTCACCATAGTTTTGGCATATGATAAATGGAGCGACAACGTTACATCTCCAATGCACGGGTTCTTACCAGAGGCTCCCAGTGAGTATTCTATCCGGAATAAAAAGGAGGTCCTAGAATGTGCCAAGCTACTCCGTTGAACAAGAACACAAACTAAAGTCCCCAGTGAGAGCTAAGCTTTACCAGAAGGAGGCTATTGGCGGGGTGGGACGCAGGGAGTCAGGGTCAGGCTGGTCGCAAAGGGTCTTGGGCGCAGGCAAAAGAACCGTATTATACTGAATTCTGCTACAGTGGGTCTGGGTTCCCAGTCCCCCAACTAGACCATTCAGTTCAAAACCACTATGCTAGGGGCGCCTGGGTGGCTCAGTCAGTTAAGCCTCTGCCTTTGGCTCAGGTCATGATCCCAGCATCCTGGAATCAAGCCCCACAGCAGGCTCCCTGCTCAGCGGAGAGTCTGCTTTTCCCTCTCCCTGCCACTCTGGCTACTTGTGCGCTCTCTCTCTCTACCTGTCAAATAAATAAAAATCTTAAAAAAAAAAAAACTATGCTAGTTTATGGATAAATTAGTTGTTAGAGTCATCAAGGCACAGTAGCCATGCCCTACCTCCACTTCCTTCTAAAATTTGCTCTAACCTTCCAGAAGCTTCCCCTTCAGTGACAGCTCTTTAAGCAGAAATCTAAGGCTGTCTACCAGATGCCCATCTATTATTTTCTCTAATCTTTTGATGATTCTTCCTCTCCATTCTATGCAACCACCCAGCACTCAGCTTCTCACTCCCCTGTCTGCTCTAAGTCCTCATCTACCCCATCCCCCTTCATCTTCTCTTCAGCTTTCCAGTGAGATGAAAGTTGTTCAAGGGCACTGAGTCAACCTGAATGAAATCCTGCCTCAAACTTCACTAGATCTGTAACATGGATGGAAGTCACCTGACCTCTGTGAGCTGGTTTCTGCATTAGGAAAGTGACCATGGAAACCTGACCCAGGATACCCCATCTCAGAGATATTCAGTAGTTGGCAAGCACTGAGACAGGTGGTCCCAGCTCTCTCCCACTCATGTCTGACATGGTGTCAAGGGCACACCAACTTTCATAGGCACAAGGCAAGCCACAGCTACACAAAGGAGATGTATAATGCCTGCTTACATTGCTCTTTGTCACAACCTCCGTCTTGATTTAAAAACAAACAAAAATCCAAAACCAAAGCCAAAGACAAACAAAAAGGCTCTTGTACAGTATAAAGCCTAAGTTCTTTTGCCTGCACCCAAGACCCTTTGCAGCCAGCCTGACCCTGACTCCCTGCATCCCACCCCGCCCACAGCCTCCTCCTGACACCCACATTCCCGACAAACCCCACACCTGAATCCCCTGCCATACTGAACAGTCAGGTTCCTTCTTGCTGCAGACCTTGGTACATGTTTCCCTTCCTCTGGTGCTTTTATTTTGTTACTTGTTTAAACTTCTAATCATCTGTCAAATCTGAATTCAAATTCTATTCCATCAAGGAAACTCCCCTGACCCCCAGGCAAAGTGCGGTTCTCCTAGACCCATGTTTTCTCTACAGTTTAAACAGCCAGCTACCATAGTTGCCATCAGTAAGTGTGTATCTGCAAGTCTGTATCAGATGCTCAATAGGTGTTAGAAGAATAAATGAATCTGGGGCACCTGGGTGGTGTAGTCAGTTAAGAATCCAGCTCTTGGTTTCAGGTCAGGTCATGATATTAGAGTCATGGGATCAAGCCTTGCAACTGGCTTCATGCTCAGAGCACAGTCTGCTTGTGACTCTCTCTCCCTCTCCCTCTGCCCCTTCCCCACCTCCACCTTCTCTTGCTCTCTCTCTCTCTCCAATAAATAAATGTATCTTAAAAAAAAAAAAAAGAATAAATTTACCATTCTTTTCTACAAACCTCTCCAAAAACTCCATAAAGAATCAACTCTTATTAAATTTGTGGCCCCATGTACATGGCTTTGGTCTCATACTGTCACCTGGCACTATCTACAATGAGGTCTGAATAACAATTTGCTCAAATCAACCTACACCAAATGCAACTTCACCTAGAAGCATATCGAAATTGACCATATGCGTGAGGTCCACCTAATCCTTCTGGATTTACAGAGGCTCAAACTCTGCAACCATCTAATACACATTCATTGGAGTAACTAACTCCTCGAGGAGGGAAGAGAGGAAACAGAAGAAAACAGCAATTCGGAGGCAGTCAGAATCACTGAGCTTTACGCAGCGATTCTAACTAAAGTCTGCTGCTTAATATCCAGCCACATTCTTAATTTTAGCCAGATATTTCACTAAAGGTGAGAAAGCACATACCATAAATCCATCTCTATGGTTAGGGGAAAAAAACAAAACCTCAATGCATATATATCGCGGGTGGAGGAAAGATGGCATGATTTCGTTAATAGAAGCGAATACATATAGGGGTATCCGGGTGGCTCAGCCGGCTACGTGCCTGACTCTTGGTTTCGGCTCAGGTCACGATCTCAGGGGCATAAAATCGGGCCCTGCATGGGGCTCCACACTCAGCAGGGAGTCTGCTTGAAGATTCTCTCCCTCAGGCCCTCCCCCCACTTGCATACACTCTCTCTCTCTCTCAAATAAATAAATCTGTTTTAAAAAAGTAAATACAGGGGCACTTGGGTGGTTCAGTCAGTTAAGCATCTGCCTTCAGCTCAGGTCATGATCCCAGTCCTGAGATCGAGCCCCACATCAGGCTCTCTGCTCAGCGGGGAGCCTGCTTCTCCCTCTTCCTCTGCCTGCTACTCCCTCTGCTTGTGTGCTCCCCACTTTCTCTGTCAAATAAATAAATAAATAATAAAACAAAATAATTAGAAAATAAAAGTAAATACATATATAAACTATGCAACTAAACACTTGTAGGTGGTCTAATCTAGCCAACAGTACAGTCGGAATTAATAAGCAATGTTAATGTGACAAAGAGTGCAAGTAGGAGAAACAGTCTTCCTCCTCATTTAAGTTTAGCTCCATATTATCATAAACTAGTAAGAGTACACAGTTCAACCACAAATGCCAAGATAACAATAGCCCCACAAAGTGCTCCCAAATCTCCAGATACACTAAGCAAAGAAAAACAATTTTTATTTTTTGCTGATAAATGGTTTAATCAAACCTAACAGATGAGGCAATACATTTTGAGAACACTTTGTTGTTCAGATCATGGGGTCAGTAATTTTCTTTGTTGCAAACACATCACAGTGGAACTGAGTGTGTGTTGGGGGATGAGGCGGCAAGGAGGAATGACATAAATTTTCTGCAAAAGGTAGTCTATTATGTTCTATCTGGAAAATATCTTATATTTCAAACATGCTACAAGAGGAGAGAGGCAGAAGAATTGAGTTTCCCTATTCCCTATTTTGAAGAAAGAGAATAAAATAGCAGTGCAAAACCACACCTCTAAAAAAAAAAAAAAGCATTAAAGCAATTAAAAAGCATTAAAGCAATAAAGGAGTAGCTGTTGAATTTCCGTATAGCATTCCTAATTCAGCTTATGCAGTCTGGGGCCGACTTATTATGCAGTCTGGGGCCGACTTGGGCAAATGTCACCAAAAATAACGACCAGATATTAGGGTCACTGTTGTGTAATTTGTACAATTCATGTCTGTAGAAGAAATGATCCCAGGCTACATTTTCAGAAGACACCGCTTTCTGTGGCCGGCCAGCCCTGCAGCCCAGCCAGGAGCTTCCAGCATTGCAGCTGGGCATCATGCATTCGAGGATCTGCTTCATGTTTCTGCACAGGTCTTTTTAATATGCTTGAGAGCAGGCCCTTCTAGAACTATCCCAACTATAACTTTGAGGGGAAAAATTCAGCTTGTGTTCACATAACGGTGCTACGGGATAATGGTAATCATTCACATTTGCAGAACACTAGTGGTTTCAAATTGCTCTCCTACCCACTATCCTTCTCAGTCTGCAACAACGCTGGGAAGCAGAAAGGCAAGGCACTCTTTCATTTTATAGATGAAGACACTGAGGGTCAGAGAGATGAAACAGCTGGCCTGGGGCCGGCCTAATTTTGGGAATTCTCTAAGGCCATTTGAGGTCCTCCAGCTCCCAGTTCAGGAGTCCCTCCACTCCTCACAGCTGTCAGGAGAAGGAGCTCTGCAGACACTTGGTCATGGGTTTGAATTTCAGCTCCACCAGTTGTCTCACAGGGCTACTGCAAGGGCATTGCTAAGTTCTCTACCTCCGGGTAGTACAGAAAGCTGGTGGGATCTCATAGAGCCCCAGCTCACTCCACTGTTTATAAGTTTCCCATAGGGCTACACCCCCTGAGCATGCTGGAGGTGTGTAACTCAGTGGAGGAAAAGTCCAAGAAGCCGACCTCCAAAGCCTGAGACTTCTAGGGAATGTACCTGTCTGATTGTGCCTGGTTAGCCCTGGGACAGAGGGCCTTCCCAGCATGAGAGACTTTCAGGGTGAAGCCAGAAATAAGGGCTCCCCTGGGAAGTAGGACCAAAAAAAACCATACAAAACCAGGACAGTCCCAGGCAAATGAAGGCAGTGGGTCTTTCAAAATTTTAATAAAATATCTTCAGAAACATCAAAGAGGTTTGAAATATCCTGCCCTTCTATTTGCCCATCCATAAAAATTCACCTAAAATTTGAAATGAGTTATGAAAGACCGAGTTGGGCCAAAAATTAGAACTGAATTGACCCTTCATTGAGCCTTCCTGAAAATACTTTCTTTCAGTTATTTGCTTATCTTAATTGCTAAGTGCTTTTTGCCTAATAAAAGCTGAGCATTAGAGAATGCATTGTAATGCAAGCATTTGCCACCAAAACACTAGAGAGAGAAATAAACAAAGAAGCATCTATTCCTCAGCATGAAAAGGAAGATAGATGCTATGTGAAGACAAAAGAATGACTTGGAACCCAAGTGTGTTTGGGGAGGGGCAAAGAGGAGTGGACATTCAGCAAAGGAATTTTGGATGGAGACATGTTTATGCTGCTAGAATTTAGTTGAGAACACAGAGGGAAGGGGGTGGCCCTTGGGCTTCCCTAGAATAGGACAGTCCCACCAACAACAAGCAGCACAAAGGCCAGGAGGCAAAAGTGAGCATGGTACATCCATAGGACAAAGCAATCAACAGAGAAGCATCAGAGGCTGAACATCAAGGACCTTGTCTCCCATGCTAATGAGTTCAGACTTTATCCTGTATGTAACTGTGAGCCACTGAAGGTCTTAGGCAAGACAAAGACATAATCACATATACTTAAAAGACATTCTAACAACATTACAAAGAACAGATTTGGGGAAGGAAGGAGAAAGACTGGTATCTAGCAAGACCAGAACAGTTTCTATAAACAAAGTGAGAAACGATAATGGTCTGTGTTATGGTTAGTGGAGGTGAGGATGGAGAGAACTGGACAGATTTTAAAGATACGAAGGTGGTGAAATCAACAGGATGTTAAGATTGACTGAATATAATTCACAAGGTAAAGGAAACAATCTAGGATGCCATTATACATATAGCATATCTGTGTATGTAAATATGTATTTCCATGATGAATTTGTATTTCTCATTCTGAAAGCAGTTGTATGACAAATTTTAAATTTCGCCTAAGCCATAAATAGGACAGCCTGAGATTCTGTGGCTGTTTCCAACTATTTCCTCTTAAAAATACTCAGGCAATAGATGGTTATATGTGTAGCTCAAAGCCATGCCTGGTATAGCTCGATTAACAGCCAAAATAATGTTATCCTCATGCATTCATCCATCAGTGGACATTTGCTGAGGCCTTCTCTGAGCCAGTGAGTACACCCTGGGGGGAAAAAATCATAAAATGATTAATGAAACAGTGTCCTTGCCCTCAAGAAGTCCACAGCATCATAGGGGAAACAGACAATAAAAAGACAATTACAGCACAATGTGATCAGTGACAGAATCCAGGGAAACATGGAGTTATGTGGGAGCACACAAAGGGGGCAGCTTACCCAGACTGTGGGAGAATGTTGGTCCATGAGGGCTTCTGGAGGAGATGGTGATCACTGACTACAGGCCTCTCCTAAAGTTGGTTATATATTCTACCTCATCCCATTGCCTTCTTCCAGTAAGTTCTTTACAGAGAATGACTGTGTCTTATTTATCACAGAACCTTGGGCAGTAGGTGTTCAGTAAGACGGATGGATGGATGGATGGATGGATGGATGGATGGATGGCAGATGGTGGATGAAATGAGTGAAGGGAACAAATGGATATTGATCTGACCTCAAAGGGTTAAGGAAGAATGGCCATCATTTCATGGAAATTACCAGGCAAACAGTGCTTTATGGTGAAAGGGGATTTATTGAGAAGGTACTGGATTAAATGGGCCATTGGTTCAATTTTGTTTTGTGGAGTTTGACCCTTATCAGTCCATTCTTGTTGTTTAGTATTTATTGAGCCAGATTTTCTCTGTACTTAAGCTACTCCCTGGGAGAAGGCAAGACACTTCTGGAAACTGCATTAACTCTTTCAAGTCACTAGGGCACTATTCAGTGAATTACTTTTTGGTAATTAAAGATGCTGCAAGACAGAAACACAACGTGCTAGGATGTGGAGAGCTAATCTCTCTGCCTGCCTTCTCCAGCTGCCTATTTCTGACTACTGAAGAGATACAGCACAAATATGTGGGGATTACACAATGACAGCCAGTCCTGATTTCATATAAGAACCTACAGAAGTCTCCTCCTGAAGCCCATGAATTCTTCACATCAGAGAACAAAGATTAGCAGGATCAAGTGACTAAAGCACTTAACGGCTCTAATCCTCATTCCTGCACAAATTCACTCCGTGGTTTTGTACTTATCTCCTTCAAACTCTTTACCTTCTTTGCCCCTCTCTGTGCATCTGCAGGATGATAAGAGCAGTTGTGGGCTCTGGACAACTGATATCTGCCATCTTTTTTCTTCCAATACAAAAAAGAAAAAAAAAAATAGAGCTAGGCTTGAATGACTGCCTTTCTTTCAAGCCCATGTATAAGCCTAAAATCTACTCATTATATAGAAATTGTCCTTCCCCCACCCCCACCTCCTCTACCCTGTATTATCCCTTTAAAGCCAGTGATACCTACTTTCTTCTGAAAACATCTTACATTGCTAGTTTGCATCTTTAATTACCCAGTGCACTGGTCTTGTTTTATATGACTTACAACATGCATTTTTGCCCCTAGTTCATTTAAGCAAAATCATCCCCGGTTTGAGCCAAGACATATTCAATATACAATTACCTGGTGGGTCAGGGCTCTGCCGTTTTGTCATTTTTACTGGCATTTTCTCCATTATTGCTAAGTACTGAGCAGTATAAGCTGTCAGAGCCACATGGCTGGCCTGAAACTTAATTTTCCTAAATTGCACAATTCTTCAGAAACAGCTTACAACTCCCTGCCCCCCTGCCACCTCAGCACAGTTCCCTTGAGGGAGAACTAGGGGCAAATAGGGTTAAACTTCAAACTGAGTTATACAGAGCTTACTGAGAGCAATAGTGGGAGGAAGCAATTAAACAGAAGTTGGGTTTGCAGGCTGCATGAGACTTCTGGAGACAATGCAGAATTCTTTGTCAAAATGGTTCCTCAGAAGCCTCTGAGCGGCAAGAATTCTTAGAACAGGACATGCTGGGGTAAAAGGCAGCAGGCAAGACAGGGGAAAGTGTGCTTTCTGAGCACCCACTGAGGGGAAGACCGTACACTAGATGCTGTTATATATGATAGGGCATGAAATCTAATAATGGACTATTAAGATGGATATTTTTATTCCCGTTTTACAGGTGTGAAAAGAGAGGCAGAAAGGTTAGTGGACTGACCAAGGGCACGTAGCTAGTAAGTGCGGCAGTCTCGTTCAAGCCTAGTTCTCCTCAAACCATCCACCACGTTTGTCGCAGGAACCCTCCCTCCACAGGGTGGAAAACAGTTTCCTTTTAACAAGACTAGTAGTAGTCTAGCATGACGGTCTCTCCGACTGAAAGTCCTGAGAAGCAACAGAGAAACACGCAATGCCCAGAGCCTGTCCTTCCTCCCCTTCCCCCAACTAGCCTCAGCCTTACACACCTGCTTCCTACCTTCCCTCCGGGTGATCTGAGAGAAACATCACCTTGGTCTCTTCCTATTCTGGGTAACTCTTAACTCCCTGCACTTACTTCTCCTGAAGAGAAACCCTTTGAAGTCCAGTAGGTCACCCAGTCCCTAGCACCCGGAGAGTTTGAAAAAATATGACTCAGCTTAGCCTCTTCCTTTGTATTAACCTCAAAGAGAAACCGTCTGTTCCAGCTTCTAAGGAAGAGCAAAGCGAGATTACTGCCTGTTCCCTTCGTCAGAAGGTCTGAGGGCGCAAACGCAAACCTCGGAGCACATTAAAACACAAACGCTAATTAAATTTGGAGACAGCCTGACAATTTGCTCAATCCTACCCTCTGTCAGGCGGACTATGAAGGACTGAGAGTTTGGAGAGTCGGTCTTGGCCGGGTTTATTAGTCTGACACCCTTAGGTATTCCTGTTTTCAGTTGAGGCTGGAAACGGGGACCACAGATTTATAGCCATTGGTGACCTATATGATACGAAAAGTAGAGCAAGACCAGAGGTGGAAGCATGCTGACCACATGCGCTGCTGTCTCTCTCCCGTCTGCTCAGGTTACACCTCCCCGCTGGGCTCTGGGCGAGCGCAGTTCAACAGCTCACAGCTCGCGCCGGGCCCTGGGCAGGTGAAGTGTTGTGGTCACACCACCCGTTCCCTTCCTTTGCGCCACACTCTCTCACAAGGTTACACACACACGTGCTTCGGTCAACCCGCAGCGCCAAGCAGTGGAGTAAAGGATTCATTCTACCTAAAGAAAGGTCGAACCTTTGTCCCAGCTCCTTAAGAGCTAATCCCTGAAGCCTGGGAGCTCCCTAAGTGACCGGCATGTGTTCCTCTTTGGTGACAGGCCCATGAGACCACACAGAATAGTGTAGGCCGATGCAAGACACCTCAGGGTTTATGTTAAGGAGGTGTTGCGGGTGGGCCAGCCACGCAGACCGGCTGAGCATGGGCACTGACTGTGCCGGAAAGACTAACCATGCAGTGAGAGAGTTGGGCTTGGGCCACATGAAATCAGCTGATTTGGGGGAGGGATGAACAAGAAACTGAGTTCAACCCTGCGGTCAGGAACTCAATTAACGATGCCTACACAATGAACTTCAATAAAAACCATGGACACAAAACCACTGTGAGCTTCCTAGGTTGATAATTCTTTGCCACACACAGATGCCAAGAAGATACTGTGTCCTAGAGGACATGGACGCTTCATGGCGGGAACCCTCCCAGTCCCGGATTCTGCCCTACGCAACTCTTCCTTTGACCAGGAACAATTTGTGTGTCCTTTCGTTATAATAATCCTGCAATGGTAAGCATGGCACCTTTCTGAATTCTGTGTGTCATCCTAGTGAATCAGCAAACCTCAGGGTTTGGGGACCCCCAAATTTGGAGCCAGCTGGTCTGAAGCGAAGGTAGCCCATGGGCCCCAAAACTTGCAGATGGTGTGGGAAATCTTGGGTGGATTTGGCAGGACTTCCCTATACTGTGTCCTTCACCTCTGTGGCTGACTTTGGCAGGACCACACTCTCTGAAAGCAGTGGTTTAACCCTTGCTCTCCTGGCTTCTCCTGCTGGCCCTGAGTCATGCCTCACATCTTTCTTACTTTCCAGCCACCTCATCACAGCAGTCCATGTGGTGTCCCAAGATGGGTCTTTCCCAGGAACACCTTAAAAGTCAGAGATTAAAAACCTCTTATCTAAAATCACAACTGCCTGTCAAAAGAAAATTGTTTTTTGAGAGAGAGAGAGAGAGAGAGAGTACGTGCAAGCAGGCTGCTATTGAGGGGGCAGAGGGAGAGAGAGAATCTTCAGCAGGCTCCCTGCTGAGAGCACGGAGCCCCACTTGGGGCTCGATCTCATGACCCTGAGACTATACCATGAGCCAAAATCAAGAGTAGGATGCTTAATTGACTGAGCCACCCAGGTGCCCCAAAAGAAAGTTGTTTGGATGACTCAAATAGCACTTAATAGCTTTATTCGCCCCATGCGCATCAATAAGCATCTGAAGATAAGGGTATCTCTGAGGGCAAAAGAAGCAGGATTGAGTTTGACAAGGTAAAGGGAAGAGTATGTGTCTTGGCGTCTTGCTCAGGTAGCAGTTTTCATCTTTAACTGCTCTGAAACGCATGACTGGAGTGTGGCTCAGGATCACTGGGGCGATCCTGTCCCGGTAACTGTGTGAACAGTGCTCTTCATTGATGTTTCTGCAAGCTTTGCAGTTTGTGGGTTAGTTAGGGTTGGGGGACAGGAAGGGCAACAAAAAGGGGGAAAGGGAAAAAGGAAAGGTGATGGTCAAAGGCAAGGTCAAACTGCAGCACCTGTATCATGTCTGGTTTAGTCTTTTTAAGCTTCCTGCACGTGGGTCTCCAATATCTAGACACTTTCATGCTGAGGTCGTCCCCCCAGTATCCTCCAAGCAGGCATAGACTCATGGGCATTTCAGTGTGGGGCTAGCTCTCCCCACCATGAGCCTGCAACCAAAGTCCCTGTGGGTCTCTGGGGAACAGAAGCGATATGTGGCTTGTCCTTGGGGACCCCTGATGTGACATGCAGTGCCTTGTTGACTGACATTTTACCTGGAATCCCAGAAATAAGTCTTGCTGGCTGCCAGGCTCTCTGAGCTACAGGAACAGTGATTCTGCTTTTCTGTATTTTCTGAAAAACTCAAGCTCTTGCAATGCCAAGGCTGTCCCTCACTCCCTCACTCCCTCACTCACTGCAACACTGCTCCTCTGCTGGTGCTCAGGCCTCGGAACACAGCTTCTTCTCGCCTCTTCCACTCCCTTGCTGATCAGGACAAGCACGCTTACTGAGCTGTTGGAAGCTGGGTGCACGAAGGACTTGAATGTCCCTAAATACTTGTACTACTTGCTTTCCACTGTTGAACACGCAGGAAGGGGTCATTTTTCTGCCCAAGATGTCAGATTAGCCTTCCATGTAGGAAAACAAAGGCAACTGGAGAAGTAAACACACACACACACACACACACACACACACGTAAAACAAGAGAGAAAAACCTCAGAGAGTAAAACCTCAAGTGAGACTCTTGCTAATATAAAATACAGTATGAAATCTAAGGCCTCTACTGGCATTGCCCCTTTTCCAGCCAGACAGAAGAGTCCAAAGACCTGGAGTTCAGGTCCAGACCTCGAGCAGGTTGTACAACCTCCCCAGACCTTAGCGTCCTCATCCATCAAACTTACAAAGGATCTACGAGGTCCCTTTAAGCTCCAGGTTTTTATGCTAAAGACCAAGCAGAAACTCACAGTCCCCCAGGACGACGAGTGAGGACCAGCAGTGGCACACAAGCACGAGCAAGGGAAGGGGGCCTTCTGATGCACGGCTGGCATTGAAAAGAACCAGAGGGTCCCCCCCCCTTCTTCTCATGATGGCCTTGCCTAGATGGATCCCGCTCACCCTGGCTCTGAGTCTATCAAATGTCCGAGCACTGGCATTATTCTAAGTGAGGAAATGCACCACTAGAGTAGACTTTCTATTGCTGACCAGACTGGACACGCGATCCTTAACAGCAGGCTGTCAAGCAATCGCCTGAGCAGGCACAATGGGCCCAGAGAAAGAAGAGACGCTTTTTACTTAACAGTGAAATAAACAACTATACATTAGGGGTCATGGTAATAGTGGATGGGCGACTGGAGCTGATTCTACTAAAATCACCTTTATTGACATTTCAAGCAGTCATCAGCTACTAAGATTTACATGGAACATGTAATTTGATATGCCAGCTGCAAAGAGCTTATCACTCAGGCACTGAAAAACCCCGAATGACGTTTGGCAGTTTTCTCAGCAGCGTCCTGGTTGTAGTTAAGGTCTGTTGTAAGTTTCATGGCTGATAAAGCCCTTCTGGATCGAATCCATACTTTTGAGCATTCTGGAAAGCAAAGACAACATCACATCGGTGAAATATAAAGAGCAAAGCAAAATAAAAGGAATTAACAACTTGTGCCAAAGATGCTGAAAAGTGTTAGGCCTGAAAGGATCCCTGAGACCTATCTGACTTCCGCGTTTACAGAAGAGAAATCAGCAGCGGGAAGGTTTTTTCCTCCCTGAAAACATGCATCTCTTTCTTGTGAGGGTCTGAAATACAGTTTGCTTCCCTCTTCTAAGAAAGCAAACCCGATTTCTGCATTTCTTCCCACTCGAGCGTCACAGAGACTCGGTTCTAAGCCCCGTATTCACAGTAGCCAATATTCTGCGTTTGGGCTTTTCATCACATTTTTCCAGATTTTAATCCTCAGCCCCAAGGTAGGTGTGAAGAACTGGGTATTCCTCCAAACCTCTTACCATGCGCCAGACCTTCTGGAGGAATTCCCTTCCGGGTCAAGGAGACGAACATGCAAACGAGTGAGACAGGAAGGTGAGTTGACAGGGGAACAGATGGACAGAGACAGAAAACGAGTGAGTCTGCTTCAAGCAACTAACGGCTTTTCCTACAGAACTCGGTATTTTTACAGCTACAGAACACTCGCTGCGTTCAATTCCTAGCCACCAGAGACATACAGCCGTGGAAAGCCCTCTCTAGAGAGGAGCTGCCTCTGCGTACCTTGCAAGGCCCTCGTGACCTCTCAGAAGTGGAAACATTAGGAAAAACTCCCATGCTGGGAGATGGTCCCCAGGTGGGATGTCACGAGGGCACAAGCAGCACTGCAGAAGGCCGACTCAGATGCATTACGAGGACCTGACTTTCCGCCCATTACTGTCTCACTCAAAAGCAACACACATGAAGAATCCCCATTTAGGAAACACGTTTCTCCCCACTTCCTGTGCACCAGGCATCAAAGGTCCTGTCTGCCTCCTTTGGCTGTCTGGCCGGTAGCAGAGGCACAGCAGACCCAAAAGGAAGAAAAGAAAAGGGGAGAACAAAACACGACGTTTCTGTCAGCCACACGGCACGCTTTCCCTGGATCCACAGGACTGCTGAGAGGCCGCGGAGAACTTTAAAAATCAGGTTGACACTTGCTATTTAGGATTGCAATAGAAAGTCCATTATATTAGTTGTTAACATTCTGAAGAATACTTAAAAACAGTAATCTATTTATAATTTCTCTTCTAATATAGCACCATTATTTCTGGAAAGCTTGCAGCAAGACAAAAATGGCCTTATTCCAACCACCAAAATCAATTCTTCTGTACAAATTTGATATAGGCAGCCTTGTGTACCATTTGAAACAGCTCGCTGACCTGTGAAACCTGGCATTTGCACCACAAAATTTAGACCTTATTTGATGAAGTTATTGAACACTGTACTTACCTCATCTCAGGTTTAAAAGCTATCATACATACTTTCGCTTTTTCTTCTTAGGAGGAAGTTTTGGAAAAGTGGCAAATCAAGCTGTTTGTTTGGATTTGGGTAACGACACAGACAGTCTAGACTACACTTAATGAAAACTATAACTTAATTTTGAGTGTGATACTGGAGGTTCATTGCCAAGTAGGAATGATGGAGATTATTTTTAAAAGGCGATAGAAGGGGGTGGGGAGACATAATGCAGTAAGTGAATAGAGTCTATTTTCTCCACTAGATTGCTAATTAAAAGTTTATTTTCATGTACTCTCCTCTTAAAACTTAGGGGCAATGAATGATGTGCATAATCTGGGTGCTATGTTCCATAGGGATCATAAAGAATAAGAATATTTACCCTTCGTAAGATCTCGCTCTACAGTCATCTATACACGAGTAAACCTCTGCATTTTTCACTGCTATACTGTAGACTTCTAAGAGTAAAACAAAAGCAATCCCCAAAGAGCTCAATCTACTTTAGCCATAAAAAGAACAAGCTTAGTTGTAGCTGTTCAACATTATTTAATAAGATCATAAAGATCCTGTCTTGTAACACACTGGAACCATGGGACAGAATTGACGTGCACACCTCTAACCTCACCACAGGGTCCCATCAATGAACATGGCTCCCGAAAATAAGGTGATTGTGGTCCCAAGTCCAGAAAAAACAAATATTGGCCAGAATCTGACAAAAGAGTCAAAATGTTTTGGATAATGCTGAGATTCCCAATTGGTAGGCATGATTTTCTTTAAGCGTAATCCTTTTTTTTTTTTCTTTTTTTTTTTAAGAAATGTGACTGAATCACTGGAAATTTGACCAAAATAGACACATGGTAATTTGGATAAATCTTAGGGTTTCAATTCAACAGGCAACTGCAGAAATATAATTGCATTTGATAAAAACCCATAGATCATTTCAGAAATGGTAACTTTTGTTTCTGCAAATATTCAAATTTAGCCATTCTTTTAAGTATAGGTTGCTTGCTAATAGGAAAATTCTCCGTCTTCACTATTCGATTCACTTTGAGTCTTGATACATGCAGTTCTCACAGGTATTGTGTACCTGGAGCGGCAAGAGTAAGATGATCTCTGAGAGCACAGAAATAATCAGGTCATCCTCTTAGATCTGTACTCTAAAATGAGCAAATAGAAGAATCGGAACACTGGCTTAGAGATCACCAGGAAGAGGCAGAACATCTCTCAGGACAGCAACCTCGCCCGTCACCTACTTCCCAGAAGCTGTTAGCCTGCTGCACCCACGAACCTGACAGGGAGTGTCTCTCCTTGCTGACTCTATGTCCCTAAGGCTGGGGAAAGGAAGGCATCACGTGGTCACAGCCAACCGCTACAGAATGTGCAGATAGAAGCTGCCGATAATTTGGCTTCCCAGGCGGCTTGCTGACAAGGTGAGATAAGCTCATCAGGACAATCTGAATGTATAGTCCACTTGACATTGCAATTATTTACGTAAATTATAATAGCAAACCATTGTCCGTTGCTTACTGAATGCCATACAGCGTTCTAAGCTCTTTGCATCTATTATCTCGTCTGGTCCCCTAACAGAACTGAGAGCTTAGTCCCTTATCCAAAGTCACAGGACTAGTTAGTGGGGAAGCCAGGATCTAAACCCAAGAAACCTACATCTGGCATGTGTACTCTTCACATCTATGCTCTTAATAATGATTTTCATCCTTAGTGTTGTTGTGAGCTTTGATATCACTAAGTAGCCTCTGAAACTGTTATTGCTGAGGCACCGATAAGATCCTGTTTCTACCACAGGAGGGCTACAGCTATCCCCAAGATCATAAGGAATTCCCCAAGGAAACAGCACACCGTTGGGTGTTGGACCCCAAGGTCCCCAGAAAACCTCTCCACACACTGCTACGGCGGGGCACCTCTTCTTTTGCATTCATCACTTGAAGGAATGAACTATGTTCTTGTTTCTTTGTTGCAGTTTCAATCTGATTGTGTTCAGGCTATCACATAGCTCGGATAGTTGTGATCCCCTCTATTACTAGAAATCCAAGAAGTTGGATTTCTTATGTGGATTCAGAATGTCAGTGATCAGCCTCCTGTTTGTGTGAACCAAATCTCCGGACTTTGCTTTGAGATGTTCCAAATATCACCCAAACTGTAGATCATTACAGACGTGGCATGAACATGATGGGAAGTCACAGTACAAGTGCCAGCCCCAATGTCCCCTGCTTGGAAACTGGCTTCAGTGGCCTTTTATTTTGACAAAAATAACCAAAATCTTCCTCCCCCATCATTTTGATGTCTTATTCCTTATCTGAAATAAAATTAGCTCATCCTTACATGGATGAGATCTCTCGAATAGGTATTTGAGAAAGTATGTGAATAAATATTACTCACTTTCAAGTCCTAGTTAAATAACTAAAACATACATTTCTGAAAAATGTAACATAGCGTCATGTTAGTGTGTGGTATTTGCCTACTGTATCAAAAGATAATATATTACTATGCTTTTAAACATCTAAGGTGCCCTACGGAGAGTGCTCATCATAATTCAACACTTCCCAAAATGTGTTCTGTAGAACATTAATTACAAACAATGTTAGTAGAGCCAACATGAAAGAAAAAAAGCTCTATAGCACAGTACATGTTGGAAACATTGAGTTACGTGGGTCTCTTTACTCGTGACTTCTAAAAGCCTTAATTTATTTTATATTATATATAGTGAATTTCCAAGGGAGGACAACAGAATATACCAATGTTTCTCTAACTATCTCTGGTGAAGGATGGGTTCTGGGTTCTTTTCCCAGTTCAGGGAAGAGCACGACTTTACTAAATTCTCATAAAAATAATAAATTTAGTTTGCTAGAAAACTGAAGCAAAAACAATAAATGCAATTAATATTTATTATTAGAGTTGACAGAAGTGAGATTCTGTCAAATTTCTACTTGTATCTCTAACTGCTTATTCTCAGTTTTTGTTTGTATCACATCACAGACAGGAAACAATGTGGACAAGCATCATTTCCGGACCCCGGGGGATTAGCACTGGACATAGAATTCACCACACATACATGATCACAAGTGTTTGAGCCAGATAATATGAGTCTGGTGTTCAAGGAAACAGGTGTTGAAAAGTGCTGCCTTATCTTCAAAATCTGTTTTGTTGCTTATCCCAGCTTAATTGCCATATGAGGAAAATCATCTTAATTAATTGCCAAAAAGGTAAAGTTCAATTTTGTTCTCTTAAGACGAAGAGGTAAACATGGTCAACATGAATTAATGGTTGGGTTTGGCCTGGGAAGGTGTAGAAGATGGGGTGGGGTAAGGAAGAATGAAAAGGCAGCTGCGCGATCTTTGTTCTCTACTGATATCTGCAAACTCCAACCAAAGCAAAAGCTAGTTAGAAGGAAAAAAAAAAAGTGTGAGGCACCTGCTTGCCTTAGAGTTTATTTAAATAAATTTCCATGATAAGGAGATAGTCTCCCCTCCTAGAGGTAACAAGTTCAGTACAAACCCATAGGGGTCATGCAAATTTCAACTAATCTGATTCTAGTTTCTCCTCTAATCATTTTGGGACAATCAATCACATTTTGAGCCAACTACTTTGTACCTACTAATGTGTCAGATTCTATATCTTTCACATTCTCAGCCTGTTTTATAATATAAAAGTCAAATAAAAGATTTCTTAAGAACCACTGGTGTTTTGCCTAAGGTTCCATTCCTCATCAGAAATGTTAAAATTAGAAAATCATAAAACACAGTTTTAAGAAATGTGCCCTTGTCTGGGAAGAAAGATTAATTGGGAAACTCAACTCCAAGTTGGGAGCCAGGGCAAGAGTCCTAAAAAAACCAAAGCAAATAAATCCTATGGATGTTGTACTTTGACATTGTTGCTGAAACCCAAACCCAATTACTTGAATATAGTTTCAGGTCATAAAAATGAATACTTCCTACAGCAAAATGTTTTAACCACAACTTCAACATAGAGGAAAGGTGTTTGTGGTTGTCTCTCGGTCTTCACGATGGTTTTTAAGAGAAGTGGGACCTTGTGCCATATGTACATGGAAAGGGCACTGGAGTAATAATAATTAAAACTGAAATATGTAACACAGTAGATGATATGGATTATTCAGCTTTAGAATCCTTTTAGAGAGAGAAAACATTCTTGAAACCTAAATGAATGAGTCTGAGACAGGGACAGCACTGTCAATATTTGAGGTCAGAATTATCATTCATTATCCTTTTACCAAAGACCGCCTCAGTAGGCTGGAAATCCAGAGCCAATAATTGGGGCTGGGGGGAGAGGGGGAGATACTATTATTGAGACTATTTTCATTTATCTAGAAACCTAAGGAACTCACAAGTAAAATGTTGTTGGTTTCAAGTGACCTTTCTACCCAGTACTCCTCTTACTTTTACTAATGTCCCATTTTAACACCTGAAAAGGTCATTGTCTTACCACACTCAGACACAGGAGAATTGATAATGATGATGGAAATTTTTGCCTTCCCTACAGAGTCAAACCATGCCACAAGTTGCTTGACATTATGATGTAAGCAGAGTAAGACCTCCAGAAAACATATGATATAGCCTGTCGGTTGAGAAGCAGCAACATAACCACTTTGTCCTCCAAATCTCTCTCCTGCCAAATGCTATTACCTGAAATTCTCAGCTTTCAAATTACTATTTGAATTAAGATACAAAGTCTTCATAATAGTATCCTTCAATAAGGCCTTCACAGGGATGATATTTTTATAAATACAGAAGCCTGACTCATTGCAGGGTGAAAAGGCATGGGATAGAGAAGACATGGAAGGAGGTGAGAACTCCTGTATCCACTGAGCACTGAGTGGTGAGAAAGGACAAAGGGAAAAGAACTTCTAGAGGCTCCAAGGGCATCACAAGCAGAAAATTAGGGACCAAACACAAGATGCATCCAGGTGACTTTGGGCCTGAAGATCACTCATGTGAAGGGTCTCACCCACACTGGTACATAGCAGACGCTCAATAAATAGTCCTTTCTTGCTCTTTCTTCTCCTAGGGAAGACATTCGTCTAGGGGATTGGTTTTTATCATAATAAATCTGAGCTGGACTTCTCTCTTCTGTAATTTGAGATTAATGTGCGCTTTACAAATATTCCAAAGTCTCAAAATTGGAGGGAACGAAAGGGAGATTTTAGATACTGTAAAACATCCCAGTTGTATTTTTATTTCATCTGTTTATTCACACTTTCAAAAACAAGTGTGCTGACAGTGCTACTTTGAGCCTGTCTAATGCGTTGCTTGCATGGACATTACCTCACCTTGTCCTCCCAACATAGTGCTCTAGTAGGAAAAGAGGTGGCAGAACTCAATTCACAATGTGAGGAAGTTCAGGTATAGAATGGGTAAGAAAGATCAGGCTTCAGAGGTAGATTAAGAACATCTGGTCTCCATCATCCCAGCCAGGGTTCCATTAAACCACAATTTCCAGCCTTAAACATTTAGTGCAATGCATTAAAGCCATTTACGCAGCATTGGGTCCGGATCGGATAGTTTTGGAACTCTGAACAAGGGTCTTATCACTGCTGTATCACAAGGAACCACTGACAAAGTCTCACATGTATTAGATACTGAATATTTATTCGTTACATCCATGAGTATGTAAGAAGAGAAGCTGCTGAGGAGGAGATGGGGAAGAACATGAAAAACATGGAACGTAGCGAGATTTTTAAAAATATTACAGTCTGCTGCTTCCCACGTGCCAGGCATAATTCATTTATTTGTATGAAGTCACTGAATCCTCACAACAAACCTGTGACTTAGGCCCTATTACCATCCCTGCTTCACAGGTGAGAAAGCAGAGTCAGAGAGAGGTGAAGAGATTTGGCCAAAGCTACGGTACTAGCATGTGACCAAGCTGGCTACTGAATACTCATGTTTTACACTCTGGAGAGATTAATCCGATTTCAAATTAAGGACATGAAATTCAGAAGCCGTTCTATACAGTGTTTTTCTCAAAGCTGGAACTGAGTTTCAATAAAGTGTATCTACCCAGATTAATAATGAGTGAACAGAAACCCAAGGGTCGATTATAGGATCTTGAGTCTAAAAACACATCATGTTGGGTCCGTGAATCCCAATGCCAGGGATGGGTTTCACCACATCATAAATATATAATGTACAGAAAACAGAAGAAAACTCAATGGCCGGTCAATGATTGACATTCTAAAGAACATATTTGGGATTTGGAGAATAAATGGAGAAGAAAAGGGTGAAATATTTATGGATCTCAACTTCTCATTTACCAGTGAATGCAAGTGTGAGTGATTCAAACATCCTTAGTGGTTACCACAATTGCAGAAGATACACAAAAGTAGGAATCATGCTTCCAAAATATGGGAGATGTGCTTCCCAATCCCTAGGAGTTTATAATTTTTAACAGAAAGTCAAGATGCTTGTACAAATAACTTCAACATCAGGCAGGATGTGATAAATGTTCTGAGACGGCCCAAATGAAGTACCAGGGACTGTTGGAGGACAGAATCAGGGAAGGCAGCATATAGAACATAGACCTTAGGGTGGCTCTTGAAGGTAGAGATGGGGAAGATGGGAACTTGGAGAGGGGCAGATGCCAAAATAAGGAGGTAGGAAATATTGTTTCATAATTGAGAAAATAGTAAATAATTCAGATTGACTCAGTGTGGAATTATAGCGTAGAGTGAAGAACATTCATTCATTCATTCAATATATTTTTATCCAATGCCCCCCTACATCTCAAACATTGTGTTAGATAGGTATTGTGGGTGAACATATTAGTGGATTACCCATTTCCAGTGGAAGGGGAAGACACTAAAGAAGAAAAACAAAGTGATTAAGTTAAGTGGCCTGAAGACTACAAAGGGACACAGGTTGTGTAGCATGGAGAGCCTACAATGCCAGACAAAGACATTGAGACTTCCTTCCACAGGCATTGAGTAATCACTGAGGGTTTCTGGCTGGAAGTGCGAGGGGTGGTGACAAAGTTGATTTTCAAAAAACTTGATCTCAGGATGGAACATAAGAGAAAAGACTGGAGCAAGAGAATTAACCACTCTTGCCCAGGCAGGAGTTAATGAGGGGCTGAAGTAAAGCAGAGGATGCAGAAATTGAAGAGTGTGTCAGGAGAAAATGCAAAGGAAATAAACACAAGTCTTAGTGGAGAATCGAATGTGGTAAATGAAGGGCCAGGCGGAGATGCAGTTAGCACCACAGTTAGTTCAACCAAGGATAACAATGGTGCCACCAGCAACCTGCGGCACCAGAAGACGACGACTTGGAGGTTAAAACAAATTGAAAATTCTGATAGAATCTGTATTCAGAAATGTCTAATAGTCCATTGAGAGCAATATCTGAGTTCCTATTTTCTATGAAGCACTGTTGTAGGTCCTTCCAATAAGCAGATAAAAGGTCTGCAAATTGAGGCCTGGGTGCCTCAGTCATTAAGCCTCCGAGTCATGATTTCAGCTAACGTCATGACCTCAGGGTCCTGGGATTGAGCCCTGTGTTGGGCTCCACGCTCAGCAGGGAGTCTGCTGGAAGATTCTCTCTCTTTCCCTCTCCCTCTAATCCTCCCCCACTCATGCATGTGTGCATTCTCTCTCCCTAAGATAAACACATAAATCTTTAAAAAAAAAAAAAAGCCTGCAATTTGAGTAAAAATCGGAGCTCAAGAGAGAGCTATATGGGAATTACCCACACAGACATGATAGCTGAAGCTTTAAGAAAACATGATGATACTGAGACACATATGACAGTACGCATGTCATTGGGATCTCTTTGTGTTTTTAGATAGAATTACTTTTCTAGGCCAGAGACAAAGGACATTAGTTGCCTTCAGAAATATTTTCCACCAGGGCCACACTTGGCTTTTCGGGTGACTCTCTATCTAATGCATTTACCTCTTAGCCTTCAGCTTGCACTGGGCTTGCATCCTCCTGTCTCACATTCCCTCCTCTGGCATGCAGCACCAGAAGCCCAGAGAAAAATAAGTTTTACTGCCAAGGGATGAGAAGCAGCTTTATGTATCTTTTCAAAAGCTATTACATTCTACCCAACTGCTTTTGGTATTTATAAATATTAATTGAATAACTTACCCTTTCATTTAAAAAAAATTAGTTAGAATTGGGGAGGAACCCATTTTCAGCTCTCCATGTGATTGCGGGTGTCTCTGCAGGTAAAGGGAAGCAGCCAGGACATCAGCACCCACACGAGGCTGTTCACGCAATACCAGACAGGACTCGGAAAGGGCACAAGGAGTCTCTGAAGTGTGGCTTGGAAATCTATTCCCATATTGCCAGGTTTTGTTCAGATGTAACATGTTAGGTTTGCCTGCAAGTAATTGCATGTGGGGACTCCAGTGGATAGAGGGGAAGAGGAAACAAGACTGCTCGCAAGATACTGGTGGCAGCTGGGTTGTGACCCAATGAGGGTTCATCCTATTTCCTACTTTTGTTTGTGCTCACATTTTCCATAACAAAAGAGTATGGTTTTCATTTTAAATGCATGCCTAGAAGTGGATTCTGAGCTTTGGTGCCGCACCCCTCTGAAAGAATCAGGAAGAACGTGCAGAAAAGCCAGTGTTCCCCAGAGCTGCCTCCTAAGATGGTCTTCCTGGGATACCTACTGCACGGGAGACTTCTGAGTGTAGACTGAGGATGCACCTGTACCCCCACATTCTCAAAAAGAATCATGATGAGATAACATGAGCACTGTACAAAAGGAAAATTGATCTAAAAGTGCACTGCAAATAGGTGGTCAAACTTCATTAGTTAGGGGAAACAGCTAAATTTCTGAAAGATAAACAGAAGCATATGGAAGCTTAACCTGAGTGGAGGAAGGTGTAGGGGAAGGAGAAGCCATGGAAGGAGAAGCCACTCTTTGTCAAAGAAAGCTGGGGAGGCCTGGACTCCAAAAGCATGAGAAGGGGAAGGCCATCAGTCAGGATAACTACACATCCATACAGCACACTTGTCTACCTGTAACTCGGCAAAGAGAAGCTAACACTTGTGGCATTGGCTCTAGAGGGAAGCAGGAGATCAGTCCTCTGAAGAAACAGACTAAGCCATCTGGGGCGGTTGGAGGCTACCTCCCCTGGCCCCCAGACACTGGATTTGCAGCCCCCACTTTGGAAGAACAGCCCTCTTGGGAAGGCACAACCCCACAATACTAGGGGAAGCCCGTGTCAGCTGATCAGCTCTGAGGACATCAATATCGGCAGTCAAGAAACTTCCAGACCTTGTATAAAAAGATAAATGGAAACACACTGGAAAAATGATCTCAGAGAAAATAGAGATAATTTAGGAAATAAAATGATAACATTTTAAATGTAACTGATAACCTCAGAGAGATTTGAAAAGATAATTTGGCCATAAATTAGGAGAGGATACCGTGAACAATAGAAATTCGAGAGAACTCAAAATGAACATTTTAATCATTAGAATGAAAAAATCAGAGGAAGACATGGAAGATAAAAGTGAGGCAGTCTCCCAAAACAGGGAACAAAATTGCAGAAAGATGAAAACCTTATTCTAAGAGATCCAATATTCACGTAATCAAAGTTCCAGAGGTGAAACTAGGGGGGAAAAAAGAGAATAATTTTCAGAAAATAAAAATAAAATTTCCAAATGCTGAAAAACTAAAATCTTGTTTGAAAGAAAGCCACTGACCTACAAAACAAAACAAAACAAACAAACAAACAAAAAACCAAAAACCTCATACAGTTGAAATCTTATTAACTCTATAATGTAAAAATAATGGTCTAACTGATAGAAGTTGGGAAGAGAAAAACATAAATCTTATCTTATGGAATAAGGAGTCAAGAAACTGTTGGTTTGAAACCTCCACAGGAGCTTCCCTGATGCAACCTGAAGCCAGCCCTCCCAGGCCCAGAGGGCAAGGAGAGCCTAAAGGAAGAGACAGACCCCTCACATCCGCAGATGGCAGGCTGAATGATCAAGGGAACTTCCAAGACTTGTCTTGGTGTGGGGAGGGGCAGCGAGCTGGTAGATCTATCTCCATCTCTGCCAGCCTGAAATCTTTAAGTTTATGCAGAGGTCTTAAGTGAGTTCCGTCACGTACCCAGTCCAAATGGTTTCAACAACACATTACTATCTCGAGGCTACCTCCTTGGAGCAGCTTCTGGGAATGGGGCAGACAAGTCATCACACACTCCAGGGACAGGGTAGGGGTTGGGGGGCCTCCAGTTGCTGGGGACCACCTAACTGGGTCAATTGGTGGGTTCATCTTCTTGATGATCTCCTCCAACAGAGACTCTGCTTACATTTACTTGATGTATCGAAAAGTAGACTTGAAAAAAAAATGGACTTAAAATCATACAGGTAGCCGGTAGAAGATCTAAAAATAAAAAAATAAGTAACAAATTGATAGGAGTAAAAGGAGAGAAACACACAGGCTTGGGTAAGCAGGCTGTATTCCTCATCTTTCACAGCAGTGTGGCCATACATACTGTCCGAAATCCATAAATCAAGGAATTGAAGTATAAAAGCACAATATTCTGAATTATAAGGATAACCGTGTGAAAACTAGAAATAGCCAGAAGAATTATTAATAGAAACAGAAACAGTGGGCATGTCCGCCTCAGTCCTCCCCGATGCTTTTTTCCACTTTTCAGACTGCTTATCTCCTCTTCCTCCTGGGGGCTCACATCGTGGCTGTTAGTAGCTCTGCCCACAGTCCTGGGAAGGTGATTGGAGGGGGTTACCTCTGGGGGATAAACTTGGGGGTGGGGGGTTTGGGAAGGGGTGGGAGAGCACAAAAAGATTATGCTTTATAACTAGATTTTATGTGCAAAATATAATATAGACATCCAATTTAAAAGGCAAAGCTTTTACCACTGGATCAAACATATCTGAGCTTATGAATCTTTTTCAGATATCTGAACACATCACTGACTTAGGCTATGGCACGCGTAGGCCGAATACCACCATGATTCAAGACAACGCTAAGCCCATGACAGCCATGAGTACACAAACCACTGCAAATACTCACAGTGGAGACTAGTGTTGGCAGTGGTTGTGGGCAAGTGTCACAGGTAGTGCAGTTGGATATTTGCTAGCATTTTTTGGTTGTTTGTTTCATGAATAATTTTTTATATTTGTGGTGCATAAAAATAAATTGTGTTTTGAAAATAAAATGTGTACATCTTAACTAATAGCAAACATCACCATAAAATATATAAATACATGAAAATACAGTGACAGCCTATTAGTGAGCAGAGAAAAATATACACATGCAAACAGAAACAGATTAATACATTAAAATACACTGACCTCCTATTACTGAGAAGAAATAATATATGCATATGCAAACAAACACAGACTTTAGCGAAATTATACAACATATGCAGGAGACGACAATTAGCAGCTTATAAAATACCAATGCTGAATTACCAAGACACATCTGAAATAAGATTGCTAACCTTGAACAATCAATGCTTTAAAGGCACAATCTAAAATGTTAGTGAGAAGAGGAAAACAATAGTAATATTAATGTCAACATATTTGATTTTTCCAACACTGGAGCTATTGATTATTTCCCGCGGCACATGGCTTGGGAACAGCCATTTGTCTGATATAATTTTATTTCAGTTATTTTTCCCAACAGCTACTATTTCAAATAGCGAGTGCAAAATAAAATGGTATCTGAAAAGTTGGGCTGGCTTTCTTCCAGTGGGTTGTTGCAGACAAAAACCTCAAAATAGAAACCCATAAAGATCAATTTGGGCAGGCAAGGCCACTGATTTCAGAAAACCATACCTTAAATTTGGGCCAGTATCTATTCAAACGTCTCTGAGTCCCTCCCGAATTGGCAACCCAAAGTCCACAAACACAGCTCCGGCCGTCCATAAAAGGGCTGCACACAGAGACTTATGACGAGCCCCCGAGAAGGCATTCCATTTGTCTGGGTCCACTAAGTTTCACTGGAGTCCAAGCAGCCTTTTGAAAGATAAATGCCTTATTTGAGATAGAGAGGCTGGCTGATGGAGGCTGATAGAGATGACAGATCTGGACCAGCTATCATTCCAGCGTTAGAAACCATCAAAGCCTCACTAATCCTGACAGCTCTGAGCTACCCAGTGTCTGCCTCTCTCCCTCCCTCAACACAGTGGAGTTTCCAGCAGCCAACCGCCTACCATAGAAACCAGCAAGATCCGTCTTCTCGTTGCATCTCTCTCACTCTTCTCGAGGTCTGGAGCGCCACTTACCATTTGCATATTCTTGAGAACATGTTATTTTAGAGCCATCGAAAGGTTAATATTCTTTCACCTATTCAAAAGAATGCTGGTCTCGGTAATGCAGGCTTGCAGCCCGGCAGCCCAGCAGCCCACACTGCTTATTTGCTGCCTATTTTAATAATAGAATCATGCCATAATGAAACCTTTTTAACGTATGGTAATTTAATTGCAGAAACCCTGTCTGTTTCAACAAAAGGCTTCTATAAGTAGCTTTAAAGATTAAGTTATGGGAGGCGACTCGCGCGCTATCTCCCGGTGGATGTGTATTACACTGCATTACATCCCTGCCATTCTACACCAGCACAATGGCAGTCTCCGATCTCCTTAACTCAGCTCTGAAATTAAAACTTGGGTTTATAAATCAATGAATCATTCTGCACAGTTGAGGGAGTTAGCTTCCAACTAACACCAGAACTTAATATTCTAACTGTGTTGAGAGTCACAGTAGGGGGAATAGGAAGGATCTTCAAACAGATACAATGATATATAATAATTATGTAATAACAATAGCCAAAATGTCTGCACCTTCAAGTGTGGGTCCTAAACCGCACTAAGTATTTGACTTTACCCATCAAGACAACTCAGGAAAAGGTCTTTATTGTCCTAGGTTTACAGGTCTGGCATGGGCACTTGGGGAGTAGTCCCCCGCCCTCTTCCCCCTTATCAGCAGATTTACTTCCCAAGGTGTCAGTTACCTGAGATAGACCACAGCCCGGAAGCAAATGATCCTCTTTCTGACAACATCCGGTCAGCAACAGCCAACCACTATGTCACAATGCCCGTGTCATTCACCTCATTTCATCTCATCATGTAGGCATTCTACCATCTCGCATCATCACGAGAAGAAGGGTGATTACTGTACAATAAGGTATTTTGGGAGAGACCACATTCACATAACTTGCATTACAGATTATTGGTATAATTAGTCTCTGTGATTATTGGGTTTTGTTGTTAATCTCCTGATGTACCTAATTTATACATTGAAGTTTATCATAAGTCTGTATAGAAACAAACACAGTTTATATAAGATTTGGAACGATCTGCTGTTCCAGGCATCCACTGGGTGCCTTAGAACACGTCCCCTGAGGACAAGGGGAGGGAAACTACTGTATTAGTTTGCTGGGGCTACAGGAACAAAGGACCACAAGTTGGGTGGCTTAAATGACAGAAATTTAATGTCTCAGTTCTGGAAGCTGAAAGTCTGAGATCAAGGTGTCAGTTGGGTTGGTTCCTTCTGCAAGGAAGAATCTACTCTGTGCTTCTCCCTTAACTTCTGGTGGTTTCCTGGCAATCTTTGGTGTCCCTTGGATTATAAAAGCATCACCTCAATCTCTGCATTTATCTTCACATGACATGCCCTCTGTGTGCACGTCTGTGTTGAAATTTCCCCTTTTTATAAGGATGTCAGTCATATTGGACTAGGGTCAACCCTAATAACCTCATCTTAGCCAATTACATCAACAAGGATCCTATTTCCAAGTAAGGTCAAATTTGTAGGTACTGGGGTGGGAGTAGGACTTCAGCATATGAATCTGTAGGGGACACAATTCAACCCTCGGACAAGCTCTGTTCTAGATAATGGGGTGGCCATTCCCAGTCCTCACCTTTGCTTTTACGTGCTTTTCCTATGGTTTGCCCTTGCCGATGTTCTCAAGTTCACTCTAGAAGTCCAGTCTTCTACCTATACTTTAAACACACCAATGTCAAGTGAAGGGGTCTTTGTGGCTCTGAGTGAACCAGCCTAACTCACCAGGAGACTATGATTTTCTTGGAGTAGCCACAAGGCACCTATTCCCTTGAAATTTTGATCAAAGTAAGCAGATGATCAAAGATGCTGAGAGTCTCAGGTCTCAAGCAGGTATCAACTGTTTCCTGCCTTCTCCCTAGCATGGGGTGTGAGCTGGCATTCCAGGTCATTCGTGGGAGGTCTGGTTATGAATGCAGCGTGTTCCAGGGTTTCCTTGTGATGACAGCATGCCCAGAGAGTTCCTTAAGATTCAACATGAGCTACAAAGTGTAATACACAAGGGGAACTGCACAAAGGAGACTGAGGATTTGAAGGAAGGTAGGCCAGCTCAGGAAGCAGGAGAGAGAAAATAATATGTAGAGAAGGAAGTAATCTACAAGCAATGAGAAACAATGTATTTATTGCCTCTCATCCTTGTTGTAATCATGTAACAACTGTATTCTCCCTACAAACAGAGATGCCTCACTTTTCCTTCCTTCCCAGAGCCTCTGAATGCATGAATGTTTGGACAGGTGCCTTACAGGGCAAGCAGCCTCTCGGGCACGTTTTGTGGTTTATTAACATCATTACCGAATCTCAACACAGAAATGTTAAAATCAAACAACAACCTTTATGACTTTTTTTCTTGGACTGAAGGACCATCACTGGATGTCTCAAGGAAACAGAAAGCTTTAACTCTATTATCCACAATGCATCAGTGAAACAACATTTATATGGGGCTGCTTTATGCTACCTTTCCAAACCACCAGAGCTTGTTAGGGAAAATATTTTAAGGTAATACCTCATTCCTCTATAACTAGTGGTCGCTATTCTGCTCAAAGTATCATGGCATATCTTGAGTCTTTCACAGCATCACCAAAAGGAAAATGCTCAGCATTTAAGAGGATGATTCCAGAAATGGTGAGATTGATTCTTCCTGATTTATCATGTCTAAATGATTTGCTTAATTATGATGGTGCAAAACACTGTGATCCCTGGAAAGGCTCAGGGTCATTCATTCCCAGACCACTTCTGAAAACATCAACCCATGCACTCCGTCACCCCTGACAGCACTAGGTGCGCCTACCTTGGGACCTGTGACTTGCCTCCTCATCGCACTCACTGAGCTCAGTTCTACTCGCCATTCCTTAAGAATGGATTTTTTAAATGGCTGATACCTTATGATTATAATTTGGCAGGGCACCGTTACCTTATTAATTAGGTGAGTGCTGTGTAATTTATTAGTGCAGGAGCGCTGGGTGTTTTCTTTACTTATAATTGCTCTGAGAACACCCAGGGAATCGAAAATTGGAGGGGTTGGGGAATTGCTGGCCCTGCCTGAAGGGAGAGAATGTAATAATCCCTTCTTGCTTATTCACACCAATCCTCTAGGTAGAACAGGCGACTAAAGAAGGACAGGAGCTGGCGCAGCACCCCGCCCTACCTGATTGCCCCTCGCTGGCTCCCGTCCCAGTTGGGCTCAGGGAACTCCAGGAAGCCATGCTGCGGAAGGAATAATTGCCTTTGGTGATACTAATTGACTTTTGAGCAGCCTGAGAGGTTCTGGAAAGAAGAGGTGCCTCGCCACCTTCACAACTTATCTCACTTGGGGAGAAGGGCTAAGTGGATTCAGACCCCAAAAAATCAAGCAAGTCTTATATTAAATGTTGACCTTTTATCTTGAAGCAGGGACTGCTGATAGCACACTTCTTTGCAAGGACTCCAAAAGGAGTGGTCTTGAGCTTGTGGTCAAAGAGGATATGAGATGAGTGTGGGAGAAAGGCAGGGAGAAGAGAAGCCAGGGATCCTGAAGGACATAAGAGAGCAGAGAGGTGGGCAGGCATAAGGGGGCTCAAGACTAGCTTACAGAGGGATTTTTCTTTAACTTGACCGAATTCAAATTTATTTCCCACAATGGAAATGAATTCAGGCCACACCAATATCTGTTTGACCTAAAACATCTTCCTGGCTTCCATATTTGTAGCTGTTTTCTAGAAGGGTGATGAAATCTATTCTTAAGGCTCTAGGTGTGTAGGTCAGTCTTATTTGCCTTATTATAAGAAAATATTCCTGGCACCTGGGTTGCTCAGTCAGTTGAGTGTCTGCCTTCAGCTCAGGTCATGATCCCAGCAACCAAGGATGCCCTGCCTTGGGCTCCCTGCTCAGGGGATGGTCTGCATCTCCCTTTCTCTCTCCCTCTGCCTCTCCACATGCCTGCACTCAGGCTTTCATCCTCTCCCTCTCAAGTAAATAAAATCTTGAAGGAAGGAAGGAAGGAAGGAAGGAAGGGAATTAATTTAAAAATTAAAAATATTCCCCTTAATGTTTTTGCATACCTGCAATAGGCCAAATTCTGCATTCTTATTTATAGCCACTAAAAACAAAACAAAACAAAACAAAAAGCTGTATGGGATAGAGGCTAAATGTTTCGATTTTGTAATCAGACAGACCAGATCACTGTCTCTGTGAGTATGAGCAAGCAGAATTGGGAATTTGTGAAGGATTAAGAAAATTAAGAAAGCAGATAGCATAATGCTTGACACATAGTAACCAAGTCCTTAAAGAATATCTAGGGACAGCCTCTTTGTGAGAAGCCAAAGGGTAGATGGATAATGTACAGGGCAGACTGAAGGTACAGAAATCCTTACCTGAGCACCTAGAAAGCTGAGCTTTTCTGTAAACTTCCTTCTCTGCCCAATCCTCATTTCCCCAACACAAACCTGGAAATGTAAATGAGCTCCAGCAATAAAAATGAAGCAATAAATCCACCCCAGATCATCACTGGGTCATGTAAGGGGTGGGAGGGGGAATCCTAGAAATATTTCCCAGACAATTTCTAAAGATCTCTGTCCTGCTCGGCATGGCGTCTAGTTAGAGCCCTGACGTTTCTCAGTATTTCCAGGGTTGGTCTTATCCTAACTGTTCTCCCAACAAGCACTGCACACACCCACCTATCACCCCAAGCACCAGAACTACATTATCCCCTACACAGGGCCCAAGGACAAAGGGGAACTTTACCCTTGGTGCTTCCAGCCACTCTAGGCTGACTTACTTCGGATTACTGCCTCTCTCCTCACGAGCATTTCTGGAGAGCCAGGATCAGATAGAGCTTGAGGGTACTCCCTTTTTATAGTCTGTATCAGCCACTTGTAGTTCACAGACCAATCTCATGGCCCTGATTCTCTCTCTACTTAATGTAAATTCTGTCCTTCTCAGATACTCTGCCTGGGAAGTTAGATAGTGGCGCTTGTTCCCCAAATGCTCAGAAATCCATCCCCAGAGATGCCTGAGTGTCTCAGTCGGTTAAGCGTCTGTCTTTGGTTCAGGTCATGATCCCAGAGTCCTGGGATCGAGTCCGCATCAGGTTCCTTACTCCGCAGAGAGCCTGCTTCTCCCTCTCCCTCTGCCACTCCCCCCTGCTCATGCTCCCTCTCTCTGACAAATAAATAAATAAAATCTTTAAGAAGAAAAAAAAAAGAAATCTATCTCCATGCCTTCTAAAAGCTGTCTCAATTCATCTGTTTCTTTGTGCTGTTTTATTGTTTGTGTTGGCAAGATTCTTTGTTTTCCTGAGTTCATATTAAGGGATCTTTTTGGATAACCTGATTTAAAATCAGAGGAATTCAAGTTAGAGGATCAACAGGGCCCAAGTCCAGGTGATGGAAGCTTTCCCTGCTCTGAATTCTGCAACAACCAAAAAGGAATGAGAGAGGGGGAAGAGAACTGGGAATCAAGAAACAGCAGAACAACTGATGCTGTGGACCTCTTCCCGTGGGTTTTCCCTTCCAACCTTGTCCTGATATATTTGTCAGAGATTATTTGGAAGAGTTACCCAAAAGAAGTCCCCTGTTTCAAATGACGTACAGCTTTTTCTAGTGTTTGCTAGAGATTCCTCTCTCCAAAGCCATTACAGAAATTCTGCATTTGGGGCTGATTTGATAGTTTCTAAATTAACAATAGCTCATAAGGTGCTATGACTTTTCTGATCTTTTCTCTATTACCTAATTGTTTCACTGTCTCACCCTCCAGAATAGCTCTGCCTTCTGATGTTTCAACATCCTCTCAGTGATAGAGTTACAGAGTACTGAGTGGATTCGAGATTAAGAAGCAAGAGGGAAGCAATGAGATTTCAGATGAGATTGGAAAATAGATGAAAAGCTGATCTTAGAAAGTTGATGAAGGGAAGCCAGGGGCTAATAAAGGAGGTCCAGCAAGAAGGAGACTGGTCAGAAAAGAGAAAAGGGTTGTTTTAGCACCAGTGGGGGCAAGAAATAGAAAAAGCAAATGTTACTTGGCCTCATGCCTTAAATTACCTTCCAACTTTGTGATTCTCAAAGCAAGTTAACATGCAAACCCCTGTGTTCTTTCATTTATTCAATAAATTGATATTGAATGCCTGCTGTGTGCCAGTCACAGTTCTCAGTGCTGGGAACCTAACAGTAAATACAGTAGACAAAAGTCTTATCCCCATGGTGCTTAAATTCTAGGGGGGAGGCAGACAACAATAAATAAACATAGATCAGTAGTGACAAGCACTGTGATGAAAAACAAAGTGGGGGGATGAGGTCACAAAATGATAAACAGTGGCAGTTTAAATATGATGGTCAAGGAAGTCTTTGGGGGTACTGACAACTAAGCAGAGACTGGAAAGAAGAAAACCTTTGGGGGAAGAGCCTTTCAGGCAGAAAGAACGGAAAATGCAAAACCCCTGAGGTTGAAACTTGACTGCACATCGGAATCACACCCTGCAGGCACTGGGATGACCAATCAAGCCAGAGGGAGAGGGTCAGATGGGATGAGAGGTAACAGAAGTACATCACACGGGACCTGTAGGCTAGGGGGAAGACTTTGGATTTTAGTCATACTTGTTGAAAACACCCCTAGGAGACAGGGCAGCTTGATAGCTGAGGAAAGAGAAGGGCAACTTGAATTCAGGTCTCCGTTACTACAAGCTGGGAGAGTTAGCAGGCAAGACAAGAAGCGATGGTGGTTGGGAACGCTACCAAATGAACTTGAAGGAAAATGTAAATTTGAGGAAAGTACCCTAATTTAGGAAGGAAAAAAACCAAGATCGTTTCTATGTTCCTCACGACCACCGTTATACATGAAATTCCACCATTATTTATTTATTCTTTTGAACGTTGCAAGGTTTTCCTTACACATGGTATCCAGAATTAGTTATCCACAATCAGAGAAAGTCCTCAACTAAAATGGAACACAAAATATTAAACTATCAGGAAGGAGTTGGGTAGTGCTGAAAATAAAGTGGACAAGAGGTAAACATCTCCTAACAAAATATTCTGAGCATCCATTGTTGTAGGTCACAGGGCTGCTTAGGCAGTAATTACCAAAGTGGCTCTTTATCCTTCTTCATCAAAGAGAGAGTCGGTCTATAGTAATGATAGACTAGAGATAGTGGTTAAGACAGACATGATGCCAGCGATGCTCCTATATTTCAGTGTTTTACTTATTAACCCATTTCATCCCTTTAAAGACCCACAATTCATCTCAGTTTTACAGAGGAGGAAACTGAGACACAGAGAAGTTACTAGCAAACTGACTTGTTGTCCAGCTAGTAAATAGTAATGTCATGTTTCAAAGCCAGGATGAATTCCTGATTCTAAAACCCATACCATAAACCATCGTGCTATGCTATTTGTACCTCTCTTGAATTGCAATGGTAAGTAAATGTACTTTTTTCCTCTTGGAAAGAAAACATTGTATTAGTGTAGTTTGACTAATGAATGATGTAAACCTGGGGGTCAGCATACTTTCAGCTTTTTATAAAGGACTATATAATAAATATTTTAGGCTTGCAGGGCCTTACCATCTCTATCACAACTACTAAACTCTGCCATGGGAGCATGACAATAACCAGACAATACAAAAATGAATAACCATGGCTGGTGGCTAATAAAACTTTATTTACAAAAGAGGCGGGGGCCAATTTGTCTCCGAGGTCTTAGTTTGCTGACCCTTTTACATAAGTAATTTCAGAGAGAGACACACATCTCCCCAACATATTACAGTTATAAACATGTTGTGCCTAAATCAGAAAGTTCAGACATGAAATATCAGAGATTCTATGAATTGAAGATTTCAGATGACACCTGACTGTGCTACATCATCTCATTTCAATTGCCATTCAGTACCCTAGAGAAATGTTATCTGGTAGCTCAGGAGGAGAGTATAACCATGCTGATCACAGACATGTTAGAGAAAAGATATGTCTTTAAAAATAAACACTATGTATTGCCCAACAAAACAGCAAAATTTTTGCCTCTCCATATCTTCACTCAGTTTTCCCAAGATCACATGTTGTCGTCTGGAAGTAATCCCATCTTCCAAAGCTCAACTCCCCTCAAAACTCCAGTCCTTGGCCTGGCTAAGCCATGCTCTCTTAGCTGCGTAAAAGATCTTTCCCTGGGGCACCTGGGTGGCTCACTGGGTTGGGCCTCTGCCTTTCGCTCAGGTCATGATCCCAGGGTCCTGGGATTGAGTCCCACAACGGGCCCTCTGCTCAGCAGGGAGCCTGCTTCCCCCATCTCTCTCTGCCTGCCTCTCTGCCTACTTGAGATCTCTGTCTGTTAAATGAATAAACAAAATCTTTTTTTTTTTTTTAAATCTTTCCCTGATACAAAAGAAAAATTTCCTTGGACACTTGTTTAAAACAGCAAGGAAGACTTCATTCAAGACTATTAAGCAGGGGTTTGCAATCAGAAAGAGTAAATTCAACTCTGCTAAAAAAGGAGAGAGGCGTTTTAAACACTGGTGTGAGCTAGAGGAGAAGTGCAAGACACTGGGCATTGGTTGTTCACTGTCCCTTACCAAAGTCAGACTCCTATCCTCACAGAGACGGGGAGATAGGTGCCTTACTTTTCCTGATTATTACATTTCAAAGGGATGGCTCCCAAGTCTTTGAGAAAAACATTCCTGCCTTGTAGAAAATTTACAATTCAAAGGGGTAAAGAAATAATTTTCAATTGCATGTATTCTACAGTATATTTTCCCAGATTTCAATATATACTACAAAGTGATAGTTACCAAAACAGCATGGTACTGACACAAAAAGAGACACATAGATCAATAGAACAGAAATAAATCCATGTTTATATGGCCAATTAATCTACAACAAAGGAGGCGAGAATACACAATGGGGAAAAGACAGTCTCTTCAACAAATGGTGTTGGAAAAACTGAAAAAAAGAATGAAAGCAAAAGAATGAAAGCGGGTGAATTTCTTAGACCATACACAAAAACTCAAAATGGATTAAATCCTGAAATGTGAGACCAGAAACCATAAAACTCCTGAAAGAAAACAGAGGCAATAATATCTTGGACATTGACCTTAGCAACATTTTTCTAGATATGTCTTCTCAAGCAAGAGAAACAATAGCAAAATTAAACTATTTGGGACTGCACCAAAATAAAAAGCCTTTGGATAGTGAAGGAAACCACTGATGAAACAAAAAGGTAACCTACTAAACGGGAGAAGATATTTGCAAATGCTATACATTATAAGGAATTAAAACTCAAAATACATAAAGAACTCATACAACTCAACACTAAACAAACAAACAAAAAACCCCAAAAATAATCTGATTAAAAATGGGTAGAGGACCTGAATAGACGTTTTTCCAAAGAAGACATACAGATGGCCAACAATCGCATGAAAGATATTCGACATCACTCAACATCAGGGAAATGCAAATCAAAACCACAGTGACATATTACCTTACAACTGTCAGAACAGCTAATATCAAAAAGATAAAAACTAATAAAGATTGGCAAGGATGTAGAGAAAAGAGAATTCTTGTACACTGTTGGTGGGATGTAAATTGGTGCGACCACTGTGGAAAACAGTACGGAGGTTCCTCAAAAAATTAAAAATGGAGCTACCAAATGATCCAGTAATTCCACCACTGGGTATTTACCCAAAGTAAACAAAGACACTAATTCAAAAAGATACATGCACCTCTATGTTTACTGCATTATTGTTTATAATAGCCCAGATACAGAATCAACCTAAGTGACCATCAATAGATGAATAGCTGAATGGATAAAGGAGATGTCACACACATACACAAAGCACAGTGGAATATTACTCAGTCATAGAAAAGATCGAGATCTGGCCATTTGCAACACCATGGATGGACCTAGAGTGTATAACGCTAAGTGAAATAAATTAGAGAAACACACGTATCATATCAAGTCAATGTTTTACACCTCAAAAGTAGGGTCAAAATTATACTAGCATAAGAAACAATAAGGTCAAGATGAGTAACTGAATTCTGATGAACAACGGTAGATGTGTATTTTCTTAAATTTGAGATGTGGGTCGGATGAATTTGGCCTGTCAGTAGTTAGACTTTCTCTGTCTCCTTGGTAGAGGGCTATGAATGCATCATGTAAAATTCTATATAAATTAACTTTTCTGTCCTAACTTTGGATTTTACTATCTTGCTCTAAAACTCTCTAAAAATTGCCATATCAAACAATAGCCAAGCCACAACCCTCTTTGTTATGGTGAAAATCAAAGAGTTCTTCACCAACATGTCAGATTGCTCATGTGTTAATGACATTGAATGTTCAACATTATCATCAAGACTTCACATCAAAAACAAAAGACCAAAAACATCTATATCACTTGGGGCTCTTTTCCACAAAGCTGCAATGCCATTAACATGTTCTGGGTTGGTGCTAAGAGTATGTATTTCTCAGTGTCCATGTTTATGAGGCACAGACCCTCCATCCGTGAACCAGAACGCAGTTCTCTGGTTGGAATCCCAAAAATTCTGCAGAAAAACCATATAACAGCATTATGAATTACAAAGTAAAGATAACAGCTTTTGTTTATACCAGAAGAAATTCTAAATTAGGAACATTAGCACTTCTGAATTAATGAATTTGAGGATCAAAGACCAGAGGCTAAATGATATGATTTAGTTGACAATCACCCACTGTATACAGGTAATGCTGAATTGCTTCTTTCCCAGGGTATATTCAAGCATTTGCTAAAATCTCTAAGATAGGATGCTATATCTAAAAAATGCATTTGCCGGGGCGCCTGGGTGGCTCAGTGAGTTAAAGCCTCTGCTTTCGGCTCAGGTCATGATCCCAGGGTCCTGGGATTGAGTCCCGCATCGGGCTCTCTGCTCGGCGGGGAGCCTGCTTCCTCCTCTCTCTGCCTGCCTCTCTGCCTTGTGATTTCTGTCTCTGTCAAAAAAATAATAAATAAATAAAATCTTTAAAAAAAAATGCATTTGCCTATGGCCACAGCCTAGCAAACTTTTACTGAGTGCCTCTCTTTTCCTTTCCCATCATTACTAATTACCTAGACACATATGTGTGTAGAGAGGAGCACTCTCATTTGTAATTATCTTGCTCCTTCTGCTTAATTCAGTTGGAAGCATCAATTCAAATTTTGTGACATCACAATTTCACCAGAATGAAAGGAAATGTCATATCTCAAGCTGTGGGTTGCAACATCAGTGAATGAATCAGACAGCAGGAGAAGGCTTAATTTTAAAAAGGAATTTTTATTTACACCAAAAAAATCCTGTGTAATCAAATGGAAAAGAAAAGACATAGGCCATTCTGAAAGGATTTTTGGATTGGCACAAAGTCTGACCATTGTTTACTTGAACAATCTGGAAATTCATAGAGTTTTGCCAGGAGCCATTTTATATTTCCATTTCAAGAATTACAAACTAATAAAATCATAGACCCAGAACAGATCGTAGAGGTCATCCAATGTAAGTCTCTGATTTTCTGCATGAGAAAGTGGAGGTCTAGAGAAGCTAAGTGACTTCCCCAGAGGCCCACAAACAACAGAGCCAGACCAAAACAAGGACTCCTACTTACTCATTCCAGGAGTATTTGGAAATTTCCACTTTACCTGGATGTGCAAATTCCTTGAATGAAAATCCAGAGCACCTTTGTACTGGAGATTGTGGTGGCTTAACCAAGGGGCTAATAAAATCCATAGTAAATAAAAAACAAATTGTTATTGTTGTATTTTTTGAAGTACAAATGTTGTCATACGTGCATTGTCCACATGCTTTGCATGAAATCTCAGTAGTTGTAAGTTTACATTTCTGTGGGATAGCCCTTTGAATAAAACCCTAACATGTCTGGAAGTGACTTGGGTAATTTTCTCGAAAGGACAATTTGCCCAACTCAACTGACATTTCTCAGAATTGTTGTTCTACTGCTGAGCTGGATTTTGACAAGCGTGCTCATATGTTCAAGCCACAGCTTCCAATGATTGCAATGGTATTGTCTGCAAAATGGATGTCTTCTAGTATAAAGGGGAAGCTCTCCTGGTAGCTCCTTAAGATTTCATGTTTTCCATAGGATAGTGGACAGGACTACTATACATACTGTGATAGATCCCTTTTCCTCTATAAAGACGAACCAAATTCTCTCATCACCCTTATTGTTAGGCTCCTGATGTGTGCAAGTGTCAGCAACTCTGATTTAAAGACAGAAACCATAGGTTAATCTTCAACTCCTATCTGTCTTTTACTTTCAGTGAATCAGTAGCCAAATTCTGCTTGATAGCAAAGTAAAGCATTCCTTTCATTAGCTCTTTCTACAGCCTTTTTCTTTCCTTTTTTTTTTTAAGATTATTTATTTGACAGAGAGATAGGAGGGAGAGCATGAGTAGGCAGAGCGGCAGGCAGAGGGAGAGGGAGAAGCAGGCTCTCCACTGAGCAGGACGCCCAATGAGGGGCTCCACCTGGGATCATGACCTGAGCTGAAGACAGTCACTTAACCAACTGAGCCACCCAGGTGCCCCTCTACAGCCTTTTTCACTGATACCTAGAAGAGACAGTCTTCTAACTAGAATATTCAGGATCCAAAAACACTATCATCCCAAATATCTCTTCTCTGCTGCCCCATGCAGACATCACAGTCTAAAGACCACCCATTATAGATGTACAAGCTCCAAGCGGCCAGAGGGCTCTAAAGGTTAAATGCCCAACCATTCAGCTACCACAAGACTTCCAATTTGAGGCATTTGCCATACATCCCTCCAACTTTGCTTGAATTCCTCAAATATAGCTTTGAAAAGTCCCAAGATCAAGGTTTTTAATGTAGGGTCCAAACATTTTGCCCAATTTCTAGCTCACCCCTTCTCTTCTAGCTTCCAACCTAGCCTGTTCAGTGAAGCTTTTTTCCAACCAGTTTTGTGAGACACTAATTCATTTTTATCCCTCAGCCTGACAATCTACCTTCCACCTGCAACTAGTAAAATCTTGTCTCCACTCATACCCTGCTGGTCCATTTAACATTTCAACTCCTTGTGTATATGCCCTATAAGTGTGATTCGTGTTACAGTTTGGCATTGTAGCCTACCAGAGCAGAAGTTCCCAAATACTAATCACAAAAGTTATCAGGAAGATAAACGGAAAAAAAAAAAAAAAAAGTCAAGGGCAATATTGAGTTTTTCATAAAGCTAGATGTGTCTGAAGAACTAGTGTTTGGTCTGAGATTAAATGCTTCTTACATTTTATGAATTCTAATTTTATAATTTCTGAAATTTCTTTTATAAAATGATGGTCATACGCAACCCTCTATAAACCCGGTAAAAGAATTGTCTGTCTGTGAAGTCTAGAAGTTTGGGAACCAATGTTCCAGTTGGAAGATATAGAATAAATCTATCATTCTCTTTTGGCTATGCATGCCCAGAACAGCACTACTATAAATATTCAGAAATAAAATTGGATAATTTAAGAAAGCATTAGTAGTCATTATTGCTGCTCAACAAATGTTGGCTATTCTCCTAGATGTGTGATAGAATTGCATCTTCTTACCCTTTAAAATTATATGTGCCCATGTGGCTTCCTTTGGCTAATAAAATGTTAGCAGAAGGGATGTATCTCACTTCTGAGAGGAAGCTCTAAGAGCTGGGCATAATTTTACCATTTCCTCTTTCCCTTTTCCACAGGAACTGGCCACATGGAGCGTGGCTCAGGGCGAGGATGACAGAGATCAGCTATCCCAGCCAATCCACATCACGTCGGCAAGAAGTAAAACCTGTTGGTTTAAACTACTTAGATCCTGACAAGTATAAATGCACTGCGAATGAGTTAGAAAAAAGCGTACCAATGAAAGATATTACAATTATTTTCCTGAAAATTGAATGCTAGGAAACAGACTCAAAAGAAAATTAGAAGCAAGTGAGGAGTTCATCTTAAGTGAGAGCCTTTCACGTTATTTTCCCCAAGTGGGAGATCTGACTGACTATTGGCAGATCAATTAGCACTACAACAGGGGTGAACACTGTGGAGGGGTGGGATGGAATTACACCATCCATATCAGAGCTGTTTGATCTATTCAAAATGAGATGTTATCTGAACCTCCCTCTTCCTGTGAGTCTAAGAAAACTAAATCAGGAGAAAAATAGCTTTTATTTGCTCCGATGGTTAAGGCTTAAGTGGTATACAACACAGAATTGTTGGTACAAAGATTTGCATTGCCCTTGGTTCCCATCTAAGCAGAGAAATCCCAAATTTATTCCCTTACCTGCTGGCCCTTGTGCCAAAACATATGCCCCGAACTTGATAGCAGAATGAAAATATTTTTGTGGAGTTTCAGGTCCCTTTATACCCCAGGCTTAAAGGAGAGTCCAAGACAGTGGCTGTGGGCAGGGGAGGGCAAAGCAGACAAAAAAGAAATCTCTCCAGCCCATGTCTGCTGTAGGCGCCGCCTTCCCCATAGCTGCATGGTCAAAAATATTGCCTCCATCTGGCATTTCACGAAGGCAGTTTGCTGGGTGAAAGGATGCTTATCTTTTGGAGCCAGGCAGCTTCAAAGACTGCTCTACCCAAGCTACTGTCCAAGGGATTCCCCAAATAGATAGATTTGTAAATGCAGGAGGCCACTGGCCAGAGCCCCTGCATTTGTTTCTGCTCTAACATCTCAGACACCAGTGTTTTTAAGCATTCATGAATATGCAACACCAATTTCGTTGAAACTTTAACCATGATTTCCTTGTTATGAACTGCTCAAAAATCCTCATGCACTTTTCACCAGAATGAGCTTAGCACAATTATGAGATGAGTGGATGGCCAAGGCCCAAAGAGACAGAGTTAATGAAATTGTCATTGATGTGAGTGGCAGCTCCATCTTGTGCTTCGTGGTTAGCATATGAAGAGCAAAAGCACAGGGAGCTGTTAGGCTTTAAATGCTGAGCAATGGTATGTCCAGCATCAGCAGGCACATCAACGTAGACTCCCGGGGAGATAAATGGAATTCACACAAGAATAAATCATCAGTCGAGAGTACAGCCTAAAAGTATGAGTGGTGCAGGAGGCCAGGGTCCCAGGCGCAACTCTGTAATGGAGCAGCCGTGTGACCTTGAGAAGGTCATGTGATTTCTGGGTCTGGTTCCTTCTCAGGAAAATAAGGAGATTGGACCAGATGATTGCCAAGGCCCCTTCCTTTTCTCACAGTCTATGATTCTCTGTGAAGTAGTTGTTGGATCAGGCTGTATGAAGAAGCATTAAAATGGCTACTGTTCTTCTGGATTAACAAAAAGTCCCAACCTAATGGGATGAGTACCTTCACATCAACGCAGTCCTCACTCCCATCCCGTGTGAAGATTGGGGTCTGGAGAGAGTTTTTTGTTAGAATCCAGGGCTAATGTGATAACCCAAAAGTCTTTTGGCTTGGCAGGATCTCTTGGCTTCAGGCATTATTCTTGGTCACAGTCCCTTCAATTCTTCTCAGAGTCAGGATCCTCTTCCAGCCACCATCTCTGGTTCCATGGCATTACTAGCCCTTTATCTATGCTTGAATTTCTTCTAGGCCTAAGATGACCTAGAGTCATAATTAGCATGACCCTCAATAGCTCTACAAGCTCCAACTTTGCTTTCCCGTGGCCTTCTCAACATAGCCAGCTCTATCTGCACCTCTGAGGGGTCCTAGCTCTTTTGATTCTAAGTTATAAACTCTTTCTCTCAGAGCCTGCCAGCTCTTTGTAGGTCCCAGAGCCCACTGTCCAATAGTTCTGCCTGGTAGCCAGCAAGGATTTCTCTGTGGTCCCAGTTAGGCTATAGACTAGATCTGGATCTAGAACCAGCTCTCAGACATGAAATGTACCAAGGAAAGAGTCCTGCCAGTAGTGCTACCATCTCTCTTCCATAGGCCCTAACCTTACCTATGTCTTGAAGTGGAGGTGATGCCCTTGGTTTTCCCCTATATTCATTTTTCACCCAAGGTTCATTCTTGACCATTTCAGAGAACTTTCTCCAGAGATTTGAGGGCAGCACTTCTCTCCCATCTTTGGTGTAAGATATTTCAAACCCAGATCCAGATCTTATCTTTAGACCTCATGCAATTATAATTTCTGGTGGCCTGAGGTGACATCTCAAGAGTTCCTGGGTTGGTGAGTCAATTATACATCACCAGAGCCTTCCATTAAAAACACAGACAACTAAAATGTAACTTCATCAATACAAAGAGTCAGATGTGTGGCATAGATTATAGACATCATTAATACTTTTTCGGATTAGAAATAACTCGAAAGCTAAAGCCACTCTGTTATCCTCCCAACTAGATTATTGAGGGGGAGAGTAAGAAAACATGTGTATTATGTTTCTAGAATATTCCAGGAATTGTGCTTATTTTTATTGAATTTAATTCTTACAGTACTACCAAGAAAGAGGCATCATTATTGTGACTACAGATAAGGAAATAAAGGTTGAAAAATGTAAATACCTTAGTCTAAGTCACTTGGCTAATAAGTAGCAAGGTAAATCTTTAAATAGAAGGTCTTTCTGATTCATGAAGTTGAGTCCGTTCTACTAGTATCCTTCAAAGCCTGGGTCATGAGCTTCCTGAATCAGATTCTTCTGGTATACCTCTTAAAATGTAGGGCCTCTTCCGAGACCTGTAGAATCACAGCCTCCAGGCATGGTTCCTATTTGACAATCTCTGCAGGAGACTCAAATACACTGAAGTTTATTTACCAGCACTCTATAGCATGTTGGCACCCTCTAAAGTCAAAGGCTGTGTCTCATAAATCTTCTATATCCCTGGCAGCATCAACCACAGAATTGGGCACCTGGTAGGTACCTAATTAAATTCATGTACAAACAAATTTTTTCAGATGCAGCCTTTTTCTTCAACTGAGCAACACGTCTGTGTACAGGTTAAGGTGACAAGAGCCTTCTTCACACAAACACAGCGCTACAAATTCAAATTCAAATTGAGACATGTGGGAGGAAAATAGTCAAGGAAAGTCCCAGGGCTTTCTCACTTTGGTTCCATCCCCTGCTCCCACACTGGTCCCTGGCAGGGAGTGGAGGGGGAGGGATGGGGAGATATGGAGGGGGTACTTTTTTTTTTTAAAGATTTTATTTATTTACTTGGGAGAGAGAGTATGTGCAAGAGCATGAGCGGGAGGGAAGGGACGGAGAGCGAGGGAGAAGCAGACTCCCAGCTGAGCAGAGAGCCCGACGTGGGGCTTGATCCCAGGACCCTGAAATCATGACCTGAACCAAAGGGTGGAGTGGGAAACAGGGAGGGGGTACTTCCTGAACCCCTCTGGGTCAAAACTTCTCAGCTCCCATACTAAAAGAAAACTCCTGAAACTTGCTCAAAATTCAAGGAGTAACTTGACCAAATACTACATAAAGGTGCAAAGAAAATACCAAAAATACAAACAAAGTGAAAACAGACTCATACCTAAAAAACCTATGTTAACAATGCCATTGGCCTTGAGATTTCCTAACACAGGGACACGGCGAAGGGCTTACTGAGTCCAACTCCCCCTCTGGAAAGTAAACTGCATCTCTGCCCCCAGGGACTCATCTAATCACAAGAAGCCCTCCTTCCTCACTCGGTTCTTTGTTTCTATACGAATTTAAGGTCAACTAAAATTTTTTCCCCAAGTAAATTCTTATTCTCTCACGTGGAAAAGAGAAGGGTAGGAAAGCAGTTTGTTCAATGCGTGCCTCCTATTCCAACAAGAAAACAGACCACCTGAGCTCTGCTCGGGGAGAAATGTAAAGGCCAAGTCTGCCCCATCTCCTGAAACCAGAGCGGCCGCGAGAGGGCAAAGTGCTGATTTTCTCTCGCAAGCGGTGTTTAAATTTACATGTCAGCACGGCCTAAGTAATACATTCAATTAAAATTCAGCCTGATTATTTATTGATTTTGCATTTTCCTGCCCTGCTACTGTCTGGGCAATTTTCTAACCACTCTCAAAATACCTCTCGTGCTTCCTGGGAGAAGGCTGATACATGCCAGGAATTCCCAAACAAGAGCTAAAGTAGAAAGCTAATTATTTCAAGCATGCCTCTGCTACCACAGCAGGTCTTTATGGGTTCAAGAGGTGTCTTAGGTCTGCTACAAAGGCCAGATTTCAATTTGGGTAATTAGACTTTGCCCTACCTTTGAGACTTCCCCTGACACACTTTCCTTCCTTTCCTTCCTGTGTCTCTACACATCTGGTTTTTGTTTTTTTGTTTGTTTTGTTTTGGTTTTGGTTTTGGTTTTTTTAATCTTGGTTTCTCATACTCTACTAGTCTTTTTTTGAGTAGATGCTTCTGATTGCGTACTCCTGGGTTTTTCTTGTCAACAGGACGGGAGACAACGGTTTCGAATCCCTCGGGCCCTCTATTAATGTTGCCGGCCCCAAAAAGCCTTCCCAAGCCCACTTCTCGGCAGAATTCCTCATACCTTTTCTTCCCTCATCCTTTTATATCATTCTCTTATTAACACACCTATTTCATTCGACCCTATTTGATAGTTTGTATGCATGTCTTTCTTCCCCACTGGAATGTAGACCCTTTAAGACCACAAACACATCAGACTTCTCAATATCCTCCATTGCCCCAAAGTAGAGTGGGGGGGAAGAAAGCCAAGATTTAGTAAAGCTTCTCAGGTACTTGGCAAGGTCAATAATATAATCTTACCAAGTCTCCAAAACAACAACTGATCCCTGTTTCATGGGGGAAATTTTAAAAAATGGATACTAAACAAGGTGCCGGGCTGGTAGGTGCTTGAAAGGAGCTGGGTTTCCAGGACTGTTGGAGCCCTGGCTCATTTCACAGGCCAGCATCACTCCCCTAATCTTCCCCAGAGCCTAACTATGAGGGGCTCTCCAGGTTGTTGATGAACAGGTGAACAAGAACATCCACCTAATATCTTTCTGCACCTGATGCCTTTTCCCGCCTCTGTCTGGGCTGATGGCCAAGTCCACCAGCTATCTGTGAAGTGTGAGGGGGCCCTCCTTGTATGTTCCCTGCCCCCACCCCTATCTAATAAGGCTTCAATAGAATGCTATCAATTTCACCCACAGTTTTGATTTTTTTGTTTTGTTTTGGGGGATTTTTTTTGAGAGAGAGTGCACGTGAGTGGTGAGGGTAGGGACAGAGAGGGAGAATCCACACTGACCACCCAGCCCAACGCCGGGCTCAATCTCATGACTCTGAGATCATGACCTGAGCTGGAACCAAGAGTCAGATGCTTAACAGGTTGAGCCACCCAGGCGCCCCTCACCCACAGTTACTTGAAGGATCTCTAAACAATGATATAACTCCCCTCTCACACTCCCTCCCTACAACTACATGATTGGTTTTAAAATAAGGTATCAGACCAATTTCCCCCATTTTTGGATCATGTAGATTTTTCTTTCCCCCTATTTTTAGGGTTCCCAGAGCAAAATCACAATGTCGAAATAAACAATAGGGAATCCATTATGTGTAAAACAATGGCCCGTCCTCTATCTGGAGTGGCGCGTGTGCCTGACCACCCATGATGATGAGCGAACCCCACAAACATACCTTCCTTCCCAATGAGCACACCTCAGGTGTCTGAAGTCCAGCTGAAGGTGTGACTCGGGGGGTCCAGCTGGACTGGTCAGGTGCTTCACTCTCAGCCCCTGCTGCTCTGAAGAGGGCCTCGGCTCCAGCAGAGCTTCCCGCCCCTGCCAGATCCATGACCGCTCACTAAAGCGGCTACTCTCCCTCCTCGCTGACCACCTAGCTAGCAAGGGGTGGATGCATGCCACACACAGCACATCAAAAAGCAGAAAGTGCGAGTGCTGTCTGCCGTGTGCTCGTCCACAGGAACGATCTAAGAAATGGCGTAGCAAGTAAATACCAAAGAGGCAGGGGCAACAAGGAGACCATGGCCCTCTTTGGGCAAGATTCTTCTCCAAAGCCATTAATTCATCTAGTTGAGGAGAAGGGAATCCAGAGGCTCTATTTCAAGTTAGACAAAGACTAGAGATATTAGAAACATTCCTTATGTCTTTTGAATTCAGATCCCATGTTATCTGAATCTCATATTGAATATTACCTTTATTGATACTATTGTCCAGTATTATCCCTGGAATCTTTTCCCTACAAACCAAGATCTCTACTCTCTTACTGGGTGACAAGTCAAAGGGTCTCTCTGTAACAGCAAAAGAGTATCTCTCGGCCTATCCCAACTGCTGGAGTTTACTTTGGATTTCCCTCCATCATTGCATGAAAGAGCATCCTTCCTGGTGGCCAGAAAATGAGATTGATAATTCCAACCCACTTTTAGGAGGGAAAAACCCTGGTTAAAGAAAAAAAAATGGACAGGTGTTGGGGTACTATGAAGTATGCAAGTCAGAGAGGCCAACAGGAGTCCTGAACTTAGGTTGTCTTATGGTTCTCTTCAGATATGATTTTAGTTGAAAATATTTTTTGCCACCCAGACTTAGTATTTCTGTTTCTAAAAACCTGGCCAGTGGGCTGTTGTTGGTTTGTACTAATTTGGAAGTATCTAAACCGATAACCCAAACTCAGTGGTTCTGAAATATCCTTTTGTACTGCTCCTGTGAGTCATGAGATTTGGATGTTCATTGTTGGACATCACCGTCACGGAAACAGAAGTATGTTGGAGAAGCAAACATATGTTGGAGGGAGGAGTTGTAGAATTGACCCCCTACCAGCTGAGAAAAAGAGGGCAAAAGATACAGGAAGCCATAAGAAGCAAAATGACAGGTCAGAGAGCAGAAGGGTGGGCCCCAGGATAGACGGTCAATCCTTATTTCATTTGGAAGAGCCTCCTGTTTTCCGTCTTTGGTGTTGGTGACTGGGTGGAAGGGTCTGGCTAAAAGAACTCGGAAACCGTCTGGGAGAAAAAGAGCATTTCTCATTCCATAGTAAGCATTCTTATTCCATAGCAAGCATTCAGATAGCTGCATCTATAAATGTAAACGAAGAGACTTAGACTCTGCCCTTATATGGAAAGACTGGCATTGGTGATCAGCGTATTAATAATGGCACAAACTCCGTCATAAATACATGGCAGAGACCATAATAACAGTCTGGACAAAGTAAGGTCTATGTTTCAAATTAATTGTTCTATAAATTGCATATGTCTGTGTTTATTTCATAATAAATCTCAAATGAGTTGACTAATTTTGACAAAATTTGGTTCATTTATCAAGGGAATAAATTTACATCACATGAAACCCATGAGTCAATACATCAAACAACCGCCAATAAAAGCTTTCAAAGAGCTCTATTTTCTATAATTTATAATGACTTTCAAAGCCCCCATTCTCTTACCCTCTTTAACCACACTGCAGCGCACCACAAGATAAATCTCCCAATTTCAGTTAATTTCACATTTTCTACATGTCACTCGTGGGCTGAAAAACCTAGCCCATAAAGCCTAAATTCCTCTACCTGACTTTTGATTGACTGATTAATAGGTAATTGTACCGAGTAAGACCTATGATTCACATGATCACAAATACCTGGGCATTTTTCACAGTGTGGAGGACAGGAAAGGTTATAAAACGTCTATTTAGAAAGTCAGAGAAGGGATCGCTTCTCTCCACTCAGGTGAGGTTTTCAAAATTCTGGAGAAGTGTTTCAAAGGGAGAGAGTCAAAGTCATCCCAGGCCTATGTTTCTGCTTGGGACAAAAGCTCTGACTCAGTCAGGAGAGCGATAGAGAAAGACATCATGAAAAGGCGGAAGTCGACCAGCTGTCAGTGCTCTAGCTAGTAATCTTCAAACCTCAGTGTGCGTGCGGATCACTGGGGATCCGGCTGTATGTAGATTCCGAGTCATAGCCTGGGGTGGGATCCAGTTTCTCCATTTCAAACTAGCTGCTGGTGAGACCCATGATGCTGGCCAACGGCCCAGGCTTTGAGTAGCCAGCTCTGAGCTGTAAGGAATAGCTTTGTTTTGTTTTAGCGGTTAGAGCTGTCAAAAGATGGGGGAGGAAATCTGTCCATGGAGAGAAGTTTCTCAGGAAATGCTGTATCGGGCATATGGACAAAGTCAGACCTTTAGTCTTAGCCCGACTCTATCACTCAGTGACTCAGTTTTCTTCATGCAATTAACCTTTTTAGACTAGATCCTCATCTTTAAAATGGGGATAATAAAAACCAGCCTGTAAGCATGGTGACAAGAATGTGATGAGCCAAGAGGGCACCGCGAGCGCCTGTCACCGACTCTGCCCAAAGCAGGCTGTTCAATATCGAATGGCTCCTCCTCACCTGAAATGCCCCCTTCATCACGGGTGACGTTCAAGAAGAGTTTCAATCGACCCCTGGGAAGGAAGCTACAAGAGCATGCTCACCTCGGGGTGGAGGGCACTGATGGCCCTGAGATTCTACAATGTCCGACACTGATCAATGGGACTTCAAGGCCGTGATTTCTGGGATATGAGCCCCAGAGGCATGAGTAGTATTCAGGTCTGTTATTGTTGTGAACACATCTATTATGCTCATATGATAGACCAACAGTCTGGACTCAGAAGCTAATGACAGCTAATAACTGAATAAACAGCTCAATAATGAAGTGTGTGTGTGCATAAAATGCTTCCATCAATATTCTTTAGAAAGCGCCTTTTCCGCTAATACCCTCCACTTCTATGGTCTTTTGAGAGCTTTCAGATCTGTTATCTCCTTTGAGCCTTAAAACAACCTGAGGAGTGAGGCTTCTAATCCCCATGTTACAAACAGGGAAGCTGTTTGCTGGTTTCCCCGAGGTGCCCACACCAGCGAGGCCCATGACCCACCCCAGAACCTGGTCACACTCTCACCCCACTGTGCTCTGCTGTCCCTCTGAACAGGCGTTGACTCTGTGGAACCCAGCAAATGCTCGAGTGACCTTGGTGAGCAGGCTCTGTGAAGGGGGCAGGCAGGGCACACTTACAGACTTAAGAGGCTCCCTGATCACCTGCTTGACTCCTTCAATTCACAGATCAGGTCACTCAAGTTCAAAGAAATGTAGCAACTTGCCTAAGGTCCCCAGTGGATTCTTGCCCAAAATAGAAAGCATGTTGTCAACATCCCATTAATCCTGACTCACAGCTTTTACCATGCCACACTCGAGGACACCTAGGGTTATCATTTTTCTTCCAGATTCTTTCTGAGCCGCTTCAATTACCAATGAATTTGGGACGATAACATACTTGCTTTAACAAACATGTAAAGCCTTGGGGTTCTGAACCTGTTCTCTTTGCCCTCTTTAAGTCAAATATTCTCACGGGAGTCTGTGTTAATATTTAAGGGTAAGATATATGGACAACATGCCAAAGCCAAGTGGGGCTGGTGTTGGAAAATTCCAGCTCTGAACAGGTGGGAGAGCCACGTCCACCATCTTCTTAAGAACGAATTCACCAAGGGCTGGCCGTTCACATTCCATTTCTGCTATTTCTTTAATCAAAGCTGAACAGAATGAATTGCAAATAAAAAGGGAAAAAAAAAACATTAAATATGAAAGGCCAACTTGCTCGCCTATATTTTTAGTTCAAGTGACAGTTTTAAAATTACAAAGGTAAAAACCCTTTGCTAAATCGGGTTTTAAATGTGCCATTTGTCAAGCCAGTACGTTTTTACGATTTTTAAAACTACTGTTTTATCATGAAAGGTAAAAATACAAAGTGGCGGTATCATTCTTCATCTCTACCACCACGATACCCTCTCTGCATTTGGGGGTGGTTTGTTTTTGTAGGCAGGAAACGGGGCTGTTCTCAGCAAATCTCCAAGACACATTTCCATTCATGTCCTAATGTTGTTAGATCATTTTCCAATCTTGGAGCAGTTATTGTTTCACAGAAATAGGGAAAATGATCCTTGCAGTGATCACAGAAATCCATAGCTGAAAGAGACCTGACAGGTCATCGTCAACAGCGCCCTGCTTCACAGATGAGCAGACTGAGGCCAGAAAGGTGAATGGACCCATCTACCTCCGTCACTCCGGCCTGTCAGTGGCAGAACCTGGCCTAGATTCTAATTCTCCTCATGCCCGATGAGTGACTTGGCATCATGTCACATCGGCCTTCCTGACATTGTCCCCACAAACGGTCAGTGCTTTCTGGGGCTGCCCCCGGGTCGCTTCTCTTCCAGCCAGAGTCAGTAGCTCGACCTATAGAATGACCCTAACCTGAAGGCTTGTAGAGTCTTGGCTATGTAGACATAGCCAAGAGAAAAATACCTTTTCTGCAAGGTCAAGGGAAGGTCCAAATCATTGTTCCATTATAAAAGGGATGTGGGAATCTGGGAATGAGAGTTGAGGACATACCATTCCCTCGAAGAGAGAAGAAGAAACTCTGAACCTCTTCTATACCCCAGACGAGCCCACCATTTGCCCGTGATTATCCTCGATAACTCTGTAAATATTCCCGAAGAGAAAGGGAGAAGAAAGTCTGATTTCAGAGTCACTCAGAGGCACTCTCTGTACAGCTGTGGGATTGGTGCCTCTGACTATAAATAGCCATGGCTGATAGGAAGTGGGCTGAAACCATCATCAAGCACAGAAAACAGCACCGGAGAAGGTTCTCGCTTCCACCTCCGATCTCGCATGGATCATGGATCTCGGACCAAAGCCCCTGGCTCTCTACAGCCTCCCAGGCTACTTCTCAAACGGGAGCCCCGGCAACGCATTTGTAGATCGACATATTTGATCCCATCCACGGCACCCAACTCCACCGCGTCCCGTGAGGACAGCCGTCCCGAGAGAGTCCGGCCAGCCTCGCCTGGATCTGGGCACGAGGAGACACCACGGGATGAATAAGCATTTCTAAATATAAAGTGCCACAGAAAGCAATCGCAGTTCTCAGTCCAAAATGGCAATTTTTATTTTGCTAAAAATGGGTTCTCACCATATGATTCATTATTAATGAAAGAAAAAGCATGTATTCACATTTCCTAATTATCTTTTACCCACTTATGGCAAAAAAAAAAAAAAAGTGCTTTAAACCCTATAATTTGGTCACCGATTAGTCTTTGATTTACCCTGATGTATGCGGAGGGTTTTTTTTTTTTTAATTAAAACAGGATTGCAGCTGAAAATTTACATTTAAAAAGTAATTAATGCCGATTCAATGAAGAAATCCTCAGTCTCCTATAGAATTATAGTGAACCTCAAGCCCTTTTTAAGGATGGGAAGAACTGATCGTCAGTTCACCTTTTTCCAAGTGAACTCATACCAGACCCCTTCCCACTTTCCCATTTTGTCTCCTTCACTCTTCATACCTATGAGTGTTGTTACTCAGAAGAGAGCCTTTGACTGACAGCTCCCCCCCCAATGAGTACCATCCCTTCTTGCCCCAGCTGAGGTCTTCTGAGGCACAGACCTGGTTTTGCTGCCCAGGATCCAGAAAGACTTGGACAGAGGGCTCCCCTCTCCCATCAGCTGGATTTCCCACTATCTCCCCTCTGCCCTCCCAGCTGCCCTGAGACCACATATACAAACCCATCTCCCCAGTGTCAACTCGCCATCCCATCCTTCCTTTTCCTTTGTCACGCCCCAAAACAAGAGCCCCTTTTTTGGCATAGGGGGGTAAGGTAACCAGGAGTCCTTACCCAGGGAGCAGTGGTCTAGCTTGCAACAACCATTCTGCTGTTGTGAGAACCATAATTGTTAGTAAATTAACCTCTGTAAAATTTTCTGAGCTAGATAAAAGAGGATATTTGAAAATCTTTTTTCCACTATTGGACCAAGGAGAAGTTGCATCTTATTTTCTGAACTGACTCTTTCTGGCTTTTGTGTTGGCATACACTTGAGCAAAATGCAATCTAATGAATTTTCCCCTTAAAGAGAAAATAAAGGGGATAGAGTATCTCTGGGTTTTCCAGCACGTACGGCCTGTGTCAGCGATTCTCAACCTTTCATCCCGTCCCGGTAGCGGGAGATGGAGACACTCTGCTATCACTAACAGGTCTCCTTATACCCAACTGGAGAGGAGGGGACAGGAGGAGGGACAGAACTCACTAGTGCCTCCAGTCTGTAATATAATCCAAAACAGAAGCCAGACCTACCACAGAGAGTCACCATGTGGTTTTTGATCAGCGGCAAAAGGGCCAAAATGAATAAAATCATGCGCTCATTATTTCTGACATTCTCATTTCACTACAAGCATAGTCCAACGCCCCAAGCCCAACAGGCTGGCTTCCCGAGGGATGCATGTACGTTCCACTTCTAGTTATTACGCTGCGACTCTGGGCCGGGCGTTTTGTACGCATTATCCCCAATCTGCCCAAGCACTATCTTATTCCCATTTTATCGATGAGGAATCTGAGATTAAAAGAAATCATTTGCCCCATAGCCATTAGCTAGGGAGTGGCAAACTAAAATTCAAACCAGTGCTGACAAACTCCAGATTCTACGCTGTATAAAGACCTGAAAATAGGATTTATTCAGAGTTACAGAGTTTACATCTGGAATTGGAACATATGGCCAGTAACCTCCATACGAATTTTTTATATGCGAATGCCTAGGCCGACACATGTTGTCTAAAGATACTGATGACAGAAAGGATTCAGATGTTGCTTTTGGCATCTTAATTTGGGTAGCTGTTTGCTGGGTGCATAAATGAATGCCAAGGCCTTGGCCAGTGGAAGGGGTGGGCTCTATGGGACCCGGAAGAACTTTCCTCAGAACTGGGCAGCAGTCCTCTCTCTGCCCGTCAACTCACAGCAGCTTGAGTTTCTGGAAAGTCCTGCTCTTGGCCCAGATGCCCCCCTGCCCTTCTGCCTACACAGGCCAAAGTCTAGCAGAGCAGTGGCCTCTATGCTGTCGGCTCTCTGTGGGCCTCCAATCAAAGCATGTGTTCTAGACCTGAGATCTGAGGAGTCTTTATAATTGCCAGGTTCCCATGTCACCCTTCCAACAGATTTCTTTCAAATCCAGCAGTCTCAGGATGTGGAACACCCACAGGGAGCCCCGGATATCCAGATAGCCCCATTTTATGGTCCTATTAGTTTCTCTCACATGGGGACATCCGTAATACAGAGCTTTCTCTTCATTCCGTCTGTCAAATACAGTTCACACCACCTTCTAAGCAGATGTCTGGAGACCTGCTCTGAATCCTGGCATGATAGGGCTCCGGTGTTCTCCTTGTTTGCCAGTCCTCTTCCCTGGAAGCTGGAACCTTTTTCTTGTACCCAGGGTAGCTGGCACCTTGCCACATGTGCACAGCCCTTCTAGCCCCCACCACCTTCCACCTGGCTCATACCTGTCCAACCATTGGTCAGCGGGGTCCTTCTTACATGAGTGGACCAAGCCAGTTTCACTGATTATTATACAACATCAGACACCATCTCTGGATAATCCAGCAGCTCTCGCTGGATGACTCTTGGCTAACCCCTCATTCCCAGACCTTATGGAAGATTCTCTCCCAGGGCCAGCTCACATCCATCGTTCAGCCCTTGAATTGCTGCCTAAGCTGTCCCCACCCCCAAACACTTGTTTTGGGAGCTTCCCCAACTTACAACAGTTCCCATCTGGAAAGGCTTAGATGCCCCCACCACCACTGGAGTTGCCTCAAAAATGCCTGTTTTACCCCTTTCTCCAGGTGGCCTGCAATGAATCAAGGAGTCCCTTGATTCATTCAAAGTGACCCCATCGTAACCAGGTCAGTTTCACCTGGCCTCGCTAATTAAACATCAGATGGGACACGTGGTATTTGGAGACACGTCTGGATATATTCAAGTAGTGGCCGATTTCTTATTGGTTTAATTTCCATGACTGCCTCCACATACACCCAGTGACAGTCCTAGCCAACAGCCCGCAGGAGCAGAGGTCCTGGGGTCAGTGTAGGAGGAACCGGGGAGCAACCAGCCTGCCTCCACCAGTTCACCTAGAGAGGAGCAGCACAGCCATCACCTCTAAAGAAAACACAAACTGTGAAAATAACATTTTTTTTCTCTGGCAATTCCATCCTCTGCTAGAATGAAAACCGGCCCAGCACCACACACCACCAAAAGCAGATTTTTCAACCTCTGTAAACCTCCCAAGACAGGAACCGGACTGCTTACAAGACTCACTTGGGCGGACACACAGATCCGTCGTGACGCCTGCTTCTAACAGCCTCCTTCCCGAGTCGAAGGCTGCCTCCCACGCAGCCAACCTAATGAGTGATGCTAAGAGGACTGTTAACTATATCACTTCGTTAATTGTTCAATCTAAATTAATCAGATATTCGGAAATTTCTCTTGTTCTTCCAAAGCCTCTTGTTAGAACAGACTTAAAAGAATCAGGGTCTCTCTTAATGAGAGCAATAACAATATTCTGTTTTTATGTACTGCTCTACCGCCTACTAACTCAAAAGCTTACTGTGTCTGCATAGGCAAAGGGAAGTACAGGGCCAAGCAATTGCCTGTAAATATAATTGCTATAGAGATTTAACCTGGTTCAACCAAGCCGAAGGAATATTTTTCCACAAATAGCAATTTAAAATCTGAATTATATTCATAATGACCTTGGCTCTCAGTGTGTTCCTTGTTTCATTATATCTCAGCACCCCAGAATGATGAAGCCAAAGAACCATAATGCTTCTTTTTAAAGGTCCCTTTGCTGCCTCGGTGCCAGCCAAAGTCATATCTCCAGGAAAATTTCTTCTCCTGAAGAGTTGCCAAAAGGAACAGTCTGAAGTCAGGGGTAGTCTTCCAGATTTTGGCAATGATTGGGATTGGATTGAAGGAGAGGCCAAGCAGCGGACCCCTCATTCAGTAGGATGCGAAGGAGGCTCGATGAGACACGCCAATCAAAAAACTGATCTCCTTAGTTTCATTAGATCCTGAAATTACATAATTACTTAAAGGCACTGCAGCCTCTGGGCCAGAGAACGTAAGAGGAAAATCCTGGGTGAAATTAAAAGACCTAGCTTGGTTCAAGTCCCATCTCTGTCACTTACCAGCTGTGTGACACCAGCAAGATGCTTCACCACACTGAGCCTTAATTTCTCATATGTAAATAGCAATGGCACTAACTTTACATGAACGCTGTTTCAAACAGTAAATGAAATTGCACCTACAAAGCCCTTAGCTAAGTTCATGGAACATGAGAAGAACCCCAGAAATGTTAACTCTTTTGTTTTTGATGGTGATGGCATCGATATCATTGTTACAAATAATCGAGGCAGAGTCAGAGGTTAATCCCTGACTGCTCACTCGCGGGGTTGGGCTGGGGGAGGGGGGAGACTGAGAACAGGATCAATGATGGTTTATGGGCCCAGCACCCTGGACAGTGGCCCTAACGGGCAAGAGAATCAACAGTACTGTCAGCAAATATCTCCCACCCCTAAGGTTTTGCCTATCGCCCAACTGATAGGACCATTTCAGGGACGGAGATGAACTATTTCTGTTGCAGGTCACTCTTGCTATCCTCTATGATCTTCCTGTGTCCTACTCCAAAACAGCAAGAACAGCTGAGGGGTGTTCAGCTCACCAGAGGGGTGGCCCCTGTGGTTGCGGGACCAGAGATCAGGAGGCAGTGGGGGAAGCAGTCTCCCAGACCGGGAACTTATGGTGACCCCACAGTCGAGCTGAAGGTGAAAAGTCAGAGGTGTGACCCATCCCCCCTCTGACTGGGGACCGAGGATGCACATCTTGGCTGCTGTCCCTCACCCACCAAAACACTCTCATTTTGGCCAATTTAGAGAATAGTAGCACAGAGGGAGAAAAAAACACAGAACACAGGTGAAAAAAAATCCAGATTCCATATTCATTAAGTACCCTTCTCTATCACTCATGTTTGTATTTTTTTTTTTAATATGGCATTTGTGATTAGTTAGACATTGGAACCAAATGATAAAGATACAAGAAAATGTCACATGGAGAGACATCCCAGAAAAGGCAATTACGATACAATGTTTAAATACTGATAAAGATAGCATAGTGCTTGGGCATAAAGAAGGAGCCGTCAGAAAAGTCAAGGAAGATGTCTCTGTAAAAGTAATGTTTCAGCCAGGACCTAAATGATAGGTGGGCGATAGGGGAAGAAGCTGGAGGAGTGTGTGCCAGGAAGATAGAACATACGTGCCAAGGGCCAATAAAGTTCTCCTTAACAGAAGAATGTCATTAGTCAAAGGCAGAGAAAAGAGAAATAATAAAGACCACATAACGTAGAACCTTATAAACATATCAGAAAACCTCAGAAACCTATCACTGCCTTCTGCGCCTATAGGAAATGCATCAGAATGTAATTCCCACGCATCACTCAGAAGAGGCGAGGTTTCACGGTGATAAAAAATAATCCCCAAATCTCAAAGGCTTGGTACACAAAAGTTTGCTTCTTACTTCTACAAAACGCCCTACCTGAAGTTAAATACGCAACATGGGGTGGGAAGGGGGCTTTGTTCATCAAGATCCCTTCAGGGACTCTGGCTGAAGAAAGTTCCATCTCTGATTCTTCAGAGTGACTCAGGTAAGGGGGCAGAAAATAGCCATTCAGACCAGATTCCTAAAGCATCAGCCTGAAAGCAACACTCATGTTTCTCGAGACAAAGGAAATCATAATAGCCACAACCAGCTTACAAAAGGCAGGAGGGGGTGCCCTACCTTGAGCTGGCAGGGAAACAGACCAGAAATACACAGTGAGCTGTACAGAGGTCATCTAGGCCTCCTTTCTCCTTCCTCGTGGTTAATTATAAAACAAAAACCTCCTCACGTTGGGTATAGTAAATAGTTCTCATCAAAATGATCTCACAGATTTCGCCGACCCGTGAGGCGCCCCCAAGTGAGAGAGGGCAAGCATTATCGTGCCCATTTGCTCCACAAGGAAAGTGAAGAGCAGAGAGCGGGAGGAGTCCTCGCCAATCCTGTTTAGGGTAGAAGAGAGCCAGAGTCTTCGTCCCCACCTGCTGATTGACCTGCTTCACAACTACTGCAAAGAGTAAGTAAACAGAACCAAACAAAGCAAATTCCTGCAAAGATCAGAGATGCCCTTTCTCCTGCCCCAGCAATGAGAAAGACACCTGGGGCCTGCACCCCGTTCTCCCAGCCTGAACACAGGCACACAAACATGGAGCCCCGGGCTCTGAAGCATGCTAACGAGATGAAGGTCTGCAGGGCCCCTGGGAAAGGTCTAAGTCCTCCGGGAACGTAGGATTTAGAAGAGCTGACTCTTTGCAGGTTGACCACCCCGAAAGGGATTCGCTGGAGTTTCCCCATCTACTTACAATTGCAAAGTTTGAGATGGAAACATTTGCAAGGATAACGAAGCTACACCACTAGGATTCCCTGACGTGGCACTTTACCAGGGAACGCCAGAGGCTAACTAAGTCAGCCGATTGGAGGACGGAAGAATTTTCCTGACATTCAAGGAAATGCACAGCACATCAATTCCGATGCATTGGTTTGGCTGTGATGGGACTTCCAGGATTATTAGGACCAACGCAGATAATGGACTTGACACTTCACAAGCTAGTGACTACCAAAGCATTTCCTGAGTCCCTTTTCACTTCTTCAATCATAGACCCCCTTTGTGGGGAAGGAATAGGCGGTAACTAAACACAGGAGACTGTATAACATACAATGGACTCCCTCCTTTTGGGCACCAAAGTTTGTTCTCATCGTTCAAACAACAGTTACTTCCAACCTATTCAAAGTCTGCTCCAGGGATGACAAACTTTTAAAAAAAGATTCAGGTTATCAGAAAGACTGTGTGGTTAGTACGGACATAAACTCACACATATATGAGCAGGCATCTGAAATGTTAAGGGGAAGAAAAATGAATATTCTAACATGGTTTTCTGAGGAACGAATTAGGCTGTGGGGAATGCTACCCACCCACCCACCGCTTACGAAGATTTGAGATGGTAAACCCAAGTCAAGTCCAGCAATTCTTCCTGAGTGAACACTGAAATCCAGAATCTTCGTCTGGACCCAAACATTTTACAGTTACTTCCATATACCAACTGAACTCGGGGTATGACTCAGAAAAATTAAAAAAGAGAGAGAGAGAGACAGAGATGGAGAACTGTGCTCAGCCAGTGGCCCGCTCTCTGAAATCTCACGGGTGGCTTGAAGCAGTCTTCATTAACTACTCTCATCTCAGGGTGATTTAGCCTTAGGTATTTCTAAAGGCTTGGGAACAGAGATAAAGATTATCTCTCTTCCTGCCCATTTCTCCATCAGTTCTGAGCTATATATCTGGGGTCCAAGACATATGTGTCCTCGTCCTTGATATTGAATTCTGTGTTCACCTTATACATCACTCACTTGCTGCATGTCCTCACCATTTTTTTTCTTTATCCCTTTTTTTTCCCCCCTCCCTCTACTTGTGAGAGGCTGCCAGGCCCTTTTAAGAGTACGAAGACGAAAATGAATCTAACTTGAGTTGTGAGGCTACTCTCTCTGGAATATTTAAATGAGATAAATGACGCCAGTCAGAACACCAGTTTCCTGACATATTGGAGTGCCAAGAGCCATGTAGAGCTGTCACTCAGAAGAATGACTTTCCAGCCGCCATCCTGCTGTCCAGCCATCCCACCACCCCTTGGCACCTTCTCATGAATGTGTATTTCCTGCAGGAGGTGAGAAGGCGAGCCCGTCCGCACGGCTGGGGAGGCCAAACTAAGAAACGGATATTCCCTTAGAAGACGCCAGCGCACACTTACCCAAGGTGTGCGGTGATGAATGGAAACTGTGGCCGTGCCCTCCACAGAATGGATGTGGTTTCGTATATCTTGCCAATGCCCCTGATAGCCAGCAAAGCTGCCTAGGGTACATGATCCCTCTCTAAATTGGACAATTGTATTCAAGATGCCATTTTTCATTTTTAAAACCAGGATCCCTTCAGGTAATCAGTAACCTTGAAGAGAACTGAACCATCTGCTGAAAGTCCTCCGGGAGCCTGGAAAAGTTGGTGAAAATATATAAACATCAGCGCCCACACTGCGGTTGGCAGCCTCCTCCAGTGTCCCTCACTATCTCCTTCCATCTTCGCCTTCAGTGTTCCACAAAGTTTAGACAGGTTTAGGTTATCACTCAAACACTATGACTCAAACTCGGGGAAATTGTCCCTGTAATGGAGTTCTCAATTTATTGGTCAATTTCACCTTGATTTTGTGTCACCGTAGCTCTGCTGGTCCTTCAGCTTGTATTACATACTCTAAAACTGTGAAACATTTTCAAATATTTTAAATATCACAGATAATTTTATTCAGCTCATAATCTCTCCTTCTGGAAAGATAAATAAAAATAATTTTTTCTAAAAGGCAACATTGTTCGCTGCACTCGTGCTTTCATAACTAGCTAAAATCTGCCACCTTCTGGATTTTGCAGGACGCGGAAGACAGAAAGCAGCCTTATTTTCTTTCTCCCCGGCTGGATACTCTTCAGCGATGCAGTGATACTGCCATCTAGTGGCCGCTTGCTAGAAGGCTCATTCAGCAGAAAGGTGTAAAAAGAACGTGGCTTTTCTAAGGGGGAAGAAAATACCCACTAGGAGAAAATTCCTCCAAGTGGAGAAAAGAAAACGAACCTTACACAGACCATTGATGTTCGAATTGAAAAGTCAGCAATTCTTGAATAAATATGCAAAATTAAAATAAAAGGATCCACCACGCTCAAATCAGGACAGCCTCATATGAAAAATGCATTTTCCCTTCAAATGGCCAATACAAATCGGACAATATACCCACATCAGAACCACAGCAACATCATTCATCCTCCACAGTCACCTGAAAGGAGAGGAAGACGGTGAGCTATTTCTCAGCCTTTGAACCTCCTTCCTCTGAGGAATAGATGAAAACCTACCGATTATGTAATACTCAGCCCTCATATTGCAATGAAAATAAGGTCGATACTTCTGCATTTTTAACAATTTCTTGGCTCTGCACACTTTAAAAGCTTCCTGGAATTTCTTCCACGCCCAAGGAGCATGCATTTTGGAGCACACAGGAGACCCCGCTGACATTGTGTTCGTTCCCCAGTCTTGTCCCGGGCATGGCCTCAGCCAACGCAGAATGCAGGACCCGATGGGCCCCTGCTTGTGATGTTTCAAGAATGTAATCTCATTGTTCTCTCCTCTGCTATTTTTTGAAATCTCCCCAGAGTCCTCCTTTGGGAAGACGAGGGAGCTTGGGGGGCACCCCCCTCCCTGCCCCCGTTGTCAGAAACAGTCCTTGCAGCTGTGAGCTCCACTTGGGAGGTCATCAGGAAGTCGACAGACTATCTCAGCTGCTGGAAATCTACTTTGTGCTGAAACACAGGAAAGTGTGTACTGTAGATCCGCAATGTGGTACCAAACTAACTTTCGGAAAATCAAAATCAGTTTCAAGCTTTTTACTGACTGAGAGGAAGGGGCACCACATCTTCCTCATCTTTACTTCATCTTTCCATTCCACTGGAGGTCTCTGGCCACAGGCCGGTCAGCCACCCCAGGGCTCTGCCCTTCCCTGTCATCATTTGAGGCTGGAGGTGGGCACTTTGTAGTGTCAGCTTAACCCCATAAAGGCGACTGTAGAGGAGACTTCCTCCCTGGTGCTGGTGCATTAATCTTTGTTGTCTGGTTCCTTAGTTGGCCAGTTGTTGTTTATTTGGGGGGGGGGGGGGTGGGAAAGGATCAGGGGGTTGAACGTAGAAAAGATCAGATCACCCCAGATAAGTAATTCTACATCTGAAGCCAACCTCCAACCTCAGGGCACTTTAAAATTTGGCAACATGAACCACAGAGGCCCGGGCTGGCCCCACTCCCAAGCTGTTTGGGAACCAGAGCAGAGGATTTCGGTAATGCTCCTGGCCAGGTTATTATTAGTGAGGCCATCTCCAGGTGGCTACTGATCGCAGGAACTACCACCTGGGGTTAAGTCCTGTCTATCTCCTCTCTCCCCATGGCAGGTGACATGCCCCCCAGTCATCACAGCCAGTCCAGGGCCCACTTGAAAGGGGACAGAAGTTCCAGCAAGCTGGGGTGGGAGGGTAAGGTCAGGGGCCCTGTGGCTAGACGAGCAGACAAGCAGGCTCCAGGCTTTGGTAACATTTGAATCGCACATGGGTGAGATTTAAGCTTCTGCCTCAGGCGCCCTCCCCGAGAGGGTGCTACCTTTCTGACCTCTGGGACTATAAAGGGTGTCCTTACAAATCTGTATGTAATCATAAATTAAATATGTACATAAATAAATAGGTACAATAAATAAAATAAAACAGAGGTCCAAACATTATTTCAGTTTGCTAGGTCTGGGGTGCTTCTGGGTACACTGGCTGTTGTGTACCTAGGGGACAGACTGGAGGCAGGAATGCGTTCTGTGGATGGCGTGGCACAGTGGCAGCTACCCGCAGTGGATCAGGCTGGTGGCAAGAAGGGAAGGCAGGGACGTAGAAAGTGCTTTTGCCAGAGGGCGGCGTGATGGTGTGGATCAGCCATTTTGGATGGACGACATAACATGCCCTAACAACTCTAGGCTAAACTCTATGCCAACCAGCAAGAACTCAAAAAAAAGTCCTGGGTTCCAAGAGCTCCCAGGCTAGAAGGAGACAGTGTTTGTATAACTGGCCACACAACAACATTTTAAGTGGGAAGAATGAAGACAGTGGGAGTAAAAAAGGACAGCGGAATCAGTTTTTCCGGGAAGGGTCAGGGAAAACCTCACTGAGGAGAAGGTCTCTGGAGAGCCTTGACTGATAAGAAAGGGGGCGAGGGAGATGACGGTGATCTGGGGAAAGGGTGTGAGCAAAAAGTGAGGAGGCTCGGGTGGCCAAGCAGGGGCAGGGAACTGAGGCAGGAGGGTAGCCAAGTCCGTGGTAGGTGTTGGGGCTGCAGAAGGCACATCTGGGAATGTGGCACATTCCCACAGCGACGGGAAACCGAATGTCTTGCCAAGAAGTGTGGCAATGGGCAACTGGCAGAATTCTTCAAGCAAGGAAGCCGTCTAGAGATTAACTTCGGCAGCACTGATGAGAAAGGATGGAAGAGAGGAAAGGGGGTAGAGACCAGCGGACCAGGTAAGGGGCCATTGCAGGGGACCAGGTGAGAGATGGTGAGAGCCTTACCTGTGGCCAGAGAATTAGAAATGGAGAGTAAACGAGATATTTTGGAGAGAACTCTAAGGCAAACTTGAAAGAATCTGATTGGAGATGAAGGAAAAGGACAAGATAACATAACATGGGAAAAACTGGGCAGGGGGGTGCTGATGGTGCCATATTTGACAAGGGACAGACGAGTCTGGGGTTTGGGCTCCAGTGAATTTGGGTTCAGATGTCTTAAGCTAGTGGGGCCTTGTGGGAGGCCCAGTAGGAAAGCACAACTACAGCTCTCTGGAAATCCAGCGAGGAGCCAACAGCACAGATCTGACCCCCAACAACACAAGCTCCATAAGGACACGAATCTTTGAGTCCTTGCTCACTGGCACAGTCCAGGCCTACAACAGTGCTTGGCACACATTAAATGCTCCCTAAATATTTGCTGGTATTTATTCCCTGGGTGAATTAGATGATCCTCAGTCTGTGGGGGAGAACTCGGTGCACTGGAGATGGGTGAGATTTCTCAGAAAGTGAAAGGCAAGGACGGGGTGGAAACCTTAGAGAGGACATCCTAAGTACTGAGAGGCCACTTTCAGAAAATCTGCTGTGAAGAAAAGGAGAGAGGAAGGACAGGACCCTGAGGGTTCTCTAAGATGGGCACCTCTGCAGGGTTCATCAGTCAGTGTCCAAGCAGGCAACAGAATTCCCTTCAGAGAGTTCGAATGCAGAGGCTGAATGAAGTCAGATTGTAGAGGGCACAGTCAACAGTCAAGAGAGCTACCAAGCGCCATGGCCCTCAGAGGCTGACCACAGCAGGAAACCATCTCCATCCCCAGATCTGACAGGGCAGTGGGAGGAAATAGTGTTACCAGAGTCCAAAGAGCGCACGGGAGGCTTAAAGCGGGGGCTATCTGGTCAGCGCTGTGGAGGTGGGGGGATAAAGCCAAATCACAGTGCCACACAGCACACCTATGGGGAAGAAAAACCCCCATCTACCTTCTCTTCCACCCTCTGATCTCCTCCCAGTGCCTCCCATAGGCACAATCCAACTGGAAATCAAAGAGCAAGGAAGCAGGGTGGGGGGGTACAGAGAGTCGGGGCCAATTCTCCTGGGGCACAGAGTAGGACAGAAAAGGGAGGGAAAGGCATCTGGTGGGAGGGGAGGGGGCCTGCAAACAGAGAACCCCCAACACAGAGACAAAAGAAAAGCAGCCAGGAAGGATGGAAAGCTGGCAGGTGCAAGAAATTGCCAGAGACGGGGGCAAAGCTCATGAGCACAGGGAGTTCAAACTAGGGGAGATTTTGATAACACCAAGGACATGACCATCCATAAGGCCCCTTCTCCAGACTCCAGAAGAAACTGCTCCTTGAGACCACCCTTCTTGTGTCCCAAGAGGACCCTGAAGCTGTGAGTGTCAGACGTTGGGTTCAACTGGCCCATTCCATAGCCCCTGTGGGCATATGCCAAGCGTCTCTCCTTCCCTCCCATACCATCACCACCTTCTATCTCTCCAGAGGCCACAGGTGATGAATCTTCCAAGTGAGGCAGGAAGAAGCAGAGACCTCCAAAAGCTGTTTCTGCCGCCATGGACCCTGAAGCCAAGGTTTTCCTAGCACGCCCACTCCCAGCAATGGTCTGTGGAGCCCAGGGTGCCAGATACGGAAATCGGGGCTGCGCTTCAGGTGTCCTAAGAAGGATTCCAGACAATCGTGGCATTGTCACCCCTACCTTAAGAATGAGAGAACTGAAGCTATTATCGAGAAACTTGTCCAAGGTCACATTTAGCAATCTGACCGCAGAGCCCATGCTTGGAACTCTTTCTGTTGTAGAACTCCCATTCATGGCTCTAGAGCCTGGGAATTAAGGGGTGCACAGGGCAGACAGCTTCCCGCCCTCCTAGAGCTCACCGTCTCAGTGTGGTGGACAGACGGCAAGTGCCTAAGCGAGCACAAATCAATCTGATCATCCCCGATAGCGACAGTGACCGGTCCCAGAGCCTCGCCGTACGGCTTTCCGATACCCTCCAAAGCCGAGCTCCGAAAATCCACGATCACAACACAAAACCCTGATTGTTAAGAAGGCTACACACCCACACAACGGGCCTGTCTGCTGTGTTTGTGCGGCACCTTCCCGCCAAGCACTTGAAACGTATTAAATAATCATTGCCGTTCCACGGCAAGTGCATTTCTCTTTTATTTTAATCCTATTATAGAATTTTTTGATGGCAACCTGCCGTTAGAGTACATCTAACTATGTTAAAGCTCCCCAGGCCGTGAGCATGAAAGAACTCTTCAGCACACACGCTAGGACAGGTCTACCTTGTTAGCATGGAAATGAAAATAGAAAGCACTGCTCTGGGGCAGCGAGGAGGAGGACGGGGGTTCTGATACCCGCGCTTAGGAGGTGATCTCTCCTTGTTCTCTCCGTCGTGCTTCGGGGGGTAGGGGCTTGACGGGGAGGATTCTTTTCTGTATTCTGCCCAGTGCCTGGTGCTTGGTGTTTGAGCAGCGATGACTAGTAGTAATAGAACTTGCAACCCCTCAGCAAAAGGTCATCTCTGTTGCTCTGACGTGGCGGTTGCTTTTTGGTGCAAGGGAATCAGCAGTCAGGATAACCTACAGGCCTGCTCCTGAACTTTGGTGGTGTTTCATTAACGAAATGGAAACATATATAATTTAAGTATGCGGGTGAACATCTCCTCCGCCTGCAATTATGCAAATGAGCAGCAGCCCTGGCGTGGCTCAAAGAGCAGCTTCCTCGGGAAGACGGAGCTCGCAGCCCTTAAACAAAGTTACACGGGTGGGTTACCGCAACAATTTGTATTTTTGATTATTTCACTCTGGAGAATAACAACACACAGGTAATACTACGTTAGCGGTAAAAATTAGAAATTATCCAGGCTCTTGAGCTTTCTGGGCCTCGTGTATACCCAGGAGAATCTATGTAATGGGTGCCGTAAGTAAAATGACTCACTGAAGTCCATTTGAATAAAGGATGGACGGGTACGGTGGCTCTCCTTAGTGGTGGTGGTGGCCGTAGAGGTGACAGTCACGAGCCATCCTTCCTGTGCTCTGAAGAACCGTGAAGGACAATCTGGTTCTCCTGTAAAAAGAATATCTTATTATGATCTTTGGGGCCTGTGGTACCATGGTAGGGCTCAATGTACTGTTAAGGATCAGTATGAAGAGTGAGAAGTATTAATACCTCACAGATGTTGGTTGTGGATTCTTTTTATATCAACAGCAAAAGTCGCACCAAGGAGATAGGAGCGGATTATTTTTTTAAAGCGAGTGTGGCCCCATCGTCCCCATGTCAGCGCGCGGCTGTGCGTGTTCAGAGGCACGCACCAGATTCCTCACTGATATGGAGAGCGATACGTAACCCATCCCCTTAAGGAATTGTCGAGAAAACCACACTGCAGGAATCCGTCAGCTCGGGGCTTATGTGTCCAACACTGAGCAGCCAGCAGACTCGAGGTATCACGATGGACCCTGGCTTTACCAACGCATTTGTCACATGCAGAAGTCCTGCAGCCACCCACGCCAGGCTCTCCTGCCGTTGGGGGCACCTAGTCACTTGCGTGCTACGTGCATGGTCGTCAGAGACTCTGGGTTAAAGGTCAGTGGTTCACAGAATAAAAAGTTAACGGCCCCTGCCCTCAAGGACCTCAGCATCAAGTAAAGAAAATAAAGTACATACAAAACACAATTACACAACGGAATGCATAAATGTCCTAGGAGGGGCATACACAAAGGTTTATAGGAATTGAGAAGACGGGACGTTATAGCTGGAGGAAACGAGGAATCTCCTTTGCATGGATGAGACTGGATTTTAAATGAAGCTTGAAGAATAGGTGGGATTTAGGCAGCATTATGGACTAAATGTTCGTGTTCCTCCAGAATTCATACGCTGAAGCCCTAACCCCCGGTGTGATGGTAACTGGAGGCGGGGCCTTCAGGAGGTAACTAGGTTTCGATGAGGTCGTGTGGATGAGGCTGCCATGATGGGATCAGTGTCCTTCTGGGAAGGGGAGGAGAGCAGAGCTCCCTCTCTCCACCCGTGAGGACCCAGCAGGAAGGCAGGAAGAGGGTCCTCACCAGGAAACTGAATCTGCTAAAACCTTGCTCTTGGATTTGCCAGCCTCCTGAACCACTAACAGTAAACACCTACTGCTCGAGCCACCCAGCTCATACCGTGTTTTGTCATGGCAGCCGCCAACTGTCTAAGACAGGACAAGGACGGTCAGCTCAATGAGCATCTCCGAGGAACGACAGATGTAAATGACTGCAGAGGAGGGAAAGTGAGGGGCAGATTCAGAGAGCTGTTCAGCTCGTCTGCATCACAGGACTCCTGAAGTCTGGCAATAAGAGCCACCACTGGGACAGCAGATTGGGGTCAGACCACGACAAGTCACGAATGTCAGAGGAAGGGATCTGGATCTGCTTCTGCGGCAGGTGGAACACAGTCAAAAATTATTTCAGTAGGAGAGTAACACGATCAGAGCTTCATCATCAATCAACTCAACAATATTTTAACCTTAACAGGGGACGGTGGCAGCGAGCTGGCCCCAGAATGCCCAGCTCAGCTGAATAAGGTCAGGCTGTGGGCTACGTGTGCCTCTCACACCTGAGCCTGGAAACGTAACTGCTTGTTCAGGCTGTCAGTCACCCAGTGGCTCGAAGCACCCTCTGTGCAGGGCAATGATGAACTTCATCCTTAGCAGCAGGATTCGCCCTGCCCCACAGCTGTCATCTGGGACCCGGACAAAGAAGAGACTTAAGAGGATCTGAGAGAGGAGCCTGTAGGCGCTCCCATTTGTACAGTGTATTTCCGCGAGCTTGACTGACGAGGCCGGTCAATGTTCATTTTTCTGCATGAAATAGAAAAGCAGAACTCTGTTGATTTTATGTTTTATGGCTGATCGATGGGGGTCAGAGCGAGGGCTTTGAGACCTGCTGAGGGGGAGGAACTGTGGCGCTTTTGATGGCCTCATTTGTGTTGTGTCTTCTTCTGGGAAAAAGGAAGGTCAAGGTGAATCCCTCGTTCAGATGCGGGTGGCTCCAGCGGCATCACCCCTGGGCTGAAGAGGCAATGGTGGGGGTGTTGCCAGCCAGGCCAAGCAAGGAGAGGGGACACTGGAGGGCTTTGAAGAAATGCTGCACTTTTGGCAAAGGGACCCCAGACCGCACCTGCATTTCTGCAGGCTCTTCACTTGCTTTTTATATCCTCCCAGGCTGTCTCTGGAATTGCTGAAAGGTGGAAAAAAACGCACACTCCTTGGGCGTTCGGAGAGACAGCAAGGGCAGGAAGGAAAGTGACAGGAACTGAGGAGACCTGGCTCTCCAGGAGCCTGTGTATATCATTCTAGCCCTAACCATGGTGCCTTCTGCCAAGCCCCAACGTCTTTATTTCTGTAACACTACCATTGGTAATAATGGCCACCGAGAGTTAAACACCCTCTGTATGAAATGCTTTTCCTCTGTATGCTTGCATTTAACCCTGGGAATAACCTCTAAGCATGTGATTATCGTCCTTTACTTTAGAGAAGGAGTCAAAGCTCTGACGGGTTAAGTAGCTGGTCCAAGGCCATATAGGAATAAGCAATCGAACAGACTGGATCCCAGATCCCACGCTCTTAGTAACTGGCCATGCTGTCTCCTCCACCTTACTCTTCTCACCTGTGTTATGGGGAAAACCGGCATAAGCATGAAAGCCCCGCTAAGCCTCAGTGTGCTTAGATAGACAGGCCTTGCGAATCATGAAGGATTGGACAAACATGAGACCCCACCACTATCAAATCCACTCTGCCTCTCCTTTGTTAGGGACACACAGGATTGAGATGCAAATGTGTTTCCAAAGGCCAGAATGTCTCATAAACCAAAATGTTATTATCATGAAAATTTCCAAGAGTCATCAAGCCCGGCACTGTATTATACGCAGGCATCAGGGAAGTAGGGGAACAGGAGGGGCTACCCTGGGATCCACAGGAAACATTTGAGTAGGTAAGGAGGTTAAATGGCCACTTGAGCAAAAGCAAGAGTCAAGAGACACACACAGAGATACATCTGCTCCATTCCACAGAGCCGAGAAGGACGGCGTCCCCCCACCCAGCGTTGCCCTCCTCTCTTCCGCCAATTTAAGCTCTTTTCCCCATTGTTTTGCTCCCACACGGTTTGCATGGGAAAGCAGCACTGTGTGGACATGATTAAAAGTCCCGTGACTGTAGGCTGAAATGAGACACTGATTGTCCTATTAAGCAACAGATCTCATAAACAAATGCAATTCATTCTGCCTGCAGCCTGACATCGCTATCTGAGGTGTGCGGCTGAAAATAACATAGCCACTCCTGTTCTGCTAAAGTTTCAGATGCCGGGGAGCCCCACCAGGCCATAAAGAAGGAGCTCAGCAAGCAGAGAATGAGCCCCCCTGCCGCCCCCATTACCCCCGCCCCAGCCCCGGAAAGCCGGAGCGTCCCCACTGCTATTAAACCACGCGGGCTACAAAGCCATCGGAGCAGCCAGCCAGAGCCATGGCCTCCCGAGAAATGACAGATTTAAAGGAAGAAATACTGTGTGCTTGCTGGAGGCAAGTTATTTTAATATAATGCCGAGATGACAGCCCTCCACATTTAATCATCAGACTCCTGATTTTTTTTTTTTTTGCCACGACATTAGAATTTCTCACAATTTGGAAAATGTTTCTTTTCTACCCATGCCTGACAGTTGCATGTTTGCAAAAAAATGTCTGTAAACTTCTCCAATTATTTTTAATAAAATGTAAACGACAGTCTCCAGAAGCCCCGTCTCTGTCCACAGCCCCTGCCCATAGCCAAGGCGAGCGGGGGGCCACACATGCCCCCCAGGGAAGGCCTCTGCCACTTTGTGATTCCCCCACCCCATGTTATGAACCTGCTACTCAGAAGAAGGCTTGCCTCTCTCTTTGTCACCTACATTATGACCATTTCTTTTTTAATGGTGTCTGTGACCAGCTCTGTCAGAGAGACTGTGCATTTGATTATCTCTGCCTATGTGGGCTGAAGCAGGCTGGCTGGCCCTGGATCACGAGCTCAGCCGCTGCTCTAAGTCTGGCAGCCATTAAAATGGACATCAGCAGAAGTCTCTGGTTTGCTAATTCATAACAACGTAGCTCTGCCTTATTCTTGCACCCGCTTCTGCTTAACACATAAGAAGCTGAGGTAGAGACACGTGATACCTTAATGGAAGACATGCACTCTGCCGGGACCCCAGCCGGACCCACACCCCGGGTACCAGTGACTCTGTCCATTTCTTCTTTCACACAACTTTCTGTGAGTGTCTACTATCTAGAGCCTCTGGGGACGTGAAAGTTAATAATTGAGACGGGTCCTTCTCTAGAAGAGTTAACAAGGCAATAGAGCAGGCAGGCGGGTAAGTAAATAATTTGAGCACATTGGGAGAGGCAACACAATCCAGGTAAACTCAAAGAGAGGCCGGGAGGGCACCTGCCTGCTGACAGCACCACACAGGTGAGAGGAAGAGTGTGGAGCATTTCAAGAGCAGGGCATCGTGGGGGAGGAAAGACTCCAAGCCGCTGAATGGAGGCAACATCTGGAAATGCAGCTGGAAAGGACCATGATGGTAAGAAGAGGCATGATTTGAGTGGTTTTCTAACTATGGGGGTGTCTAACGCCTGTCCCAAAGCACTCTGCAATAAGTTCTTATAAGTCCGCCATCCATCTCCCCGTGCATCACCCCCCAACCCGAGGGAGGAAAACCCAAAATATACAGCCTCTTGGGGCAATGCCAACCCACTGCGTGATAAAACAACCAGGGTACCTGGCAGAGGACAAAGGAGCCCCTGAGACTAAGGACCCCACTTTTGTGGCCCGAGTTACCCGAGTCAACTTTGCTTTCCCTAGGGGAAGCTGCAGAAACTCAGTTTGTTCCTGGCCTCATGGGCAAGAACTCCTCCCCTGCCCAGCAGTTCTCTGTCCCTCCTGCCGCCATAGCCCTTTCTCTACTGGCTCACCCAGTGGCACTCGGGAATGCAGGGTGCATCTCTCAGAGAAGAGGCCATCATTAATCCTCCATCCCCGTCACCTGAGGGAGAAGTGCCGCTCTGTGTCCCGAGAGAAGAGCGATGAGCCACAGCCAGGCAACCGGGGCCAGGAGCCCCGAGGGCCGCCGCCTCCCTCTGATCTCATTTGCACCTATTCCGAAGTGCAAAGCTGGGACTTGGGAATTGGCAGTTTTGAGAATAACATGAGGCATTTTGCAGATCTGGGTTAGCTTCTGGATTGTATTCGAGGGAAATAATTAGTGCCGCTTCTCAGTGATCTGAGCTCCAAAGCTCCATTCACTCACCAGAGACAATAAGTGGGGGACACTGGAGTCCTCCCGAGGATGTCCATGGAGATGAGTAGCATTGCCTGTCTCATCCCCAGTATTTGGGGACCATATTTGACGCTGGGCACCCGCCTAGCACCACTGGCAGTGCTAAGGGTTAAACTCCTGTACATGGCCCTCCCAGAACGCCTGGGCAGGTCACTGCCTTGTAAATGCAAAGCACTGTCCCCCGCAAAAGGCAGATGCCTGCTTCTCAGCCACAAAAAATAAGGCTCCGAACCCCCAGCTCCTGTGCTGCGTCTTTGCAAGGTCTCTTCCCTCTCCTGCCAGGTGCTACATTGAGATACAAGTGAAGCTAACAAGAGGCCAAACTCTTTTACACGCTGTACACTTCAGAACAAATATAACGTCTCTGGCGATGGCTGTGCTCATCCCAGCAGAGCTCAGCAGCGCCACCAACCCACCACCTCACCACAGGTTCCAAATGAAAAATTTTGAGGGCTATTGAACACACTGCAAGTTCTCAGAGCAAATCGTGGAAAGTTACTTAGCACAGTCATGTCCGTAATTGTGATACATTAGAGAAGAGCCTGGTGTTCAGCAGCCCTCAGCCTTGCACTTGCCCAGGCGGCCGGGCGGCAGGGGTTAAGATCCGGCACCACAGTCCATTAACACCAGCAGGGAGATGGGCTGCCCGACAACCGCATCCGAGCGAGGCTCTGCAGCTTAATCCTATTTGGTTTAATGGATTTGTTTCCTGTATCGGAGGGTCAGGAACAGACGAGGATGAAACCAGTGCCACGGTGATGCCTTTGAACTGGCCTGGTGTGCTTATCGAGGGGGCTGCCTTCCTCTCTCCCACCCACATGTCCAGAATGCTGGACTACAGGCCGCATTCATCCTCCAGGATCCTTCTTAGCCTCATACCAACTACAGTGTTCCCCCTCTGCTGCCTTCACAGCCCCCAGTCTCCATGCCCATGGCCTGCCCCCTGGTGTCATGATCCAAGTCATCAGCAGAGTCCCTGGACAGAACAGGGATTGAAGATGTTCTAACATACACATTTTTGTCACATGTGTGAAAAATCTTACTTATGGAAAAGCAAGGCAAGGGATGCCAAGAAGAATGAAAAGTGATCATAAATCTCGTGCCAACTATGTTCCAGGCAGACAAAAAGTGCCGAACTTGTCTTTGCTTTTATATTCTTCATCACAGCCCTGTGAGGGAGCTCTGATTATTATCCCCATTTTGCAGATAAGCAAACTGAGGCCCAAAGAGGAATTTATTAAAGTAGACATTATTGACTGGAGAACTGTGGTATTATTGTAACAACACAATAATCATAGTGGTAGTGGCCAGAGTTGAAGGCCTGGAAGTTACCTTCCAGAGCAGAGAAAAGAACTCAAATTCCACAATCAGACAGAACTGGGTTAAAATTCCAACTCCACTACTGATTAGCTATGCAATCTTATGCCATTCTCTTAATGTATCTGGGCTTCAAGATAACTGCACCTAAGATTGATTTTTGTAAGAATTGCATATGAAAAAAAATATATATATGGTGAGCTTACCACGGGGAGGCCCTTAGCATATGCATCTGTCCTGTCCTCTCTGTCCCTAACTCAGTTACATGGCTCATAACCCACAATATTGGCTGGTGAGTTGTTTGTGGTCATCCAGTGCCACCTTACAGTTATTTTAGATTTCATTATTAAAATGTGCAAATGAAAGTGGTGGGGAAATATGCCTACCTTCATTTCTACTCAAGAAGGGGCATAAAATAACTACATGAATCACCAAAATGCCTAGAATGACTTGACCTTCTGTGCCTAAAAATATAACTAATTAATGATATAGTTAGCTAGTATTTCATCTCTCTTGACCTAAAGAATTATGAAACAAGAACAACAAAACAAACTTTCCTAAAATAGAATGCACTACCTGGCAAAGTAATAAGCTCCCCGTCACTGGATATAATCAAGCAAAGTCTGGGTGATCAACTGGAAGAGCTGTCAAGGGGATTAATGCCTAGGCCAAGGATTAGATGAGAACAGTGATTTTTGAACTTTTTAGCAGAACATAAAAGGATAAAGATGGAGTTGCTTAGGGGAAAGAGAGATGGGAGGCTCTGAGTGCCACCCCCCCACACACACACCCCATGAAGGTGTTGAGGAATCCCTGTGAAGTCTTAGGGCTCCGGAATTAAGCCAGTAAGAAAAGCCAGCATTTGCATAATACTTCGTAATTTACAAGTCTTCCTGTGAGTTCATGTTATCTTACAGCAGAGCACGTGACCATGTGTAACCTGAGTGATGTCCTGGGGCCAAGGCAGAAAGCTGCCGGAGGATGGAGGTGTTAAGGAGGGGACACAAGGAACACTGGCCCCCTAGAACTCCTGACCAGGAGGAGGGGTATGTTTCCAGGAACAACTCTCTGAGGTACAGCAAATGTGGTCTTGAAACTCTCCACCAGTTTCAAGGCCCCAATTAGGCAAACAGCCCAGAAAAAGATAATGCAGAACACAGAAGCCATTTTTTGGCAATAAACACCCGTGACTAGAATTTTGCAGTGTGCCCCCTATAGGAAAGGGATGTCCAAAAGTCCAGCATTACTGATAAATAATAATAATATAATAATAATGTAATAATAAAGCTGACTCACAAAGTGGCAAGAATTATAGCAGTTTGGTTCACAGAAGCTCAGAGTTGAAGTGGAAATTTTGTGCAACCACCAACAGATAAGCTGAGATGTCTCTGCAATTTGCAAACAAACCCTTCTTATAGCAGCAACTTCTCATTCCTCTATAAATGGGCATAGGCCTCAGAACTGCAAAAAAGCTCATAATTGCACCACATAATCTAGTAATATTAAACAATGATAAATTTCATATTGCATACACATATTCTTCTCAGAATCCCTGGAAGGCTAAAGAAACAGATAAACAGATGATTCTGGGCTTAGCTTTCAGGATCTATTCTCAAAATTCATAGCCCAGAACAGGGCCACCAAGGCTGCTGCTGTGACAGCAACCCACTCCTGAAACACGAAGCCTTTGCCATGATCAGTGACAGTAAAATGGATCAATTCCAAATGAAAGCCTTGCATGTGCACATCTAATTAATGGAACATCAGCATACACAGAGCCTCAGCTGCAAGAGAGTGACCATTAGTGTTCGATTCTCTTAAAGACAAGAAGGTAATTTTAGAAGGGGTTTGGAGTGAATAGAGAGTCCATAGTATGCTCCACTGAACCAAGACAAAAATTCAAACAAAAAGGATCTGGGCAAGGACTGAAAAACAATTTCTTCACCACTTTTCACTAAGAGTTTCAGTTGTCAGTTACTGAAAAGGGATTGGAATTAACACAAAGTCATAGCTTGGACTATATCCCATTTGCTATATTATGTATGTTTGCTCCAATTTTGATCATGAACTACAAGTATTTTGCTCTAGAATGTAGCTTTATCAGTTCTTATCTGGTCCTTTTGCTGCCATTATGAGATCCTGAGGATGGAGGCATCATGGTGAGTTTGAAAAGAAAAGGCCTTTTGAGTCAGAAAGCCCAAAGTCTGAGTTCTTCATCAGCACTTCTATAACCTAAAGTCAGTTTGTTACTAACTTTGTAGAAAATTCTATTTCCTCCTCTGTAAAAATGAAGATGTTGTAGTCTACCTTTGTTGTCATGGTGGTAACTGATTGAGACATGGTTAAGAGTTTTTAAAAATGTCTGGGACAGAGCAGGTTCTCAGTAAATGTTTGATGTTTTCCCCATCCTTGTTCTTACTAATTAACAAAAGAACTTCTGACTAACAGTTGTATAAAAGTTCTGTGGGGCCCCACATAAACCAAGCTAATAAGTGGTATTCCTTACAGAATGATACCTGAATTAAACCTCTTCCCAGTTGAATGTGTCTCTGACTAAAAACCAATCCCTTAAGTCCACAATGAACACCCAAAGACCAAGATCTTCTGGCAACAAGAAGACATCAAGTAACCCCCTTTTTTTAAATGGCAAATCGGCCCCCATTATTTTTAGAAAGAGCATGGACCCTCTGGAATAGGAAGGGCAGAGGTATAATTAGGCAATTGCACCTATGAAAGGTAGAAGGGGAAGGAAGCAGGGTAGGGCAGGGAAAGCTTCCGGTCTATGATGCAGATCTGACCTCTGAGAGGAAAGGGCAGAAGCAGCAGGACTGGGAAGGGAAAGCCCCAGAAGATGGTGCATTCCTAGCAAAATCTTGGCATGCATCAACTCCAAAGTGAGGATTTCCTCATAGATGTGACCTGGTTTTCCCACCATACTTAGCCCTTGGTCAGGGGCTGCTCAGGAAGGGTCAGCCTCACATTTCCAAGCCAAGGAGACCCTAATGGCACTCACAATGGAAATTGGTCAGGTAACTGCATGCCTTCAGCCCAAGAGCACATTTTTTCTTGAAGGGACATCCAAGTAGCCCATCTCCATGATCGCCACAACTTAAAAGTGATTGGGCAAACATTGTTGTAGACAAACACTACCAGATTCAAATACCAACACACGAGAACTGAAGGGTTACTAGAGATGGAATCTGTTGATTTGCTCGCTCGGTAAATACGGTAATGAGTATGTCCTCTGAGCCGGGTTCTAGTCCGAGCACTAGAGTTATGACAGGGATGAAGAATAAGACCCCTGCCCTCATGAGGCTCACATTCTTGTGAGGAAGAGGCAGAGAAACCGAACAACCTTATGTACTAACAGGGACTGTGTGAATACTTCCATCTGATGACTTTAAATCGGGTGGTGATGGAAGGCCTCTGGGAGGAGGTGACGTGTGAACAACTGAAAGGATGCCAGCCGTGCAAAGTTCTTGAGCAGCTTAATGCCAACAGAGTTAACAGCTGGCATGTGAGGCAGGAAGATCCATTCACCAATTACCAGTCAGGATTCCACCACGGGGATGCCACAAACCCTGGCCTGCCACAACGTCTGTGGGTTCCAAGTTGCCAAGAAGGACTGAACATACAAGGCACTGGCTGGGACAACACTTTAGTCACAGAAAGAGGAATCACAGCAAGACCTGCATCTGCAGTGTGCCCCATCAACCTTAGCCAGTGGGTCCTTCCTTACAGCTGACACAGGGTAATGGATGGCATGCACCCCTCTCATGCTGCAGAGGAAGACCTCCTTCCCTTCTCACGGGCAGAGAGAGCTGATATGCTAGTGGGGCTGCCACGGGCCACAGGAAGCACACACTTGAGCAATACAAGGATGTTCAATGCAAACCCAGAACAGAGGAACCTTTCCCCTAATAGGAAAGAAGAGTCTGGAGCTAAGTGACAGCTTGGAACCTAGCTTCCATATAAGGGAATGTTCCAGGCCCAGAGTGCTGACTGAGCAGTACCAGCCAGGGGTAGATGTGTAAAACCCACAAGGTAAGAATAAGCATGGATACAGGACTCTCAGGGTCTCTGGATCCGAATGCGTGGGGGCTTGAAATCATTTAAAGTTAACACCTAGATCTTGGGCTTCAGTAACTAAGAAGGAACTAAGAAGTTCCATTATTGAGAGGGGAACAACTAATATGTTCAATGGAGGGGAGATCAAGAATTCTATGTTACAAATATAATAGATCAGACATCTACTAGACACCCAAAAGCATAAATGATACAATAAATGGGAAGAGAAGGGAAGGAAAGTGGGCAAGAAATTTCTTTTCTCCTTCCCTCTCTCTCTCTCTTGTCTCTCTTTCCCTCTCTCCTTCTTTCCTTCCTTTCTTCCCCCCTCCCTCCCTCCCTCCCTCCTGTCTCTTTATTTCAACCTACTTAGAAGCCATCCTCCAAAGGCCATCATCTTTAGATAGGGGCTAAAACTAAGGACCCATATACCAAGTGACTCTAAAAGATACTCTGGCACCATAATAAAAAACTATTCCTTTAGACACGGGCGCTAACAGGAGATGTGCTGAGTGCCTAGTTGAAGACTGGAAGTTGCTGTGTTCTCCTACAGCTCTTCCATTCTTCAGAGGTTCAGATTTGGGGGCAAGGTGTCAATCCCAGGACTGCTAAACCACAGGCAACCACCTACTGTGGCAGTCACTCATCCTATGAAGCCATGAGGCAAAATTTGTAGCAGGCTCAAATATCAGCCACAGCTTTGCTCTCCAAAGAAAAGGGTAGAAAGCACAGTTCCGAAGGTTCATCAGCCATATCCCTTCCCGTTGCTACCCATGTATACTCAGTGGGCCAGGGGACTGCCTGCCTAACCCGTGGGATTATGATGCAGAGATGCACATGCGCCCTTAATAGGTATACCTGAACTTGTCCCTCAGAACATGGAAACCCACTGTAACTAGCCAAGGGATATGTCTTTTTGATTATTTGTTACATTTAGGTATTTGGAGAGAGAGATATAGTTGGCATGTTGAAGTTTTCCCCATGTCCCCCTTCTCTTTATGCTTGTTTTCATGATGTAAGTCCATATGAATGAAGAGCCCATAGTAGAAACCACTGATGGATAAAGATTAGTGTTTCTCAAGTGCCTCAGCTCCACGAAGCTCTGAATTAAATACATGGGGAGGGGGGAAATACTATACTTAACTCCATTCAAGGAGAACGATTTGACCAGCCTGTTGACATGCATAAAGCCCGCGAACATGAAGGTCACGGGCACCTATCTTCGTGGTTATCTATGATGGATTTGAAGTTATTTATAAACGCAAATCAATCCAAGTGATGACCAGACTGTTCCTTTCCAGCAACATTTCAGGAGGCTTTTTTCCCCAACCTTTTCCAAGATGTGAATTTCTTAAACTCCTGTGTGCTCAGGTTAGTCATGACAGAGAATTATTAATTCTGATCCCTTTACAATTTGGAACTTCAATAAAATCTTCCCATTTGTCACCTCTTTAACCCAGCACAGATTTGACGCCTCTCAGATTAATTTTGGTGATGAATCCGATTTCAAAGAACATTCATCCAAAGTTGAACCCATGCACCTGCTAACGTATTTCAGTACTTTTACTAATAGCTTTAGAGAGCTTTTTAATTTATATTTCACTGTATATTAAGATATCCTCCTTCAGTTTGCCTGCCTTTCCATGAGAACATTTTTCATATTTCAGATTAGGACACCAAACACTAGAACTAAATGGATGAGATCATTTTAAATATTATGCAGATACCCACGCAGGTCAAGTATTTTAATATTTTCTCATCTCTAATTTATTTCTATACTTGTTGAATGTGGCTTCTCATGTGTCCTTTTAAGTATCTTCTTAATTTTAATGACATTTCAGAAAATTATTTGAGTGTGTTCCGTGCGAAGAAGTTCTTATGTAATGGGAAAAGGCCATGGGGGTAATGAAGTAGAAACTATTCTGGTTTGGAGTTTTTAGCACAATAAGGACACATAATGCTGCTATCAGTGTGTTTGCTGGCCTTGGGCAAATCACTTAACCTCTGTGTAAAATGGGTCAGGTGATGTTCATCTCATCGCCATCTTTAAGATGAACCTCAGGGGTCATCATCTATTCTGTATTCTCCCACATCTCATGTGTCTTCAACTTCCCCTGTCTGTTTTTCAGTTCTGTCCCCATTATTTCATCCGTATGGTCCCTTTCTTTTCAAGCCCCTATCACCCTGATGGTGGCTATAGCTTCCTACATCATGGGCTCCTTCTCCTAAAACCCATAGGTTCCTCTGACTCATATCTGATCATACCATTCACTTGCCAACAAAACAAACAAACCCACCCTTAGTGGCTTCCTTCCTTACAGGAGGGTCCATTCAATTCAATAACTACTTCTTGAATATCTCAAATGCCATAAGCTCCTCAGCTAGACAATGAAAGACCTTCAAAAGCTACTGGCTAGACCAAAGTTGAGAATCAGATGCACAGGCACTGGGAGGGAAGAAACCCTCCAATCAAGCAACTCTTCCCATTAATTTATATGTATTCAGGGATTTTTTTAAAAAATATTTTATTTATTTGACACAGAGAGACACAGCAAGAGAGGGAATTCAAGCAAGGGGGAGTGGGTTTTGTTTTGTTTGTTTTTAATTGACAAAAGAAAGGGGAAGAAAATGGAGCATAGTAATGGCCCTGTGTCATAGTGGAAGATAAAGTCAGGGAAGAGGAAGGGATGGCAAATGTCTTCCTTTTGGGCCTCGGGGATAACACTGAGGCCTAATGAGGAAAGAGTTTAGGATATAAACTGAACCATGTTCAGAGGAGTCTGTAAGATTCTGGTCTCTCTTGTGCACACACACATACCCACATGGAGTAGAATGAAGAAATGTTATAAAAAAGAAAGCCTGAGCTATCCATGCTGCCCCATTCCCAGTCACAGATCCTAGGATAGATTTGGCACCCTAAGAGTTGAGGGTGAACACCAGCCAAGGTGTCTTGGCTAGGCACCAAATATTCTGGTGGAAGGCACAGTCAGCAGTAGCAAGCTTAAAGAGCCTAGATGAAGACACCAGAGCAGAAGAATAGAAGCCATTGATCCCAAGCCCACAGGAGGCAGATGCCATGTTGGAGGAGAGGGTGGGGTGCCCAGAAACACCTGGGAGAGACTTTACTTATACCCTGAAGGACTGGATAACAATAAAAAGCCATCAGAATCAAGACGTTAAATGTTAACACGACCCCATTGTACTCACCAGCAGGAAAGGTCTGGAACATTCCCATGGCAGGCTGGTCTCCCTCTATACTTCTTCCCCAGCCGCTTGTAGATAACCTGTGTCCCCAGTACCTGGAGCCCTGTGCTCACAGGCTTTCTCCTAGAATACCATTCGCTCCCTTACCTGGGTTGTGATAGCCCACTCATGCTTCACGGCTTACCTCATTTGTCAGCTCTTCCATTAAAGCCCTTCCTCCTCCCTACTTCATCACCTCTTCCCAGACCCTCCAGACAGAATCAGTCACTCTCTACTGGTGTCCCTACAACTGGAACACACACTACACTTTCCAATTATATACTCGGTCGCTGTTTATGTGGCAATCCTGGCCCTGGAATAGAAGGCAGAGGCCAGGCTTATTCAGTTTTATGCTAACAAATGGCTACCTGGAGTCCGGCCACATACTGTCCGCAGTGTTCCATATTCCTGGCCCCACAGGCCCGGGTTCGGCACCTCTCCTGTTGGCTCCTGTGCTCTCTGTTGGTTTATCATCACTGGCACATTCACCACGATTGCCCATCTCATCCACATAACTGCATGTCCCCAAGGGCCCATGAGTGGTAGTCACTTGACAGACACTAAATGACTATTCACTACAGGAATCAACTCACTGAATGACTAAATGATAGAACAAATCGTTTTTCTATGCATATTCACCATGTTTTTCCTTAGCATGAGTTTCTGCAAACATTCCTAAAGGACAAGTAACGTTTCAATGAGAGAAAGTTGATTTATTAAAAGTTTATTTATTAAAAATAAATAAATAAATCCCTCACATTCTTTTTTAAATAGAAATTGAATTCCAGTGTTGTGGCTTTGTCTGTGTGATCTTAGGTAAGTCACTTTACCTTCTAAGGTTCACCTTTCTTACCTGCAAAGGGAGGACAGTGGGCTGTTGGCTTGAGTTTATAGTGCCCTCCCTATGTACAAGGAACCACGTTAACCACTTCAATTGCATCATCTCATTTAATCCTCAGTAGGCCCATGAGGTCCACACTACATTTTAGGTTTGATAATGTAAATAATTTGTTCAAGGTCACAGAACTCTGGAAACCTCAAACTAAGTGTGCCCAATGCCAGAACCCAAATGCTCAAGTCCTTCCCCTACGTCTTTTAAGATGCCTTCCATTTCCAAATTTCATCAATTCTATCACATTAAGAAATGTCGATGGCCTTAAACATCATATGCCAGACCAGCTCTGAGTCTCTTTTCTCACTCCATGGCTATCTAAGTTTGCAGAGAAAAGGCATCATATTTCATTATGTTTGTAAAATACTATGAAGTTTACTCCTTTGTAACATTGGGGTCACACACGGAGTGGTAATGTTTCCAATCTTACCCTGAACATGCACTTTAGAATGACCTGTGCAAATCCAAAATGACTAACTAAAATAAGAATGGATGGAAGCACTCCAAGTGTCCATTGACAGATGAATGGATAAACAAAATGGAATTTTTCTCAGCTTTAAAAGGAAGGAAATCCTGTCACAGGCTACGATTTTTGAGGATATTATGCTAAGTGAAATAAACCAGTCACAAAAAGACAAAGAAGATATGGTTCTACTTGTATGAGGTACCCCAAGTAGTCAGATCCATAAAGACAGAAAGTAGGAATGCCTGTTGCCAGAGGCTGGGGGGAGGAGGGAATGGAGAGTTGTCATTTGAGGCATACAGAGTTGCAGATTTGCCAATGCAAAGAGTTCTGGAGATGGATGTTGGTGATGGTTGTGCAATAATGTGAATGTACTTAACACTACTGAGCTATACACTTAAAAGTGGAAAAAATGGTAAATGTATATTTTACAACTAAAAATATATTTTTTTAAAAGTATACCAATGACAAAAAAAAAAAAAAAAGAAGGATGATTAAAAACTACCTCCAAAACTCCAGTCATCTATTCAGCAGCTAACTTCATTGTGAGGGCCTGGATCAGGGGCAGGTGAGTTTTGACCGGGACAGATCTTCACAAAATGAGTCCAGGCAAATGCAGGAGCAGCAAGAAGGACTCAGAGGGGAAGGACACAATTTTCCCCTGTGTGTTTTGTGGGTTCTTTTTTTTTTTTTTAAATTTAGAATTTAATCAGTTACTTTAGTACCTTGTACATGAAATCTAAACAAAGTTAATTGGTTCAGGGCTAGGTTTTCTTTCTACTTTTCCATTCTTCTCAGTAAATAACTAGATGTGTGATCCCGAGCAAGCCACTTAACCTCTCTGGAACTTCATTTCTTTATGTAAAATAGGAGGGAACAGGACATGTGGGAGTCTCATTTTTCCTGCAGCCATAAAACCCTGATTCTAAGCCAAATCACCCAATTTCAGTCCCCTCCCCCACCCAACAAACTCAACCCCACCCAAAATATAATTTGACTTATCTTTCTTCCTTTCAATATTTCAAGTTTCCTCAAGCAAATTGTTTTCCTAATAGAAAATATTTTTCTACATTGTGATGGGTGTATTTTGGGGGTGGGGGGGACTAAGACCATTATTTTCATTAATACAACCTCATACTTTGTTTTCATTTAAGTGATAAAAGAAAAAAAAAAACAAATTATTTCCTTGCTCCTATTCCTCATCCTCAAAAGTCACCAAATGTTTCATTACCCCGAAGACTTCCTTCAAGAAAAACTGAGGAGGCTGATAAGAGGAAATGTTTTCTTTCTAAATTCTTTTGTAACTTGAAAGGAAATAAATTGTACTAAGAAAGCATTTCACTTATGGTCTCTGTTTTAAACATCTTGCAATAGAAAAAATAAAATAAAATAAAACTTTTAAGACACAGGAAAATGTAGTCTGTTCCGTAATAATAAGATCTATGAGCCAACAGACTATAGAAGTAGGAGAATGGAGTTTCAGCTTTTTAGTTTCTTACTTTTTCTCTATGAAATAAAATGAAATGAAATAAAATAAAATAAAACAAATAACAAAACACAGTGGTCATAACCAGAGTTAGTGAGTTGGTATTCAGCAGCTCCAGCGAGGTACAGTTGTGTCATGTTCACGGCTGGCCCCTATTCCATGATTGGGCCACCAGTCCTGTGTGATCACACGGCTGTTCGGATTGATTAGTACCCGTGCCATACAGCTGTTAAATATTTCATTAGTGCCCCTGCCCATAACTCAGCAATAGAAATGCTGTGGCTGCTGACTTGTTTATTTGGAATAAGTAACAGAGTGATACATGATGAGTCAAGGAAATGAGGCAGGAAAACAGAAGGGAGGCATAAGAAGAATACTGCTGGCACACTTGCCATTTCACACTTATCACATACAGATTCTAGGAATTCAATTTTCAAATGAGCATGCTTTGTAAGCTGCTACGCACAGGACTCTATTCCCTAGACAAATAAATGGAATTAAATAATCCCTTGTTCTCATTCTGTTTACGCTATAGTTTATTGTATTTGAACTAGCACGGCCTGGTTGTCAAAAAACCTCCACAGTAGAGTGCTTGGGATAGCACCAACCTCCCTTCTGTCAGTGAACTGTTTGTCCCTGATATTTAAACAGCATTTTCTAGGGCACTGGTGAACCCTTTGGTGTCTGGGAAGGAGTAATTTATTACCTAGAAATCCAGATTTATTTACCTCCCACAGATGATGATTTTTGCATTTAGGAAGTAGTGTAGGTCATTCATCAAAAGATCTGACCAAAATTACTTTCATTTTGTTTAAAAGATTTCTCATGATTATGTAAAACATCAACTTTGACACATTGAATAATCTGTAAGAAAGAGTCCTCTGTTGCCAGAGGGGTGGGGAGGTGGATGGGTGAAATAGATAAAGGGGATTTAAAGGGACAAACTTCCAGTTATAAAATAAAAAAGTCACAGAGATTAAAAGTATAGCACAGAGAATACTGCAAATGACATTGTAAAAATAACACTGTGCAGTAACAGTGACCACACTTATGATGGTGAGCACTGAGTAACGTATAGAATTGTCATATCCTTATGTTGTACACCTGAAACTAATATAACATCATATGTCAATTATATTTCAATAATTAAAAAAAAAGCCCTCTGTAACTGCTAAGCTTCTATGGACTTTCCAACTTTCACATTGAAAAATTTATCATTACATCTTAATTCACACACTACCTTATTCCCAAATAAATGTTTAAAAGATTACAAAAATACAGTGAGTGAGCAATGAGAACAAGGCCATATGGAAAGACATCCCCCAGCCCCCAAGGAAAACAAATGTATCTAATAAAATCCCATATATCTGTTAGAAGTAAAATAGAAAAGAAGGAAACATAATCAGTGATATAATTCATTTTGTCTGTTTGATAAAAATGTACTAGCTGGTTAGAAGAAGCACTCTTCTTGGAACTGAGGCTAGAAAGAAATTCTTTGGGGGATATTTTAAAAGACAGCATTGTGTAAGTGGAACCATATTCTCGAAAAACACCCTCATGAAAGACTTGGACTTCTTGGACTATGATAGAGAAGCTTGCACCAGACCAGCCTTCCTACTGAGAACTTTTATAAAATGAATGAAATGCAAAAACATCCACTTATTGGCATCAAAAGCAATTGGAGCAGCCACAGCAGGATCTTGGACAAAAAAAGATATATAAGGCAAGAAGCCAACATTTTGCCACATTCCCCCTAAATTGTTTGCTGATTTCTAAATTTCTCATGATGAGAAGCCAAGCATACAGCAGTATTTAAATCAGACCCAGATGTAGGTAAACTTGAGCAAGTTCAAATCTTCAGGGTCAGTACCCTGAGTACAGCTCATCTCAGTCTAACTGACAACCTGTGAACTAAAGACACAAATTATCTGCTCCCATCCCCTCCACATACACTGTAGTACCAAGGTACTATAACTACAATGGACACTGACATTCAAAAGCCAGAGGGTCAGGGTGGGAGACATAAGGAGACAAGAGTACATAACAGCCACTGGTCCAAAGCAATTCTGAAATCCATTTGGTCGTATGTTGCCAGTTCCTTGATTACAGCTCAGTTGTAAGAGTTGTTTTCCAAGACTCTTGGTTCCACCTTCTGGAATTTTGTCTCCTCCCTCTTGGGTATTGATTCAAAACTTTCTTTTCCATAAGAAACGGCCCCCTACTTGCAGCTCGGTAGCTGTCTCAGTCTGTTTCCTACCTATAGAAGGTTAACGACCTAAAGGCTCTTTTCATCTTGAACTACCTCCATTCCTTTTAGCCCAAGCTCATGATGCTCTATCAACACAATTCTCTTAAAGATCCTTGGACTTCCTATGAATCATAGCGGGATTCACTCCACTAGACAAAAGGCCTACCCCCAGGTCTTTCTGATATAGACCCCAGTCTGTCTTGTGTTGAAAGTCAGGGTGCTGAGGAACAACACCCTTAAGATTCTCAGAAAATTTTTGTCCACTTCTAACAGTCACCCTTGTTTAGTTCTAACACACACCCTTGATTCTTTCTGAAATCTTAAGAATGTGTTTTATAGCTGCATCCTTGAGATAATCTTTACCCTGAGACCAGGTCTTGTATTAGGAACTTTTGCAATACAGGGAGGATAGGGATAAGATATGGCTTTATTTTTACACTTACTAAGAGCTGGAGACTTTACATTTTCTCTAATTTCTGCTTGAAACTAGAAAATTTCCTCCTTAGCATCTCTCTCTTTCTCTCTTGTATAAAACTTTATCATACATGCCTAAAAATAACCATTAGCACTTTCTTTTTTTCCAATTAGCACTTTTGACATTCTTCCTAGAAATCTCCTTACACAGGTTCACTATTTCATTAAGTACATTTTCTGTTGTCCATGTTACCTCAGGCAATAGTTTCCTATATTCTCTGCCACATTACATGGGTTGCCCTTCCTCTAGCCTCCTTCCTCACTGTCCTTCCCAGTCTATCAATAATTCCTGCGAGAATCTTCTAGTGTCTTCCCTCATCCTAGCCCAAAGCCGATGTCACACACTTTAAGGGTTTTATTTCACATTCCCTAATTTGAGGTATTACTTTTTTTTTTTTACATTTATTTACATCCTAAAACAATTTATTCTCAGCCCTCATAGTTCAATGGATTGACCAACCAGCTACACAGTTCTTGCTTGGGGTCTCATATGGTTACAATCAGACAGTGGCAGAAGCTGCAGGCATCTGACAGTTTGACTGGGCTAGATTTCCAACGGCTTATTCACTCTTCGATCCACATCCCAGATTATCTCTTTCTTTCTCTCATTCTTGCCCTCTCTCCAATGGAAACTCACCTTCCCACACCGTTTAGAGCCCTCCATGTGGCTTGATTGTCTTAGAGCATGGTGGTCTCAGAGTACTTGCAAGATTCTCCCAGGGAACACCCCAAGAGTGAGCATTCCAAGAGGCCAAGCAAACAGCAAAACTTATGACTCAGCTTCAGAAGCCAAATTGTGTCAGGGATGATCTGTCTATCAGTCAGAAGTGAGTCACGGGGCTATCCTAGATTAAAGGGGAGGGACTAATACAAGGGCAAAAATGCCAGGGGCACAATTCATTAGAGGGACATCTTTGGAGACTAACTCATATAGCAAAACTGTTAAAAAACAAAGAGAAAAGTGAGAAAAGCAGTCAAATAAAATATGACATATTACCTTCAAAGGAGCAACAATACAACTGACGCTGACTTTTCAAAAATGAAATGATGGCTTCCAGAAGATAATGGGATTGCATTTATAAGTGCTGAAAGAAAGTAACTGCCAGCCTGGAGTTATATTTCTAACAAAAATGTCTTACAAAAATGAAAAATGTAAAAAGATATATTTTACGATAGCATCAAAGCACATCAGATTCCTAGAACTAAATCTAAAGAAATATGTGCAGGACTTCAACACTGAATAAGAGGCATTTTAAAAGGCTTATAGATTCAGAGCAATCAAACTGAAAATTCAAGCCAATACTTGATAAAATTCACAGATTCTTCTTAAGGAAATGAAAAGAGCCCAAAATACATACAGTAATCTAAGGAATACAGCTGGGGTCTTATCCAACCATATACCAACTCCTATTAATAGGGCCAGGGCAGTAATGGTACAAGAATACACAAACTGACCTATGCAACTTAAGAGAGACAGCAGAAACGGACCCCCACACACGGCCACCTGGTTAATAACAATTGCAACACTGCAAATGCAGCAGAAAAAGATTTATTTTTTCAACAAATGGTGCCAGATGCATTGGATGTCTATATGGGAAAAAATATATATGACTTGAGCCCTGTTGTTGACTGAATAGCTTTCTCCCAAATTCCTCTATTGAAGTTCTAACCCCTAATGCGACTGTATTTGGAAACAGGGCCCTTAAGGAGATAATTAAGGTTAAATGAGGTGACAAGGGTGAGACGCTAATCCGATAGGATTAGTATCCTCAGAAGAACAGGAAGAGACACCAGGAGGGCATGTGCACAGAGGAAAGGCCCTGTGAGGACACAGCAAGAAGACAGCCATCTGTCCATCTGAGAGACCTCAGGAGAAACCCAGCCTCCTGGCACCCTGATCTCAGACTTCCAGCCTCCAGAACTGTGAGACAACACATTTCTGTTGTTTCCGCCAACCGGTCTGTGGCATTTATAATGGCGGCCCTGGCAGACGAGTATGGACTTTGATTCCATGCAGTGGAGCTACTGAAACAAATACTGAAATATATGGAAGTGGCTTTGGAAGTGGGTACTGGGTAGAGGCTGGAAAAGTTTGGAGGCATGAGTTAGGAGAACCCTGGTGACTGCTGGTAGGACTGTGGACACTCAGGGTAGTTCTGGTGAGGCGCCAGAAAGAAATGAGGGACATGTAATGGATCCCTGTCACAAAGCAGCAAAGGACTTGGCTGGATTGTGTTCTTGGTGTCTTGTGTAAACTTGAGAGGATGACGTTGGATATTTAGCTGAGGAGTTTCCTAAGCGAAGTGCTGCAGGTGGGGCCTGGTGTCTCTTTATTGCTTATGGTAAAATGTGAGAGGATAGAGGGCTGTTAAAGTAGATGGAAGGAACTGCTCATCAAAATGGAACAGGAAGTGAAGATTTGGGAAATTCTCAGGCTATCCACATTTCAAAAACTGAGAAAGCACATTCTAAAGAGACCACTGAGGTCGTGGCTAGATAATCACCCTATCAAGAGATTATCCAGGGAGCTAAGCAGCCATTTCAGTAGAAGCCAGGAGCAGAGATGGGATTATACCAGAAGAAACACTGCCAGCTTGAACTAAAGGGGACAGATTTCACACAAAATGAAGGGATGACTTCAGCCTCCTGGGATTTTACAAGATGGGCCAATAGAGCTATTTGGCTGTAAACATAGATTATCCTTCAAGAAAAGGGATGAATGACCCTGGGGGTGATTCAGAGGTAGGCAGACCTGTCTCTGTCATCAGAAACTCAGAGGACACCACGCCTTGGGGACAAGGCTGTCTTCTCCTGGTCTTTGGAGGCCCAGGTTACTGCCACCTAGTTTCTCAGAGAGAAGCCCGCTACCCAGAACCTTGGAGGGCCATGAGGGGATGCTGCTGCCCCAAGAGATCCAGAGGGCAGAGCGTCAAACCAAAGATGATTGTTGTTGATCCCTGAGGTCTAATGGAATTTGCCTTGCTAGGTTTTAGACTTATTTAGGATCCATTATCCCTTTCCTCTTACTAATTTCTCCCTCTTAGAATGGAAATGTGTCTACCTCATGCCTATCCCATCATTTACTTGGGAAGCACATAACTTGCCTGGTTTCACAGGTCCACAGCTATCAAGGAATTTTGTCTTGGGATGAATCCCATCTCTAGAGTCACTCAAACCTGATGTAGGTGATATTTAGATGATACTTTGTAAGAGTGGTTGCTGGAATGGGTTAAGACTTCTGGAGTTGTTGGGATGGAGAGAAAATATTCTGCATGTGAGATGTGTTAAAATATTCATAACTGCACTGTATGTAATCAACCAAAATTGGCAACTACCCAAACATCTATCAATAGTAAAATGGATAAATGAATGTTGGTATTTCCACACGACACAATAGTAGGCAGGAGAGCACCCAGTGTCAGTAACCCCATGCAACGACATGAGTGACTGTCACAAATGTACTGAGTAAAAGAAGTCAGCCATAAAAATAGCACAGAACACAGGATTCCATATACAGAAAGTGTAAAAATAGTCTAATGTAATCTATGACTGTTAGGGGTCTGGAGAATGGACAGCCTTTGATGGGACAGTGATGGAAAGGAGCAGGAGGGGCTCCTAGAAGGCTGGTTACCTTCTGTTTCTTGGGCTGGGCACTGCTTACATAGGTGTATTCTGTTTGTGAAAATTCATTGTGCTGTATTCTTACTATGTGCATATTTATCTCAAAGTATGTAATACTTTGATAAAGTTCTTTTCAATCAAAAAAGATGTTTTCAGATAAATTAAATACAGAAAATTCATAACCAGCAGATCCAGAGTAAAAAATATATATATATATTATTATGAGCTTTTTAAGCAGAAGAAAATGTACCCAGGTAAAAGCATGGAAATAAAAGTAAGTTTGAAGAAGAATAGAAGAGAACTAGGAATATCAAGCTAAATTAGCAGCAACTATATAAAACAATGAGTATTATCTTATGACATATAGGGTATATGCAGAATTAAAATATGTAACAATAATACAAAAGATAACAAGGCAAACTGTTCTACATTCTTCCATTTTCCAGGAAGTGATAAAAAGTAGTAATTTATAATAGATTCTTGTAAGTCCAGTGTATACATTGTAATCCCTAAAGCAAACACCGGAAGAACAATAAAATAACATAACCAAAGGCAAATAAATAAAATGAGGAAAATGGAATAGCGATAAATTAAAAACTTGATTAGTTCAAAGGAAGGCATGAAAGAAGAAAGAGGAACAAAGGAAAGAAATAGTAAAATAATAGGAATAAGTACATGAAAATAGCAATTTCATCAGTATAAATGAATTAAGTCATCTAAGACTAAAATTTTCAGACTAAATTTAAAGAAAACAAAACTGTGCTGCTTGTAACAGACATACTTGTAATGTATGGACACAAAAATATTAAATATAAAAAAAGGAAAACAGATATGCCATACACACGCTAACCAAAAGAAATCTATGTGCTATACTAACATCAGAAAAAGTAGAAGACGTTTTAAGAATCAGCATAACACTACTGCACTGTACACTTAAAAACGGTTATGATGGTGGGGCACCCAGATAGCTCAGTCAGTTAAGCCCCTGCCTTTGGCTCAGGTCCTAATCCCAGGGTCCTGGGATTGAATCCCACATCAGGCTGCCTGGTCAGCAGGGAGTCTGTTTCTCCCTCTGCCCCTCTCCCTCCTCATGCTTGCACTCTCCCTCTCTCTCTTTCTCTCCCTGAAATAAATTTTAAAAATCTTCTTAAAAAATGGTTATGACAGTAAATTTTGTGTTATGGGTTTTTTTTTTAAACCCACAGTTAAAATTTGTAAAAATTTTTAAAAAGAGAAAGCAGTGTTGCTAGAGATAAATCAGGATTTTGTGATAAATGGGTCAATCCACAGGGAAAATAAAGTAATCCTAAATTTGCATTTACAAAGCATAGCCTCAAAACATATAACTCAGAAACTGAAAGAATTAATAGGAGAAATAGACAAAAGCATACTCATGATAAACACAACTGAATTTCCTAACGCTGCCTCTTACATTGTTGCCCCCCACGTGGCCTCTGTAAAAGGAAGTGCGTGGGAGGACAGAGTAATTAATTTCAGGTATGCAGATCAATAGTGGCTTGGCTTGGTTTATAGATACTTTTTAGGGTATCTAGAAGAATGAACAGCTTGCATATCCATTAGATAACCAAAATTCTCTAAAAAGAGAGAAGTAAATCTTAAAATGAATCACATCCAGCTTGCCAAGAGCCTATTCCCATAGAAGGTTTCTTTTCTGTTGCTGAGTTTTGGGGGTTTTTTATTTTGTTTTTGTTTTTTTATCTGACCATTTGAAACATAACTGGCCATGAGCCAAGAAGAGACCTTTAGTCCCTGGGGGCATACTGTATTTAGTAATATTTATGTGAGAAACTGTGGTTAGCGGCTCACAGTTGATCATAACTGTGTTCAGTGATATATGTGTGAAGCACTTTGTTTAATGGTGTGTGGTACATTTGCTACTGTGTTTATTGATATATGTTGTAAACACTACCAGATCCAACGAGTGTAGCTATTGGCTTTATCAAAAAGGCAGAAAATTATAGTGAAAAACATCTGGGCTTTCCAACCAAATATACATGGATTAAAATCCCAATTGACCGTTTTATAACTTGTATCCTGGGGTAAATCACTTACCTTCACTGAGTATGTTTCCTGTCTTAAATAGGGAATAATGTCTCCTTTCAGATATCTTCAAGGATTTGAGATAAGGAACATAAAGCATCAAGCCTGAGCCTGGCCCACACACTGACATTCACCTCCCAAAGTCATTTCTCCTTGTGCAAGATCTCAAAGTTTCTGGGTTAAGTTCATCCCATCCAAATTCAAGCACATCCAATCAACTCCTAACACAAACTCTGTAGGCCTTCAGAACAAGATCTTCTCCACAGAAGTGAACTTACGTCTAAGTTTTTGCAATACCAGAAAAGTGTTAACAAGGAGAAACATGTGAACCACATTCATGTGGCAAAGAAAGGGCGTTGTGTGGTAAGGAAGAGATTCAGACAATCCACAAAACTGAAATAAATCCCAGAATATAAATGAATGTAAATTATATATACACTGAGCTAGCTGAAGACTGGGTGAATAAGATATAGATAGATATGGATGTATAGACAGATAGGAGATAGATAGATAGATAGATAGATATGGATACAGTATCATATTATAAAGCTGCTCAGATATAAAATACACTATTTTAACATAAGTTATTGTGTGCCGAGCATTTTCAAAATATATTTTCATAGTTTCTTTGCTTCTAGAAGGTGTTTTACCTTTAGGGAACATTATAAAAATAAGTCAGATGGCATTGTTATAACCAGAGGGAGGAAGGCAAGGAAATGCTGAACACTTCAGGTGCTTTATTTTTTTTTAAAGATTCTTTTTTATGTATTTATTTGACAGAGAGAGAGAGAGAGAGATCACAAGTAGGCAGAGAGGAAGGCAGGCAGAGAGAGAGGGGGAAGCAGGCTCCCCGCTGAGCAGAGAGCCTGATGTGGGACTCGATCCCAGGACCCTGAGATTATGACCTGAGCTGAAGGCAGAGGCTTAACCCACTGAGCCACCCAGGCACCCCAGGTGCTTTACATTTTTTAAAAAGGCGTCTTTTATATTAACAAGCTAGTTGCCCTGATGAATAACTAAACTCTACAACTGAAACTAATGATGAATACATCATTAGCCAATATGTTGGCTAATTGAATGAAAATAAAATAAAATTTAAAAATTTTTTAAAAAGAATGCGAATGGCCAGAAGAGGAGAACAGGTTGCAAAAGGCTTTAAAGTCACCTCCACGAATCACTGAATTACAAGCACAGCTCCTGACCAGGCCACTAACTGTTTTCCAGTGTTTTATGTAAAACTCAAAATTGAATTTGCCAACAGACATGGAAAATTAAATTCCCCTGAGAAAGTTGCAAGAGCCTACATTTTGCTACAGGAGAAATAGAGCATTAATGGAAGTTGCACAATATCTGTCTTTTTTAATCAAAATCTCAACAGGGCCCTGAACAGTAGCATGCCTCAAAGGAAGCACCACTGAGAGTAGAAGAAAAGCTCCCCTTTGTGCAAGACTGCCAGGTCTAGTAGGAACATGCATGATGGACGAGGGACGCTCAGCCAGAGAACAGAGCATGTCTTTGAGTGGTTGAACATGAATTTAGATTGTTCATATGTTCCTGGTGACTCAAGCAAAGAAATTACCAAATGGGTTTTTAAGTACTTTGATTTCTAGACCCATAGACCCAATAAAATGAAGAACTAACAAGCTAAAGGAAGGGCAGTAAGGCAGGGAGTAACACGCACTGAACCCAGCCTGGCACGGAAGCTTCATCGCTAACTCTTCTGTGACTTGCCTAAGAAATTTAACCTTGCTCTTCTTATGTGTAGACAAGAGATAATAATGCTACCTGCTTTGCAGAACTGCAGCTCATGAAGAGCTGGACTGACATTAGTTATAATGACGCCCTCATGCCTGATGCCAGCATTTAATGAGGAAATGCCCTGGCCTTTACAGTGCAGGAATCATGGTGTTGTGTAGCCTGGAGGGGGTCGGGGGCAGGGGAGGGGACTAGAAGGCTGCCCCTAGGAGACCTCAGGGACTTGTGTCCATTGTCTTTGTCAGTCGATTATATTACAGGGGCCAGTCCTCAGCTAGGCAGACTCAGATCCCTGATTTTTTTAGCACCCTGAAAAAAGATCTTTTCCTGAATAGCAGGATCATTTCAACCAATTTCCTGGTAGTGATATATAAATCCAAAATCCCTCCCTTCAACAAATGGCGTTGGAAAAACTGGACAGCCACATACAAAAGTATGAAACTGGACCACTTTCTTTCACCATACACAGAACTAAAGTGAAAGTGGGTTAAAGACCTAAATAAAAATAAAAGTAAATAAATAAAAGTCCTGAAAGAGAGTACAGGCATTAGGGTCTCTGACATCATCCACAGCAACATTTTTCTAGGTATGTCTCCTGAGGCAAGGGAAATAAAAGCAAAAATATAGTATGGGGACTGCCTCAAAATAGAGTTTCTGTGAAGCTAAGGCAACAGTCAACAAATCTAAAAGGCAATGTACTGAATGGGAGAAAATATTTGCAAATGACATCCAATAAAGCATTAGTATCCAAAATATATAAATGACTGATACAACTCAACACCCAAAAAATGAATAATCCAACTAAAAAATGGCCAGAAGACATAAACAGACATTTCTCCAAAGAAGACATGGCCAACAGATGGCCCACAGACACATGCTAAGATGCTCAACATCACTCATCATCAGGGAAATGCAAATCAAATCCAAAATGAGATACCACCTCACACATATGAGAAGGGCTAAAATCAAAAATACAAGATCAGCATGTGTTGGTGCAGTTGTAGACAAAAAGGAACCCTTGTGCATGGCTGGTGGGAATGCAAACCGGTGCAGCCACTTGGAAAACAGCATAGAAGTTCCTCAAAAAATTAACAGTAGAACTACTATACAATCCAGTAATTCCACTACTGAGTATTTACATAAAGAATACGAAAACACTAATTCAAAAAGGCATATGCACCCCTATGTTTAATGTAGTATTATTTATAATAGTTAACTTATGGAAGCTGCCCAGCTATCCATCAATAGATGAATGGCTAAAGAAAGTGTGATACACACACACACACACACACACACACTCTGGAATATTATTCAGCCATAAAAAGAATAAAATCTTGCCATTTGCAACAATATGAATAAAGCTAGAATGTATTATGCTAAGTGAAATAAGTCAATCAGAGAAAGACAAATATCATATGATCTCACTCATATATAGAATTTAAGAAACAAATGAGCAAAGGAAAAAAGAAAGAGAGACAAACCAAGAAATATACTCTTAACTATAGAGAACAAACTGATGGTCACCAGAGGGTGGGGGATGGGGGATGGGGGAACTAGAGGATGGAGATTAAAGAGCACACTTACCATGATTTTTTTAAAAACCCCAATTTAAATAATTTACAATGAAAATTCTAAATTGCACAGAAACAGAATGCATGCTTCTATTCTATCCAGTTCATTTTCTCCCTGAAAACAGACCTACATAGAAAACGAGTTCATAGGCCGAAGGAGGAAGGCTGCTTGTGGACAAGGACTCAGGTGAGTAGGTATCTGGCATATTTTAGGGGTCCAACTCTCTAACGGCCCTCAGGTGCATGCTGGCCTCAGGGTTATCGGAGAGGTAGGACAACCTGAGATCAGGGCTTGGGCTTATAGTCTATGTGGATGTCCCTTCTCCATTTCAGGGAGTCAGACCATTGGCACTGGGGTAGGGAATGCAGACAGAAAGGTGGCAGGAGATAGAACTAAAAGATAGAACTTAAAAGTAAGCATACAGTAGAGCATATGCTTTTTATTAAAAACATCTACCAAAATATTTATGAATGTGAATGCCTTCTGGTCCTTAAGTGGGAGATGTCCTATTGGTTTTTCTGGCTTCAGGCTGGAAAGAAAATACATTTCAGGTTGTGTCCTTTTTAGAAGGCTCTTTCCCATTATTTAGAAATGCCTATCAATCATCTCTCCAGCTACAGTCGCCTGAGCTAGAAGCTGATCAATTACCATTTTATTACTTCATACCACTTGTGGGATATTACAACAGCAGCATGGGCTGATGGTAACATACAGGGAGCAGAGCAGGTGGTCTACAGGCTCTATTAAGTGGCGGATTAACATTCACCAAAGCTGGTAGAAGTGGGAAACTAAGTTTTTGTGAGTTTTCCCAAGAATTCTTACACTAAAGAACCAATGCATTTATTATTAACAGACTCCCACATTTCCATTTAAATATCCTCATGTGACTGTCAAGTTCTCTGCTGGCTTAAAATATAGCCACAAGACAAAATGACCAAATGGTCCAACTTTACAAGAACTACTGTAAAAAATGTTTCTAAGAAGGATCTTCTTTTTTAAATCAGATGCTCATACCAGTGTCAAAAATACTATAACTATAATCCCTAGGGGACTTTAACTATTATTGTTCACCTATTTGAAAAGTTAGCTTAAAAAATCATGGCCAACCAAAAAAAGATGGAAAAAAAATACTGATCAAGCCAAGCTAAAAGAAAAAAAGAGAAACATTCAGGAATATTTATAATAACAAACTACATCACTTTAAACAGGGCACTGGAAAATAAGAAATGTTTCTGATGGTAAGAAAAAATATATTAAGTGATTTCTCTGTGCAAAGCATTGCTCTAAGCATTTTATATGTACTATCTCACTTAGTTATCTCCAAATCCCTATGAAGTAGATACTAATATCCCCACCATAGGTGAGGAAACCAAAAACAAAGAGATTATGGTATTAAGACATTATTTTGGCTGTTATATCAGGCCATGTTTTAAATGAACAGTTAGATTTAATTCCAATGCAAGATTACACATCCTTTGTTATGCCAGGTCAGAAGGCATCACAACTTATTAAAATGTACATGAATCCTGTGCGACCAAGACAGCATGCTTTATTTTCGAAAACCAAAACACTGCAGAAGCCTGTTCTGGAACGGGCCAAGCCACTCCCCTAAAATGTGATGCTGCACTGTCAAGAGTTTGAGAAAGTTTGAGAGAATTCAGTTAAGCTGTAAAGGCAGTTTCTGCCCAACCTTCCAGCATCCTATTACAAGAGGGCTCCTCTGTACCACATCCAACAATAAGGATCAATGGACATTAAATTAAGATAAGTAAGCATCTGAGAGAGAGTGAGAGAACAGGCAGCTAGCTGAGGTCTCTCCTCCACTATGGCTAAGTATTTCATCTTCCTCACACGAGTGAAATGACTATCCCACACCTAATTAAACTGCACAGCGATTGTGTAGTGCTACCTTTAACGAATGACAGACGCAGGGCCTCACCGGTCGTAAGCCACGGAAATCAATAGCTGACATTTACTCGATGAAAACAAATTGAGATTAGCTAGCTTCACTTTTTATTCAGCAAATTCGAGTCTGCAATCAATTCCCATGCATGTGCAGACTATGGAAATTGGTTTTAAATTGATTTGTTTCTTCCTTAGCTAATTATAGTATACAAGCAAATGAACAATCAATTGCTAGCTCTACTCCCACTGTATGCGTTTCAATGAGCAAGACAAGTCTGTCAAAGATAGATATTATTATGGTGTTTTCAAAGAGAAGCTAAGCATTCCACGTACACGGTAATACATCAGCTATTTAATGATAATTTAAAAGACTGTCTTATTTGTTGAGCAAATATAAAACTTCCCCTGCTGTTATTAGTTAAGCTTATGGAACGTTCTCAATTGATCAAGAGGCTGCTTAGAAAAATAGAGCTTTATCAGAGTATCTGGCACATAGAGAGTTTTCGGTCAAGGTTAGCTGTTAATGAGGTAGGAGGAGTTGCACAATGGGGACCAGTGGACTCAGAAAACCTAGGGTTCAAATCCTATATCCATCACCCTTTAACCCTGGTTATAAGGCCTTCTTTCTGTTGAAATAAGTGTTTATGTCTACCAAAGAATGTATAAATTAATTCACCATTCACAAAAGCTAAAAACTTGGAGTAAGAGGCAAGTTCATAAACGCAATAAATTGTGGCAAGTTCATAAATGAAATAAATTATGGCAAGTTCATAAATGAAATACCATAGATCCCTGAGAAGGAACCAACTACTGGTCCATGCAGCACGGCTGTGTGTAACGGAAGCTCGTAGACATAATGTTGAGTTAGGCACCAATGAGGATATATGGTATGATTCTATTTATATGAAGTTCAGGGACAAGGAAAAGGAATAGATGGCAAAAGAGACTTGAGTAATGGTTACTCTGAGAAGAGTTATTGCCTGGGCAGGTGCACAAAGGAGTCTTCTGGGGAGCTGGAAATGTTCTAGACTTTGATCCAGGTGGTGGTCCCATGAACATAGGCATATACAATTTCTCCAGCTTTCAACCTAAAATTCAGGTACTTTAATGTTATATTACAATTATTTCACTTACTCTAGGACCTCAGACAATTATCCTCTCTAAACCTCCATTTCCTCATCTATGAAATGGGGATGATAATACAACAACTTCCTAGGATGGTTAGGAGGTATAAAGACAGTAACTCACGTAAAGTGTTTACCAAGGAGCCTTGTTTGCAGTACGTGTTTGATAAATGTTACCAGTTATTATTTCTCCCTGACCAGTTATTATTATCTCTCCTCCCTGAATCAACAGGCAGGATTCCAGAGTTATAAATTGCTTGAGGAATCATAATTAAGGTAGAAGTGACCATTACAAAAACATGTGAACCTGGTTTTAAGAAAAACGAATATATCTAGGTTTAGAAACTTGAGGGAAAGTCCTAGATTCTTGGTTTCTATAAACAATATTTCCCACAGAATTCACTTACATAACAAATTACTCTAATGGAGTTGGAATATTATTCAACATAGCCCAAAAGACAGGTGTATAAACAATGCTTGGAAAAGCATTCTGACTCTGAAGACACCACTGGACCTGGAAACCAGTTTCCACAGCAGTGATTTTCTATTGGAGGACAGTGTGACCAAAGGAGTTTAAAGTACTTATTAGCTTCTTGCCTGAACATAGCTAAAGAATGAATTACTGGTCTTAAAAACTGCCATCATTATTTCTTGGGAGAGCTCAGGAGTAAGAGTGGGTTGGTTTTGTCATGAATATTGCTGCAAAATCTCTAAGGTTATAGGACTGAATATAAGGGCATTAAATTTGAGGTGCTAGCTAGAATAGCAGAAGAGTCTTCAGAAATAACCCAGGCATGCAGAAAAGCTTGTACTGTTGGGAATTTTTGTCTTGAGACATCTTTCAAATATTTTACAATACATAATACAATGTGTCAATCCATTTTGAAATACCTACATGAACCAATAAAAGACTAACTGTCTTTGACCAGGGAAAGGTAGAGTGCAGAGAAAAGAGAACACACAGTCCGCTGTATATATGCTGAGCAAGGAGGGCGGGTCATGGACTGTCCTCAACAGCCCCAGCCCATGGAGGTGGTCCTCTGGCCTGCCCCTTCTTCCAGATCAGTGCCGCTCCCTAGAATGGTGATGATGGAATGTTTTATAGCTGCTCTGTCCAATACTGTAGCCACTAGCCATGCATGACTACTGAGCAGCTGAGATGTGGCTAATGTGATCAAGGAACTGAATTTTTCATTGTATTTAATATGAATTCATTTAAATGTAAACAGCCACATGTGGCTAGTGGCTCTTGTGTTGGGAAGACAGTTCTTGTTCATTGGGCCTTGATAAGATGAGACGCTTCTAGTTGGGGACACATTAGTGTTTTGCACTTGCAGACTCAATTCTTCCCACAGTCTGAGCCAATCTCAGGGAAAAGAAGATACAGTCCAGTTGCTTTCATCCGATCCCCAGCTTGTCTGCCCCTCGAATCTGGTCAGCCACAGATGAGGTCCAGCTACACACAGAGCCTGTGAGTCACTGCAGTTTGGGTCCAATCCCTCCTTTGTCCCTGATCTTCTACCAGTTTCCACCTAGCCTCTTATTCAGGGATGGAGTAGAGTTCTGCTGGGAATGCTAGTCCAGGGGGCTGAGGCCTTAAGACTCTCTAGCTCTTCCTACTGCTGCTCCCTGCCCCTCCACCCCTGAATGAGTTACTATTATGAATGGGTTGAGGCGCACGGGGGTGGCTCAGCCTGTTAAGCCTCTGCCTTCAGCCCAGGTCATGATCCCAGGGTCCTGGCCCCTCCCTCCTATGCATGCGCTCTCTCTCTCTCAATCTCTCAAATAAACAAATAAATAAATCGATCCTGAGATTACACCCTGAGCCAAAAATCAAGAGTTGGATGCTTAACTGACTGAGCTGCCCAGGAGCCCCCAGTTGAGGCCCTGATTCTTAATGCCGCCTGCAGTTACTCAAAGTTAAATTGCGTTCCCAGTAGAATTACAAACAACCAAACATCAATGTACAGCTAGATCGAATATTTCATTTAAATTCACAAACGATCCTAGAATGTAAAATAGAGGTTCATTTATTATTCTTGTGGCAATAAAGGCTACATCTAAGACTTTTTTTGGTAAAATGTCCTGGCTTATGTAAAATCATCATGCGTTCTGACATCGACTGTTGACATCATTTAGGGAAATGTCCATCAAAACTAGGAGGCTCCTGTATGCAACTTGGCTTATAAATACTTCAAAGAAACATAAGTGTGTATATTCCCCCAAATATAACTGTCCATATGAGCTGCAGCACTTCAGAATGAAGTGGCTATTTCTGAAGTATGTGAAGGTGATCCACTGAAGGATGACTTAATTCATCATTCTGTCTGAGGAGGGGGGGAGGTGCTGCCCTGCAGTTTTGAACTCTGTCATATACACTTGGCAACCTTTCACTTTGGGACTCACAGACTTGAAAATAACATCCTTTGAGTTCTGAGTGTACTAGTCGGAAATTTGTATTTCTCAGCTGGGAATTGTGAGGGTAAAGGATACTTGAAGAAAGTGAAATCCTGTGCCTATTTTCATGATGTGACGAAAGAGTCTAGCTATTTGTGATGCCTCGATTAATCTTTCAGGATTCTTAAGTGTTCTTCATTCTGAATGATCTGAAGCAACTTGGAAATAAAATGGAAGAGTGTAAAATATTTAAAAAGTTGGGATGCTCTGTGGCAATATACTTAAAAATGCCAACAACGTTCAGTTGTTCAGGGACCAGTTTTTTAGCTGTTTATTTTTTTGTTTTGTTTTTCTTCCTTTGGATTTTCTGCCAATGACTTGTACCTCCACCTGCTGGTACACTGATGAAATGAAATGGTAATAAAATTCAAGCAACTAAATTAAATAATTTACTGGAATCTTTGATATAGATTTGGTGAGAGGAAAGGTAAAAATTACAACCTAAAATGAGATTTCTCAACAGATGTTGGTAAGAATGCAGAGAAATGGGAACCCTCTTGCACCACTGGTGGGAATAGAAACTAGTGCGGTCACTCTGGAGAACAGTATGGAGGTTCCTCAAAAAGTTAAAAATAGAACTACCCTACAATCCAGCAATTGTACTACTGGGTATTTGCCCAAAGGATACAAACATACTGATTCAAGGGGATACATGCACCCTGATGTTTATAGCAGCATTATCAACAATAGCCAAATTACGGAAACAGCCCAAATGTCCATCGACTGATTAATGGATAAAGAAGATGTGGCATATGTATACAATGGAATGTTACTCAGCCAGTGTAAAAGAATAAGATCTTGCCATTTGCATGATATAGATGGAGCTAGAGAGTATTATGCTAAACAAAATAAGTTACTCAGAGGAAGAGAAATGCCATATGATTTTACTCATATGTAGAATTTAAGAAGCAAAACAGATAAACACACGGTTGGAAAGAGAGAGAGGCAAACCATAAAGCAGATTCCTAACAATAGAGAACAAGTTGAGGGGTGCTGGAGGGGAGGTGGGCAGGGGGATGGGTTAAACAGGTGATGGGCATTAAGGAAGGCAGTTGTAATGAGCCCTGGGTATTGTATGTTAATTGACGGATCACTAAGTCCTACATGTGAAACTAATATTACACTGTATGTTAACGAACTGGAATTTAAATAATAACTTGGAAGGAAAAGTAAATAAATGAATAAAATGAAGGTTTAGAAGAATATCAGTGTGTTTATTAATCCATTTATTCTCTGTGTTAACTATTAAAAGTGAGATAAGAAATACTAAAATAACTTCACTAAACTTCTTAACTCCAGCTATCAACATCTAATTCAATTATCTTGCCATCACCCGTGTGTCATCCTTTCAATAATCCCACTAAAAGTTTTACAAGAAAATGTAGCAGAGAGCTGGAGCATACACTAAACCATAAATCAGAACATCTTATTTAAAGTCAAAGACAGAAACATCCTCAGGAATGTAAATCACTCCTAAACCTTTAGAAGACCCATAAAATAAGTGTTTAAAACCCCACTGAAAATGCACTACAACAGAACATTAAACGCATGAACTCTGGAGCCAGACTTCTGGAACTGAAAACCCAGCTCTGCCCCTGTAGCTGGGTGGTCTTGAGCAAAACCCTCTTAACAACTCTTGCTTCAGTTTCCCCTTCTGTGAAGCATGGTTAAAGGATAGTACCTACTTTATAGCATTATTGGGAGGATCAAGCTGAGTTAATATTTGTGGAGCTGTCCTCTCTGCCTGGCATGCTTTTTCTCAAGATATCCATATTGTCTGCTTCTGCCTTCATTTATGCCTTTGTTCAAATGTCTGCCCTCTCAAAGATATCTTCCATACCCTTACCTCAAGCTGTTCCCCCCAGCTGTTACTCTCTACCCTGCTTCATTTTGCTTCATATCATTTATCACTGCCTGACATTACTTTACACATTTATCATTTGTTCCCTCTTCCCTGTTCAATCACCAAACATCAAATATGTACTAAAAAAATGAATGACTGAATAAATGAATGAATGAAAGGTGTAGTCCAGCCAGGTTATACATCACAACTGTATGACTACTTCTTAGGATCATATTGCGTTTTAGATTAGGGTAAATTTGTCCTGGTGTTTTTCAGAAGTTCATTGTGCTGTGTTACTTTCTGTAAGATTTTAGTGTCATCTCAAAACTTGAAGATTTTGAAGTAAATTTATCTTTTCAGATCATTTAATGTTAAATTATCCTTTTCCAAAAAAGATCAAATTCTTGGGACTCTTACTGTTTATTCTCTGTTTAGAGAATGACCAGCTTATTCTTGTCTTAACTCAGTTTCTAAATTATCAAGAGGAAGAGTAATGAGAAGTCATCTGGGAGAAGCAACAAGGGGCCAGATAATATAGGACTTTGTGGGCCATGTGTGGCTTATTTACAAACATGGCCTCAAAAGTCTCTAATAATTTTTCAGTGGAGGGGAGGTGTCTTCCATCCCCTCCCTTTGAATGTGGGTAGGCTTAAATAAGACTACTCAGACCAGGAGTGCCTGGGTGGCTCAGTAGGTTAAGCCTCTGCCTTTGGCTCAGGTCATGATCTTGGGGTCCTGGGATCGAGCCCTGCATCAGGCTCTCTGCTCAGCGGGGAGCCTGCTTCCCCCTCTTTCTCTGCCTGCCTCTCGCCTACTTGTGATCTCTCTCTCTGTGTCAAATAAATAAATAAAATATTTTTTAAAAAAGACTGCTCAGACCAGTAGAACATGAATGACTATATCATTTCTGAGACTGGATCATAAAAGATGATGTGGCTTCTATCTTATTTAGTGGAACACTGATGCCTGCAACCTTGAGCCCCCACATGACTTTCCTAAGTCTGCCGTACCTACAAAGGGCACACATAACCTCCACTTCCCAACCCCTAGTGAGCAATCCTAGACTTCAAATAATCCTAATTCACAAACGAGACATGTGTCTAAGCCTTCCAGATGATTCCAGCCCCCAACCATTATGTCTCCTCAGCTAAGGCCTCAAAGACTTTGGAGCAGAAACAAGGCATTCCCTACTATGTCATGTCCAAAATGACCCACAGGATCCATAGCATAATAAAACAGTTGTTTTAAACTGCTACATTTTGAGTCACATTTTGTTACACAGAGCAGTAGTAACGGGGACACCATGACGAGAATTTTTGGATTTCATTTTAAGTGAGAACTCTTTAGAGAGTTGAATTATGTGACCTGATCTGGAAAACAGACTGCAAGAGGGCAAGTATGGAAGCAGAGTCCAGTCTGGAGTTATGTAGGCAAGAGCTAACAGTGCCTGGGAGAGGACAGCAGCAAAGATGATAGTGAGAAGAGCACTGATTGGGAATATATTTTCAAAGTAAATCCAATCGGATTTGTTAATGGATCGGGAACTGAGTGTGGGAAGACACAAACCAAGAATGGCCCTCAGATCTGGCCATGGCAGCAACTACCTGAATCGAATTGTCATTACTGAGATACAAACATTATAGAAAGAACAGGTTTGTAGAATAGAAATCAAGAGTTCAGTTTTGAACACGTAGCAGCATGTCTATTAGATACCCAAATGGAGATGTTGAGTAGGCAACTGGAAATATTAGTTTGGAACTCAGGAGACAGGCCAGTTCTGCAGTGCTGTATCCAACTCTAAGAGTCTAATTTTAGGAAAGATATTTACAAACTAGAGAATATTCAGAAAGGGACCAGGATGCAGATGCTTCTAGAAGTCATCTTATTTAAAAAAAAAAAAAAAAAGTTGAAGGAACTAAACACACATTGGACAAAAATATCCATAATGTGAAAAGGTATCTGAATCACTAGGACATAGCATTAGCACTCATCTTGGAGAGTAAGGTATCTTCTTTGAGGGACCAAAGGTCTAGTGCCCACTTTCATGAAAATGAACACAAAGTCCATAACTGATTGTCCCCATAGAACTAGATACCATTACCGAGGTTTGACCTAAAACAAAACTCCCAAATGTGATAGGAGGCTAAGTTGAACAGCATGATGTTGTGTGAATACAAGATTCTTGACACAAAGCACAGCAGAATGAAACCACACATTCATGTGCTCCCAGCATACTGCATCTTCGTCTATAAAAAACTTACCTGTTTAGATGCTATCCACTTCCAAAACCCCCAAGTATGGGAAGTTCACCTTAGTGCTTGTGGTACAAAATTATTTTAGTATTATTAACCACCATATTTTGATTTTTTAGTGTCTTAATCTTTTTGCATTAATAGAGGCAGCTTCATAGGTGATTAAGAGGAGGAAATCTACAGCTGGAATTACCGGGCTAAGATCTTAACTCCAATACCTCAGTAAATTATTTAAACTCTGTGCCTCAGTCTCCTGCCTCTTTGTATTTCTTATGGAGAATAAATAAGTCAGTAAGTGTAAAGTATTTAAAATACATAGAACCAGCTAAATAAGAAGTAGTCCCAAAAATCTATTAGCTCTGTTCAGCACCACTCAGTATACTCCCCTCTGTGAATGCCCATTTGGGATCACTTGTTTAGTTTTTTTAAAATTCATTTAGGCATATAGAATTATGATGACTTTGTGAGGAAGAGCTTCAAAGTGGCAGCTCTGAACTTACCCTCTGGCTTTGCAATCACTGCAAAGATGCTTTCTTGAAGCTCCCTCTCCACTGATGTCAGAAATTCTGTCACTCAACTCATTGTCTCCTCTTCTGTTAACTTTCACATGAAATTCATCTGGATTTGAATGTGTCCTGGAAGTAAAAAGGACAGACTCACTCTGTTATCCATAAAAATGTACAAAACGTCAAACACACTGCTCATAGAGAATGATACATACTCTGAATTACCTTAAAGTTGTAGAGTTATCCTCTCTATACACAGGGATGGGGGATGGAGAGGACCTGAGCCTGAATCTTATTTAAAAAGAAGGGTGAAAGATCTATAAAGAACCCCTCAAACTCAACACACACAAAACAGATAATCATGTCAAAAAATGGGCAGAAGACATGAACAGACACTTCTCCAAAGAAGACATACAAATGGCTAACAGACACATGAAAAATGTTCATCATCATTAGCCATCAGGGAGATTCAAATCAAAACCACATTGAGATACCAGCTTACACCAATTAGAATGGGCAAAATTAACAAGACAGTAAACAACAAGTGTTGGAGAAGATGTGGAGAAAGGGGAATCCTCTTACACTGCTGGTGGGAATGTAAGTTGGTGCAGCCACTTTGGAAAACTGTGGAGATTCCTTAAGAAATTAAAAATAGAGCTACCTTATGACCTTGCAATTGCACTACTGGGTATTTACCCCAGAGATACAGATGTAGTGAAAAGAAGGGTCGTCTGTACCCCAGCGTTCATAGCAGCAATGGTCACAGTGGAAAGAACCAAGATGCCCTTCAACAGATGAATGGATAAAGAAGATATGGTCCATATATTCAACGGAGTATTATACCTCCATCAGAAAGGATGAATACCCAACTTTCGTATCAACATGGAGAGGAATAGAGGAGATTATCCTGAGTGAAATAAGTCAAGCAGACAGCATCAATTATCATATGGTTTCACTTACTTGTGGAGCATAAAGAATATCACCGAGGACATTGGGAGAAGGGAAGGAAAAGTGAGTTGGGGGAAATTGGAGGCGGAGACAAACCATGAGAGACTGTGGACTCTGAGAAAGAAACAGGGTTTTAGAAGGGAGGGGAGTGGGGGGTTGGGTGAGCCTGGTAGTGGGTATTAAGGAGGGCACGTATTGCATGGAGCACGGGGAGTGGTGCATAAACAATGAATCTTGGAAAACTGAAAAAATAAAATTAAATTTTTAAAAAAATGTGTGAGAGTAGCAGTTAGTATTTGACACTCAGATATCAAAACTGACAGAGCAGGCACAACATCCCTCCTGGGGAGTGCTTCAGGAAGACAGCATTTAAACCCTGAGGGACCAAGATGTTCTAACTGGACCCACAGGTAAGTTACCAGGGGTGAGAACAGCAAAGACAGACCCCAGCCTCCATGAACAAATGACCATCATACCTCCTTCTGCCTTCATCTGTGAAGAAATTTTCTTCTCAAACAAAAAATTAAAAAGTCCTGAAAAACTAGTCCTTTGAAGTCCCAACCTGAGCAGCTGCTAAGTTTTCATAGCACTCTCGGCATGAAAATCTACTAAATGTTAACAATGACACTAAACCTGCTTGGGTGGTCTACGTGGGCCCACAGGACCGCTCCTCTCCCTAAGCAAGGAGCACAACAAGAACACCGTGCTCTCCCAGATTGGGAAATCTCCGCAGCCTCACCCTCCTGGGCCTCTGCATAAATGGAAAGGGTCTGTGTCTTCGGGAAGAACCTCAGCTGGAGGTCCTAGGAGGCAGCCCCCACCGCTCTGGGACTTGGGCCGGCCTGGTCATTCGTCGCGTGGGACCTGCTCCCGCTAGGCTCACAATGCTTCTTCCTTCGAGTCCTAGCGTCGCCTTAGCTGGATCAAGTCACGGTGGCAATGGCCACCAGCATAAGGTCACGGCCACTGGCCAAAAAACCCATCAACACGACGGGGAAGCCAGGCAACCGCCCTGCTTCCTGCACTATACGCCACCGGGAGGGTCCCTCTGTTCACTCCTTTCGCCAGACCGAGGTGGCGGCGGCGGCGGCGGCGGCGGCGGCGGCGGCGGCGGCGGCGGCGGCGGCGGCGGCGGCGGCGGCACCAGCACCACTTTTCCGCCAGGTGGCGCAGAGTCCGTCGGCTCTAGGAGCGAAGTGGTGGTGCAGAACAGGGCCGCTGGGCCTTAGTCCAGCACCACCAGGACCGCGGGTGAGCTGTGGGGACAACCGGCACTGAAGAGACAGCTCACCCGTCGCCGGGCGCAGTTCTAGCACCCTGAGGCCGCAGGCGCTGCGGAGAAGTGTGCAGGTTAGCTCGGCGTTGGGGCCTTCGTCTTTAGTCGGATCACCAGGTAGCCCAGGGGCGCGCCCTGGGGCAGAGGTGGCTGGGCTGCGCCACTGAAGAGTGGTAGTGTGACCAGTCCAGGTACGTGGTCGTTCTGGTCCTCCACATGCAGCCACACCACGGCCCGGCCCCGGGGCAGCTGAGAGCCGCCGTCGAGCACTTCCAGCCCCAGAGGCAGCTCAGCCAGTACACCGCGGTCAAAGCACCATCATGCGCGGAGCTCCTCAGTGGGGGGTGGGGGGGGCACCGAGACATAGGGCGCGATCCACTTCTGCCTCCAGCAACCGGTAGGTGACCTGCCCGTTGCGGCCCAGGTCGGGGTCCCGGGCGGCCACCGTGGCCAAGTAAGCGCCGGGAGGGTTGTTCTCTCGCACCGACACCTCGTAGACCGGCCGTGTGAAGAGTGGTGCGTTGTCGTTCTCGTCACTCACGCGAACAGTGTAGGGCCGCACGGTGCGTAGCGGGGGCGCGCCGCGGTCCTCGGCCACGAGCGTCAGGTTGTACTCGGCAATGCGCTCGCGGTCCAGCGAGGCCGCAGTCACCACCAGGTAGCTGCCCGCGTAGGCCGGCTGCAGCCGGAAGTGCTCGTGCCCGTAGAGGGCGCAGCGCACCTGCCCGTTGGCACCCGAGTCTCTGTCCGAGGTGCTGACCAGCGCCACCAGGCTTTCGCGCGCCGCCCCCTCTGGCACCAGAGAGACCGCGCCGGCCTCGGGCGTCCCGGGACGTGTTGGCGAGGTCGGGTCCGCACCCCCCGAGAGCGGCGGCGACGGCGGCGAAGGGAGAGGCGTCATGTGCGCCGGGGGCGGCCAGAGCGGTGATGGTGATGTCCGGAGCGTTGTCATTGACGTCGCGGATGCGCACGATGACCTAGCAGGTGGAGGCCTGGGGCCCGGGACCACGGTCCTGGGCCCGCACGTCCAGCTCATAGGTGTCCTGGCGCTCGTAGTCCACCGGTCTTGCCAGGGTGAGGCGGCCCGAGCGCGGCTCCAGACGGAAGAGGCGGCGCGCCTTGGGCGGGGTGTGGGCACCAAAGGCGAGCACCACGTCGCCGTTGGGACCCTCGTCGGGGTCCATTGCGTCCAGGTGGGGGTCGGCTGCGTCCGTGAGAGACCTCGTCGGGGTCGGCTGCGTCCAGGTCGAGCAGCAGAGAGCCCATAGGAGTGTCCTCTGCCAGCTCCACTTCGGCCACTGCGCCCTGCAGGAAGGCCCGGCTGTGGTCGTTGGCGTCCAGCACTCGCACACTGAAGGCGGCCGTGGCGCAGCGCGGCAGGCGGCCGCCTGTCCTGGGCCACCAGCTCCAGACTGTAGGCGGCCTGGCCCTCGCGGTCCAGCTCCTGGAGCAGCACCAGGTCAGCGCACTGGGCGCCGTCCGCACGCTTCTGCAGTTCTACGCGGAAGGGGCTGTGAGGCTCTGCCAGGCGCACGCTCTGCAGCCCGTTGGCCCCCACGTCCTCGTCCACAGGAACCTCCAAGGGGATGCGCATGCCCACGGCTGCGCCCTCGCACACCTCCCTGGGGATCTGGGCCCCGGGGTAAGCGTGGCGCGTGATCATTGATGTTCCTCACCCAATTCCACGTGCACCAGCCGGAACTGCTCCTGTAAGAAGCTGATCAGGTCAAAGGCCAGCATGCACTGTGTTGCTTGGCCATATTGCGGCGCGTGGTCCAGGCCCGCATCCCCGAGGGTCAGCTCCCCATCCCCCTTGCACACTGCAAAGAGTGAGCTGTTGAACTTCATCAGGCGGAATTGGTGTGGTATCTCGATCTGATAATTACACAGGACACCATCAGACAACACCAATATCGGAGCCATAGGCTTCCTCCTCATAGGTGTGGAAATTGATGGTTTTGGTGCAAGACCAGGGCACCAGCTGCAGCCACAGAACTTGCAAGAATTCCAGTCTGGCCCAGCATAATGTGCCAGAGGGAAATCTGAGCCTCCAGCAAGACATCTTTGTTCCTCAAAGAGAAAAAAGCCAATCAGAGGCTCTGCGCCGCCCAAGACTTTGAGACTCTCATGCCCTCCTGAGTAGGCAGACAGGAGACTCTTGCCCTCCTAAATACATCTGATCTCTAAACCCTCTGTGCTGTGTAATTGCTTTTCTGAGCTCCAGGTCTAAGCTTGCTTCTTCTGAACCCTATTGGAGAGGTTACATAGAGAAGAATGTGCAAATAAGCATCCATCCGGGCCAATCCGCAGAGTCTCTGGGTCTTGGGCCATGTTGTTCTCCTAAAAGAGTTCACAAAAGAGGTCCCCATTTTGCCTGGGGAGCTGAACAGGGGCCAAAGGAGTTCAGGAAGTCATTAAGATCCCTATAGAAGTTTCCACTGTAAGAATGCATCCCGCTTGCTTTTCCACTGTGCTTGATTTACACTTTGATGGTAGGAGCAGGGAATCTGCAGCTTCTGTGTCCCTTCTTAAACACATTTACATATTCCTCAGACAGAGATACATTACTCTTCTCTACCATTTTTAAACCAATTTTTATATGCATATTTTGCTACCCACAGTTATCCATCTATGTTGGGGTATCATTTCCTGAATTGAAAGATTCTGGGGGAACAGCTTCTCCAGAGTCAGTCAGTGTCTAATCAGGGAAGAACTGTTTTCCAAAGTAATCATTTCTAAATAGCTTTTCTGTAGCAAAGAAACCATTAATGATGAAATTTCAGCCCCTTCATCTCCTTTTATGTCAGTAATTACTTACATGTGAGGAACCAGAGTCAGGGAGGTTTGTCAACTACAAACCACTGTAAGGGAGAGTTAAGGGTAGGAAAAAGATTTAGCGAAACATGCTGCAGTCAGTCTTGTTAGAAAATTGCTATACACCATTTATTTTTAAAAAGCCCTTGGCTGAAGAAAACCATGGGTGGCCTGATAGGCTGAAGGCTAAAGAAACATTAAACCATCTGTCTAAAGCACAATAAATAGTCTTGTGTTAAGTTCTCTTTATGTGTGAAATGTTCTAAATGCTAAACGGTCCCCATGTTAATGATGACATTGTTCCTCATGCCATGGAGTCATCATCAGTGCAGTGTACTTTAACTAGTCATCTTGAATAAAATCAGTGAGCAGACTGAGTTATTAATATGCCCCAGCTATTCTTGGCTCCTCCATGATCTGTAATGTTATTGATTCCTGCAGGGACATGTCAGTAAATGAATATTTTTGCTTTCACTCTTAGGAGGGAGTTGCATCTATTTTAGCACCAGGATCTATGAATCCAGTTCTGAAACTGAGCCACCTCTGATGAGATAATTAATTAGCAGTGGTTTTAATTTAGTGGAGCATTCCGCAATGACTCTAATTATAAGTACCAATAACCCAATGTCGGAGAAGTTTGCAGTGGGAAGCATGAATTGATTTGGGTTGGGGATTCTGAGATCCTAAAAGGAGAAAGTACTTCATATTGTTTACTTTGGACTTGTCATTTTTCCTGAAGAGGCATCCATCTAAGGGAGGGAACAACTCTACTACAGTTCAGCTGGATCACATTCCTTTGAAGCCAGTATCCTCACTGGCATAAAGACAGTAGCTTTCTTCCTTGGAAGTGTCTATCCTGAAGAAGGACCTAGTTATTCAGCCTCTGGGACTCAAGGAAAACAAGAGGAACTGACCCTCCATCCAACTTCTGAATTCCTAATTGTCCCCTTAACTGAAGCATGAAAACTGATTCAGCCGTTGTCTTTTAAAAGGCACATGCTTCCACGCACATCAGCCAGGAGAGGGACCCATTTAACCATAGTCTGAGTCTCATTTCTTCCTCTTCTCCCTCATCTCAAGCAATTTCTGCCAGGCTTGGCCTCTGCCAGTCTTCAGCATTATTGTTGCTATTCATGACAAGCAAAACTGCTCAGCACACTGAAAATGAAGAATAGTCTTGACTCTATCTATGGAACATCAAAAGATCCAGATAAAATATGAAAAAGGCAAGCAATCAAACACATTACCTCCACAATGCTAAACATCTGGACACTTTATGTTTGGAAACATCCAGCTATGATGTTTAAATGCTTGATTGCATTCTTCCTCACTTTTCCTCCAGCTGTTTGGCAGCACACAGACCATCCACGATAAGGAATATGCTATATTGTTAGTGATTCATTATTAACATTAACATTGTTTTCCTAGTAAACAACCACCTTATTAAAACACTGCTTTATGAAGGAAGGACAGCTGGAGTTTCAGGAAAGAGACATTTTCTGAGGCAAAAATCAGTTCTGTGCCAGCAGAGTGACAAGCTGAATAATATAGAAACTGTCTGATCTGTCCCCCTAGGGATATGTCATCGGGAAGCTGTGTTTACAGCCCGGAGCTGCTGGTGCTCTCATGTTCCATTCTGTTGGCTCTGTTAGATAAAAATCTGTCTCAATATTAAAAGCATTGTGGCAGAAATTTGGTTTATGTTTCTTGTTTTCCCATTTGCCAGGATATTGCCAAGCTAGAAGTCCATAAAATGGAGTTTTGATCTCTGTTGGTGTCCAACATAAAGCAAAACAAACAATGGGAGCAGAGGACTACCACCACCACAGGAAGACCAAATTGTGAATAAAACAGCAATTTGGTCCTCTTGCTCAGTTTGGTTTTAAAAGGGGTGAGGGGGCAGGATTTGGGTGAACTCCCCACAGTTCACTTCTGTTTCTAACAAAAACACCAATATACTAGCGTGCTCCCCACAATGCCAGGACTCCAGAACTGTAAAATAGTATTTACATTCTAATCATTTCAAGAAAAGATTTTCTGTTTTGCTGAGCACACAACACCTTAGTGTGTCCCTTTACACACTAAAGCACACTGTACATAAACTAAAGTCATTTTCATCATAAACACAAGGAAAAAAAATGGTCCCCTAATTCAGAATGGTGTATGTGCCTTTGCATATTTCCTCTTTCCTATTACACAAAACTAATAATGTATGTTGGGGGGGAGGGGAATGAAGCCCCAGGAAAGTCCCTGATGTGCAGATTTCATTAGACCATGGTATCCAGGCATCAGAATAAGCAGCAACTCTCACAGGACCTTGAACTAATACTGTCCTGGCTCAGAAACAGTTTTTGTGTCATTTAGAACAAATTACTCTATGTCATATACTGAGAACTATCTTCATTTCTCAACTGAACAAACATCCTATAGACGAATGAGCAAAATATTATCCAGTGCAATGTTGTTGTCTTCAAGGAGTTAAGTTCCAGAAATTGAAGCTATCATGACTGTTTGAAAGGAAACAAATCAACCTAACAGTTCCTTTTTTTCTTTTTAAAAATCATACCTTAAAAATACTATAATTAATCTTCAGCAGTATGAACCCCTAAAACAGGGAAATTGTTTTGAGATATCACATAAGAAATACCATGATCTCATTCCTGTTACTCTGTTATGTAATCAATGTGTTACTATGCCTTGGCTGTACAGTCATTTATAGTCAAAGTTATCGGCAAATTGCTGGTCCTTTTTGTAAAATTATTTCAGGGAAAATAATTCAGCCCTGAAGTCAACCAAAATACTGTCTACAAGCAGAGAATAAGAACAAAATGATAGTTTATCAACTACTTAAGTGCTTTAACCTAGAGAAAATCAGAGAGAACCACAATAGAGTATCAACACTAATCACAAATTCCCCTTAACATAAAACAAGGATTTAAATGATATAATCTTTATTTAGAAAAAATTTCCCCTAGGATCATTATGGTTAATAAAGATACCATCAGAACTGTATAATCTTAAGATACTACATAAAACTAGTTTTTAAACTGCTGATTTTATTAGTCTAGCAGTATGAAGGACAGTAAATCAATGAATAATGAAAAATATCTTACCTTTTTGTCTCTGGGATGCCTCAAACCCCAAGTGAGCCAGTAAAATTGACTTTTGTACTTGACTTCAGTCTTTGGCTCAAGGATCATACTTTGTATCCTTGCCACCGGATAGAAAGGAAACTCACTCCCCCACCAGAGACTACAGAAAAGCAAGAGAAGAATAAAAGAATAAAGACTGAGAAGCAAGTTTTTATCTGTGCCTTATTTTGTCTTCATCTCTCTTCCTCTTAACTGATCCTCTCTATTCCTACTCTACAGAGAAGCTCAGGTCCCCCATTAGTCAGAGTGTTTTCAGGGCCTTGATCAACAAATATTTGATCAAGTATTGGTGATACAATAAAGCACACAGCCCTGTAGAAGAAAATACTTAAATGTTAAAAAAAAAAAAAAATCAGGTGCACCTGGGTGGCTCAGTGGATTAACCCTGCCTTCAGCTCCGGTCATGGTCTCGGGGTCCAGGGATCAAGCCCTGCATCAGGCTCTCTGCTCAGCAAGAAACCAGTTTCCTTCTCTCCCTCTGCCTGCCTCTCTGCCTACTTGTGATCTCTCTCTCTGTGTCAAATAAATTTAAAATTTTTTTAAAAAATCAGAGTTCAGAGGTCACAAGTGCCAAATATCATGGAGAAACGTGTATCAAGTGCAAATAAATAATCTCAAAGTTTCCAGGTAAAATCACAAGCAGCCAGAACTGCCAAGGACAGATAAAGCCTGGGGGTAGTGTGAACAAGCTGTGCAGGAGGAAGGCCCAGAGCCTTCCACAGAGACCTAGTAGAGTCTCTACTTAGTAGAGTCTCTGGTTAGAGGAGGTGATTTGAGGACACTACAGGAATGAGTTTGAATGGGTGGCTTAATCGAAGAGTTGGATACTAAGCTAAAGAGTTCAAATAATTTTTGAAGGGGTAAAAATTATTATTTTTATTAAATCTCAACTCTTGAATATATTTTTAATTAATGTACAGTCATATTAGTTTTAGGTGTACAATGTAATGATTCAACAGTTCTAGATTACTCAGTGATCATGATTCATGAACTCTTTAATTTTCTTTATCTATTTCATCCATCCTCCCACCAAGGCTACCCCCCCGCCACCCCAGTAATCACCAATTTGTTCTCTGTATTTAGGAATCTGGTTTGTTTTCTTCCTTTTTTCCTTCCTTCTTCCCTCCCTCCCTTTCTTCCTCCTTTCCTTCCTTCCTCTTAGGTTTTTCTCTGTTCATTTGCTTTGTTTTTTAATTTCCCCATATGAGTGATATCATATGGCATTTTTCTTTCTCTGACTTACTTATTTCATTTAGCATTATACCTCCAAGGTCCATCCATGTTGTTGCAAATGGTAAGATCTCATTCTTTTCTATGGCTTCCATATCTTGGCTACTATATTAAATGCAGCAATAAATATGGGTGCACATATCTTTTCATTTTCTTTGGTAAATACCTAGTAGTAGAATTACTGGATCACATGGTAATTCTATTTTTAATATTTTGAGGAAACTCCATACTGTTTTTTCACAGTGGCTGCACCAGTTTGCATTCCCACCAACAATGCACAAGTGTTCCTTTTTCTCCACGTCTTCACCAACACTTACTTCTTGTATTTTTTATTTTAGCCATTCTGACAGGTATAAGATGATATCTCACTCTGCTTTTGATTTGCATTCCCCTGATGATCAGTGATGTCAAGCATCTTTTCATGCATCTATTGGTCATTTGTACACCTTCCTTGGAAAAATCTCTACTCAGGTCCTCTGTTCATTTTTAATCAGATTATTTGGGGTTTTGGGGGGTGTTGAGTTATAAAATTTCTTTATATATTTTGGATATTAGACCTTTATCAGATATATCACTTGAAACTATCTTCTCCCATTCCGTAGAGTGCTTTGTCATTTTGTTAATGGTTTCCTTCACTGTGAAAAGCTTTTTATTTTGGTGTAGTCCCACTAGTCTAATGTTGCTTTTGTTTTCCTTGCCTGAGGAGACATAAGAATTTAAACACTTTTAAGGCAGCAGTAAGATAGTGTTGAGGTTTGTGGAGCAAGGAGTTGGTGATGTGTATTCCATTATGACAAATAAGGGAGACGTTTGCTTTCCCTGAACATTGGTAAATCCTCAAAAATGACTGTGTTTTAATTGAAGATTTAAACTATGATCACACACTATGACTTACTTATCATAAATATTTGCCAAATAAGTGATTGAGGCAGTGTGGTTTACCACCTTTGCCCACCTCAAAACCACATGTAGCAGAATGAATTAAAGGGAGACTGGAAACAAGAAGACCAGTTATAGGGCCTCTGCAATCCAGGTACAAGATGTTAAAGACCTGAACAATGAGTTGGAAGGAGCATAGGGTGAAAACCTGAGCAACACCACAAAGGAAGAATTGGTAGGATTTACTGACAGATAAGCTTTAAGAGATGGAGAAGACAGAAAAAACAAATTATTCTAAAGTTATTGGATAGCTTACAGAATGATTATGCTTTCCCAGTATTGCCAAAGACAGATGTACAGTTACCAAATAGGATTTCTCCAAGGCGCCTGCTACTCGCCAGCTGAAAGGACCAAACACAGAAAAATTTATCTCTACAAATCTCAATGTTTTTAGGGAATAATGCCTACTTTGAGGGGTTGCTTTGAGGTTTAAGTGAGAAAAGGCGGGGAGAGCAAAAAGCCCAGTGCCTACCACTTTGTGGTTATTAAAAGACAACTGTATCCTTTGTTATATGCATTTGCCTATCATGCTGTGATTTATTTGTTCGAAGGTATTCTTCCTACCCCCATTATGAGCCCTTTTATGTACTAACCATGTCTTTATCAAATGTGTATCCCACTGTCCAGGTCATGACTTACCACATGAAAGGAGTTCATTAATATCTGTGGAATATTTGTGAGGGTCTTGCCACTATATGCCATTTCTGCATAATTCTTTTTTTTTAAGATTTTATTTATTTATTTGACAGAGAAAGCGAGAGAGCACAAGCACGCAGAGCAGCAGAGGGAGAGGGAGAAGCAGGGAGGTGGATGCAGGGCTGGATACCTGGACACTGGGATCATGACCTGAGCCAAAGGCAGACGCTTAACGACTGAGCCACCCAGGGGCCCCTTCTGCATAATTCTTAACACTATTATATCATCTGAACTCTAAATTAGAAAACTTTCTAAAGCTTGTATATGGAACTTGTATATTATGTGAGACTCCTGTAATGAGACTCATTGAGTAATATGCAAAACTTGGTGCAGGCACAATTTAACAAAACTGGTTTCTTTAGTCCATTTCAAAACTGGTCTATCAGGGCATGTAAGATATTTGTTGTTTTTGTCTGCTCAAGCAGCCAATTTTTTTTTTTTTTTTTTTGAGAAACTACCTCTTCAATTGATCCATGTGAGAAAGGTATGATAGATGCCTCCACCCTTGGTGCTAGGATGGTCCCATGATGCAGGCTTAGCCAAACTATTCTATCCTCTCAGTGATTGCTTCAGGTAGGTACATTTTTTCCCAACCCAGATCAACCAGAGTTATTGGGCAACAGGTCCAGGATTATTTCTTCAATCACTTAGAAGGGTATATTTCTTTTTTTTTTTTTCTGTTGGAGTTGCTGAGCTAGAAAGATTTAAGTTGGCATGTGAACCATCAGGTTGGGAGTGTTTGCCTGAATATAAAGCCAATATTTTTCAAAGAAATGCTGAGATGGCACTGAGCACCTAGATGCAACCATGCCTGATCTCCCACTAAACTTTTCATTTAAGTGTAACAGCAAGTCCCCCTTTTATGTTCAAGACAATTAGCAGTTGGATTTCTGCTACTTGTTCCACAAACAATCATAACAAATTCTAAAATTGGGAAAGGAATTGTTAGTAACAGACTCTAAAACTATAATTAGTTGAGGTCCATGGAGACCTACCATACTAAGAGGTTGACCTACGTTCTTCTTACATATTTGCATAACCACTGGTAAACTATTACTCATATTTTGGGGTTCAGATCATGTGTCTATTAAAGCTAGAGAATAGGGTGCCAGGGATTGGAAGGGCTTGGCTACATTTATAATAAAAGGATAGTCTCCAATTAAATATAGTCCCTCTGAGAGCAGAAAGAGAAAAAAAATATAATGCCACTAAACCCTCCCTTTCTAACTGAGACCAGTAATCTAAGAGGGCTGAAAGTTGGCAATCTTGGCAAGTTCTAAGGGTAGAGAAAACAAAATTGTCTCCACCAAACTAAAGCTAGTGCAAAAAAGAAAATAAGATTTAAAAACCACAGGCAAAAAATAATGAGGAAGGTAACACCAAGGTCTAACAGAGCCTTGAGCGCTCCTATACCTCTTGAACTCCCTGTAAGTCTGGAATATCTAAGTTAAGAAAAATGACCGTCTCCCCAGAACAAAAATCCATTTGGGGGATGCAGCCTGGGAGCACAGGGGCATACATTAGCTGTGACTCCTACCCCAAGAAATTGTTCTGAATGGCCTTGTACAGGCCCCAGTGGAAGTCATTTAAGCTGAGGGCCAAGGGCATGAACAGAGCATCTAGAGTGGTTGCCGGGAGATGGAGATCCCTAGATGGTGCGTAAATTTGAGCACTCTCTCCAGCTTTGATTGCAGACTTGATCAGATGCAAAAAACACTAACTATTGCCTGGCAAATGAGGGACTGAAATTCCTGAACCCTTAATAAAAAATTTAAAAAAAATGGCATGTGACCTTTGAAAAGCCCCTGGAATATACTCCCAATGCCCAGCTCAGATCACAAAGGACAAAGTCTAAGAAAGATCCTCCTTGTGACCAGAATCTGGGGAGGCCATTTTAGCAGATCCAGAAACCCACACCTCAATGACAGGAGGGAGTCTTTGCATCTTCTGGCCAACAGGATATGCTTATGTGCTATGGGCAATGACCACTGTGTGTGGTTTTCCCCTTTCCAGATGGGGTTTTTTAATTGCAATTCTTTATCATTAGATGTTTCGGGGGGGATATCAAGTGTATCAGATAGGTTGTCAGATCATGAGCAGTTATACCCAACACTGACTGGGAGCAATGCAAATCTTTCCAAGATCCCATATCAGTCTTTAAGCTTCCCCAGGGGAACTGATTAAGTCACCAACTGGCGGGAACAAAGAATGTCCGAGTTAACAGGACCCAACATGTAGGAGCAGAAAGCTTGATTTATTTTTCAGCTTTTCCCTCCAGTTCACCCACTCTGATAAATGCAGCCATCCCCATACGAAGCATCCTGCGTCCAGCTGCACCTATCCCTGCCCTGTACTTTGTCTTTCAGTGAGCTACTGGATGTCTTTGTTGACTCATTTTGTCTCTGGAACCCTGCTATCAAACAGCAGCTAAAGATTCCATCCGTGGACTCACACCCCACCCTTCCAAAATCTTCTTCCCCTCTCCTTTTAATCCAAGGCAGACAAGGCTCCCCCTCATTCCTGAGAACTCATCTCTTATCTGTTTCTCTTGGTCCTGGTTGCTTTATCTATTTCCCTTATTCAGGACAGCTGACAGCTTTACAAAATAGCTTCTGTCTCTCCCGGAAATCTCATCAAAGGAGCCTGGGGGAAGGGAGTTGAGGTCCCTTCTCAGACTGAAAGCAGAGAGCCTGGCCAAGGCAAAATACAGTAGCACAGTACTTCATCTTCTTGCCCCATCTGTTCCTGAAGGACAGCATGAGGTGGACTTTTAAATCTCCCAGGTCAATTTAACCATCCAACCCTTCACAGCGAACGGGTGATGGCTATAGAATTCTCAAGTGTTCCTGCTTGCCTTCAGGATTTACTCCACTGTCTTTTAATAACATCCTTAACTTACACCTATTAATAACACATTTGTTTTGTAGTGTGAAGATGAAAGGAAATATATGAAAGAATTACATATTACACAAAGCTCAAGTTGTAAATTTTTCACAAAACTTAAACACTCTATAAATTTAAAGAGGCTATTAAATAAAAATGATCATTTCCCGATCAAAAACATTTCATTATCCCCACTACCTCTAGAACAAGACAGAACTCTTAGACCCTCTGAATTCAGCCCTATCTTTCTCCTACTGGATGTCTCGCACTCCACTGTTTATACTACAGCTCAACCAGAGACGAGATTTCTCTAGAACTGCTTTGTTTATTCCCACTGCCACCCCATTGCTCACACTGTTCCTGTGCCTATAGGGTGGTCCTTCCTGCCTGTGCTGTTACAATGCTATACATTCTTTAAAGCAGCGTTTTCATGCATAATTAGACTTTCCCTACTTCCATTCTGCCTTACCATAGAGCTAGACTCCAAATCAAATTATGATATGGCACGGCTTTTTCGTAAGCTTGGTTGTATACTTCCTGTCATAAGAAGGGCCCATCATACTTTTATAAATAGCAACAGTATCATGCTCACAGTGGTTGTTGTTTAATAAGTGTAGTTGATTAAGAGGAGACTGGATGAGCTAGCATTGCGGCAGTGTCTCCCTTAAAGGGAATATTTATAATACACCCAGATCAGGTACCATGGACAACCACCTGAACACCGCATAGAGCGGGCGGTACGTGTGTGGGCAGATGACTTGGATGAGAATCCTGGCACCACCGTATCCTAACCATGTGGCTTTGAACAGCTCATCGAGACTCTCTAAGTCTCAGTTTTATCTTCTCTTATGAAATAACAGTGATAATACCACTTTGCTGGACATTCCTAAGGTTTAAGTCAGGGAATAGAGGTAAATGAGATGGTGTTTATAAAGCACGAAGCACTGTGCTTGTTGCATTGTACGTGTTCTATAATAATCATGAATATTATTGCCTAGAGTGACAGTTCTTTAAAGTCGCTATGAAAATTCTAAGATAGGTTTTAGATTCCTTTAATCATTTTAGGGCTGTTCTTCTATACCTCTACTGTGACTCCACTACTCTCTTTAAAGCTGAGTAGCAATCACAAATACAGTCTGTAAGGGTTAATAACCACCAATCGCTGTCTCCTTTTTCATGTTAAAGCTAAGAATATGCCAATTCCAACTCTAGAAATTGACATAAAAGATCACTAAACTGTAGCCATAAGGTTACCACAGCAACCGCTAGATGTCATCTTTAGAATGTCCCTCTGTTTCACATCCTATTTGAGTAGGAGCTATGATGTATATACATTCACTCATCTACTAAATAATTGGTTCACATACAGTTTTATAAAGTAATCATAATCATTCATGCATCAATATAACAAGATATGCAATAGCAACACATATTTTAAAATGCATACCGTAACAAGACTTCCTCAATATTTAATTTCTAATTCTTTTGTTAATCTTACAATATATAGCCTTTTTCTTTAAAATTGGTGAATCACACTTTAACTTGCTTTGTTTTAGGAACAAGATTATTTTATTTTGACAGCTATTCCTCTCGTTTAGCTAATGTAGTACATACCCAATGTGAAAAACACAAGGAAACCTCACATTACAAAAAAAAATCTGGGGCACCTGGGTGACTCAGTGGGTTAAGCGACTGCCTTCAGCTCAGGTCATGATATCAGGGTTCTGAAGTCGAGCCCCACATCAGGCTCCTTGCTCCTCAGGGACCCTGCTTCTCCCCTTCCCTTTGCTTCTCCCCCTTGCTTGTGATCTCTCTCTCCCTCTCAAATAAATAATAAGATCTTTTTTTTAAAATCTGTAATTCCACTATTCAAACAGCTGGCAACATTTTATGTTTATTATTATTATTTTATATTTATTTTATTATATTTGTGTATATTTATATATACTATTTTTCTCTATATAGAGACATACAAAAGATATATGTGTGCACATAGAAATACATATCTATACATAAATATACACATGTTTATATAACAAAATGATATCTACAAATATCCATACCCTGCTTTTGAATGTAGCCTATTTTTTTCTCTTAGTCTTACATTGTGAAAATTATTTCATGTTAATAGAGTCTTGTACGATGTCATTTAATCAGTTGCTTGTTATTATGCCTGATGTATATATCATAATTTAACTATCCCTTTGCTGTTGAGCATAATGTTTGTTAGATTAAGTTTGGCTATTTGCATAGGAATTTTAAATATAGTGCTTAAAGGAAACTGGAGTTTATTTTCTTTCATGCAAATTACATCTTAAGGCATGCATAGGGAGTCCCACTGTGCCAGTACCCAGGCTCCTTCTGTCTTGTTATTCTGCCATCTTTAGAGGATGGCTTCATGTTCCAAAACGGTTCAGATCCAACCATTACACCCACAGCCCAGTAGGTCGAAGGGAAATCGCCAAATAATGGAGACTGAGTTCTTACTTCATGTTCACACACACCACACTGCCAATGGCCGTAGGTTAGCCATGAGAGAGGGCCAATGTATGTAATGCCTTACTGAGTAGCAATCTTCCCATCTACAAACCAGGGTCATTGCTAAGGAGGAAGAGATGTGACAATGGAAGAAAAAAAAAAAAAGTCTCTGACACAGACATGGAGCTTGTTCCCAATTTTTTTTTCCTATTATTAATAATACTGTGATGAATATCCTTGCACATAAACCCACACACACATCTCTAATTTCCTTGGGATAAACTCCTAAAAGAGTAATTGCTCAGTCCAAGGACAGGCCAGATTTCAAGGGTTTTGATACCTATTCCCAAATTACTCTCCAGAACTACTGTACCAATTTCTACTCTCATCAGCAATGTAGGTTGGGGAGAGAAAAATGCTTTATAAGATTCAATTTAATTTGACTATTCAAAGATTCCATACCTCCTGCGAGAAAGGCAAATTTCCTTGCATCTCTAGAAAGGTAGTGATTGAGAAGATTTCTGGAAAGAAAAAGAAAAAACAAAATAAAGCAACTTAGTGTCAAGTGAAAAAGCCTTTTTCTACCTAGTAACATCAGAGGAAATGCAATTTAAGACCTAGCAATGGAAAAGATATTATTGGTTTAGGTTATTGAATGTATTTTAAAAGGGATGCAGAAGAAGACAAACAACATAATGTAGTGTAAAGAGCACTGAATTTAGTTCCAGAAGACCTGAGTTTGAATCCCAGCTTCTACTTTATTATGACTCTCGGTGAGCCATTTAACCTCTCTTAGCTCATTTTCTTTATTATAAAAATAGGTCAAATGATGCCTCTCTCTCCTTTGTAAAGTTTAAATTTGTCAGTGTGAAAAGGTTTGATAATAGTTGTATTTGAATCGAAACTGGCACTCTCCTTAAATTTTATGATGCTACAATTCGATATTTTATATCCTTCATAACTGAATGGAGATGAATAATAAATTATTTTTCTTCAACAAAAAGAAAATTGAATAAGACTTTCCTCAAGGCTTTTTATTGTTTTTGCTATTGTTTTTTGTTATTTTTATCACTAAAGGATTTCAATTTTAAAATTAATTTTATTAAAGCTTCATTTAGATACAGTAAAATGCACTCATTTTAAGTGTCCGGCTCAATGAGTTTTGACAAGTATATGCACTATGAAATCAATGTAGAATATTTCCACCAGCCCCAGAAAGTTCCCTGAGTGTTACTTTGCTGTTAGTTACAATCCAGGCAACCCCTATTTTTAAATGTCACATAAAAGGAATCATACAATGTGTACTCATTTGTAAATGTTTTCTTTCACTCGGTTTATTTTTGAGATGCATCTATGTTGTGCCATGTATTTCTTTTTGTTTGTTTTTTTTTGCTGAGTATTCCTCTACTGTATGAATATACTACTCTTTTTTATTATTCACCTGTGTGGACATTTGAGTTGTTTACCCCATAGGACTTTTGTGAATAACAATATTCACAACTGTGAACAACAATATACAAATCTTTGGTGGACATGATTTTATTTTGAAAAAATGGGGGATAAATACGTACGAGTGCAATTGCTAGGGTATGTAGTAAGCGCATGTCTAATTTTATATGCAACCAACAAACCGTCTTCTATAATGGTTGCGCTGCTGCATTTCACCCGCAGTGTGTGAGATTTCCTGTTGTTCCACGTACTTACCTATGTTTGATATTCACAGTCTTTTTAGATTTTTGCATTCAGGTATATGTGAAGTGGTATCTCACTGTGGTTTTAATTTGTATTTCCCTGATGAATAATGATGTTGGGCATCTTCTCATAATCCTTATTGCCAGTTTCCATATTTTTTGGGTACAGTGTTTGTTCAAGTCTTTTTCTTGTTTTAATGGATTGTCGTCCTTATTATTAAGGTGTGTATGTTCTTTATATGTTTCATTTTGTAGAGTGTTAAGTCTTTTTCCCATTTTTAATGGGTTATTTGCATTCTTATTGTTGAATTATAAGAATTTTTTATATATTCTGATTATAAGTTCTTTCCCAGATATATATATATGCAAGAATATTTTTTCAGCCAATAGATTGCTTTTCATTTTCTTAATGGTATATCTTGGAGACGTTTTCAGTTTTGATGAAGTTCAAATTACCATTTTTAAACTTGAGGATTGGTGCTTTTTGTGTCCTATCTAGGAATATTTGCTTATCTGAAGATTATGAATATTTTTCCACCTTCTAGACGTTTCATAGTTGATTTGTGACATTTAGATGTGTGATTTATTTTGAGTTAGCGTCTCTGTATGTTATGGACCATGAGCCAAGGTTTATTTTCTCTAGTATGAATGTCCAGTTGTTACCCTACCGTTTGTTGAAAAGCCTATCCCTTTCTCACTGAATTACCTTGTCACTTTTATCAGAACGAATCGATCACATACCTGTGGATCTAATTCTAAATTCTCTCTTTTGTTCCATTGACTATGTCTACCCTTCAACTCTTCCATATTGTCTTGATTGCTGTAGCATTTATAGAAGGTCATGAAACCAGGTAAAACCATTTCTCCAATTTTGTTTGATTTTTTCAAAACTGTTTTTACTATTCTTGTTGTTTTACTATGCTTTTGCATGTCTGTGTAAATGTTAGAATGAGATTCTCAATTTTTACAAAAATGATTTCTGCAGTTTTGGTTGGCATGACACTGAATTTATTTTTCAATTTGGGGAAAATAGACATCTTAACCATATTGAATCTGCTAATCCATAAACATGGTATATCTCTTTATTTAGAATTTTAAAATTTTCTCTCAGGAATGTTTATTGTTTTCTATACACAAATCTTTGATGTCTTTTGTTACATTTATTTAAAAGTATTTTGCTTTTGATACTATCCTAATTTTTTTAATATTTATTTTATATAGTTGTTTGTTGCTAATATGGAGAATTCAGTTGATTTTTCTTAACTTGGTACATCCTAAAACATTACTAAATTCATTTATTAATTCTAATTGTTTCTTTCTTTATTTGTTTTTTATAGGCTCAGGTTTTTCTGTCATGTTATTTATGAATAAAAACAGTCTTCCTGAATCTTTGTTCCTTCTATTCCATTTTTCCTTTATATCACTACCTAGGACCCCCAACAAAATGTTTAATAGAGGTGGTGAGAGCAAATATTTTTGCCACTTTCTCAGTCTTAGAGAATATCATTCAGTGTTGCATCAGTGACTATGGTATTTGTTGCAATTATAGTTAATATGTTCATTATCAATGTTAGAAATTTTCCCTCTATTCCTAATTTGCTGAGAGATTTCATATGTGGTTGTAAGAATTTCATCAAATGTTATCTCTTTATCTACTGAGACTATTTATTTCTCCTTCATTTTGTTGGGGTGATGGATTACATGTGTTGGTTTTCAAATGTTAAACCAACCTTGTATTTCTAGGATCAACCCTACATGGTCATGAGGTATTACCTTTTTCCTAGCTATTGCTGGATTTGATTTGCTAAAATTTTTATTTTTCCACCCATGTTAATGAGGGACATTAGTTTATAAATTTTTTTCTTGTAACGTCTTTGACAGGCAAATTAATTATTGGCTAGTACATTTGAACTTGTTAGCCTAGGTTTCCTGCTATGGAAAGCTCTAGTATTTCCTCATTCCTTAAAAGTTAGTGGGCTCACGTAGTGATCTGAAGGGGCACGTGCACCCGAATGTTTATAGCAGCAATGTCTACAATAGCCAAACTATGGAAAGAACCTAGATGTCCATCAACAGACGAATGGATAAAGAAGATGTGGTATAGATATACAATGGAATACTATGCAGCCATCAAAAGAAATGAAATCTTGCCATTTGCGACAACGTGGATGGAACTAGAGGGTATCATGCTTAGCGAAATAAGTCAATCAGAGAAAGACAACTATCATATGATCTCCCTGATATGAGGGAGAGGAGATGCAACATGGGGGGTTAATGTGGTAGGAGAAGAGTAAATGAAACAAGTTGGGATTGGGAGGGAGACAAACCATAAGTGACTCTTAATCTCACAAAACAAACTGAGGGTTGCTGGGCAGAGGGGGGTTGGGAGGGGGGGGTTATGGACATTGGGTAGGGTATGTGCTATGGTGAGTGCTGTGAAGTTTGTAAACGTGGAGATTCACAGACCTGTACCCCTGGGGGAAAAAAAAATATATATATATATATGTTTATAAAAAATAAGATTATTAAAAAAACAAAAAAAAGTTAGTGGGCTCAAATTCCAAACTCTCTTTCTCCTAAAGAACTTGGCAAAGCTTGGATTTTTAGGGTTTCATAGGGTGTGTCTAGAATAGGCCTTACTATAAGACATGGTCCTTGTTTCTAGAGTAGGACCTTTCTGGTGTCTAGGATAAATGTCTGAGGTGCTAACAATACTCTCTCCTTAGGCTGGGTCAGAACTCCAACATCTTCCAGTGATGTTCACTCTCAGGCCATAGTAAGCTATGTGTGACCTTGCCGTAGAAGCTGTGTCCCAGTCCTCAGTGAAGAATTCATGGGAACTCCCATGTAGATTTCTCACTCCCTCTCTCACCATCCACAGCTCCTTCCTCCCAAGTGCCCTGATATGCAGTTTCCATCCACTTGAGTAGCCCCGAACTCTTTTCTCTGCCCCTTTAGATCAATGGGACCATCAGACTCTGCATGGACTCCAGCTTTCTGTGCCACAGTTGGGAACTTGTGCAGTGAACTGAATGGACACAGGGAGAGAGTTTCCCTTCTTGGGGGATTGTGCTGCTTGTTTTTCAATACCTGAAAATAGTTGCCTTTATGTATTTGTCGAATTTTAGAGTCATTTATGACAAAAAGCAGAAGTCCTCAGGGCTTTGTTTTATACCCACTCTTTGACTCATCACTGCCAGAGGGAAGATATCAGAAACAGAAGGACAAAGATAAAATGGATTTTTTTATTGTCTCAAAGATGTGCTGAAGGCAAGATGGTTGCAGGCTATATAGAGAGAGGCATTTGGAAAATATCCTATTTCCCAGTCATTTTAAAAGCTTATCTTCTCATCTCCTTCCCAAAACACTTTTGTTCTCCTAATATTCCATGAAATTTCTTGATAATGGCCACCCACTGGGTCAACAAGAAAAGATCAGGCCAACTGATCCTTGTTGTATTCTGAAAGGGGAAAAATTGTGACTGAAGAAAAGTACAAGAGGAAAAAATCTACCTGTGTGCTTCATTAAGAGGGAATGGGAAAAGCTATCTATGTTTTTCCTGAAACCAACTGTACTTGACCAGATAGGTAAGAAGGAGCTTCCTGGCCCATCTAGGAAGCAAGGATCTGTTTACAGGAACTAAACACAAATCCTTGACCCCAGTTAGAGGAAGTTCAAGGAAGAAAATAATGAAGGAGACCTTGGCTCTCTTTCCTTCCACCAGTGCCCCTCCCCTCCACCTGATGTGGAGGTTCCTTTCTTGTTGTACCAACTACCTCTCACTGTATGTCGAACCAATCCAATACTTAGTGGCCTAAATAACCACCATTTTATTTGCTCTGATCTCATGGTAGGCAGATGGGGTGGAATTCAGTTAGGTGGTTCATTTTCTGGTTTCCCCTGGGGTTGCTCATGTTTCTATCATCATCTGTCAGCACATATAGGGCTCTTAAGTCCAAGCCTCACTCATACATCTGGCGAATGGTGCCAGCTGTCAGCAGCATCATGGGTCGCCAGAAGACTTCTTCACAGAGTGGCTTTGTTCCAAAAGCAGCAAGAGACGGGGCAAGCCCTAATGAGAAAGTATTTCCTATGTCTCTGCTTGGGTCACGTTTGTTAATGCCCTATAGCCAAAGCAAGTCACATAGCCAGAGTCAGTGTGGGAAAAGATTAATAGAGGGTGTGGATATAGGGAGGTATGATTCACGGGGGCCATTACTCTAACAATCCACCACGTTACTGAGATCTCCAGTCATGTGCCTATGCCCTGGGGCACGTGTGTCATCTTTCTGCAGCAATTCTTCATTATCACAATGTGCTGCTTCTGATAGAAGATGCAACAGCTTGGAAAGACAGGAAGAGGTACTGGTGAATCCTAAGACTTTTTTACCTTAGCAATTTGGCACAAATAGCCCTGGATTCCTTCTCACAAGTGCAGTTGTAGGGGGCGTGCACAGGTACAGTGCCACTGGTTGTTTATATCAAACCTCCATTTTAACCAGTAAGTACTTATGTGGGGCTGGTATATATCTAGAATATCAGGGGTGCCTGGGTGGTTCAGTGGGTTAAGTCTCTGCCTTTAGCTCGGGTCATGATCCAGGGTCCTGGGATTGAGCCCCAAGTTGGGCTCTCTGCTCATCGGGGAGCCTGCTTCCCCATCTCTCTCTCTGCCCGCCTCTCTTTCTATTTGTGATCTCTGTCTGTCAAATAAATAAATAAATAAATTTAAAAAACGAAAAAGAGAATATCAACCCTGCCGTATATGTCAGTTACTTACAAAACACTAATCCAAGTCTGATAAGTATCCTACGTATAATTCGCAGGCTCACAAGTTCCTTAGCATTTGCCCAGACCATTCAGGTTATACTTGGAGAAACTGTGGCCCAGAAGGATCAAAGGGACTTTAGTTCTAATTAGGTCACACGAGAAGCAGATAGGAGAACTAAGCTCGGAATCCAAGTCTTTCCATAGTTTCACCAATGTGCTCTTCATTAAGCAGTATCACAAATGATTTTCATGTGATTTAGTTCTGCTTTTGTGGACGACAGTCTCTTAGAACTGCTGCCTTGGCTTATGTACTTAAGATCTGCATTCCAGGCACAGATTTTAAATGTAGACTTCCTTAATTGATAAAGAGAAGACAGAAGACATTGGGAATTTCCTACTCTGTGTTCTTTATAGAGTTTAACAGGAACACGTTTCATCACTGCAATTCCATTTCGTGGTTTTAGGGGAGGATGGGAACGAGGAAGGAGTGTTATTATAAGCACAGATGCAAAACCTTCTTTCTGAATTCTCTCACCCATTATCTCAGCAAAAGCCGCACTAAGCCCTGACACAAGAAAATTCAGCACCTCTGTTACCGCTTTAACATAGCTCTCATCCTCAGAAATGCTTCCATTCTGATTTAGGCACCTAATCATACATGCCCCAGAACTACTTCGGTCTCAGCACTGAAGGATCCAGGATGTTTTTCCCCCAAAAGTAATCATTTAAAGTGGATTTGAACCATCCTCTGAAAGTGGAGTCCAATTGTGTTCCACAATAGACAAAAGGGCAAGATACTGGAAATAGATCTTTTACATCTTAAAAAAATCCAAGTGAGTCTTTCTGGACAAAGGGGCACAGAACAGGAAAAGATAAAGAAACAAACCAACCCACCTGGGCCATCTGGGGCTACTCAGATTTCCAGGACCTTATGATTTTATGCAGTCTAGCCTAACCATGAATTTTTTTATAGTTACAAAGTCATGAGCACTCGAAGCAACTACAAATCACTAATAAGACTGTACAAGAAGACACTGAAAATTCAAATTCATCTTTAGCAAGTAAAGGGTGTGCTAACAGGAGAAAATATAAACAGCATATGGAGAGAGGTACATAAGAAAGGTACTAACACACCAATTCAAACTCTTGTCAGACATCTCTTTAGCGCGCCTGTCAGCAGGAAGCCAATTACTGGGGAAAGAATGAAGTTTGTTTTATGAGCACAATATTACAAACACAGCCCCTTCATCTGAACATCAAGGAAGAATTTTGCATTTCTGATAGAAGCCAACAGTGTTCTGCAGCTGACGGGCTGGTGGCTTGAAGGTTAAAGCTATGGGAGGGCTAGGAGAGAACCAACAAACTCCTTAACCCCCCAAATCTAGCTCCAGTGATGAAACTGTGATGCTTAATTTGTGACAACCTCCAATGCAAGACTCAGGCCCTCAGAGAACAGGAGCTAACTTTAGCAAAACTTACCACAGCTTCTGGCCTCATAGGCTTCTAGAAGGCTCTCATGTGACACACCCTGAATACTTTTGGCATTGGAAGCCTATGGTCTTCATCAGAGGGACAGAAGGAGCAACGTGTGGCATCATCTTCCATTTCTTAGCTTATGGATATAATTATTATTATTTAATAATGTAATCTTCCCTTGGAAGGAACAACTTTCTTTTGAAAGTGTGCACATAAAAACAATATTAAAGGTCGATCTTTGTCCTTATTCTGAACACAAAAATATCTAATTTGTCTCATTTTGTTTATATATCCCTTTCTTTCACATGTGAGCAAACAGATACCAGGAATCTTAATTATTTCTCACAGTATGCTTGCTTATATAATGGTGTGAAGTGCTTCGCCGTGCTCCCAAACATCTACAAGATCTTTCCCAGGGAAGAGTAACAGTTTACACAAGTAAGAAAAAGAAATAACTCAGGTCATCAGACAGATCTTTTGGCTGATAGAAATAGCCCTTCTATGCCAGGGCACAGTCTTCAGTATTTCTCATATTATTATCATGATTATCCCAGAAAGCCACTCTAAGTTGACCATATTACCCAAAGATGAATACAGCAAACTATAGAATTAGCACCTAAAAACCCTACTATGACATTTCCATGTCACAGCTACAAAATTTCTTTAAACTTTTACAGAAAGAGAATGAGGAAGATTCTATTCTGGCTCCTTGACTGCTGCAGTTAGGACTTTAGCACAAGGATACCAGTTCTCTTTCTAAAGCCTAAATAAGTTCTAATTGCCATTGTGATTTTTTCTTTGACCCACAGTTTATTTAGAAGCCTATTGCTTAATTTCCAAATGGTTATGGGTTTTTCTCATTATCTTTTCATGATTGATTTTTAGCTCGATGCCACTGTGATCACGGAACATCCTCTGCATGAATTTAACGCTTGGAAATTTGCTGAGACTCCTTTTAGATCACACTGCGGTTGTTGGATACAGTGTCCCGGTTTGTTCATTGGGTCAGGTGTGTTAAACATGTTCCGCTTTTCGAGATCCTTCCTAATTATTTTCCTCTGCTTATCCTCTCGGTCACTGAAAGAGTTATGTCAGAATGACCTAAAACTATTGTGGATTTGCTTTTTACTCCGTTTGGTTCTATCTGTGTTTGCTTTATGAACTTCGAGATTTTCTTATTATATCCATGCAAATTTGTCCATGTTACTTCCTGGCAAATTAACCACTTCATCATTGTGAAATATCCCTCTAGTTGTTCTTCTAGCCTTGATGTCTGCTTGCTCTGTTAATCCATTTAGCAAAACAGCTTTCTTTTGGTTAATGTTCATAAGGAATATCTTTGTAATTTTTCACTGTCTACCTTTCTGCACTTTTGTTTTTATGTTGTTTACTATAAGCGGCAAAAAGGTTTTTTTAAATCCAATTTGACAGTATTTGTCTTTTAACTGGAGTATTTAGTCTTTCATTTAAAGTACTTACTGATATATATGGGTTTAAATCTACTATCTTGCTATACATTTTTTCTTTCCCTCATACATTCCATGCTCCTTTTGCTCTCATTTCTTGCCTTATTTTGTTTTCTAATTAAATATTTTTACTATTCCACACTCCCTTTTTATTACCTTGTTTATTATAATTTTACTATTCCCTTAAGGGTTACCCTAGATTAAAACATGCATCCTTGACCTTGATCACAACAAAATGCAAGGATCATAGATCAATATAGTTCTATTCATCCATTTTCCAGCCTTTTGTTCGATTTTTGTTATGTACCCACCCCCTAGGTATTTAAATTTTACTTATGTTGTTGTTGTTATTGTGTTATACTTTCAATATTCATCTAGATCTACCTGTATATTTACTCTTCACATTGCTTTTCATTCTTTCTTGTCTCTCCATGCTGCTGGAATCATCTCAGAAGCACTCACTCCAGTATTTGCTATAACACAGGTCAACTAATGACAAAATCATCTTACTTTTGGGGAGGGGGGCATTGGGTGAGTCTAAAATTATGTCTTTTGATTTTTTTTAAGGTTTTATTTATTTATTTGACAGAGAGAGATCACAAGTAGGCAGAGAGGCAGGCAGAGAGAGAAGGAAACAGGCTCCCTGCTGAGCAGAGAGTCCAATGCAGGGCTCGATCTCAGGGCCCTGAGATCATGACCTGAGCTGAAGGCAGAGGCTTTAACCCACTGAGCCACCCAGGAGTCCTTGATTTATTTTTTTAAAGGGCATCTTTTTACTGGGATAGAATTCTAGGTCAGTTTATTTTTTGACAATTTTGAGTAAATAATTCAGATCAATTTTTCAAAATTTCAAATAGATAATTTCATTGTTAGCTAACCTCTGTTGTTTCTTTGGGGAAGTCATATGACTTCTTATTTTGGTTTTTGTCTGCTTTTAAGACTCTCTCTTCTTTTGTTTGAAGTAGTTTTACTATGATATGCCTAGTATGGTATTTTTCATGTTATCCTACTGGACGCTTGTAGTGCTCCTTGACCCTTGGTATCTTTCATTGTTTTTGAAGCATTCTTGGCCATCATCCCTTCAGATATGCCTTCTATTCCAAAGTCTTTCTTTTTTCATTGAAGGGCTCTAAATGTACCCCTCAATGAAAACATGTTCAAAACATGCTTGGCCTATTTAATTAGGTCCCACATTTCTTTTATGTTGAGATTCTTTTTTTCTGGTTTATCTTGTAATTCACTAGTTCTCTCAAGTGTTTTTTACCTGCTATTAACCATATCTATTGAGTTATTGATTTCAGTTGTTATTTTTCACTTCTAAACTTTACATTTGATTATTTTTAAAAGTTGTTATCTGTTTAAATTCTCCATCTTACCCTTTATTTTTATCATGTTTATTAAGTTTCTGTCGGATAACTTTAGTATCTGGATCTCCTCCAAGTCTGTTTCTGTCGTGCTTTTTCCTCCTGGTTTTCAGAAACATATGCTTATCTTCCAGAGTCACCAGTAAGTTTTTACTGAATTCTAGATATCAAAATTTGAAGAAATAGTTTGAGACTGTAGATAATCTCATCTCGTTCAAAATAGAATTTACTTTTGCTTCTGACAGAATAGAGAAAGACCATCTTAATCTGATCAGAGAATAATCTGCTTTGTGGGTCTGCTCTATTTCTGGTCCATCCTCATTCCTAGGGGATAGGCTGTCCAGGGGCCTAATGAAGACCCTGGAAGGTTTGCCAAGGTCTTCCTCCTTGAGCTGGCCCTGAATTCCAGTTTTTGTCCCCTAACTCATGAGACCACCAAAAGCTTAGTTGGACTTCTCCACCTTTCAGCCATCAATGTCTGCTCAATTTCTCAGCCTTTCTGCTGCTTCTTTAGAACTGGCCAGTGCCTGAAGAGCACAGCATCCCTGGCAATCAAATTTACCTCTCCGCATTTTTCTCTCCAAGATGTTGGTCCCTCAAGTTGTAGTTGCTTTGGTAGTTTTCCAGTGCTTCTAACAGACTTTCTGTAAGATGCATTTTTTTTCTAGATTTTTTTAGTTCACTATCACCAGGAATAGATACCCCCTCTAGCCCCCCAAAATACTTCTAATATTTTTAACACAATCCTAGCAGTAGCAGAAATTTGACCATTCCTATAAAATACTAGTTGTCTTAGGTTAAGCTAAGGGGAGATTCATGAGCTTCCAGGGTGGGGTGTCTCCTGTTTGGCCAAGGGCAAGTCTCAGCAGCACAGAACAGCTGTGAGCTATTAGCAGCTAGCATCCACAGCAGCTGGCAGACTGATGCGTCAGGCAGAATGGAGACCTGGGAGGGCATCAATAGCATTGAGTACAATAGATATCCTGATCACCTCAATAATGCAATTTTTTTCTTTTTTACTTTTTCAGTTTTTTACCAAGGTCCTTCCTATTCTTCTACCTGCCGCATTACTAACATTTTTTTTCCTGGTCCCTCAACAGTTGGGGTAGTGGAGAGGGAGAATGGAATTAGGAGAGTAGAACCCGCCCCAGAACACACACACACACACACACACACACACACACACACACACAAGAACACAGTACCTGCAACACTATTCCTAGAGCACTCACTGCTGCCCCAGTGATATACCCCACACAGCCATTTTATTGGGAACACCTTGTCCTGATAAGCAGACCACTTAGGCAGAGTCCTTTCAAGATTCCCCTGAACTTGCTACTTCACCAAGTATCCAATTAAGCCATGAGAAAGTTTGACTCTCTGTCTTTCCGAAATCTAGATGTTTAGGACGCTCCTCCTATCGCCTTCTTCCATGGGTCTAATCTTCAGGGGCACCTCCACATAGCCTCTTGTCTTTAGGATTTTCCAAGCCAGAGTCAGGGCCCAGTCTCTGGCACCAGACTCCAGAGGATGCACGTTAACCTCTCCCTAGACCCCTCTCTGCACTCAGCTGTGTTCCCATGGTGACACGGGGATGGATAAGTTTCTTTCAATAGTTCGGCCACCAGTCACTGCGGATAAGATGTCAGGCTCTTTATCTGGAAAACACCACTTTCTCTTATGTCCCTCCTACATGGCATAGAGTAGAGGGAGGTATTCCCTCACCCTTAACCTATGAGGAGAGGAAGGGAAACAAAATTCTGATTCATTTGAAAAGTATAGAACTGAACTACAAGGACTAAAAAGATGTTTGGTAGGTGAAGGACTAAGGGGCACTCTCTAAGTCCTTTTCAAGAAAGCCACATTTTGAAAGCATTTCTGTCCTAACTGCAGTGAGCAAAGTATTGGTATGCTTGTCCTTTTCTGCTTCTACCAGAATTCATGGAGCCTCAGAAACTTTGTACTTGTATCTAACACAATTTGCCACAGATGCTATGAATTATTAATTACTTGATTCTAGAACATTATTTTTAAAACCTGAATGTTTAACTTAATAGATTTTTTTCCTCTGGAGAAGAGGATTGTCAATTTTAGAAAGAACATATAGAAAATCGGCTATTACTACACAGTTGGCATCTCCTCCCCACTGAGTGACATAGAATCGGCATTAAGATCTGACTTTTAAAATAATTTCATTTTAGCAAACTGCATTAGACAGAGCTCTCTTTCCTCTGCACTTTCATGGGCCATGAAATTAGAGTATTTCAAGCCACTGTCACTGTGTCTGAATTTCAGGAAGCCAGGTATAACATATATTCTTTGAAGGGTCCTAATTACTCCCCTTAATTGATTTCTGAGCGTTTACTGAGGATTCGACTCTGCCCTCAGTGCTGAATCACAAAACCAAGTATGAAATGGTCACTTCCCTCAAGAACCTGCAGACTAATGAGGAAACCAGAAAAAATAAACAGATCATTAACATACAGCTGAGCAATAATTAAGAGCAACCAGCCAGTCCTGGGTGGTCAAGAGGGGCTTCTAGAAGTTCTCTTAAAGGATGAGAAAAATTAGCCAAGTGATTCTCATTTTTTTAATGCTGGGTTACTGAGTGAATGTTGGGGACATCAGTGAAGATGAAAAATATGTAGGCATGATTTAGAATGAAAAATCATGAATTTAATCTTAGAATTGATGGGTTTGTGCTATTGGCCCAAATAAGCAGAGATAAATAGTAAACATTTGGCCATATAAGAATAAAACTCAAAGGATATTTAGGCTAGAAACACAGATTTTAGAGTCATCAGCATTTAGTTGACATTGAAATATTGACAGTAGATAAACTCATGAAGAGAAAATATATAGTAGTTTTGCGTTGTCTGGTTTATGTCTCTTTTTGAGAATCTGATGAAAACAATGGAGTCTGTTCCAAGAAAAAGTCCATAAAGACATTTTTGTATACACTCACATGGAGACACAGATTCCCTGAAGTTCATTTATGACTAAGAAAACATAATGTGTAATAAAGAAGGGAAGTGAATTGATGATCGAAACTTCCTGAACCACAACAAAAAGTACTGATGTTCAAGACAGCATGGAAGATAAAGCTGCCCAGACAAAGGAGACTCAAAAAAGTTGGGTCTCTAAAACTAAATACTTGGAATTTTATGGCTATTTAACTATGTACTACCTGCCTTTGGAACCAGTTCAGTCTATAAAATACATTGCCACAAAAATCCAAAACCAGAGGCAATTTTGAAATATACATGTGAAATGGAGTTGGATCTATTCATATCACAGCTCCAGAGAATATATCAAGCAAGAAGTAATGAGTTCCAGTTTGTAAGGATTTTTACAGCTCAAGAGAAATTGGCTTTTCTATAGCTTTCGCCTTCCCTAGGTTGCCAGAGCACTGTGCTTATGCTTCTACTATAAAACTCATTTCATTCCTTCTTGTTCACATGTCAACTTTCCCCCCTCAAACTTTTAGGGTCTTTGTAGAAAAGGACTAATTCTTATTTCTCTTTGCCCATGATGCTCTTCCCCCCACTCCACCAGCTCCCCTCCAACACATACCTAATACGAAGTCTTGCACATTCATTTGATAACTATTTGTGGAACTAACTAGCATTGTCAGCCCAATCACAGAATTTTCTAACACTAGCAAAGCAGAAATCAGATATATGGAAGATAATGGAAACCAGTGGCTCCAATTACCTCTTTCCAGGTAAGGTCTGATGCCTCTCATTTCTGCAGCAATTGACCAGAAGAAGTATCAACATAAATAATATTAATCATCCCAGGATCTCCTCATCACATTTGCCATGCTTGTATTACACTGTATGGTGTGGAATTAGAGAAAATGGGGGTGAGGTGGGGGATGTAAGTTCTCAGAGGCAAAAGATAGAATTATCTCTTCATACCATATAAAAATTATCTCCTAGACAAAGAGAAACTATCATTTATGCAAAGCAAAAGGAGAAAACAGGTGTTAGTACAAGAATAGATAATCTCAGGGGTCATAAATGGAATCCTTTCTCCACATAAATCAAAAGAGAAATCAAGAACACACGTGGGAGAATTAGATCACAATTTAGCCTTGTTTGCTGTGTAACATTGTAACTAAGATTGGTGCAAACCAATGTCTTTAAACATTTCATATGAGCCTGAAGGGAAGCCGTTTTTTGACCTTTGCAGATTTACTGTCCTACCTACTATGAAATGGAGCAGAATGTCATTGATGTTTTCAGAAGAATATTTGCTCTAGCCCCTTGTTGATGCCTTCATTACCTTACTCCAATAAATCTTCACTTTATGTTTACACACAGGGCACTTTTTTCATCCATTCCTACACACAAAGGGTCTAAGTTTATTGCAATATTAGACAAGGTGCTTTTTTGCTTTCTGGTTTGTTTTGGGTTTTATTTTGGTTTGGTTTTATAGGTTTGTCCATCTTGAACTATCTGAAGGGCACTTGAGCCCCACAAGCCTTACAGTTCAAAAATATTAAATACAATAAAAAAATACAGAGGGAGGGGCACCTGGGTGGCTCAGTCATTAAATGTCTGCCTTTTGCTCAGGTCATGATCCCAGGATCCTGGGATCAAGCCCCACATCGGGCTCCCTGCTCTGTTTCTCCCTCCCCCACTCCCCCTGCTTGTGTTCCCTCTCTCGCTGTGTCTCTCTCTATCAAATGAATGAACAAAATCTTCAAAAAAAAACAAGCAAACAACAACAACAAAAAAAAAAAAACCACAGAGGGAGACCAATCTCCAACTAGTTTTTACTTCATGTGAGCCTCTTAAATACCTAGCCTCAAAGAAGCCCTGGCTAGACCTATGGGTTGCCTATACTGTCTTTTCTATGGGAATGCAAGCCTGGTTCCTTTTCCAGGATTATTGCCTAGAGGCTGAGGTGGCTGTAGGGAATATAAAGTAGTTTTGGTCTCTAACTGAAAAAAAAAAAAAATTTCCAAACCAAGTAATCAGTTTGTCCAGACAAAGAAAGCAGCATAATAAACAACACAGACTAGAGTTCTCTCTTTGTCAGGCTGGGTGTCTTGTATGTTTCTAGTAGGCAAAGTGCTTGATTCAGAAGACTGTGGAAGAAAATCAGGTACAAGACAAGAGGGAAAATGGCAAGACTAGAATAGTCAGCAAGGAAGGGAAAAAAATTATAAACAGGTCTCTAGTTGTGACAACTCCCTCTGGAGGCTAGAAATTCAACAGTTGGGTTTATTTATTTATTTCTTGGGCCGGGGCGGGGGGGGCTTTGGATCTAGAACTTTCTGATTTTAATTCTGTTGAATAACTTCTTTTTAAAATTTATTTTTATTTTTTCAGTGTTCCAAGATTCATTGTTTATGCACCACACCCCATGCTCCATGCAATACATGCAGTTGGGTTTATTTTTATAAACTCAGACCTTTGTCTGGAATGTTTAACCCCTACCCCCACTATAGTCTACCACACGACAAATTCATACACATTTACTCAAACTTCAGCTCATACATCATTTCTTCTGTAGAGCTCCCTTAACACCACAGAAAGAATTCTTTTCTCTCTTTTGCCCTCCCATCTCACTTAATCAGTCCCCTTTTTAGAGAAGGTCTCCCCTTCCATTTTAAGAGCACCTTGCAGGCATGGATTTGTCATCATTTTCTCCCTGGGGCTTAACATTACAGGAGATGCCAAAAAAATTGCTTAATAAATACATGTTGAATAAATCCAAATAGCCAATATTAAAAAAGCCAAGACTCCAGACACTGAAATTAGACAACTAATAGAGCTCCTCTCACCATGTGTCAGGAAGACCCAGCCTGAAATATGGGGAGCGTGTCAGAACACACCCAGTTAGGAAATCAGCTTTCAGTAAGTGTAGGTGAGAAGAATTTTTATAAGAAAAGCTAACACAAAATAATTTTCTATTATTCTTGGTTCATTTTCCCAGGGAATGTTAGCAAATCGGTGCATTTTTTAATCAAGAAAAAAAAAATATTTACCCTGAAGTATCCCCATGTGCTACACAATTAGATCCTAGGCAGAAATGTTTTACACCCACATCAGTGTTACAGGTCACATGGGTGCGGATTAGAAGGCTCTCCTCCCACTCAGAAATTGCTCAGGCCTGTTTATGAGCAGCCACTTAATGCTATACTTAAAAGCACCAATTTAAAATGCACACTGCATGGACCACCGCATAGATTACCATGGACACTGTCCAAATGTTGCCTCATAGCACGAGAGGAACCCAAGGTTATTGAAAAAAAGGTCTACTTCTTTTCAATATTCTTCTTCGTAAAAATATATTTAGGTATGTACTGACTTTCTCGAATTACTCAACAGCTATATAATTTAAATAAATGACTTTCTCCAAAAGACTCTCATAAATTCTCTGCGGGGAGCAAAGAAATCTATAGGATGGAGGCACACATTTGCACATGCAGACACACACACTCAGACGTGTGTGTTCACACTCATGTGTGCAAGCACATTCTCACATGTGTTCCCCATACACCCGCAACTCATTTCTCTCCCCTCACGCCCCCTCACACCCATGCATTCCCAATTAAACCAGGGAAGGGGTGCGATTGTTTTCAGAACAGCTATTAGGCAAAGGGGATACCTCTTCAGTTTCAGGTGAGTCACCGGCCAGACTTTCTGCTAGCTCGCAGCAGCAAGCCACAGCCCCAAAATTTAAGTCTCATTTGTTACTAGCATGTACTACCACATACATGCAAGTGTCTTCTAAATATTAAGGACAGCTGGTGGGTCGTGACAGTATCAGAAATAATCTTGATATTTTTAAATCTCAGAAAAATAAGTTGCGATCCCAGAATGAGGGCTAATAAAAGCAGCATTTTTTAAGCCTTCGAGTGTCTTGGTGTTGCTTCTCTAACTCCAGTTAGTAAGCGAGCTGTCCCTGTTTTTCCCACTCGAGTCACCTTAGCTGTACTCAAAACCCCATCAGGACAGGTTGTTTTGTGTCCTGCTTACCAGTGAGTTCCCATGGTTAGCACATAGTGAAGGAAAGAGGACTGGGCGGGTGTGGCAAACTCTCTCCTAAACACTAACTTTGGCTAATATGTGGACATCTGTCCTGACATACTATGGCCCTCCTCTCCAGAGAAACCAGGGGTGGCGGGGAATTAGAAGCATGTTCCCCGGCTGTTTCCACAGCTCAGATACCCATTTCTCAGCATCCATCTTCCCCGGGCGCTTGGCCTCACAATGGAAGCTTCCTTCATTTGAGAAGAGACTAAAATCATGCATGTACTTTTCATATAAATTATTCTTGTTCCTTTCCATAGTGGCCCTGGAAAGTGGTGACTCAGCCTGTACCTACGAACAGAGGGAAGAGCTGAGTAATTGTCCAAAGACACTAATCAGAGCAGCAGAAAATATGCATTATTAACAGCCTGAAGCCTACCTTTTCCTTCAGTTCGAGATGTTCTGACCAGAAATTCAGATAATTATTTCGGATTTACACCTCATTTGTCTTCTGTAAGCATCATTTCATTTATACTAACGATAAGAGAATTAACCTAGAGGTTTTTTCCAACTATTTTTACTAAATAAACAAGGTCCTAGAGTCCCAACAAAAGTATTAATATAGGCATGATTGCGTTACAGGGAGATCTGAAGTGGTACATGTACATGATACCTCTTAACTGGTTCTCTCTCTCTCTCTCATATATATGTATTTATATTTATGTTTCTATTCAGATCTATATGTAATTTTTTTACATAGGTGAAAAGATACATACAAATGTATCATACAGAATTATCCCACCCCAATCATGCTTCCTGCATTTTTAGTAATTGTAGCATCTGCGAAGAATTAAAAGAAATTAAAAGAAAATTAAAAGAAATTAAATTAAAAGAAATTAAAAGAAAACAATTAAAAGAAAACAAAAATATTCTATTGGGTCTTTGAAAACTGTGCCAAAATGGAGCCCTTTTAGCTTCAACTAAGGCACAGCGTTCAATTTGTCTCTGCCCCAGACGAAACCATGTCCGTTTGAAATGCTACATGAAGATGTTTTGCTTTGGGGGAGCTAATTGGCACTGAACAGTCACAGTAATTAGCAGCATCAGGTAGTTCGGGCAGCATTTGGTCACCCATTGCCTATTTATCTGTGAGCAAATGGGAGGGTGTAGGGGTGACAGGAACAGATGGGGAAAAGATACGAGTATTTCATTGGCACCTTGCATGGATGCTTCATGCTGTCTTTCTCCCTCCAGCACCATCATTAGAGCCTCTGGCTTCTGAGCCAAGTCTGAGAGCCCGTGGGCAAGTACAGATGCCACCTGCTGTTCTGGCTGCCCTTCCCCCCAGCTTCTTCCTTGCCTTCCACTCATCTGGTATGACAAAGGCTGGTCTGTGCTGCTACGTTCAATCTCTACACACTCTGGTTTCACAGTTGAGGATTTTTTTGTTTTGTTTTGTCTTTGGGGTTTTTTGGTTTTGGTTTTTTTGGTTTTTTTGCAACAGTAACAAGCCAGTAGGGCTATGGTTAGGCGTTAATTGGGCATAAAGACAAAATGTGCAAAGACCCAGCTGTTCCTCTCAGGGAGGATTCCAGAGGGGTTGTGTAACTGGTTGCTACCTTTCAACAAGAACTCTGTAGTCCAATGACAGTACCAGGAACCAAGGCATGACCAAAGTCACGGGGAAGAAATGCCAAGCAGAAATGCCTGTTATAAAAAACATCCATGAAGGGGCAGACGGCGACTCAGTTGGTTAAGCGACCACCTTTTGATTTCAGCTCATGTCATGATCTCAGGGTTGTGAGCTCGAGCCCCATGTCAGGTTCCACAATGAGCATGGAGCCTGCTTAAGATTCTTTCTTCCCATCTCTCTCTAAAAAAATTATTAACTTGTTAATAATAAAAGGCCCATGAAAGGGGGCAAGTACAGAAAAAGAAATACAAAGAACCATAATGGAGACTTGGGAATAAAAACAGAGAAACTAATGCTTATTGAGCAATTAGTATCTGCCAGGGACCATAGTAAGCAACTTAGGTAGACACAACACTGAATTTGCTGTCAGTATTACCCCCCTTCTACAAATGAGAAAATGGGCTTAAAATAAGGGTTTTAAAAGTGCTTGAATGCCACTCAGTCTATAAGTACCGAATTTGGTCTGTGATTCAGACCCCAGAAGTCCCTTCCTGAAGCTCTCCCGGGAGTCCAGGAGACTGGAGGTCTGCTTCTGAGCCAGTTTCTGTGTAGCAGAGTAACCGGCAGCATGTCCCTGAACTTCAAGATCTATCTCTACAGACAAGAGTGGTAGGTCCAAGGACGGCTTGTAACCTCCTGCATCAGAATCATCTGATGAGCTCATTTAAAATGTAGATTTCTGAGTCTCTTCTTAAATCTAATAAGTCAGACTGTCTATAGCAAGGTGTTTAAAATTGCATTATTAATAATTCCCCTGAGGATTTTTAGGTTCAATAAAGTTTAAAGAATGCTGGACTAGCCCTTTAAATCGAAAATTATCTGGCTCTGACGGCTCATATGGCACCCAAGGAAATTGTTGCATTATTTATACTCAAATGTTGCTTATTTAAAAGAAAATTCAAAGTAGCTTTATTCAGTATAAATTATTTTGCTCACAAGAGGTGATTTTGAATGACTTTACTTCCAAAACTCAAGGTCATCTCCAAAGGGTAAAGTTTGCTGTCTAAATGTCAAGGCCATGAAAACCCTCAGGTTTAGGACTAGTCTAAAACTGCCCTGAGCCATGGCTGCATTTAGGATGATTTTAAAGAAGTTAACACTCTTTGGATGTATGAGCTTTTTTGTTTTTTGCTTTTTGTTTTTTCAAATAAAGCTTGTACCTTAGAATCAACCATACCTCTCAAACTGTATTAGGCTGAGCATGTGAAATCGCATTTGACTTCTAAAAACAATGAGTTCACATGGTTCGACCTAGTGTGTGTGTGTGTATGTGTGTGTGTGTGTGTGTCTGTCTGTCTCTCTGTTTGTCTATCTGTCTGTATGAGCTGGGCATGGTCCCTCTAACTAGATACTTAAATATCAACTTACTTTGTCCTCATAATGTACTGTTGCTCTCAGAGCATCCCCAGTAGATGTTAGGTGATGAAATTGACAATGGAATTCCCCACTCAAGTTCCCAGACTTTGTCCTAAATCCTTAGATCTTAATAAAAAGGTAAAATATTCACAGCTACTGTAGACCAGTCAGTAACCAAACTAAAAATCTAATAAGTTCTTTTTTCCATCCATTCCCAAATGTAACACAAATATGTGTAATGGACCCATATGAGCTGCAGCATTTCCCCCAAATACTCTGCGTGTGTGAGTTTACTGTGTCTTTTGAAAGATGGCTCCGCAGTCTGACAGATTTTATCAGTGGTGTACTTTTTCCTACTCTTCAAGCCATTTTCCTTAAACTGGGTACTCAGTCATCACTAAAAACATATCAATAGGAGAAAGAAATCTAAAAGTTAAAAATTAGGCTGAATGACACGGATTGGCATGGATTGAATGTTTGGAGAAGAAATAAAAGTGACTGAGCTCACTGGGGCCACCTGAAATATTTGTGCCTTTTTCCTCCTGTGTCTTCCTCCTCTGAGCCCACCTCTGAGTACCGGCAGAATTATCTGGCAGCCGTGAGCTCTAACTAAAGCTTCTAGAAGCTCTCATTCAGCAGTGAAATTGTTGTCTTCCTCTGATCCTCAGATTATGGAGATGAGGGGATGGATGTACAGCACCAAGATTTCCTACCGAGATAGCTTTTCACTCTTTTTAGTAAGAAAAAGATCAAAAGGAAACTGGCTAATTAGCATACCAAAGGAGACAAAAACCCCTAGAGCTTTATCGTTGTTGCAATCCAATAATAAACACCCGAGTACAAAAAAGATTATTTGATAATGACACACAGAATTGAAAGCCTTTGAAATAGCAGCTTCCAGAAAAAAAAAAATTTTTTTTGGAAGGAAAATACCCATAATTATACAGAATAATGCTTACACGTTGGGGAGCAGCTCTTCTTTCCTATGAGAGCTACTTGCAGAACTATTTTGCCTAAGAACGGCGATGCAGATTGCCTTTATCTGAAAAACTCAAAAAGCCTACAAAAGGTTTCAAATCCCTTCTCAAGTAAACATTCAGCTCTTTCATATTCCTAAAAATTAAACACAGAATTCTTGTCTTAAAAAATAAGCGTCCCTTTTCCCAGACCAGTGCCCAATCAAAGACCGGAGCTCCAAACCAAAGAAATTTGCAGTTCTTTGAGGCTTATTCTTCTTCTCTACAGCCTTTTCTGGTTTAGAAACTCTGGTAGTCTCTCAAATACTGGACTTTTTTCAAGGGAGGAGAACAAAGCAATTGTTTCATTATAAACAAGTTACTCTGGAACATAAGCATAGGAATCTACCAGGCCTGTGGAGGGAGACATGCTTAAGAGGAAATCAGATCCTGCAGACATGCTTAAGAGGAAATCAGATCCTGCACTCTTTGGGTTAATGTTAATATTGTGATGCTTGTCCTCAGGCATGGAGAAGACAATAATCACCAGAATGGATTTCACTGGGTTTGACTCCACTGTGAGCATGTTGGCCTCTTCCTCCAAGACTCAAGGATACCGGGTTTGTCACCCTTGGGCACGTGGTCCAGCCTGGCTTCCCGGTGAGAATTTGACCCACATCCAAATCAGCTCCAGGACCTCACTAGCCCAGGAGCTGGTGGGACTCTGAATTGAGTAGGCTGGTGCTAATAGAGATTTTCTGCCCAAAGGAATTGAGGTTGCCAGACCCTAATTCCCTTAAAATGCCTACTGGTCACAGGAAAGTTATTATTTTGCCTGGAGACCACCCAGATAATTATAATGGACCACTGGCTCTAAGCCATTTGAATTAAAAGCCCAGAGACCTGGGTTATTAATACTTTATCCTGTTTCTAAGCAAAGAATCATTGTTAATGAGTCAAACGGTAATGACTCTCTTTACAAGTCTGAGTTTGAGTAATGCCTCTCCTATTTTATAGATTTATTATTATTATTATTATTATTTTACCTATAAATGGATGTAAAATATGCCTTTGACTGGCCATTGGATAGCCTCCCTTTTTCCCTGGGCCACTAAGTTGTCTGATTTGACATCACTTAAGGATCTTATTTCTTAGCTTCATACAGAATTTTGGTTTCTTTTTATAAACTGTTCATTTCCAATGAAACAAGCCCCAAATCAGAATTTTACTTAGAAAATGTGTCTAGAGGAGTAAAATAAATGCCATTTACCCACCACTCCAAAGTATTAATTAGACTTAGCTGTTTGCCAGCTAAGTACCAGAGGAGCCCACAGTGATTAAGAAGCACTAATTGGAATTTCGAGTGGCGCTGATAACCACACAAAGATAATAGGATTATATCTTCCCTCCCAGAAAAGAGAAGTAGCTTTGTCATAACTGTTTAGATGATGGTTTTAAGCTGTTTCACACCTAACTACCCCCAGAGAAAGGGAACATTTTTAGATTCTATTTTTATTCCTATGAAAAAAAGAGAAAATTCTTCCAGGTGGCCACATAAGTCAAAAGAATGTCCCTCTTGGTCTCTGCATCTCAACTTGCTCTCAAAGAAGCACAGAAAAGTAACTCAACTTGACTACCAAAAGCAACTCAAGCTGAGTCAGAAAGTCAGCTAGACCTGACCCTCCCTGCAAGAATATATCTTTGGTTTGGGTTTGCAGAAACTCTTTCAGAAATTGATGAACACCTCCATTCCCAGGATTGCTAAAACCATAAATATAACTTATATTTGGGGAGGCTGAGCAGATGTTATTATCTACATTTTATACATTGAGAAACTATCATTTGAAGAGGATAAGTGAGTCTTTGCCATTATTCTCTTCAGTTGAGAACATTCGGTGTTTATAGAAATGAAGCATTTTCCAAGCCTGACAGATCCCACAGGTATCAAGAGGCAGGGCAGGACTCCAGCAATTTCTGTCCTCTAACTCCCTCCTGGGAGCCAGGCTCTGGACCAACTTCCCTAGCCAAATTGCCTTTGTTGGGTTCAGATACCTCTATTTGATCTTCGTTGATAAAAATCCTAATCTGGCTGAGGAACTATAAATCCTACAAGTGGGTCACGTTCACTGCTTTATCATCCCTGCTGACATCCAGGCCAGCTCTTGCAGACTATGACATAACCAATCATAAAAGACAATTGTACTACAGAAAAAAAAGAGGGTGGGGTTGGAAATCTTCTTTCTCGGGTGTTAGAAATTCAGAAGAGATAAATTAAGATATATTTATTTTAATCAAAATAAAAAGTATAGGGGCGCCTGCGTGGCTCAGTGGGTTAAACCTCTGCCTTTGGCTCAGGTCATGATCTCAGGGTCCTGGGATCAACCCCCATATCGGGCTCTCTGCTCGGCAGGGAGCCTGCTTCCCCCTCTCTCTCTGCCTGCCTCTCTGCCTCCTTGTGACCTCTCTCTGTCAAACAAATAAATAATATCTTTTAAAAAAAAGGTACATGCCAGTTGCAAAGTTATTGCACTTAGAGTCAAAGTTTTGGTAGCCATGAAGCATAGATTTTATCAGTGGACTGATCAGGTTCTTTCAACAACTCAAGGGGCCATAAGGTGTTTTCCAGGGTAAAGCTTTGAAGCCAGATCTACGTTACAAACCTCTCTGTTTCGGGGGGGAAATCGTATAAATTTAATTGATTCTACCCACACCTGAAAGCATGCCTTCTCTAGCACATGGTCTGGCTCACGTGGAGACTCTCAGGAGGTACAAAAGCTACGTGGAGTTGCCATAGCAACTTAAGGAAACCTGAAAAGCTGACACATCCCTCTGTATCTCCACCACAAGCCCGGGGCATAATTTTAGACATTTTTTGAATCGGGGTATGACATCTCCAGATAATCTCTACCTTCATGTTACTCTTTATCAGAGAAAGCAATGATGACTCAAGATCACATTCCTGAAACTGAGTTTGGAAAACTGGAGTCAGAAGAAAGGCCCCAGATCCATGTATTAGCATAAAGAAAGGCAGGTGAAAACTATGGATGGGTCCCGAGGCCCTTTCTGGAGGGAACCAAGCAGAGCACAAGGCTTCCTAGAAAAAACATCAAGGACAGTGGGCCCCAGGGTCAGGATTTCTGGAGGTACAGAGGAGTTAACCAACAGATAAAGAGAAGTGAATCAAAGACCACCTTCTTTCACTTTGAAATTTTCACTTGGGTTATCCAATAACCAGAAGGGGATTTCTGGTCCATATGAATTTTAGGCTGAGAAATAAGTTCCTTACTAGAATATAATGTAAGCAAACAAAGTGTTCTATTGATTTCCCTACCCTAAGGCTCATAGGAAGTACTTACTAAATGTTGAATGAAGAAAACAAAGAAGGAGGGAAGGAAGGAAGGAAGGGAGGGAGAAAGGGAGGGAGGGAGGGAGGGAGGAAGGAAGGAAATGGTCGATTGCCCATTTTTCTAAGTCTAAGAAAACTGACCCTTTGGCAGTCGAGAAGTTTTAATAACTGCAATTATGGCTATTCAGTGCTATAACCGTCACCTCAGAAGATATAGGGGATCAAATTAAATGTGTACTTATTGCCCTAAGGTGGTAACTTGGAAGAGATTTTTGTGTTTCTGTGTTAATAGAGAACACGGAAGGGTAGTGAGGGAATAGCTATTGGAAGCTGGAGAAAAGGGGACCTGAGTTATGTACTGGCAGAACAATTAGCAAAATAGTCGCTTGAGGTAACTCGAAAATTAGATATGAGTACCCAGAAGTGGAAAGTGGCTACAGAAAAATTGAAACATGCAGCGTCTGGAATTGTGGAGTGGACAAGAGCTGACAAACCTCGAGACAGTGCTTAGTGGTAGTGAGAGAGCAGTGAGAAAATTGCTTTTGGAAGCCAGAGAAAAGAAACCATGAGTTATGTATGAGCAGATTCATTAGCAAAACTGTAGAAAATAAAAAGGATACCTAATTAACTTGTGGATCCAGCTAAGGCCCCATGCAGAATGTGGAAAGTAGCACCTGGCATTCTGTAGTTGTTTGAGATGAGTTACAGGAGAGGTAAGAAGAGCTAATGAGTGACGGCTTTCATTAGTATTTGTAAGAAATATAAAGGACTTGGGGGTTCAAAAGTAAAACTAATTCTCATCCCCAGTGTATCTTGGAAAAATACTCTCAAAGTAAGAAATTGCCTCAGGAAATATATCACATCCGAGGCACCACCAGTAAAACAGGGTCTCAAAGTAAAGATCAAATCAAGAGCGTTGTTTATGAGAACTCAAGAAGGATTTAGGGCACCGCCTCCTAAACTCACAGCTAGACAAAAGGGTTTCTAATAATCCGCAGAACTCGTAGACTTTCAGTGAGGAGGGTAAAAAAAGGCCTTCTAAAAATATTAAGGGCATTGTCCCATGGCAGTCTGACTTGCAGACAAAATTAGACAGGGGTCAATCTTGAAGAACATTATGAATACGATAAAGCTAATGTCTAATAAAGTGAACCCGTAACAAAATTTATAAGCAACCCACAAAGTCTTTAAGAGAATTATACTGTATTAAGCATTGCCCGACTGAACTGAGACAGAAACATTTCCAAAATGAAATTTGAATTTCAAAATATAAAGAATCCCCTATGGTTTTAAGCTTCTATGAGCAGGATGAAGATGGAAAAAAATGGCTAAGCTGCAATCATGGGCCCTAGAAATTCACCCCCAGATATCAGACCTAGGCCCAGCCAAGAGACTGACAACATGGACCCAGCTAGATTTCAGATTTAGTCAAGGCTAGTGACTGTTCTATTTCTCCCACTTCCCCTTTTGTGAATGGGTGTTTGTTTGTTTGTTTGTTTCTTAAGATTTTATTTATTGAGAGAGATAGAGAGCAGGAGCATGGGGAGAGAGGCAGAAGGAGAGGGAGAAACAGACACCCCACTGAGCAGGGAGCCTGATGTGGGGCTCAATGCCAGGACCCTGAGATCATGACCTGAGCCGAAGGCAGAGGCTTAACCATCTGAGCCACCCAGGAACCCCTGAATGGGTGTTTTTATTACAGTTTTTCTGTCTTTTCTTCACCATAGTGATGATGGGTATAAGAAGAAAAAGAACTTACCTATTCATTATAAAGGTACTTGGATTGAAACAGCCGCACCTGTGAGTCTTTATTCTCCCTGGACTTGATTTAGATGAGGTTTAGGTTCTAGACTTCAAACCTGAACCTGATTCTATCATGGAATGAGACTCAAGGAGTCTCAGAGACAGACTATATAGGAAGAATATACAGGTGGAATGAGAATTATTAGAGTCTAGTGAGTTGGCAGTGATAGACAAATAATTTGTTAGCTGCCAGCAAATCATGCCTATATACAATAGCCTCCCTGCCTGACTCTGGGTTTGACCATGGGACAAGTTTGGTCAATGGGACCTTCACAAGTACATTGCAAGGAACATCTTGATAAACACCTACATATTGGACTTACACTTTTGGAATGCTCCATCTTGAAGGCCAGCTACCATACCGTGGGGAAGCTCAGGTTGGCCACGTGGAGAGGCCACAAAGGGATAGAGCTATCTGAGCAAACTCAGCAATTACAGTCATCCAACAAAGTCATTAACAGAGAATGAAGAAGATATCTTGGCCATTCCAGCCCAAAAGACATGGAGCACAGATGAGCTTTCTCCCTTGAGTACTGACCAAATTGAAGAATCATGAGTCAATATATGATTGCTATTGTTTTAATCCACTAAGTTTCAGGTGGCCTATTATATGGAAAATAATTGAAACTCTGTATGTTTCCATTTTTAAAAAAATTATTCTTTTCTTTTTATAAATATTCTACATGACTTAATTTTCCCAATACTTGATTTTAATACCCAAAAGGTGTGTTGAAGGGTTCCAAATTCCAACAATTTAAAGGTTCTCTTCAATTGGGTTTCAGTTAATATAATATAGTTAACTATATAACATTTTGAATTATATGAGAAAATAAATACTAACATTTTCAGATATAATAAGCTGAACATTCTTTGAACATATTGGTGCTGGAATCTTAGGGAAGTTAGTTTCCATCATTTTTTCTTGTTCTATTTTCTTTATACCATTTGTCACTGTATGAAAATATCTCATTTATTTATTTGGTCCCTCCTTTGTTATTCTTGCCCCACATTGGAGTATAACCTTTAGTCTGTCTTTTTCTGTTGGACCACCAGCATTTAGTTCATTCCTTGGTACATAGTAAGGGCTCAAAAAATACTGTATAAAACATAATGCTAATATAAGATACACTTTTTAAGGGGACGGAAGTGGGTAAGGTAGAAATTACTACCGCGTCCTCCTCACCTTCCTGGCACACAGAAGATAATGTTTCTAAGCTCCCCTGCAGTTGGACTAAGGGTCATAAAACTAGTTCAGGCCAATAGGCTGGGAGCACTTCGCTTCCACATTGAACATGACCACCTTGGAGAAAGGCCTGGAACTGCAGGAAATTTTGCCTGAGCAAGAAATGAACTTTGTTGTGTTGAATCTCTGAGTCAGGACTTGCTTGATCCAGAAGTACAACCTAACCTGTCCTGACTGATACGGTACTTGACAATGAGCATGTATAATTTAAGAACTCTGTAACTATAAAATCTAGATGGTCATTCATAGATTCAATGAAAATTTATTGGATATCTATTATGTACAAAACACTATGCTAGGTCAAGGAATATAAGAAAATATGAATTAGATGCTGCTTTCAAGGAGTTCACCATTTCATAGGAGAAATAAATTGTGTACATAAGGAACTGTAGTACAAAGCAAAAAATTGTGATTGTCATACGTAGGTATAGGTAAAGCGCCATGGAAGTCTATCTGAGAAGCATGTGATAAAGATTCTTAGCCTAGGTCCTTATGCATGTGGCAATTTATGAAAGTGAGAGGAATGACTTCTTGTCCATATGTGCCCCAGTGCAAAAACTCACACCATTAGGGCTACTATTTCCCCACATTCCCATTTCTCTGTTCACTCCCCCTCTAGACGTGCTATGGGTTGAACTGTGCCCCTTCAAATTTATATGTTTAAGTCTTAACCTCAGAATGCGATCTTGTTTAGAAATAGGGTCTCATGGAGGTAATCAAGTTAACATCAGGTTATTAGCATGGACTCCAATCCAACGTGACCAGTAAATTATGAAAGGGGAAGTTGTGAAGACAGACATGTGTGCAGGAAGAACACTGAGCGCACATGACAGTGGAGAAAGGGGTGATGCGTCTACAAGCCGCGGAATGCCGAAGACTGCCAGAAAACCTCCAGAAGCTGGGAGAAAGGCCTGGAACAGATTCTTCTTCACAGCCCTCAATAGGGATTAACCCTGCTGACACCCTGATCATGGACTTCCAGCCTCCAAAACTGAGAGAGGATGCGTTTCTGCTGTGTAAGCCGCCCAGGCTGTGGTGCCTTGTGACAGAAGCCAGCGCCAACTAGTACAAGCCTTGAACAGATGCATCAGACGGGAAAGGAATAAAAGCCCGTGACGATTCAGCCAAGTCCATGTCCCAGCTGCCCATTATCTTTTTCTCTTTCTCCCTCTTTACTGGCAACAAACCAGGTTGATGAGGAAAAGGTGGAAAGTAACCAAAAATTTCTGGCTATCATTTCCAGTGATGGAAGAAAGGAAGACTGGAGCGTGCATGTGCACGTGTGCGTCTCTGTGCATGAGTGGCGGAGGGGGGCTTAGGGTTGTTTTGTTTTGTTTCGTTTTTCCTCCAGAGTACCTGATCAAGCTATCGGAAAAGGAGAGGAGAGGGGAAAATGGGTGTGAGTGTGTGAGTATGTGTGCGTTGTCATTTTGTTTGCCTTTCCTTCTTCAGTGAATATATTTTAAGCATAGTTCTGATTTTTTCCCCTGAACAACCTAATAACATGCTCTAAAACGTTTCAATGTTTGTGTTTGAAATTTTCTCAAGCTCTATGGTGTGTATAGCATTAGGATAGTTTGTTTCCTATTATTGCAGTGGGTTTCTAACTCATTAACTATCTGGGCCTTCCACACAGCAATACAGAGAAGTCCCTTTGAACAGGTTTCCCACTCTTGGTCTCTCATGCTCTTTTCATATAGTAGAGGCAATATGAAGTAATGACACTAGCTCTTAATATGGTTTGTAAAAGTGCTTCTGAAAGCAATTCCAAATGAGGAGAACCAAAATATTTGGAGTAATGTCAGCATCTCTGGTCTAGTAGACTCTACAGTCTCCCCCGGTGACCACTTTAAAATGCAAATCTCTCTAGATACCTAAGTTCTGATTGGGTTTTTCTTTTTTTAACCTCACTGGTTTGTAGTCACTGTTTGTAGGATTCCAAATATACATTTTGCCCTTCTTACAGATTTTGCCAGGCATTGCCAAGATACTGATAGAGGGACAAAATATTTATTACATTACCAGAAGCCTTACAAAATGCACAAATGACACAATCTCTGTCCTCTAGGGAGGATAAAAAGAATAATGGAAGAAATGGTATTTCCAAAAATGCATGTATTAATATTTGACTTGATAAAAAATGCTCATCTAAAGAAAAATAATTCCCCTTGAGGTTAAGAAGTTTTATGATAGATCTAACAGTAAAGGGAAAAGGGAAAAGGTCATAGGGCTAATAATAATAATTAGCACTTACGTTGGCACTTTCTATCTTCAAAGCATCTTTTGAAATATTAACTTGTTAATCTTCCCAACATTCTTGTCAAGCTTATAAAGCTTTAGACTGTTCTGATGTTCCCTCCAGTATAATCCCATATAATACGTGAACATTCATTCGATTTTTGCACACAAACACTGCTGGTGTTCCGAGTAGCCTGCATGGCATCTGATACCTAGTTGGCTCCCAGAACATTGGTGTGAAGAATAGATGGTACTTCCACTTCTTAGTCCGGAGACTCACTCCAAATTGAAGGGTGTGCCTAAGAAAAAGGATCATCTCTTTAGACACCTATCCGTATTTTATCAAAAGAGCTCTTTCTCTGGTTTTCTCCATTTAAAACATGAGTTCCTCAAGAAATGGACTGTTTGTTTTTCATGTTGATTTCAAGGATCACCTAAGCCTGTGTTGGCTCAGCGTGATGCTTAATAAACATTCACTGACAAATAAAAAAGAAGTCTTTATTGAGAACCTATTATTAAAATGTGAAGAATAAATAACAAATGGTATGTTTCCTGTCCTCTAGGAACTTAGCACAGAAAAGGAAGCAGAACTTGTGTACAGAAAGCAACTCGACTGAGAACACAGCTAAGCGCCATGATATGTAGCACAAGAAATGAATGCTGGACCGGGGGGGTTTCATACGTGTGTCCTCCCAGCCCATTAACCTCACCTCCTTCCTTTGAATTTATGCATGTTTGTCTAACCAATTTTTAACCTGAAATAAATGGTTATGATAGTAAAATACTAATATTTCCTAGACACTTTAACATAGACACTTTGCTCATTTGGAAATTATATACATATAAAAGAATTCTTTCTCTGCAAAACAACAACAAAAACATATGGAAACACACACACACTCACACACACACACACAACTTGAATTCTGACCCTTAGTCTAAAAGAAAGTTTCAGGATGTTTTGAAGAAAAGGTAAAGCAGCTCCAAGCTTTGTCTGAAATTTTGTAAGACATTCATGAACTTGAGGAAAGCTGATTTCTGAAAGAGAATTTTTATTGAAACTCTTCTTAAGATGGAAATTTGTTTTTTCATTCCTTTCCTTTGCCTGTGAATTTTGTACCAATTGTGGAAATCCTTACCTCCAGTACACATTTGAATCCATGGGGCTTTTTCCAGGATATTCTGAAGCTTGTCAGGATATCCTACAGGTGCCATAAACTGTCGTGTCCAAAACAGAATTTATTCTCTTCCTCTCAAACTTAAACCTGTTCTTTTTTCCCAGCTATGGAGGCTATCAAACCTGGGGATACCCATGAGGCTTCCCTCTCGCAAATTGCTCCTCGTCAGCCACAGAGACCTACCTCTTTAGCCTCAGCAGTACCAATTCTAATCCTCCTCCCTGCCATCCCACTGTCTCACGTTCTGCTTCAGGATCAAGGTCAGGGCGTCAGTCTGTCCATTTCATCCTTCTTTCCCCCTGCCCCACCCACTCTGGCCTCCACACTCTCCACTCTTCAAGCCCATCGTTCCTTCATTACCCATACATCTATGGATTTATTGCCTCTAAGCTCCAAATACACTCTTCCCTGCTCTTCTCTGAGATACTGGAGCTGAACTCAGGTAGCCATTTCTCTTTTGCGAGGGGGCGCAGAGTCAGGCCTGATAAGTAGGGGGGGGTTGGGGGGAGGCTGCAAGAGGAAAGGGCTCATCTTCTTGGTTCCAGAGTTTTTCTTCCTAAAATCTTTGTGTGTAGATTGCTCCCTACCTACCCACCGCTCCCTTGCAAGTGATGTGTGGGAGATCCAGTGACACAAACCCTCCTATGGGTTCCCCCTGCATGGCAGCAGGTGGCTGCTGCTAGCCAGGCCAGCCTGCATCACCTGAGTGAACCTAACTGCCTTCTCCTGGACCACACTAGATGAATCATAGCCTTGGCAGTAGACAGGGACGGCTCTTCCAATTTCGTCCTCTGCTTGCCTGCTCTCTCAGCCTTGTGAGAAATGATTGCTCCCTACATCTTATTCCTGTATCCTTGAGAGTTCTCTTTATACTTCCTAGTAGGTAATATCCTTTAACTAGCTAGTAATTTGTATGCAGTATTAAACTTTCCCTGCTCAAATTGCTATTGTGCTTTTAGTCTCTTGGCTGAATCCTAACTGGTTCACTATTTCTGTTCTAAATATAAATCAAATCATATCAACTCCTGCTAAAAATCTTCATGACTTCTCATCACGTGTAACATTAAATTTAAATGATCTCTGGGCCCAAAACAAAAGTCTAATTGGGAACTATAACCACACAGTTTGACTGTCTCCATGGATCAGAGGAACCCAGTCAAGATCACTTGGCTGCTTTTGTGCCCCATGGACATGACGTTTGACCACGTGACACCCAGGGGTCACTCAGACACTCCCCCCCGACTCCCCCAGCTTGCCACAGCTCACCTCCAGCTAGAGCTGTCGGACCACAAACCAGAAGCACCCATTCACTGCCCACTAAGCTCCAGGGTACCCCCAGATAAAACAAACCCAGCCCCAACTGTACTGTTTCCCCCCGTCCCTCCAGCTCAGCCCACAGGTCTTCAACACACTCTCTGAAATGACAGACAATGGTCCACTGAAAGAATTCGAGCCATGTTGCAAACAAACTTTTCTCCTTGTTTAAGTCTTCTCAGAAATGGCTGGCTCTGCTTCACTTCAAAATGCCTACGGCCACCCGACAAAAAACCATGTCCGGGACTGCCATATCTCTCCCCCTTTCTCACAGACATCCCCAGGAGCCCATTTCATCACACCCTTAACGGCCCCCTTCAGATTTATCTGTCCGGGCCAAGGACCCAGATTAAAAATGAAACAACCATTTCCCTTGCTTGACAAGGGGAGACACGGTCTACCAAATTTCCATCCCTATCACCGGGGTACAGGACTTTAGGAAATAAATAGTAAGTGCTGCAGGACCTAGGGCCACCTAGCCTGGAATACTTAGGGGCTTCTTATCTCAGTGCAACAATTATTCCAGTTAATAGGTTAGGGGACATGGAGATATATATATATATACATATACAAATATATATATATATATATATACATATACAAATATATATATATATATATATATATATATATTTGATTACTGGTAATCCTTCCACACGGTTGTTGGGTACTTACTTGAGATGCAGGGCACACGTATTTAAGAATTAGCACCCCTCTCTCCTCACTCACACCCTTAGAGTGATCCCACTTCCTGCCATCTTCTCTTGCAGAATAGACACAAAGACTAGTTACACTAGGGGAGTTATTACAATCAAGCTCTTTTATATCTTTAAGGCAATTACAGGCAAAGACAAGAGGGCCTAATGCACAGCATTTTCAGAATTCAGTAATTTCGGCATCTTGTCTTGCCAAGCCATGATAACATCCAGATGTCGCCCTATTGAAAGGTGTTAAATAGAATAAACCTCGAGCAGAGAGTGCTTCCATGTTTTATTTTGGGGGCTTCTAAAATATAAAGCATATATATATATATATATACATCTATACATTTTTTTTTTCCCTTTAAACAATCAGAACTTCGGTAGTTTAAGAAGCAATGTCCTGGCTGGCCTGCATGGCGTCGTAGTGTCTGGTAATAATAGTAGTAATAATAGTGGGAGCGGTTACTGTTTTATTTCCTTAATGAACACTTCTGTGGTGCTTACTGTGTGCTTTTCAAATATTTAGTTCCCCCATGCCCTGTGCTAATACAGCAACCTTTACCCCAGTTTTCCCCAGATTAATTGCTCTCTAATTCCAGTCGGACATTATAAAATGCCACCTCTTCTAGGGCTGTTTGCCTGGAATAAGAAGGAACTGCCACTCGATGAAGAATTGCCAGGGGCTAGGAGAGGCAGTCCTCTTGACTCCAAGAAGAGAAGGTACTGTGCTCATTCACGGAGTGTGCTTAAGAATGTTGGGGGGGGGGGGGGGGAGGGATTGGGGGGAACGTTAAATCCCAAAGTCAACACCGACTATTCGGGTCCTAGATACCAGTTACCTGGGAAACAAGTGAAGGTGGCAGGGCTTCTCCTAGAGCAGACTAGCCTATGAAGGGGCTGCCTAGGGGCACCTGGGTGGCCCTTAGTCGATTAAGGGTCTGCCTTCGGCTCAGGTCATGATCCTAGGGTCCTGGGATGGAGCCCTGCATTGTGTTACCTGCTTGGCAGGGAATCTGCTTCTCCGTCTTCTGCTCCCCCATCTCCTGCCCACCCCCCCCCAACATGTGCGCTCCCTTGCACTTTCTGTCAAATAAAAAATCTTAAAAATAACAATTAAAAAAAATAATAAAGGGGCTGCCTCCTCTGCTCACTCAGCAGGGACTTGCCCAGTGCCTGGTCTGTCTGTGTGAGTCCCCGTATCAGTGTCCCTGTGGTCTCACAGGGGTCCTGCCGGGTGCTGGGTGCTGGCACAGAGGGTGGCACGGTGTGCTAGGGGAGTGCTTCGGAAGGAACCATATCCGAGGATAGCCTCCCAAAGTCTAAGGAGTGACCTCAACAATGAGAAAAGTGTTGGGTTGTCAGACCATAGAAACTTAGTTTTCGCTGTCTTCGTCCTTGAGATTGTCCTCTTGAGTTAAATGGCTGGAGGTGGAAGGTTTAATGTGAAGGTCCAGTGTCAGATGCATCTCCTTATACTTGACCCATTCTAGAATATTTTTTAAGATTCATTCATTTATTTTACAGAGAGAAAAGAGGGGCAGAGACAGAGGGAGAGAGTCTGAAGCAGTCTCTGTTGCTTAGCCTGGAGCCCAACTTAGGGCTCCATCTCACGACCCTGAGATCATGATGTGAGCTGAAACAAAGAGTCGAAAGCTTAACTGACTGCAGCCACCCAGCCACTCCCCTCCCACCTTATTTTTAAAAAAAGATGTATCCATTCTGAATTTTTTTTTTTTAAATGAGGCTAGCATTCTCACTAGTTCCTTATCTCAGGAAGGCTCTTTGCAACATCCCCCAGCTTCTTTCCAAAGCCAGCTTGAACTTCTGGGAACTTTCTGGCTCCTTAGCAGGCAGATGCAGACAGCACCCACAAACCTCTTCCCCCATGTGCCTAGAGAGAGAGGGCTAACTGCACGTCCTCTAGATGAGACAGAAGAGATGCTTATCTTAGATCCATGTACTATCTCCCCCCATAACTCAGGATGCTGGAACCAGTATGGAAAGCAGCTTATCCTGGGGAAATTGCAGCTTTCTCCATGGATGTAGCACACGGTCAAGGGGTATAGGCTACTGCATCCCATGGATTAGAGATGCCGGTAAGGTGTGATGCCCCAGGGCACTATCAGAAGGTAAAATGCAGGGGCTGTGCGTAGCAGTAGTATCCTGAAAATTTTCAAATCGCTCAAAAAGCCAATCTTCCAAAATCTGGCTACCATGTCTAAGCCAGGCAAGAAGAGAAAAGGGAGAAAAATTGAGAGGCCTGGAGAGAGAAGAATAGCCACGTAGGGAGATTCAGAGCAGAAGGAAGGGAGGAGAGCCCGGGAGAAACTCAATGGAGCCAAGAACAAGGAGCTACAGAGAACCAATAAGGATCTTGGCAACCAGGAAAGGGGCATGCTCTGAAGTTTTCGGGGAGCCCAGACGCCTGCCAACACCCTCACCTCACAGCTGGCAGGGAAAGGAATAAAATGCTTGCTCCGTCGCTGCTAAGGATCTCCCTCTGCCGAGAAGCTTCAGAGCAGAGGACCGAGGCCAGAAACACGCCGCCATGTTTGATCCCGGATGGGTTAGGGCTCCCAACCCCCACCTGCCAAACTCACATCCGCTGAGACCCACACTTCACGGGACCTGACAACAACCCTACGCCCAGAGCTTCTGGAATGAAGGCAAGAAGAAAAATGTTCCCTTCTTACCAAAAACAAAGGACATGATACTGAACATAAATCAAAGACTTTCTGAGAGCACATATAATGTGGGGACACAGAGATGAGAAAGACACAGCTATCCCTTCTTGGAAGAGCTCAGAGAACCCCAAGTGGAAGATAGACTGATCAAAATAATTGAAAAGTAATCCAGGCCCTCATTCATTCAACAAACATCCCCAGCTCCCAGTTTGAAGGTAAAAATATATGCAGTCTTAACGAGAGCACGGACGCACTACCGCTCTACCAACGAGACCCAGAGGAAGTGGGAAGAAACTGAAAGATGTAAGCTAAGAAAGGATTTTACGGTGTGTTTCCTCACCCTCCTGAGAAAGTCCTTCTATCAGCGCAAAGGTGAGACTGGGGTATTTGTAATTAGTGGGGAAGACATGTGACATTTATTGAAAAAAATCTGTGTCCGTGAGGACTGTAAGCTCTTTGAGGGCAAGAATAATGTCCTCCTCACCCTGAAATCCCAGCTTGTCATTAGTACTTGGCACGTGATAATTAATAAATACATTTTTAGGAGGACTGACCTGAGGCATTCCAGTTCTTCTTTTTACAAATTTTACAAACGGCGTCAAGGACTGAAAAACAATGAAAGGAGGAAGGCCAAGAGTTTGACCTTAAAAGTGTTTTTAACTCCTTAGATAAAGCAGGCTGAAATCTGGGCTTGGGTTTTATTTCATATATATATATATTTTTTAAATCCATCATATTAGATGTCTTGAAAAGTCTGTAATACAAGGCCTGTGAGGCTGCAGAAGGAGAGAGAGTCAGGAACCAGGGGGCAGCTGCAGCCCCACGGACGTTCGTTAGACTCGTTCCAGATACTTATCACGAGCTCAGCAAGGAGGCAGCAAGCTTGCCAAATCAATAACGTTTCTATCGAGTTTCATCTCTGCGGCTTTATAGAATGATTTGGTAATTCTGCTTCTCAAGCCTGCACATCTTGAGCAAATGAGGATGATTATGGGTGTGTTAGCCCACTGGGCTCTTTACCCGAAAGCTGCCAGTCTCCTGTGAGGAGTCAGCTTTCTTCCCAAAGGCAGAAGATGTTTAAGGGGGATTATTTCTTCCAGCCTTCCTGAAGCTGCGGGTGGGTTTACCTCGGCTCCCCGTCCGGCTTGGGCTCATCTTATTCTCCCACCAGCTCAGCTCTGGGGTGGCCCACGACAACAGCACAGACAAAGGACGGTGCCAAGGGAGGTGACTTTTTAAGTATCACACTGATCCTGCCTTGGACGCATCCTTCCAGCCTTCAATTCAGCCTTCACTGAATCAGTCAGTGCTGGAGGCCCAACTGAATTTCTCAAGAAGGAAAAGCATTTGAGCGTGCTGCCTGAGTAGCCCGGACCAACCCCGGGGAGCGGCCTTTAGTCACTGATTGCAGTTTCCCAGTCTTGCCACTTAATAGAAGACACTCTCCAGAGACGGGAGCCATCACTCCTGATTTGGCCTCAAGGATCTTGATTGCAACCTGAAGACTCAGAATTTAACAGGAAAGAGGGTGTGGAGGAGAGAGAGAGAGCAGGCAGAGGAGGGGCCAGGATGAGAGGAGGGTCAGGGAAAGGAAAGGGACAGGCCAAAGAGGGATGGACACACAGAGATGCAGATACAAAGAGCGGACAGAACAAACAAAGCAGAGATGAAACAGACTGAGCGGAAACATTTTTCAAAGCAGAGCTCTTGTTTCTCTTAGCAGACATGTGAGGGGCCGATCTCTACTCCACCCATGTGGCGTGCCTCGGATGCTAAGGGCTGGGAGTGCTGCTTGCCTGAAGGACCTGCTGAGTGGAACAGAGCCTGGGTGAGGCCAGCAGATGAACCGAAGAGAACAGGGAGCGAGCTGCTTTTCAATTTGGAGAATGACATCCAGGAAGGAGGGCTCTTATCCCCCAGGAGAGAGCAGCAGGCTTTCAGAGCTGACTCCAAAGAAGAATCCTTGGATAAAATGTTTGTGGGAAATGACTGGAGGGGAATGAAAAGAAAATAAAGGTTTATGCCCATACTGTCATGTCTGTGCTTGCTCATTGAGTCCTTTTCTTCTCTTCTCTCCACTCTGATTTATGCCTCTCTTCTTTGCATAGGGAGGGGGGGAAAAAAAAAAAAAGAAGGGCTCACCATGTTTCCAGCAAAAAGGGAGAAAACAAGATGAGTAATTTCCATAATATATTATTACATCAGGAAAATTTAAATTTAGTGTTATAAATCTTTTTTGTTCACCAAATATGCTGTCAATTTGAAGAACAACTGTTTGGTTCTTTCTACTTTATCGTGTGTGAGCTTAATTAATCACAATGGAATCCTATGCAAACTATTTTCCAGCCCAAGAGGCAATTGTTTTCTATAGCACGATGTTTCCTTCTAACTAAGGATGGCACTAAACTGGAGAAAACATTAAAACCCTGATGTGCATCATAATGAACTCCATGCCAAGTAGTTATATTAATGTAATGGAGTTGAGATCTTAATTGCGCTCGTGGTTATATTTGCAACCTCCTTTTGTAAAGCCTTTTTATTTTACTAAATGATTTGAACGACGAGGTAGGAGAGGTTACTTGGCCTGCTAAACAGAGATGGGTTTCACCACGCTGAAGGAGGAAAAATGAATCTGGGAGAGAAGACTGGCTAATTTAATTTCGTAAAGTAGGTTTTATTCTCAGTTGATGATGGCTAAAATTGCTCTGTGAAAGCAATCTTTCCAGAGCCAGAAAATGTTCCCTGGACGCTTAAAAAGAAGTATGTCCAAGAGCCCTTTTTGTTCCTCCCTATGACAACCATTAGCTGCCACTGAAAAGCCTCCAGCTCAAGGGCTGAATCCTGTATGAAGCAATTTAGGCAGATGCATCCTTTGGCCTCTGATTGAAAGAGCTGATAGATGGTAATATGCCTTCTAGCCAAACTCAGCATGGGAGAGATTGCACGGGAGGAGCTGCAGGGAAAATCCTCCAGGAAGCCTTATATAAAACCGACATTCAATTAAGAATTATTGCCTGATGAATGCAAGAATGAATGAATGAGTGAGTTAGTGAGTTAGTGAATGAAGCTGTCAGGACTTGAAGTCACAGGGATGGACCCTCCCCTCCTAACAATTTCTTGTTCCTGCTCATCAGACACAGACTAAGAGGGAACATATTCACAGTTTCTAATGAAAACTCATGAATGTAGACATGGCAAAGATCACACTTCCCTCCTGTAGCTCAGCCAGGAATTATCTCACCACATGCTGGCTGTTTTATCAGAGGGAGAGGATGGTGGTCCTGTCTGGTTACATGGTACCTTTCAGAGAAATTGCTCTTGGGTCTAAAGACTTAGGGTTACTCTTTTTCCCCAGAGCAATATTTTCCTATTACAGATATGAATAATTGACTAAAGCGATCTTGCACTGTTGGTTGGGGCTGTTGGAGAGCTCGGCACTAGTCCTGCCACCAGCCCCAGGCTGGCAGATGATGCGCTCACCCTATCCTTGGTTTTATCCTGTTGCCTTCTTTTCTTGTTCTTGATGCCAGATTGTTTCTTTATTTACATATTTATTTATAGCTTGTACATTGAGAGTTTTGATAATCAACCAGATCCATCTCTATGGAGGGAAAAAAGAAAAGAAAAGAAGAGGGAAGGCAAAGAGATAAAAAGAGACACAGGGTTGAGTTAGAGGCTATGAAGCTTTCAGTCATTCAGAAACATCCGTGTTATCTCATGGAATGCCAGGCACTGTACTGGCTGCTGGGGGGCTTACAGTCCAATAGAGGTGAGAACATACGAACTGTTACAGAGCTTAGAGTGGTACTACACACCTATGAACAAAATGTCATGATGTAAGCAGAGAGAGCCCTCTCCCTAGGGGAATTGCTATTGGCCCCACTAAGGTGAGAAGGCATTTGTCAGGTAAAAAAAGGAAGAAAGGCTATCCCCAGCAGAGGAAGCACCACCTGCAGGCATACAAGATAATGAGAGGGGATGAGAGGCCCCATGTGGCAGAAGTTTGGTATTCTTGGGGTGGATAGAGATTAGAAGGACAGAGTCTGAGGAGTAAGAAGACAGTCCCAGTCAGATTTGTGAGGACCCGCAATAACGTCCTGTGGAGTTTAGATATGTATCCTAGGCATTGTGAAGTCAGCAGCAAGTTCGAAAACAAGACAGCCCTGTGGTCAAGTTAACTTTCTCCAAAGACGTCTCTTGGGATTGGAACAAAGAGAGACTGGAGAGAAAGACCACCTGAGGGCTCAAGTTTGGTGAGCAACGTTGAGAACAAGGATCAGCAGAAGACGGATATACAGATACCTCTGAGCTGGAACGGCAGGGTTGTCCTTAACTAATTGGACATAGAATCAGGAATGATAGTGCCTAGCCTGAGCGATGGAGGATGAACACCAGCCTCATCAAATACAGACTAGAAGGGAAGAGGACACTTAGCTGGGATGGAGGACAGTAAAGGTGGAATGCCTGCAGGAAACTCAGGTGGATAGCAGAGAGCTAAAAATACAGATCTGGAGCTTGGGGCTGGTACCAAGATGAGAGAATTAGATTTGACATTCCTGTGTATAAATAGTACCAAAAGTTATAACGAAGACAAGATCACTCAGGACATGAGCATGTACAATACAGACAGAAGAAAATACAGAGCTCCGTAGTTGGGAGTTTTTAAAAATGGTTTCAAGGGAATAACTAAATCTCCTCTTCTGGAGGTCTCTCTCTTTTTTTTTTTTTTTTTTTTAAAGGCTGGGCTTTCATCTTCCAGGGTAGTTTATGATAGCCATTCTAACAGGCAGACCTATCTTTTGGGTAATCTTTAAAATGATTTCAGGTAACTCTCCCAGGGAGAGCACTAAGCTCATTGGAAGAGCAGTCTGACACCTAGAGTCCGTACGTTGTGTTGAAAAAGCACCGAACAATAACATTAGCAGGAGGCCCCCTCTCAGTGCTTGAGAAAGAACACCTAATATCCCCCAGGGGACCAATGTCATGTTTGGAAGAAGCGGCAGAGGGAAAGAACTGGGCTGTGTGCCAGTATGAAGTGGTGTCTTCAGGCTGTTTAAAATACATCAGAAGCTATGAATGTTGCTTAAAAAAAAAAAAAAATAGGAGTGTCAAGTGGTAAGGAACCTCGGTGATGTCCAGAATATATAAACGTCAAGGATAGAGACTGCCCGCTAAATTTAGGTGTAGATGAATGACACCAGGAGTCAGGATGCCGGCGTGTTTAAAGAATTAAGAGAACAAAGAGAGTGAAACAGAATGGAGAGAGGCAGGGAAGAGAAAAGTCCTTGGAAAGGAAGAGAGCAGAAGGGCAAGGGAGAAAGCAGCCCTAGGGGCCAGTATGGACGATCTGACCATGAGACAGGAGCCAAGGTCACCATAATAGCCAGACTAAGATGGAGAGTGACCAGAGATTGTTGAGGGAGAGAAGTGATCAAGGAGAGATAGGATTTCTGGCAGCCAAGACAGATATAGTTGAAAGGAGAGTAAAGATTGTTGCTGGTCAATACAGTTCTGACCCGATGCAAACACGGAGCTCTGACATCCACTGTAAGGAGAAAGGCAAGTCTTAATTTATTTGAGTTTTTGTTTTCCCCTTTGTAGAATGGGAATAATGATACCCACCTTTCTAGGATGCTTGAAAATTCAATGAGATGGTAGATACAAGAGTTCTGGACCAAGCATGTTATAAGTGTTAAAGAAATATTTTTATTTCAAATGAACAAATGAATAAAGGCCAGATTGTGAGAAGTTTTGCTTATTTGGCTTGAAATTGACATAAAGCCTAAAGTGTTGACCAGAGCCCCAAGAAAGACAAAAAAGGAAGTAACTTACATATGTTTTGGGTTGAATTATGTTTCTCCCCACACCCTCCAGCAAAAGGAAAAAAAAATATATGTATATATTATATATATGTTGAAGTCCTAACCCCAGGACCTCAGAATGTGACCTTATTTGGAAATAGGGTCTTTATAGATTTAACCAATTTAAGATGAACTCATTAAGTTGGGACCTAATCCAATATGACTGGTATCCTTATAAAATGGGGAAGTTTGGACACAGACACACACAGAGAGGACAATGGGAAGACACAGCAAGAAGGCCAGGTGAAGACATGCAGAGATTGCAATTATGCTGCCACAAACTGTGGAACACCAAGGGTGCATGGCCACCAGCAGAAGCCAGAAGAGGTCAGGGAGCTTTCTCACCTACATGCTTCCAAAGGAGCACGGCCTTGCCAGCTTCTTGATTTGGGACTTCCAGTTTCCAGAACCATGAAACAACACATCGGTTACGTTAAACTATCCAGTTTGGGTACTTTGTTAAGGCAGGAAACTGGAAAACTAATACAACATCTAAGTTCAGAAAAATATCAAGGGGGAGGAGGAACTCCACACCGTGTGCCCAAACCTGCCATCAACAGTTTCAACAACAGGACAACTTGGCCTCACAATTCTGCATGTTGTTACTACTCAGGATTCTCTCGACTACAATTAATAATATGCCAACAACCTGTGTGTCTGTGGCATGACAACAGCCAAGGTAGGAGGAAGAAGGTGAAATGGTAAAGGCAAGTCCCCAGCAGGCCAGAGGCTGGGGCTGCACTAGGCAATTTCTTATAAGGGGAAAAAAAATCCATTGTATTTGCTCAATGGACAGAGAAACAGCAATATAGATGAACAAGAAACATGACAAATGTGGAATATGATGCCATCTGTATCCTTGATAAGAATCATAGCATTCACATTGTTCCAGCAGGAAACTCAAAACACAAACATGTGTCAAGTTTACATACCAAGTTCATACCAAGTTACTAATGAGGCAAAGAGAGAATTGGGAAATCAGGCAACATAGAGAAACATTTATAGCAGAGATAATCTTGAAAACTCAGGAAGGAAGAAGTTCAATGTTTATGTTACTTGAGAATGGGTTTATCCATCTGAAGGACGGGGGATGACGGGAACTTGACGCCAGGCCCTTGCTAAGCATAGAACACAACAAGTCCTCATTTTGACTCTCAATGGCTCCATTTTACAAGTGGTAAAACTGAGGCTCAGAAAAGTTCAGAGATGTACCTGAGCCAGTGAGATCCAGGACTGGGATTTCCACCCTGCTTTGCCTGCTTCCCAAAGCAGGCCCTGCTCCCCTCACCATATGGAACTATATGGATGCCAGTTAGAATAAAATGTCTCAGGAACCAGAAAATCCAGCCACAGAGATGGCCTGAGGTAGGGTCAAAAGACTCCATAAAGGTTTCACCTAGTGCCTGCCCACTTACTCCGGAGCCCAGGTAGAGCATGCACTCAGCTCTGAGCTTTCCCTGAAAGTCAAATGGGTGTTTGGGAGGTGTGTGTCTGTCTGCCTGTCTGTCTCTCTGTGAGGAGTTCCCAGCTCTCCACTGGGCCAGTGAGCAGTTGAGTGACTTTTGAGGGCCACCTGGACCCCTCTGGCATTGTCCCACTGCAGAGAGATAAAAGCCCCAGAACCCGACTGCTCTCCTTGGAGACCTCCAGCCCTGCCCCCAAGCCAGGTGTATGCTCCCCACATCCTGAAGTAGCTCATTACAATCAGAGGCTGAGTAGTAAAACAGAAATTAAATTGACACTTTGAAGCATTAATCCAAGCACAAATTAATATTCATCAACATCTGCTATTTGTTCAGGTGAGTGTTCAGTTTAAACAAAAAATAACATTCTTCCTACCCAGAGACAGCATTGCACCAAAGAAAACGGGCTCCGTGCTCAGGTTCTGGGTGTGTAGCCGGCAGGCGGGCTGGCTCCCTGAGGAGACACCACCAGTGACAGTCCTCCCAGAGGGACCCTGAATATCTCTCAATAAATCATTTTTGTTGGGCCACTTTTCTTCTTCCTGTCTTTCAAGACATAGCTCTTCCTTCTCCGAAGGGAAGGACTAGGAAGTCGGGTGATGTTTTTTTCCATCTCAATACTCGGCAACAGGTGCTGTCCCTGTTGTCTGCCATTTGATCATTATCATCAGTGCAGGAGAGGTTTCTTTGCTGGAAAATGACTAGCTAAATCTCCAAAGGTGTGTGGAGGGAACCTTGCTGGGGAGCAAGGTGGGGTAGTGCAGCCACGGGGGTCACGTGTGATACCTCAAGCGGCTCCATGGTAAAGCCTACCTGGGGACCGCCAAGGGGAGTGTTCGCTGGTGGAACACAGGGAGTACGGCCAAGCCAAGATCATCTTTAGAACAACAGAGTAGTTTTCAGGTTATAACCAAGCTAACAGCTCTTCTCTTCCTATCAAAAACAAACCAAATTTCTGAAAGCCCCCGTGTGACTACTGGCCAGGGTGGGTCTCAGGGAGACTCCAGACTCTCCCAGACTGTGGAGAGGCAGTCTGGGCCCTGGGTAACATAATGGCTTCAGTGATCACTCTGGACAGGATCTGGCCTTGCATTTTGACATTTCTCTCTCTCCTAGAGAGTTGAAACAGAGTCACTGAAATGTAGAAGAACAGTCAGTGAAGATAGTAAACAAATCAAGAGACTTGCAGTTCTGCCTACTTTTGACAAAAGTACCTAGTAGGGATTGCATGGGTCTGGTAACCAGCCTCTTCCCGTGTGAAATGGTGATGGAGGGATTTTGAAGTTTATTGACCATGAGTGGCAAGAACATGTATCAGTTAAGAGCAAGTACTCTAAACCCAGACTGTGAGGTTAAATTCCAACTTCGACACTTATTATCTGTGTGATCCTGGACAACTTCCTTAACCCCTCTGGGCCTCATTTTCCTCATCTATAGAATGGGAATGTTGATTGATTAAATGAGTTGAAACACAGGAAGTATTTGAAACAGTATCTGCCACCTTAAAAGTACCCTAGTAACTGTTAGCTAATTTCATAAATCTGGTCATGGGAATTGTGTATTAGAAAATCTCTGGTAATTCTATTAACAGAGATTGGTACAGTTCAAGGTGTGGAGTGAATGAACCATGGCTGGAACTGGTCAGTATATTAAAACCAATCTCTTCATTAGTTGAACTGCTAAAGCAAGTTCCATGAGGTATCTGGACTTCAGAAAAGGAATTTATTCCAAGGTGAATCCCTGCAAAGGTAATAAATATAAATATAAAAGCTAATATAATAGCTAAACAAAAAAATATAAAAGCTAAATATATTGGGGCCCCTGAGTAGCTCAGTCTTAAGCATCTGCCTTCGGCTCAGGTCATGATCCCAGGGTCCTGGGATCGGGTCCCTATGTCAAGCTGCCTGCTCAGCAGGGGAGTCTGCTTCCTCTTCTCCCTCTCCCTGCTCATGCTTTCTCTCACCCTCTCTCTCTCAAATAAATAAAAATCTTAAAAAAAAAAACAAAACTAACAAGAGCAGAGAGGTTATTTGGGCCATCCATATGAGGGGAGGATAGATGGTACCCGTGGACCCAGCCAGCAAAATCAAATGCTGCCAGGTGGTGCTCCCGGACCAGGGGTCAGCCAGGACCCAAGAGGCAGATCTGAAATGGGGGGAGGCCACAGCAGCTAAGACAGAAACACTCCCTGCTCTCATGGGGCCTACATTCTACCTGCAGGAGGAAAGGGAAGAAAGAGACAGACAAATTAATAAATACAGAAGCAAGAGTAATAGTAAACGGTGGTAAGAAGAGTGCAGAGAAGCTGACATGGTAGAGATGAGAGATCCTCTGAGTGGTCAGGGAGGCCTCCCTGAGCAGGTAACAGTGAAGCTGATATCTGCATGAAAAGATCCAGCCATCCTGACACAGACCACGGGGAAGGTGGTCCAAAGGAAAGAACACCTCACGCAAAGGCCCCAGGAAGGAGCATACTTGGGGAACTGAAGGAACAGAAAGAAAAAACAGGGCAGCTGGAGTGAAGTGGTTGAGAGAAAGTATAGTAAAATAAGAAATGAGAGAAGTAGGTAGGGGGTGGACACGTAGGGGTCCATAAAGCAATAAGAAATTGGGAATTCATTCTGAAGTGCAATAAAAGCCACTTGGGGATAGTTTTAAAAATATATTTATTTTTCAGAGCAGTTTTGGTTCACAGAAAAATTAAGAGGAAGATATAGATACAGAAATGTCTTGCATGCCCTCTGCCCCACGAACACTCAGCCTCTCCTATGATTAACCTCCCCACCAGAGGGGTGCCTTGTTACAACTGATAAACCTATGTTGACACATCATTGTCACCCAAAGTCCATTGTTTATGTTAGAGTTGGCTCTTGATATTGCACATTCTGTGAGTTTAGACAAATGTTTAATGGTATATATCACCACTAGAGATTTTTAAGAAGGGGGGTACTACCATAATGTGATTTATGATTTTAAAAGATCACTCTGGGGAAATGTAGTAAGCAGATTCTGACATTATTCCCAACAATCCCCACTTCCTGGTTTCCATGCTCTGTATAAATCCCCCTACCTTGAATGTGGGCTGGACTTAGTGACTTATTGTTTCTAACTAATGGACCATGGCAAAAGTGATGGGATGTCACTACCATGATTAGGTTTCAAAACCTTGCGACTAGCTAGTTCTCCCTCTCTTGCCTCCTCCCTTTCCCTGATAAAGCCAGCCGTCATGTTTAGAAACACTCTATGGAAAGGCCCACGTGGCAGGGAAGTAAGGGATGCCTCCAGCCAACAGTCCAAGAGGGAGTGAGCCCCTCAGTGTAACAACTCCCAGGAACTGGATTTTGTCACAACCAAATGAAGGCACTGAGAGGCAGATATTTTCCAGTTGAGCTTGATACCAATTGCCAGAGGATCCAGCTACACTGTGCCCGGATTTATAACCCACAAAAACTTGTTCTAAGTCACTAAGTTTTGGGGTAATTTGTTACACAGTAATAGATAACTAATACAGACTTCTGTGTTAAAAATGGATTTTAAGAGGACAAGAATGGGCACAGGGAAATAGTCATGGGGATATTGCAGTAGATGAGAAGACGGTAACTTGGATTAGGCCAGAGGTAGGTGAGGTAAAAGGAAGGGGACAGATCTCAGGGACACTTGGAGAAAAAAATGAATAGCGCTTGCTCTTGAATTGGATGCCATCTTGAGGGCAAAAGGAGGAAGCAAGACCAAAGGAGTCTTAGCTTGAAAAACTAGACAAATGCAGAGGTGAAGGAGAAGGAAGAAGCAAATTTGAGAGTCAAGGGCTAATATTAAGCTTTCTGTCTTAGTCATATTGAGTTTGAAATAATGCTTGCTGAATACCCAAGTGGAGGGATCAAGAAGTCACCTAAATAATTAGATTAAAGAGTCTGGAGTTCTGGGAAGAGATTAGGGCTAGAAAGTGGATTTCTAAGTCATGAGCATTTATAGGTAATATTTCAAGACATGCTACAGGATGAGGCCCCTTGGGGAGTCTATCAGTTACCCTGCTGTATAACAAGCCACACCAAAATTCGTGGCATAAAGGAGCCATTTTTATTCCACTCTCGAGTTCTGTGGGTCAAGAATTTGGACAGAGCACCACAGAGAAGGCTTGTCTCTGCTGTCCAATGCATCCCCAGCTGGGTTTAGACCTAGAGTACTACACATGGACTCTCTAGAGGCCTAGGCTTTCCCACAGTGTGACCTCCTCAGTCCTGGCAGCTCGGGATTTCAAAGAGCAATGTTTCAGAAGAACCAGGGGGAAGCTTCTGTGCCTTTTCTGATCTAGGCTCTGGTGTTAGGAATGATCTCTTCTGCTACATAACAAATGAGTCAGTAGTTCAACCCAGATTCAAGAGGAGGAGACAGAGGCTCCACTACTGCATCAAGAGAAAGTCAAGGAATGGGTAGACATGTTTTTAAACCACTACAAAGAGTAACACAGAAAAGAGAAGGGAATCCCAAAGGGAGCTCTGGAGCATTCCAGCATTTAGAAGTTGAGCAGAGGAGGAAGAACCAGCAAAGGAGTGAGACGAAAGTCAGTGAGGTAAGAAGAAGCCACTGGGTGAGTATGAGGTCATGAAAGCCAAGGGAAGATCTGTTTCCAGAAAGTAGGAGTTGATATTGTGCAAAATGCTTCTAAAAATTGAAATAAGATAAGGACAGAGGAAATGGGCTTTGATGATTGAGAGGCTCTGCTAACTTGACAGCTGCAATCCCTATGGGGTGGTGGAGACAGAAGCCACTGAGACTGGGAGACTGGGTAGAAAATGGGTAGAAAAGAGACTGCAAGGAAAGGAAAAGGACTCATCAACTATAAGCTGACAGTTGTGTGCGTACTTGTGGTTTACCTGTGAGACCCTTGGAAACCATCAAACCACAGATTCCTTGATTTGGAAGGTCATCAGCCGCACATTCTTGCACATTTCTGATCTTAAGGAGCCTATGACCTCTCACAGGAGCCCATTTTATCATTGTTAGAAAAGTTATTTCTTTCATAAAACTCACTTCTGGCACCCATTTGTCTCTGTCTGCCTGGAGCAGTATACAACCAGTCTAATTCTAAAGTCGTATGCCATACCAGGCTCTTTTTTTCTAGATGAAGCATCCTCAGTTGCTTCCCATCCTCAGTATCCCCATCCCAGATACTTCCTGATCTTCACTGCTCTCTTCTGAATCTGCTCAAATTTGTTTCTGTCACCCCCACAGTGTGGCATTCAAGACAAAACTCAACATCCTGGGTGCTGTCTGAAGATGTGAAGTTCTGTGCCAACCATCACCCCTACAGCTGTTTCAGAGTTTGGTCACACAGCTTTCTCTTACTGAGGAAACAAAGAGCCACCAGCTGTCATTCACAATGAGTCTAAATCACCATCAACAATATTTCGTGCAATGATCTCAGCTGATTGTTCTTCCATAGCAAAGTTACATGCCGCCAAGCCCAGGTACACTGAAGAACCAGCTAGAAAAAGGAAGTCTTTGGTGCCACCTCATGCACCTTGTTGCTGAGACTTTTTCTTTTGTACTAAGATGAAACACAAAGAAACAGGAGAGCTTCCTGAGGACACTGCTGACTCCCGTCAGTCTCTGGTAGACCAGAGACCTCTGAAAGGGTGATAGAGCGGTTGTGTCCAAGAAGGAAATCATGGTCCTGTTCCAGGATTCGTGACCAGTGCCACAATTTACCAAATCTGAATAGCTTCTAGGGCTTTTCCTTCTCTCTTTCCTAGGTGAAACTTAGAAGAACTCAAATCAAAGTTCTCTCCAAAATCCATTTGCAAGACTTTTAAGCTAGTTGTTTTTTGTTTTTTTTTTTAAACAATTTGTCTTTCTCCTGTTTTTTTTCTCTGAATCTGTTTGGAAGTATTTCTAAGTCATTTAAATGAATATTCATATCTCCAGACTATTTTTCTGCTTTAAAAAAAAAAAAAAAGGTTAGGAAAGCTTGCCTGGCACTACAGGAGAGTAGGATGAGAAATCTTTTGGTTAATTCTAACAGCTCCATCAGTATAGCAGGGAACACACACCCACAAGGTACACACCAGCAGGTGGGCCAAGGAAAAGCCCCACTGTGCTAAACAACTCCAAAAATGCTCTTTTTTGTTCTCTACTGGTACCTACCAGCATGGAGGTTTGGGTAGAGTAGACGGCTAAAATGATCTGAGCAAGTTGGAGCAGGGAAATTCTCATTACCCCCATCATGACTTGCCCTCTCTTTTTTCCTTCCGTGAAGGGCTTGAGACTCTATTTGGATAGAAAGAAATAAAATATAAAAGCTTACCCAAGGAATATTTGTTGTGAGAGTCTTTGTTCTAGCTATTCTCGTCCAGGATGTAATAGAGCAATGTAGGGTTAAAGGAAGGTTTAGACCCTTCTCCAAGTCGACTGAACTCTTTCCAAATTGAGAAGGCTGAGTGGAGATTGTAGCCTGAAAATGTGCATTTGCATAACTTTAGTATCGTGGCACATTCAATATAAACAGAGTAATTATTATGAGCTCTGTGATGTCAGTCCCCCATCATGGCATGGAGGGAGGAGGTCAAACCATGTTTCATGTCTAGAAGTCAGATTGTCAGAGAAACTAATCTAGACTATTTCACGTGTTAGATTTGGAACTATGGTCAAGTTTCATAAACCATTTTAGCCCATTTCCATAGACTTAAAATGGAAATAAAAGTGACTCCTTGTGGGCATAGTCCTAAGTATTGAAGTGCAGTAAGTTCACAGAGCTTGGCATAGGAACAGGTGCTGCATACATTTTAGCTCCTTTGTGTTTCTTCTTTTAATCCCTCCTGCTTGGGGATAACATCCAATCCACCAAAACCTTGCTTTGATCACATCACTCCCCTCTTTGCAACCTGTAGTCACCCCCCACTGTGCAGAGAATAAAACCCAGACCTCAGGATCACCCACCTCACCCTAACGTACCTTGCAAGCCGTATACTTCCAACTACCAGAAAAGAACACTCGGCTCCACTCTCTGCAGGACTTGCATTGCCCTGCTTCTCTGCTCTCTTGCCCATCTCTGTGCTCTGGTTTGCTCATGGCCTTGCCTGATCTGTGGGTACTATCCTCAGCCATCCCTGCCAATTAAAACGCTGCAAATCCATTAAGAACGAGCTCCAATATTTCTGATCCCTGAAGACCTCATGATGGGATCACTCTTTCCTTCCTAAGTCATGATCATGGACTAATTTACTTCTCATCAACTACTTGACAGGTGCTACATCTTGTTATTGTTGTTTACTTGCATATCAGAGGCACATGTCATATGATGTGATTACTATTTGTTGATGTGTTTACTTTCCCCACTGGACTCTGAACTCCTCTGGGGGCAGAAACTACATCTTTATCTATTGTCTTTATGTCTCTAGCATCTGACACAGTACCAGATGCGAGGTGCCCCAGAAATGATTAGTAAAATGAAAGAATGAAAGAATGACTTCTCTTTATCACTAAATTATGTCTTAGAAAGTAAAAAAGTGTGTCATATTGTTGTGTCTCTTACTAGGATTTGTGTCGTTCCTTGCAACTGTGAAATACTCAATAATATTTGATGATGAATAAATGGCTCCCCAAAATGGGAGTTCTGGGGGCGAACTGATTAGTATATACCATGGAGATTAGTAACGCAAAACTCTGAAGCCACACACTTCCACCTCACACTTAAGATATTTTAAAGTCATTTGAATTTCTTCTAGTTGGAAGAAAAGTGTACTTTGGCCAAAGAAGACGTAATAAGGGTCCTTTTTTGCCTCTATCTTTGCAAAACCCATAGGCAACCAAAAATAATAATAAAAATGTTGGGGAAGATAAAACTTTCCTGTCCTTAATGAAACCAGGAAATGGAAATAATAGAAAACCTTAAACCTACATATTCTGAATAGGGGCGATCTCATTCCAAGGAGATGCTGGGGATGATGTTTACAATGATGATGTTTTTAATGATGACATAACAATAGTTATGTCTGTGTAGTGAGATTTAGAATGAATTTTTTTCTTCTTTTTATCTTTCTTTGTTGATTGATTGCTTTATACTGAGCTACACTGTTTTGCTAAGTTCCATGGAGTTCTCCTTAAAAATATATATAATATTTGAAAGAACCTAGGTAGGCATCTCTAATTTTTAAAAAAGGAATATATATCACTTCCTATCTCTGCTTTTTACTTAAACCCTTTCTACCTACTGATTTTCAAGCTCAGTGACCTTAGAGAGCAAACACTAAGCTGTTTTGAACCTACAGGAAACCATTAGGAAGACCATTCTACCTTTCCAAATTCCCTACCTCTCTGGGGGTGATGCACTTAGTCAATTCCTAGGAAGGTTGCAGAAGCCAGAAAACCTTCTTTGGTTTTCACCCTCCAGAGAAAGGCCTTTCACAAATGTTAAAGGAATTGTTAATACTCTTCCCACACTACACAACATCATTCAGAATACAAATACTTGTAGTACATGGGAAGTTATAGTGTTGTGCATATATAGCTTCTCCATATATCTGAAAAGTCTTCAGACCCACCCCTACCAAAATATATATATATATATATATATATATATGTGTGTGTGTGTGTGTGTGTATATATATATATGATACTGAAAGGAAAATGGAAATTATTTCTTACCAAATTTTTACCTACTCCAAAGTTTTCTAAACCAATCTGACCCTCTATATCAGTCTCAAAATGACGACATGATGAGGCTCATAGTCATTATTATATGTACATTGAACCCATGGGTTCTGGCAGCTAATACCTTGGCCCACACGTGGACACCATATGAGGGGTAAGGGTAGAGAGAAATCAGACAAGCTCAAAATAAGCTAGGTATCTCCTTCCGTAAGAAAGCATCCAGAAGCATTAGGCAAAAGCCAAAATCTGTGAAGTCAAGACTTCACAGAAAAACACTCACGAGCCTGGAACCATGTAACCAACAAAAAGCCAAGTTAGACTAGATGAACTGGCCAATTCAAGAGACAGGAGCAAGAAACTAAATCTAGAAGAGTAACTGAGGGCAAGCCAAAGAGTAATATCCAGAAATGGGTTGAAGTCAGAAGGACCACAGTAGAAACAGAAGGGGGAAGATGTGGGTATATCTGGGCCCAAGTGGAGTTCTCTGGATGACTTGTTACAGCTTCAGGAGTCTTCAGTTGGATCAGTATAAGTCTCGCCTCCTTGATAAGTACTCAATGACAGACCAGACTGATTTAGGAGCCCTACAGCACTACTATAATTCCCTGAGTGTAACTTTACCATAGCACTGGCCATATTACCCTGTGAAGTTGATTCACTTGCCTGTCTCCACCACGGGGTTGCAAATCCCCTAAGAGTAAATAACATATCTTATTTGACACTGTATCTACAGCATCTAGAATGGTACTTGGCATACATTTCAAAAAATGCTAGTTGCATGAATGTGTTTCTGCATCTAGATTTAAAGGCAGGAATTATGGCTACTGACAAATAGCCAATGTCCTAAAACAAAACCCACAACATTACACCATTTTTCCTGTCACCGAAAGTCTCAAGTTTTTAGCATGTTTTACCATATCATTAAGTGCTTTCAGCCACCAGTAACAGAAATCTCAATTCAAAATGGTTAGAACAAGTAAAACTTATCTAATACACCAAAATATTCTGAGAAGGTGACTCCAAGGCCCCAGGCACTTCATATCTTTTTGACCTAACATCCTCAGCAATTCAGTTTGTCTTCAAGCCAGCTATCCCCATGCTCACAAGATGGCTGCCAAACATGCAGACATGACAACTTCTGGTAGGGGAATAGGGCTTCTCTTTCTATAGGGCTCTCAATAGACATACATTTCACATCTCTTTGGCCAGACTTTTGTCTCAGTTCAAATGTTAAAGCACTCACAAGAGAAAAGAGATCACTGTGATTAGTTCAAAGAAGCCAATGACTATGTGGGGGAGGATGGATCACCTGAAAAAAATCCCAGAAAAGCGGGAAAAGGAGATGGGCAGGTGGCCAGAAGCGATTACTATAATTGCCTACACCACCACTCATGGTCTGTCTCTTCCTGCTTGCATCCAGGCTTCTCTCCTACCATCACTTCTCTCTCAAATGCTGTGTTCCAGGCATACCTGCTGTTCCCTAAATATACCACAAAGTTTCTACCTGACAGATTATTTCTTTTCTCTGTGCTTTGGCTCTATGTTCTTGCTTCTGCCTAAAATGTTCTTCCCTATTGTCCAGCTAGCAAATGCCCACTCATCCTCCAACTCTCTATAGAAATATTATCTTCTCAGGGAAGGGTTTCTCGACCTCCTCCTGTAGTGGACTACTCTAACAATCTCCCTCCCCATGTCTTGTCTGCCACTTCTGTCGCAGCACCCATCACATTGAAAGGTGCCTCTTTGCTTACACCTTCACCTCTCCCATTGGACCAAGAGCCCCAAGGGAGCAGAGCTGAGCCTTACTCATCTTTGTATCCCCCTGCCTCTAGTACAGTATTTATAGAAACTCCACATAGGCTTGATAAATTGAGTAAAATTGAATGAGCTGAACTGAATCTGGCTGTGTGTAATATTTCCAGCAGTTTCTCTAATGTAACTGCTGTGAGAGAATTTTTGAAAGCGCAATCACCAGACAATTCAGTAGGGACCATGCTCTGAACTTCCCTCAACTGATGATGTTAGGGGAGGAACTTGGAGCCATCCAGAGCCCAGAAGCCACAGAGCTGGGTGTCCTCCCTTGGAGCACTGCCTATGGCCCTACTAGGGTGAACAGCTATTCTGGCTTTAACACCAAAAATCCTGGGACTCCTGGGTGGTTCAGTTTGTTATGCATCTGCCTTCACTTTGACTCAGGTCCTAATCCCAGAGTCTTGGGATTCAGCCCCTGCATCAGGATCCCTGCTCAGCGGAGAGTCTGCTTCCCATCTCCCTCTGCCCCTCCCCCTGCTTGTGCTCTCTCTCACTCAAATCAATAAAACAAAATCTTTCAAAACAAAACACCAAAAATCCTACATCCCAGGAAATTTCTCAGTCCTCAGAAAACCAGAACAGATGTCGTCAAATATACAACGGCCCTGCCACAGTGGATCTTTTCTCTACCACCTTAACAGAATCCCTCTCAAGAAGATCAGTCCTCACCAAGTGTTTCATGTCTGGGGAAATGAGAAAGGCTGTTTGTTATCATCTGTACTGAAGAAAGAGATTAAGATTTCTCATCTGGGGTTAAAGGTTTAAAAACCGCGGGTAGAAGCGAGCAAATTATAGAGACCTTAAATGGTTGTCCAGGGAAGAGAGTTACACAACATTAGTTGTTTCTAAGGCAACAACTTCTGAGATTTATGCCAAGATTTGGAACCATTTCCCTCTAGAGCAGATGATTATATGCTCATTTATCTCCAGAGAAGCCCTTAAAACCTCTTCTTTCTCAGAAAACCCATTTGGCTAAAAAACACAGTATTTAAGATGGAGGGTTACTCTGAACATTCCCAAACCTCCAGAGAAATTCTGTGGAGATCGCTATGCCATCCTAACATTTGGCTACAATTCCACGTGGCTTCGGTTCAGCAGAGTTTCACTGCTGCCGTAAGATCTGTTGCTTTGGAAGGAAATTCCAAATACTCAAATGGTTATTTAAATATTAAGGTCTCCTCAGAACAGTTCTCAATAGCTAGTCAGTCCACAGCACAAAATGGCATCCTGCAATTAGATTCACTGATGGTAATGAATGAGAGCAAAAGGTGAATCCCTCAGAGAAAGACCAGTCTCCATCTATAGAGAATTCTCCCAGTCACTTTCATTTATTTGTTTGTTTGTTTGTTTGTTTATTTATTTATCTATTTGACAGGCAGAGAAGCAGGCAGAGAGAGGAGCAAGAAGGCTCCCCGCCGAGCAAAGAGCCCGCTTCGGGGCTCAATTCCAGGACTCTGGGACCGGGACCCCAGCCCAAGGCAGAGGCTTTAACCCACTGAGCCACCCAGGCGCCCCCTGTCCCCCACCCCCGTCACTTCTGAAGGACAATACACAATAACGCCCTCTGCAGGCGGCTTTATGGTCTCACGGGGAGCTCCACTCAGCTCTTGCCTACAGCTGCCTTTCTTCCCCGTGCATGGCAGGACAACTACTCTCAACACCAGTCTCAGTTGTCACCCAACAGTCCATCCTGTTGTTGGTAACGGGGTTCTAAGACTGGAAGAGAATCATATCCCCTGCTTTGTTAGAACCCTCAAACTGAACACTTGAAGACCAAAGGACTATGTCTTATTTCCCTTTGAACCATACTACCTTGGTTCTTACTGCAGCTCTGTCACTTACAAAGCTCATGGAACATTGATGAACTTGCTTAACACCACAATGTCTCTGTTTTTCTGAAAATAAAATGGAAGCAGTAATAGTATCAACCTCATAGCATTGTTCTGAGGATTAAGTGAATAATAACTAATAAATGCTTAGAACAGAACCTGATCCATCATAAGCATTATATAAATATTAGCTATTATTATTCTATGTAGCAAACACAGAGATAAACAAAACTGTTTACTGAGCTGAACTGAAGTTTCCACTCCCTGACAAGGCACTTTCCAAGCTCTTATCATTACTGATTCGTACAGCTTCTTTGTTGTTTAGTTAGAGATGTGCCCCCTTTTCTTTGGTCAGACACCTGGCCATAGCCATCAGAGGGCCTTAGAAGAAAGAAAAGGCAGGAGAGTCGTGATCTCTGGTCTCTGCACAAGTTCAAGTTACAGCAGGTCCACTCAATGCTAGCACTTTGAAAACTCAGAGGAGAGGAGCACATATCTGGCTGGAGAGCTCAAGAAAGGCCTCATGGAGTTTCTGTCTTAACTGAACCTCAGGAAGTTTCAGTGGAGGTGGAAAAGGAGCACATCTCTAAAAGAGAAAGCAGCATGCTCTACTGGAGAACCATAAAGTATGTTTAAGAAATACTGGTAAGCCCACGTGGGCATGGACCATGGAGGAATCCAGGGCTCTGATATACTGTCACCACGTTCCTCCCCATTGAAAGCCCCAAGGATAGCAGAATAGCCAAGATTAACCCAGAGGTCATGTCAAGAAAGAATTCATTTTTCTTTTCCAGTTCCCATCAGTACCATGTGGCTTCAAAGTCCAAAGAATCAACTAAGCAGCTTTCGTAAACCGAAGACAGTTAGTCTGAATTTGAGATTGAAAGGAGACACCTTTTAAATGGCATCTTATACCTCTATTCTGCAGAGCACACAGTAGGTGTGTGAATAACCATTCCCATTGTGCTGCCCAGAATCACTCAGATGGAAAAAGCAGACATTACCAACGGAATCCAGCCAACCAAAGCAGCTGGGGTGAGTACATTCTGTATAGAGAAAAAGGTGTGAAGCCCAAGCTCACAGATCCTGTGCTCTCTGGGTCAAGATGAGGTTCTTAAAAGAAGAGAAGGATGATCAATGAGGTCACTGGCAAGCAGCTGTTCTGCTCCCTGTCATTTGAGCTTCTCTGCATGAGAAGAATGGTTCTCAACCTTCTATATCCTGTGGCCAGAGTGGCTCCCTCTCGTCCCATCAGTCACTCAGTCATCTAGGCCCCACGATGATGAATGACATTAACATGCCTGCAGACACCCTCCTAGATTGTTCCACAGGGCCTCTCAGTTAGCCCCCAAATCTTAAGGCCGAAAGAAAGAGGTCATCCAAATTCTGCCCTGATTCCAAAGAAAAATGGATCCAGTTTCTTCAAAAACAAAATGGCATGAAAATAGGGTATAGGGAAGGAAGAACTGTTGTAATTAGAGTTTTACAAGAACTAATAATTAAATGCAGTGTATGGGCCTTGATTAGAGTCTGATTTGAACAAATCAATGGACTTTGTAGACAATCAGGAAAATTTAAAGATGGAATCCATGTTAGATGACATTAAGGAATTACTCCTAATTTTGTTAGGTATGAATGGTACTGTGATTATGTTATTTTTTTTTCCTTCTTATCGTTTAGAGATCTAGTGAAGCATTTAGAGAATTTCTACTCTGAGATTTGTTTTAGAATACTGTAGTTACTAGGATGCGAAAGGTAAGTGGTAGGACAAAAGATGAAACAAAACTGGGGAAATGTTGAAAAGTGTCAGAGTTATATGGAGACATGTGGTTTTGTTACACAGTTCTTTCTAAAGCTGCATATGTTTGAAAATTTCCATAATAAATTAAAAGAAAAATCTCCCCAAGCCCACTCACAAAGTGGAGCATTCCATTTCACTGAGCACTTGCATAAGGAAGTCGCTCTACTTACTGGGCACAGCAAGCAAAGGAAGAGAAACAGGAAGCGCACCTGACTCCCATTCCTCACAGATTGCCCCACAGCTGAACCCAAGAAAACACATGTCTCAGACTCAGCATTTCATGAATGTGAAGATGCTGGGCAATAGACGTGCCCGTCTGTGGTAGCACTTAGTCCACGAGTTAATAGTTTCTAGGCAGACACCGCCATCTTGCTTGTCCCCGGGAAAGTCCAGATTCTAGCTGGAAACAAGGGAAGAATGTCCCAATGCAGCACTGTTCTTCATGGAGTCTCAACCTTCTTATGCTGCTTCCCTCTTCCTGCCATATTCCTCCCTCCTGAAAGGGTGTTATGACAGAGGTAGAGACCTCCTTCTCCTAGTCCTTAGATCCCTCTCTCAGGCAAGTGAGACCTTGATTATTATTGGCTGAATTCTTTATCTTACTTGAAGAAACGGCTATATACAGTACAACTTAGGAATTAAACCATTCTACTGCCAGGTTGTTCTGACCTGTCCAAAGCATCACCAATCTTAATACATTTATACTCTATAGAAGAAAGTATAATCAACACTAAGACCTGAACATTTTCAGTACCGTTTTTTTTGGTTTTTTTTTTTGATGCAGGCTATCATACCCTGATGGAAAACCATACTCCTTCATCTGTCAAGGAAAAATTTAAAGAAATACCTATTTTTGAATGACATACAATCTTAGTAATATTATGGGAAGCAACTCAAGATTTAGCTTTCAGCAGATTTATAAATAAGTCTAATAATATATACTAATAATGGTCAAGGTGGCAGAAGAGATTGAAGTTTATGCACAGAAATCATAAGGACTTGGGCCATCAGTCTGGCTGACAGAAAGGAGCTTATCAAGGACACTGGGGAATGGCCAGAGGAACGGGAAGAGGAAGAAGAATGAATGTATAACAGGTGTGGTCACTGTTAGTAACTGTGGTTACTTCTAGTCAAACAGAAAAGACATTTGTCAGTAGACAGAGGAAGGAGAAAATTAGGATAAACACTATAAAGCCAAGGTGATTCAGAGGACATCCAAAGGTTCTAGGTGTCCGTTCCCAACAAACAGAGCCATCAGGAAAAGTACATCACACTTAAACTATGCAACATGAGACAGTGAAGGAGTGGATTTTCATTAATGGTTGTGAAAGTCAACATCCCGTCTCGAGGTTGAATGAATACCAGTGGTGGCACAGGTAACTGGGCGAAATTGCTACCCTCCAGCCTCAAGGAGGCTGTGGCTTGGGAAACAGGACACCAAAGACTAAAGAAGGCCTTTGGAATGGTTGTAGATGAAATCAGTATGGCAGGGACCACAGGGGCCGCTGAGCCCAGCAAAAGACAGAATAAGGCCCCAATATGACAAAAGTACAAAAAGAGAGAAAGAAAAATTGGAATAGCTGCGATGTACTGAACATTTACTTTCTGTCCCACTATCCCCACACCACCCTGCAAGCTGAATAACATTATCTTCATTTACTACAGGAGGAAATTGAGACTCGCATCACCCAGCTGTCAGGAGCAGACTCAGAATTCTATTGCTGGTTCTGACTTCAAAGTGTAGGCTTTTAGTTATTACTCATGGAAATGAGTAGAAGAGTAGACCAAGAAGATTAAAAAAAAATTGTAGGTATGACATGAAGAAAACTTTTTGCAAAATATTTTCAAAATATACTCGGATTGAAAATGAGACAGAAAACTAGATATACTCTGTGACTGTGTGTGCTTCTCTCTAATGAGTAGGATTATCATATAGACTCTTCTTTTTGCTTCTCTGCATTTAAGGTTTTTTTAAAATCATGAACATAAATTGCTTTGCAATGAGAAAAAAAATTATATTTAAAGTGTGGAGGAGGTTTAGCATCCTAAATTCTCTGCCTATGTTTCCAATAATTGTCTGTCTTCTATGAAAACATAAAGCCTTTGGCTGAGTTGGCAATATAGTACTAACTCGAAGACAGGAAGGCCCAGAGGACAGAGACAACATCCAGAAGAACTGACAGTCTAAGACTTAGGGCAAAAGAGCAACATCCCCATAAGCAGAAAAACGATCAGTCTCAGATATGCTCAGCTGTTATCGCCCTCCTGTGATTTCTCATCCTGTGAATTATTCCAGTGCTTGTATATTTATTTTTTAAACATACAACAGAGGAGTTATTCTCCAAGTCTCTATCAGCTCAAGTATTAACAGCTTCCAGCTGAGAAAATATCTTTTCACTTTGCTTAAGCCTAATCATTATTTTCTCCCTCCTCTAGGAGTTTTGGTATCATACAATGGATCACAGTACAAAAGGCCATGTGGGTGATTTTTTATAATGTTGCTTGTAGACATACAGTGTATAATTTGGGTATAAATCTATTTAGAGATGTCACCAGTTTGAATTCTCTTTCTAAAAAGAAACACTTTGCCCCCCTTCATTCTTTGGAAGGCTAAATATAAATGTGCCCAAACTAAGAAGCAAACAAAGAATAAAAGGGTTTCTTTTTGAAGTTTCGTCTTATTTCTCAAAATCTCTTTTTTAAAGGTGAAATTACAGGGATATGGAACTTTGCACTCAAAACTTTAAATGTCTAAAATGTAAAACTGTATGTCACCACCTGAGGAGGAAAGCACTCCTTCTCAGATGGAAAAATTCTTCTAAATAGAAACATGAAATATTCAAAGCAAGTAACTCTTCCCCTAGCCCAAGATCCCTGGAAGAAATGGATTCAACTCTGTACTGTGTTTTCTTGTGTCAGTTTCAAGTACCATTGCCAAGCCTGTGCTGGCCAACCTACTGAGCTACAGCTTCTTGGTAATGAAATGAGTGAGGAATACATTCTCTTTATGAACCAATTTCCTTTGTTCCAAGGTACCTAAACAGCGTATGCCTGCACTGGCAGCCCATACAACTATCTTGCAAATGCCTGCCTTTCACGATTAAGAAACTAAAGGAGAAATGGCTTCTAAGCACACCTGTGACACCGATGGTTAGTAGACGTAACTCCAGATCCTTTCTCCCATGTGTTGGGGTCCTCCTTTTTGTCTTCCATAGGTCCCCCTGCCATCTTTCGCTCTCCTCTGCTCCATTTTACTTTTTTAATTAAAAATAGTCCTTGGAAAGTAATACGAAATACAGCCTCATTCCAGAGTGAATGACTAAGAGCCCAAAGAGTTGTCCCTTCCCCAGACCTCTCCCCTACCTACTCTCCCCTCAGATACTACTGACTATGGGATCCTCAGAAAAGCCACAGTCATCACAGGGGTGTGATGTCTTAAACTGCAGAATGTCATCAATCAGTCAACCAGAAAGAAGGCTCTGGCGGGCCAAGAGGGATTTCATACTCTTGACCACAGCCCGTAAGTGACTATCTCAGGTCAGTGACAGCATCTTCCTACAAGATGGGCAAGTAAGGGTTTGTTTGTCCATGGTATACATTCAGTTTCCTCCCCTACAAAATGGCAATGACAATAACAACATAGGCTTCATATGGCTGCCATGAGAATTAAATGAAACAATGAGTGGGAAGCCCCTAGCACATAGAAAATAATCAATAAATGTTAGCTTGTTAGCGTCTTCTTTGCTTTTCCTTCATTTATTCACCCATTCAATTAATATTCAATGAACCAGCTTCTTCTCAAACTTGAATCACTTCCCAGTGGTGATATGAGTTAGAGCTGCGGGACATGCCTGGTCTCCTCCAGGCTAGTAGGATACAATTTAGTACCCCTTAGCATAATGCACTAATTGGTCCCTTAGTGACCTGAAAGAGTTAATGCACTATTGTAGGGTTTAATCTACCACTTCCTGACAAAATGAGTCTTAGATTTTTTTTATACAGAAGTTCCCTAGAATTATAGTACACAAATTCTCTCACCTTCTCTTTCTCTCTCTCTGTATCTCTCTCTCTCTCTCTCTCTCTCTCACACACACACACACACACACACACACTCACTCTAAAACTCACTAAGAGCAGTAAGACAGGTAAGAAAATAAGGTTAAAAGAGTCCATTTAGAGTTTACTGAGTACTTTTTTCAGATCACAAAGCAATGTACTATAGAAAACTCCAGAAGTTCTTAAGTCTAAATAAGACACAAATTTTTCATAATCTTACAAACCTCACCCCAAATAGTTTTCAGGAAATATTGCAAATATTTTGTTCTATTTTCTTTTAAACTTTTTTACTCTTATATAATACATATTCCATAACTCATACACTATCACGTGTATTTTAGGTACTGTGTGTTGCTTTTATAATTAAAATTATTTCATGAACATTTTTCTAAATCATCAAAATTCACTAAGCTATTTTAACAACCACCAAATGTCCATCATATGGACATTCCATGATTTGTTTAGCTATGAGTCTATCATAGGACATTTAGGGTTCTTTCTGGTTTCCATTATAAATGATTTGAGATATACCACTTCATACATATATTTTTAAATTCATTTCTATTATTTCCTTAGGATGGATTCTTTTTTTTTTTTTTAGATTTATCTATTTTAGAGAGAGAAGGAGCATGAGTGGGAGAAGCAGAGGAAAGGGAAGAAAGAATGTCAAGCAGACTCCACACTGACTGCAGAGCCCAATGAAGGGCTCGATCTCAGGACCCTGAGATCATGACCTGAGCCAAAACCAAGAGTCAGACACTTAACCGACTGAGCTACCCAGGCAACACTAGACTGAATTCTTCCAAGTAAAATTATCAGATAAAAAAGTACAATCATGTTGAAGGCTTTATGAAGATTACCAAATTGCTTTGCAGAGACAAGCAGTGTTTGACAATCTCTTTTTACCACATTTTGGCTAGCCCTAGCTGTTGATCCAATAGATAAAACATCAAATTTTGTTTTTGTTTTAATTTGCAGCATTACGATTACTAATGACATTGGCTATTTATTCCTGTTTATTATCCATTTGCTCTGTTTGTTCTGTGAATTGTAGGTTTATGTTTTTGCCCATTTTATTGAGAAGATAGAGGTTTTATTATCAGTTATATTAACTCATTATATATTAATATTTTCCCACTGTTTTATTTTTAATCTAAAATATTTGCTTGATAGAAAAGGGCCATAGACCTCGAGCAAAGCGAAGGTATTTTTCTTGTTCATAAATATATCCCATCAAAATATCAATAATACATAATTTCCTTGTTTGTGTTTAAATTTTTATGATGTTTTTGACACAGAGTTTGTAATTTTAAATATTAAAATCAATCTCTTCCTTTGCTATTTAATCTATTGCTTATAAACTTACATAGTCCTTCCCCATCTGGGATAAGGTAAATATTTACCTAAAGTTTCTTCTAGTGTTTTGAAGCATTTTAATTTTTATGTTTCACTTTCTAATTCATCTAGAATTTACTCTATTGTATAGCAAGAATGTAATTGAATCTTTCTCAAACACATATTTTCCAGTGCCAGTTATGAAATAATTCACCCCATGAATATTAATTTCCTATAAATTAGCATCTATTTATGAAGCATCTATTTATGAAAACATTGTTTTCTCTTCCTATGCCTATTATTGGTTTGAAGTCTCGTAGATCTGGTCATTCCCTTCTCACCTTTAAGTCTTATTTTTCAAACTGTATCTATTCTAAGCTGTTCTTTCCTTCAGATAAAATCTAGAATTATTTGGTCAAGTTCTCAAAAATTCTATTACATACAAATTCACGAACTTGTCGCATTCTCAATATTTCTTTCCCCTTTCTTCCTGCCAGTGGAGCTCCTGTTCTGTCAAGGGAAGAATGGGCATAGCCTCTGATGATTAATTTATTTCCATGGTCATTACACTAAACAAGTAAATCTGTTTCAACTAACAAGGCAGTGATGGCTTTAAAATACATCCACAGATTTTTTGGTGAAAGGGACAGTGTTAGCCTTGCAAGTCTAGTTTGTAAAATGTGACTTCTGCCTTGCTCTCTCTTGAACTGCTTGTTCTGGGGGGAATCCAGCTGCCATGTTGAGTGGAAACAACATGGAGACTACGGAAATATCCATGTGGTGGGTAACTGAGGCATCTGACCAACTGCCACCTGGGCAGTGAACCATCTCAGAAGCAGATCCTCAAGCCCAGGTACACCTTCATATGATTGCAACCCCTACCAGCATCATGACTAGAACTTCACAAGAGACCCTGAGCCAGATCTATCTCACTAAGCCTCCAGGGCATTTCTGATCCATAGAAACTGTAAAATAATATTTATTTGGGTTTTGTTTTCATCTGATATTTCTCCTGCAGTAGCCTCGTTGTTGTTGTTGTTGGTTTTGTTGTTTTGCCACTGTTTTGGAGGTTATCTGTTCCACAGCAATAGATAACTAATACAGAGGTATAAGCAGAAGTCTTCTGTAGGCTCTGCACCTTTCTAGACAAATAAGAAAGATAAAGTTGGAATCACTGTTTTTCCTCCTTAAATATGCAGGTGTAATGCCTAAAGAATAGCAGCCATCTTACAACCATGAAGCGACAAGCATTTGTGTGAAAGTTGGTGCATTAAGGCTGACGCAACAGAAAGACAGAAAGTTGGATGTTTAAAGATACTGCTGAGCAGCTGGAACAATAAATAACCACAACCAGCTGGTAAATAAGTCTTAAAACCAGCAAATATATCTCTCTCGTTATGTGAGGGAAATAAACACTTTGTCAGGTGCCTGGATGGCTCAGTTGGTTAAGCATCAAACTCTGGATTTGGGGTCCAGTCATGATCTCAGGGGTCATGAGATCAAGCCCTACATTGGGCATGGAGCCTGCTTAGGATTCCCTCTCTCCCTTTCCTCTCCCTCTGCCCCTCCTCCCTCCCTGCCTGTGCACATGCACTCTCTTTCTATACAAAGGAAGGATGGAAGGAAGGAAGGGAGGGAGGGAGGGAGAGAGGAAGGGAGGGAGGAGGGCTTGTTTGATTGACCTCTGGCCAATTAATTTGTTATTGCCACCAAATGCATTCCTAATAATGGTTGGGATCAGATGTTGCTCCATGGTTATCACAAAACCAGATATTTTGTGAATATGAATGTGATTTTAGAGTTATGAACTTTAACAGCTCTAATGCAATAAAAAGAAACATATGTAGACTTCCTTCAACAACTTTGAGTTTATGAAAATAATGGAAGGTGAATTAATAAACACCAGCAGAATCTAGATTACTTCAGGGAAAAATGCTTCAGCGTCTTTAGCATACGAACAGACTTCCTTTTGCAGCATTTTTTGGTGCTGATGTAGATTAACCCATGGTCACATTGCCTGCAATCAGGTATTGATCACAATTCTTGAAAATGCCCACGAAACACAAAATCCAGTAAAAAGTGTTTTATTTTTTTAATTCTGTAATCCTACATTTTATAGCAACTCTGCATGTCTTTTAATGAATAATTAAAAGCAGCTATCCTGCAAACATTGTTCATACATAAATTAGCTGTCACCAGCATTCCCCAGTGAGGTCATCCACTTACTTGTCTCAGGACGTTATTTAATCTTCAAAACATGAAAACATATGTCATTTTATTTCTACCGTAACTATTATATTTTACAGAGTATATTCTCAGAAATGGTGCCATTTGCACAGCTACCAGAATGCCTAAAATGTCAAGTCATGATGACTATGCAGAGCCACCCGAGCTCTCAGGCCAGAGTGTTAACTGCCATGATTAAATGGAAATGTTGGACAACTGTTTTGTATTTGTAAATATTGAACATATGCATACTCTTTGGCCCATCCGTTCCGCTCCCAAATACGTAACCAACAGAGATGGTACATATGTTCACCAAAAGATATCTGTAAGAATGTACATAACAATGTTATTCATAATAGGCAAAAACTGTGAACAACCCAAATGTTCATTCACAAGAGGAAGGATAAATGAACTATGGCATGTTCACCCAGTGAAATGCTGGAGCAATGAAAAGGAATGAACTATTATGACCAACAACACTGATTTCCACAGCCTCAGTGTTGAATGCAAGAAGACTAAAAAGAGTCTATACTGTAGGAATCCACTTCTTTGAAGTAAATTTTTTCTTAAAAAAATTGAACAATCAAACTAGTGACGACAGAAATCAAAACAACGGTTAACCTGGTCAGGATAGGAAGTGGAAGGGAGCACAGGGGAGCTTCTAGGGTCTGGTAATTTTTTACTTCTTTTTTTATTTCTTCACCCGAGTGGTTTGTTCCCATGAATGGGAATATTCAATGTGTAATTTGTAAAGATTCATCCATGTGCATGGTTTTCTATCTACGTGTTACACTTCACTTAAAATAGTGCCATTTCTTTCCATTTATTCCTACAGTATAATTTTTAATGCAATATATTTAAGTGTTAATATAAAGCAGGCCAAGTTTGTGACTCATAGCAACTCTTGCTTCAACAAACTGAAGGTAGAAAAAACTGAAACCACTGTTTAAAACAAAATAAAACAAAAAAATAGTTGAGCCATTTGGTCCCCCCAAAAAAAAAAAAAAGATGAAAAGCTGGGGTAGTATGTTTCTGGGTAGGACAAAATAAATATTACCAGTAGTCTCTCTTTTCTTACCCCTTGGGCTAAATTGGGCCTTAAAGGAAGAGTGATAACAGAAGAGATGGAGGAGTTTACCCCTTGCCCCAACTTCCTACTTCTGATAGAATGTGATGTTGACAAATGGGTAGTACAGGAAGCTGGCACATGGCCATATCTGGATTCTTGATCGACCTTAATTTGAATACAGCTAGTTTGGGTTGACCTACTTCCCAATATTAGCACTGCACAGGCTGTCCACTGGAAGTGTGGGTGATCAGGAGAGCATCTAGGCCAACAGCTGCTTTGGACACCTATCAAAATTCACCTCTGCACCCATGACTCTGACTTTCACGTCAGATTTTGGATTTCAGAAAGATTCAGGCTTCTGGCCAGTTCTGCTCTGCCTCTCACGTCTGCCCGTAGGCATACTCTCAAAGACAGTACAAAGAATGCATATTAAAGATGACTTCTCAGGTGCTTAGAGCTTTATTGGAGAATCTTTCTGGAAGTCGGATGTCCAAGATGGTGGTTTTCCATCTTAGAGAGTATGCCTGAAAACCAGATGTCTTCCCAGAGTCCAGGAGTTTTGCCTCACACTTGGTCCCTGCCCCCCATAAAAACCTATTCAGAATTTGGCCAGGAGGTGGGAAAAGATATATGAAGCAGCTTAAATACTTTTACAATAAAAAAAAAACAACTTATCCAAGTCTAGAGAGATCCACAAAGACTATGTGATATGAAAGAGTTACATGTTTATAACAGTTCTCACAATTTATATATGGCAAATCTGTTTGTCCCCGAGAGTGAAAATGGCATGCACCTTTACTTCTTCAGGTGCCCTGAATTTGGAGGTTTAAAATAGTTCTTTGTAGTGCCTGCCTGGGATTTTGATAGATGCTTCGGGCTATTGGAAAACTTTAAAAGGGATTTAACAAGAAACTGCATTGCACCATTCTCTTTTAATCTGTGTACATAGTTGTCTAGTTATGGCTAGCTTTAAACCATCCAAAGGCCGGGAGCATTTTAAATCCCATTTGTTTCTTGAGTGGACTGTTCATTAATGAGCTTATGTGCTTGCTTGTTTCTGAGGTTAAATCTTATTTCTACATCTACTTTTTCTAATAATTTTTTGTTTTGATTTGATGGGCAAAATGTTATGTGGGTTCGTTAATTGTACACTGCCCAGACTTGGGAATTTGTTTTAAAATCATGTTTTAAATAGCCAAAACTTAACATACCCTTAACGTGTTTCTTTTATATGGTAAATACCCCAAGCTTAGACTTATTTTTCCTTCAGGTTACTGTTAAGGACTAACAGCACATATCCTACCCCACTCTTCAGCATTCCCATCCACCAAAATAAGTCCATTTTTATTCTTCTCATAAAAGACTCAAAAAAGACTCTAAGAACACATTTATTACACCGTGCCTCTCCAAGAAGTCTTCTAGTATGCCTTTTCTTAAAATGACGTACTAGAGACAGCCCCAAAAGCATCTATGGATTTACAAGACAGAATGCTTTCTCAGCTCACAGTTGTGGGTCTGCCTCTGAGTGGAGGGCGCCATCTTGACACATCTGTAGGGAGCTCTCATCGAAAGCTGAGAACTCAAGCCATTCCTACCTTTCACCTGGGCTCTCTTTCTCAGCTCTGCTTTTTGGTTCCTCTTCTGAGAAACCTCTTGGAAGTAATTCCACCTTCTCTTACATCCAAAGATGAGGATGTCTTGCTCAGTAAGCAAATCCAACAGTAAAACTCTATCTTAGTCAGGGGCACTCCTGTGAAAATGACAGACACACAGTAATGGCCGATTGGCAGTGGAGGATGGGCAGGGTGGGGGCGGGGGGAGTCAGACATTCGTTTACAATAGCATAACCCCACATTCATTTATTTACTTATCTTCCAGATGGGCTTCAGAAAATGTTGGAGGTGGTTATATAACCCATCTCCAAAGAGCAAAGTAATTAGTACTTTCAGGTCATAATGATTTGGGAAGGGGGTAATTATACCATCAAAATCCTTCTGTCCTTGTAATAACCTACATCTAAAGTGAAGATTAAAGTTATTCAGCCTTTGAAGAGCAGCTTTTTGTTTGGGGATTTTCAAGTATGCTTGTCAGGTGTATGCCCATCACTGGTAACATCTTCGGAATATACTTGTCGTCTCTCTGACATCAGTAAATCCATTCGTTCCCAGCTGTAATTTATCTCTTGATAAATCATGCTATCAAGCTGAAGTGTGAAAGCAATACCCTTAGGACATAAAATACCACTGAATCTGCTGTTTGGTTAATTTATTACTATTATTAGGGAACTGACAGGATTACTTTAAAAATCGAGTGCCCAGAGGCCCCAGATTTTTATCAGGTCTTTGATACTGGCATGGTGTTCAATCATACCCAGCTGACCCAGCCCCTTCCCCCTGCCTCCTTCTGCTGCCAGTCCCTTTGGGGAATTCTTCTGGGAAGGGGAGGAATGCCTGAGCTGGGTGTAGTCTCCTCGAAAACATTCAGACAGATAGGTAGGTCTGACAGTCAAGAGATAAAGCTCTGAGGCTTCTTTCTCGAGAAGTTGTTTGCTTTTTTAAAAGGACTGCCTCTCTATTCAGACCATGACAGCATAGCTTTATGTATGTTGAGGCATAGCACTAAAGACTGACATGGTACAGCGACAGGAGTTCCAAACAGGAGGCAGCAAACGTGACTGGAAATCCTAACTCTGGCATTTACTAGCTGTGTGACCTTGGACAAGCTACTTAGTGCTCTGAGCCTTACTTTCTAGAGCTGCTAAATGGTGTTAATAACAGGATTGCTGAGAGAATGAACTAAGGTAGACGTGCTCACCTCATAACAGGTGGCCAAAATTGTGGCTCCCTTTTAATACCATATCTTTAAAGCAGATTTTATAGGGATGTATCAATGATCTAAATTTTTCAACCACTAGTGATTATCTACTTCTCTGTCCTACTCAGATGTGTTCTAATGTGGGATTTGACCCAGCATTGGGCATTAAAATACATAATAAATAAAGACACCTTCATGACATGAGACTTTTTTCACAGCTTAGACCCTAAGGAAATGTAGGTTAAATCCCATTAAAACAAATGCCATAACTGACCCCAACCTTGCAAAAAGAGAGTGGACAGGGCCTAAGAAAGAGAGACTAAGCTACAGCTAACCTAACGGTATTTCAAATAATACTTAACACTTTCAACATTCTAGCATGAGCATTGTTGTAAGAGAAAATATCCAGGGAGCTCGTTTGTGCACATGCTGGTTGCAAGTCAGGAACTTACTTAAATTTCAGCTACTGTGCTTTGTACTCTTTTCAGCCTTCTCCTTGACAAAACATTTCCATTGTTCCCTCAGGACTTTTGCACTAGCCAGTCTCCCAGCCTAGGTTATTTGTCCCTGATCTCAACCAACCTCCTTTCACCACTTTCATCCAGACCTGAGCTCAAATGTCACTTCTCTAGAGGGGCCTTCTTAAAACATCTTACTAAAATAGTCCCCATACCTGGGGTGCCTGGGTAGCTCAGTGGGTTAAGCACCCAACTCTTGGTTTTGGCTCAGGTCATGATCTCATGGGTCATGAGATCCAGCCCCAATTCAGGCTCCATGCTCAGCAGGGAATCTGCTTGAAGATTCTCTTTCTCTTTCTCTCCACCACCCACTTGCTCTCTTTCTCTCAAATAAATAAATAAATCCTTTAAAAAAGATGACCATCCATTAATTGGTCCCTTACTCTGCTTTTTCTTCATACCAGTTAACATCACTTGACATATATATATATATATATATATATATTGATATATATATCTCCTACTAGAATAGCAGCCCTTTGAGCACAACAGGTTATTTGTCTGTCTTATTCACCACTATTACAAATGCCTAAAATTATGCCTAAATGTAGTGGAGAGTGAGATGAAGAAAGGCTGGTGTCTTCCACATATAGGGACAAAGTGCCCTTCTGCAGCCCACAGAAATTTCAGTTCCTAAAAGCACATGTCCCAGAACAGAAGCAGAACAAAGCCAAGTGGGCACCCTTACCCAGCTTCATTCAGACTCCCATAATCTCTTGCAGGTCTGCAGTAGTCTCCTAACTGGTCTCCCTTCCTCAAGGTTATGTTTCCATTTTTTTAATATACCCTACACACTTCCTTTCTTGTTGATACTGGTTTTGTTTCCTTTTTGTTTGCTCGGTCTTTCATTGAGGTATAATGGACATACGAATAGCCTGTACTTAAAGTATACAATTTAATGAGTTTTGACATCTGTATACACCCAAGAAGCTATCACTGCAATCAGGATAATGAACAATTACATCACCCCCAGAAGTTTCTTCATATGCCTTGTAATCTCTTCTTCCTACCCCTGCTCCATGTGCCCCCAACCCTTATCCCCAGATTAGTTTGTATTTTCTAGAATTTTATATAAATGGGATTACACATTTGGGGGTTGGGGAGCTGGATTCTCTCCCTCAGCATAATTATTTTGATATTTACCTACATTGTTATATCAATGATTCTTTCCTTTTTATTATCAAGTGGTATTATGTCGAATGGATGTACCACAATTTCCTTAACCATTCACTTATTGATAGACATTTGGATTATTTCCAGTTTGGGGCAATTATGAATAAAACTGCTATTAACATCCATGTATAAATCATTGTCTAGAAGGGCACCTGTGTGTTTCAGTCAGTTAAACGTCTGCCTTCAGCTCAGGTCATGATCCCAGAGTCCTCGGATCAAGCCCCACATCAAGCTCCCTGCCCAGTGGGGAGTCTGCTTCTCTCTGCCCCTCTGTCCCTCTCCCTGCTTGTGGTTGCTCTCTCTCTAATAAATAAATAAAATCTTGAAAAAAAATCATTGTCTAGAAATGCTTTCCTTTCTCTTAGATTGATACCTAGGAGAGGAATACTGGGTCATAGGTAGGTATATGGGTAACTTTTTAAGAAACTGTCAAATTTAAAAAAAAAAAGGAAAGAAAGAAATTGTCAAATTATCTTCCAAAATAGTTGTTCCATTTTATATCCCCACCAGCTGTGCATGAGAGTTCCAAATGTTCCAGGTCCATACCAATACTTGGTATTCTGACAGCAACATCGAAACAAAGGACAAACCTGATCATGTCACTCCTCCTTAAAATTACCTATGATTCCCCACCCCAGAATAAAGCCCACCTTTCTCAGGGCTATTTACAAGCCTGACTCCCAGCACAGACACATCTTCCACCATTTTTTGCTTTTTTCATTCCCAATCCCGGGACCTTCTCCCCCAGCTTATAGTTTCCTCAGTATCCACCAGCCACAGCACCTTGCCTGACTCTGGGCCTCTATACAGGTATTCCTCATTCTTTCACTCTTATGGGCTGAATTATGTCACCCCCAAAATCTAGAAGTTGAACACAACTCCCACTACCTCAGAATGTGACTATATTTAAAGATAATTTCTTTAAAGAGGTAAATAAATTAAAATGAGCTCATTAAGATGGGTACTAATCTCATATGACTGTTATCCTCATAAGAAGAGGAAATTTTATCACAGACCCTTACAGAGGGAAGATGATGTGAAGACATAGGAAGAAGACAGCCATCCAGAGCCAAGGAGAGAGCCCGGGGACAGAATCTTCCATTATGACCCTCAGAAGGAACCGGCCCTGCCAGTAGCTTGATCTTGGACCACCAGCCTCTAAAACTACAAAATGACAAATTTCTGTTTTTTAAGGCACTTTTTCTCTGGTACTAGTTTTGGTACCCCACGCAAACGAATGGATTCATCTCTCCAACCCCTTCCCAACCACAGGCCCAGCTCAGGTATTGCTTACTCTGCTAATTCTTCTTCCACTTCTTCTTCTTTTTCTTTTTAAGACTTTATTTATTTATTTGACAGAGAGAGATCACAAGTAGGCAGAGAGGCAGGCAGAGGGAGAGGGGGAAGCAGGCTCCCTGCTGAGCAGAGAGCCCAATGCAGGGCTCGATCCTAGGACCCTGGGATCATGACCCAATCCGAAGGCAGATGTCCAACGACTGAGCCACCCAGGCACCCCTCTTCTTCCACTTCTCTTGCTCAGATTTAATAGCTCCTTTTTTTACCCATCCCATGGTACTTTGGTCATGCCTCTTCCAGGAATTTGATCTTATTGCTGTAATTACTTGTATAAGGGTCTATCTCCCACACTAAGCTAGATTTCCTTGAAGATTTTTTTTTTAATCTTTGCATTCTGAGATTCTAGGTCAGTATCCTGACACAATATCGACAATATATAGACAATAATATAAACAATATGTATATTTGTTGCACAAATTCTCTGGAATTAGGCTGCTCACTCAGATTTCTTTTCCCTATGGCTTCCTATTATTTCTTTAAAAAAAAATTTTTTTAGCAATTAAAAAGACTTTCTAGCAATTTCCCTGGATAGGAATTTATCCCAAGGAGATTTTTTTAATAAGCACATAAAAATGGATGTACAAGAAAGTTCTTCAGAGCATTGATTATAATATCAAAAAAATGCAATAGGCATAAATGTTGTTCAATAGAATTAGTTAAATAAATTATGGTACATCTCACAGAGGGATATTGTACAGTCAATAAAAATGATGATGCGGATCTATATTAATTGACATGGGAAAATAACCATTATTGAATGAAAACACAACAAAACAGGATACAGAAAGGGATGTATAGCTTAATATGCAAACAAAGTCATATATACATATAGTTCTAGGTACCCATGCATATGAAAACGTATGGAAGAACCTTTGCCAAAATGTTAACAACAGTTAAATCTGGATGATACATTTTCATGCAATTTTTCTTTTCTCCCTGTATACTTCAGAAACGTGTAGATTTTTTAAAGTAGGCATGAATTCCTTTTATAACCAGAGCAAAATAATAAAATTACTTCATTTAAAATGTATATACTAATAAAGAGGAGAGTAGCTAGGCTCTACTGTTCTGCTAGATCAACATCTTCGCCCAAGCATGGCAAGGAGGAAATTCTTCTCATCCTGCTAATTAAACGTCCTGAAAGCAGGTCAGCCCTGGGTGCAGGCCACACAGATGGGCATCAGCATAGCTTGATTAGGAGCTATTGAGCTGCTTCTACCCACTCTACCCGGGTCTCAGCCTCGAGCCCTGCAGTCAGGCTATAAAAGCCTAAGTTTCTCATTATTAGTTATTCCATTTGGATACTTCAATTAGGCAGCTGTTAAAATTCATGGGGAAAAAAAAAAGCTATTATTAGTTAAGGACATGATAACCCAATTAATTCCCCTGCAAAATCCTGAACCGTTAGATGATGATCTGCACAAGGAAAGAAGGGGAAATGGGCAGGAATTGGGGATGGGAGTGAGAATATCCAACATAAACAAACTCAGTCCCTGGAGAAAGTAGAGAAAGGGCAACAAACAGGAGGAGGGACGGGAGTGATAACCACAACCGGGTTTGCAAATTTGCAGGGCAAAGCTCACTTCTCAGTGGGACACAAATAGCTGTGCACAAATACTCTTTAGAAGAGAGATTCTTTTTAAAAAAATCAATCCGTCACAGTTTGATTCTCCATCAGTACACGTTTTACTTCTTTTGGGCCACACTTGGATGATGACCATCACCTATAGACCAAATGGGACAAAATAATATTATGAGAGAGAGAGAGAGAGAGAGTGTGTGTGTGTGTGTGTGTGTGTGTATTTCCTTCCCCATACTTCCTGCTAACCACCTTGGGGTAGATTATATTTTCCTTAGATGGCCATACCAATATATGTCCCAGTTCACGTGCTCACAGTGCAGCATGGACAAGCCTCTCCATCCAGGGGTGGGGTCAGTGTTCCCTCTCCTTGAATGCAGGTGGACCTCTGTAACTTCCTCAACCAATGAAAGAACACTGTGATTGATAAGCTTGTCATAAAAGGCAATATGGCTTCTGCCTGCCTCTTTCTCTCTCTCCACTTGCTGCTGGAGCCCAGCCACCATGTTGTACTAAAGCCCATAGCACACGGTGTGGCCATGTGAGGGTCTTCCAGCTGACTGTACCAGCTAGGCCCCCAGCCAACAGCTTTATGCTGATCTCAGCCCCCAGTGTTGATGATTTCCAGCTGAGGCCCCAGACATGGGAAGAGAGAGAACTTGTCCTCACCATGCCCTGTCTCGATACCAGACCCATAGAAACAATGAGACATAGTAAAAGTATTTCTGTTTTGAGCAATAAGTAACCAGCATACTACCCTATTCTTACCATTGCCCTCATATTAGGTTGCTGAAAGAAAAAAGTGTCAATTATTTTTTGAGTATCAAAGTAGTTTTCAAGAATCATCTCTATGACAGTGGCTTAAAGGAATTAAGTTTAGAATCTAAAATTCCTAGCATTTGACTATCAAAAGACAAAGCCCTAAAGAACTTAGAGGCATAATATTTATGACTTAAGCAACAAATTCAGAAGAAGGCAAGATATGAATGAGTTTTCCAGTCTAAGAATATATTAAAAACAACTTTGTAGAAGTTTTTGCTGCAGAGAAGACAGAGAGTCTGAGTGGTGACCCAGAAAGGCTTGGAACTCCAAACAAGAGACTTCACCACTGGAATCCAGGCAGTGTAGACCAGAGGCATTGCCGGGGCTATCTCAGTAGCTGTCAATGGGATTGATGAAGAGGGTCAAGGATGGGGATAATGAGACATCTCTTGCCAGCATTCATAACTGTTGACCCGGAACCAGATGGGGCCCCACAACAATCCATAAATTCCAAGGGCAACTTAGTATCAAGCACGGGAAGAAGGAAAGAGTGAAAAGAAAAAGGATGAACAGCATTCACCTGAGATTCATCATGTTAAACATTCTGCCATCAGCAGTGGGGGATGATTGAAATACTGTGTAAATTTACTTACTAAAATATTAAGCGACATTATTTATACATCCAAGTTAGAGCTTAAGGAATGTGTACCTTCTTCACCATTTTGATATTCACCTTCACTGATAAAGTTGTAACTTCCAGGAGGGGGAAGACATAAATGGCTCAGAGTAGGCACTCAGTGAATAGGTGTTAATTAGTAAATAAATGAATAAAGAATTCTAGGGGCACCTGGGTGGCTCAGTGGGTTAAGCCTCTGCCTTTGGCTCAGGTAGTGATCTCAGTGTCCTGGGATCAAGCCCCTCATCGGGCTCTCTGCTCAGCAGGGAGCCTGCTTCCCCCACTCTCTCTCTGCCTGACTCTCTGCCTACCTGTGATCTCTATCTTTCAAATAAATAAATAAAATCTTAAAAAAAAAATTCTAAACAGCTCTGTTGTGACAATCAGAGGCCATGAATCATTTCACCCGTTTCCAACAAGCCAGGTGGTTTTTAATAGGTCCCTAACTCTCTTGGGGCCCAAGAGTTCTTATCTATAAAATTAGATGATCTCTAAGTGTACCTCCAACTCTCATATCCCACTGGACTCTACACTACTACACACCAGGAAACAAGATCCAATCATTTTTATAGCCCCAGGACCTAGTATAGTGCCTGGTAAATAGCAGGCACTCGATAAATATTTGTTGAAAAATGAGATGAACATTATGCTATGTTTCAAACCCTAACAAGGACAATGTGTAATTTGGTTGCCTTTTCAAGTACATAAATGTTAAATGAAAACTAAAGAGAAATAACAAACCGAGAATGTCATAATGTCATTTTCACGGTACAGCAACATTTCCTAACTGCCCAGCATTTAAGGAGTAATGGTTTTATTGCCCGGGAGTCTGACACGGTGATTTGCTCTGACTTGCCTCCCTGTTATTCTGACTGACAGCCTCTCTGAGCTGTCTTTTGCTGGGCAGCTGTTGCCCCCGGTACATTTTTGATCAAAAGTACACACGTCCTGTCATCTTTTATAATCCTCAGAACTTGAAGATTGTCTTTTACTTAAGTTTTCTGAACTGAAATTAGGTTTGAATAATAATCAGGATTGTGGATCTTCTAAAGCAAAGGTACTTTATGAGAAAATGCTATCTTATGATTCTTCCAGGCATAGAATTTCAGAGTTGAAAGATTTTTCCATTCTAGGATTTTATCTTATTAATATTCTCCTTTGCAATTCAAGTACCAAGAACTGGAAAAATCTCTGATTGTCCTGCAGCAATGGCATTAAAGTCTCCTCATAACACACAGCACCAGAATTGTGCCATAATTTAGTGAAATTGAACATTGCTCTGTGACTGCTAATTTTCCATCGAGATGATTCTGTCTCTAAGCAAGAAAAGATGAAATCTTGATAGGAAAAAAAAAAATCCCCTTTTCTAATTACTGTGAAGATTCTCAGATGCTTTAGGGTAAATATACCATTTTACCTTGGCCCTAATTTTTACCAGAAGGTTCTGTAAAAATCCTTGTGGCTAGAATGTCATAACGGAGTTTCTCTTTTAATCTGCCACTTGGAAAACCCAGTTATAATTGTATAGTGATGATGCGCTTTGTTCTAGGAGACTGCTGTATCAGCGTATTCATTTTAACCTTTATTTTCAATTATTTGCAGTTTGGGATTTAGTCCCCTAAGTCAATTTGGGAGACTTCTCTTTTAATAAAGGAAGCTAATTTCCCCATTCTGCAGTCGCCAAACAATCACATTGAAAGACATGAGCATCTGCGTGTTCATAGACACATTTCATTGACTCTAAGTCCAGAAATATGTTTTTTAAACTGTCCTAATATGTTAATCATTAATGCAAAGTGTCTATTATTTTGCCATTTTCTATAAATTTCGATAGAATCTCAATGTGCCTTTGTAGTGGGATTAATATAATTGGACTACAGATCTTCTGAAGTGGGTTTTTTTTCATGGTCATATATAATAATAATAATAGCTGCACACCTTTTTTAAAAGAAGGCTCAGCCAGTTAAGCACCTGACTCCTTATTTAGGCTCAGGTCATAATCTCAGGGTTATGAGATCAAATCTTGTATTTGGCTCCATGCTGGGCATGGAGCCTGCTTAAGATTCTCTCTCTCTCTCTCTCTCTTTCTCTCTCTCCCAAAAAAGAAAGAAACAAAGAAGGAAGGAAGGCAGGAAGGCAGGAAGGAAGGGAGCCAGGCAGACAGGAAGGAAGGAAGGAAGGAAGGAAGGAAGGAAGGAAGGAAGGAAATCGGTCACCCATAGCTCCATTGAAGTAAATGTATAATCGTTTACTTGCCAATACAGATAATTCAAGGAGTTCTAACAACTGTTAGAACATAAAGTCATGCCTCCACTCATAAGTTTGCTTATGTTTACTCCTAAGATTTTCATGTTTACTCATAGGATTTACTCATAAGTTTACTTGTAAAGACTATCATGTTGGCATGAAGTGGACAGCCACCAATGGGATGTGATCTGAGGGCCTCTCTCCTCCTACATGTCTTCCCCACTGTGCAAGATGAAATCCACAGACTGCTTTTGACTTAATGAGATCTCTCTTCAAATGCAAACATGTTACCTGAGGATCAGGATCTATTATCACATCATGGCATTATTAGGAATTATTTTTGTAAATTAATGAGTTAGGTATGAAAGGCTTAGGCTTTGAATAGTGAAACACAGGATAAACATAAAAACAGAAGTAAAGAATTATACCTATTTTTAGCAACCCTCTCCAACAGAATTTTATACATGCTATTATTATAGTATCTTTAGCATTTGTTTACCTTTAGGTAATTATCTTTGCCTAGGCTCCCCAGAGATCAGTCTGAGACAAAGATGAGAGGCCCAGGCTTTGAAAGCAGTACAATCCCAGGGAAGCAACACTGAGGGGGAAGGGAAAGAGGAAAGCATAGACAAAATGGTGGATTACTGAACTGGCCACACCTTCCTGGAAAGAACAGTCAGCTGTTCTAGCACATGACTCTGCAGTCAGCTGTGTGGAACCACATCTGGAATAGTCTGCATGGACAGGAAGGGAGGATACATCTGCCAGATCCTCCAACTCTTGTTTACCATTGCTCAAAGGTCACCCCACCAAGTGTCAACTCACCACTCACTTCTGAGTTATGACCTCCAGTCCCTCCAGGAAACTGCTGAAGAAGCACAATCCATAGCCAATAATGCATAGCTTTCTGTAAGCCCAGAAGTGCTGAGGAAGTCACAGGTATTGTGAGTTTGGTGAGGTCAGATCTCAGCCAAGAATCCCTAAGGCCCCTGCTTCAGTGGACAAAATGGAGCCCAAGCTGAAGCCCAGATGGTGGTGGTAGGATTCAGACTATGGCAGTGTTGGCCAGGCTGTTCACTGAGCAACCGTCCAAGGTCAAGGGGGCAGGGGGGGTGGAATAAATCTGGAAAAGAACCTAAAATGGTCTGGAACCAAAATTACTGCTATGCTTATTTTTGTTAAATAGATTATATGTTCCTTGATGGCAGAAATCCTATCCTACCATCGTAGCATCTTTGTATCCCCAGAAGCAAGGGCCAGGTCTACCATACCAGACTGGAGTAAACCTTGTTAAGATACAGTTTTGTAAACACTCATCTGATGTGGTCATCCTGCATAGGAGAACATAGACAGTACTTGTCAAATGGGTTCATCCACCACAAATGTTTACCTATAGCACCTTTGGAAAGGAATTCTTTTATTTGGGCCATTATTTTAATAACAGCCAAAAGGACCAAATGAAAACAAAAATACTCCCAGTGTACTATAGTAATTAAGAAGACAGGCTTTGGAATCTAACAGACCTAGTGACATATTTATATAACTTCACCAGACCCTGGTTTTCTTTTCTGGAAAATGGAGATCATAATATCTGTTTCACTGCACTGTTGGGGAAGTATATTGGATTGTGTCAACTTGGTGGAGCTGGGAACTGTGTTTCCTAGACAGGGATCTCCTGTATGGTTCAAGGTTGGGATTGGCCAAAAGAGAAACTTGCCCCAAATTTGGGAGACGCAAGTGAAGCAGAGGGGAGGGAAAGGGCAAGAGACATTTACCAGCAGTCAAACATGGTAAGGACAATACAGCAGTATGGATGGTGGATCCCAGAGGGTACTGACTTCCCTCTGCTCCACGCCTAGCTTGTCACTCCTACAGCTGGTTGTGCTTACCAACACCAGCCACAAGCCCACTCCCAGATGCTTGGCTGCAAACCCACAGAGGCAGCTGCCACATAGAGGCTGTAGCTTCCCATGGTCCTCTCCAAGAACCTCCCCTTTGCAATCCACTTCTGGCGGCCAGATGTGCTTAGGTTCCCAGATCTCACTGTGAGCTCTGAGCTGTCTACCTAAGCCAGTGCTTCAGGACACTGGTAAATGGACAACTGGTAAATGACACCTCTAACCCTCCGACTACCTCTCCCAGACATTGCACAGTTGTGTAATAAACATGCTACTAACCTTAAGTCACTGGACACAGAGTTGTGAAGAAAAGAGCACAAGTGCTTTCTCAGAAGTTCATGAGCTGGCCCCAGCTCACCCCTGAAAGAGCCCCTCATCCCATAACACTCACAATGGCTCCCCTTCCTTGACTGGACTGTGACTGAAATAGCTAGATGAGGGAATGATGAGCATCGGGCTCAATGCAACACCTGGCACACAGTAAATGCTCATTAAATTAAAGTCCGTGTGTTACAGAAACCAACCCTCACGTTCTGTTTGGCTCTGAACCTGCAGAAGGCATGTTTGTACTTGCAACCTACAAAGAAAAAAAATAGGCCCAGTGATAAAAGGATTTTCCAACTAATGCAAGAACAATTTTTGCATAGATTAACAAAAGGCTGTTGCAGTTCTTTACAAATTAAGTACACAAATTCCATTTCCTACAAAACAAATACGAATTAAGGAAATAATAGAATATTTTGCATGGGCAGCAGTGGAAGTTTGCACTCTATGAATATTAAGCAGCAATTCTGTACTTAACATTAAATGACCATCTCAGGGAGAAATTTATAGTTACAGAATCTGTCCAGAAGCTACTAGCTCTTTTCCAATAAACTTAATAGCAGACAAATCCTGTGTAAACTTAAATTTCAATACTGCCCTACCCCTCCCATCTGTTCTTTTGACTGTGCTCTTTGCTAGCTCCCTGGCTGTGGTCACAGAACGTAAATATCCCTATCTCAACAGGGAAGTACTTTCAAAATCCAAAGCATTTGACATTCAGGATTTTCTTGATGGCTGATACTTGCTTTTAATTTTAACCAAGAGTTTCAGGTTTATAATTTTCATTTCCGCAGCTGAGAGTGCCTAAATCAATGCTTACTTTGGTGTTGATTATATGTGGATTATTCAACAGTTAACTTAGGCATGAAAACACAGAGTAAACTACTCATTCTTCCTCACCTCAGACCTGGTGAAACTTTTAGCCAAATATTGCTAAGAGAAACGCTTCTCCCTGGATGCTGAGCAAATGCTCTTTTTTCTTTGCCCCGGAGCTACGTTATTTGCTGATCCTCTTCAGTGCTTTACAAAATTCTCTATCTGAAACCCCTGTGCTCTGCAAAGGATGCCTCACTGTACTAGGGCTTTCTTTTAAATGACGGAGAACCTTTGGTTTCTCAGTCAACAATTGTTCAAAATTTATCTTTAAGTCATCATGCTTATTTCAGAGGAGATTTGGCTTCCTCTAAAGTGCACTCTCTACAAATAGTGGCCGCCTCTAATAGTTTCCCAGAGGTGACTTTTGGTTCTTTTTTCTGATCACTCTTTCTGTCTCTTTGAACTGCACTTGTAGCAATTTGATAAATCCTGGCCCAGATGGGACCGGGTAGAGAAAGAAAACCACCTCCGGGTTAACTATAACCCGAACAAAACATCCCTTATTGTACTGAATTCACTACAGTTAGGTTCTTTCCTGGATACACCTATCGAAATGAGGAAGGGAAAGTCGTTCTGGGCAAAAGAAATAGCCTGGGCAAACGTGTAGTGATAAGAGGAAATACACTGCAGTTCAGGATCAGGAAATCAGCCCAAAATGGAAGGGTAGCAGTAGATTTCGCAACTCCACAAAACACAGCACTGTTTTCTGCTCCTGACCCCGGAGGGGTGGACTAACCTTTTCATCCAGGGCTAAGGAAAAGTCGAGAGGGAGAAATGGCGCAAGGCTCAAGGAGGGAGACTTCTTTGCACTTGGCACTGTGCGTATGCACAAGAATGACGCAGAAGGGCTGCCTCACATCACATTGTTTAAATAGCTTCTCTCTTGTACCAAGCTAAGGCTTTGGACTTGGTCAGGCAGGAAACAGGAGTCCACTTTATTATTTTTAGCATGCAAGTGAGGAGAGCAAATTTGAATCTGAGAGCAAGACCAGAGGGAGGCAAGCCTCTCTGGGAACCATGGACACAACCCGTGCCGGAAGTGGCAGAGGCTTAAACTAAGCAGTGACTCAGGGACCGAGACAAGGGAAGGGCTTAATGAGAAGCAGAATGTTCCCTGTAAGACTTGGGGGCTTAAGGACTGAACGGGAACGCCGCAGATCTGGCTTAGGAAACGGGTAGGTCTCTGCTTCAAGGGCAGAGCAGAGAAGATGATGCGGGGAGGAGGAGCTGAGTGTCTGACTTACTGGGTGCGGGTGCACGAAGCGTGGACACTGACCACAGGGACGTGGGGGGCGCCGGCCCACACCGTGGCTCCCCGGGTTCCTCCCTTCCTGCCCGCCGTGTCCCTCGCGGGAGGACACCTGTGTTCCCCCGGGGCCCCACGCCCTCCGCCCTCTCCTAGACTCACACTGCTTGAGGGATCTTGGGTTGGAGGCCTCCACCTGTCTCCAATGTGGCAACAGCTCTCGCCGGAGCTCCATCAGCGGTTCGGATTGCCCTCGTGAGGGGCAGAGCCTTCCATGCAGCTCCTTGAGAGCCGCTGTCCTCTCCCTGGTCTCGGGCACCGCAGCTCCACACCCAGCCAGGACCAATCCGCCATCCGCAGGCCTGCGCCCCGGCCGCTCTTTGTCTTCCCACAGTCCCTCCTATCCCCGGGATCCAGAGGTTCCGAAGCCAGAAGAAACCTGGCTCGTGGTCTCCGTCGCCGCTTCTCCCAGTGCGCGGCACCCGCCTCGCCCCAGCCTCAGCCGGGGACCCCCAGTAGCTTCTGTGCTAGTCCAAACTCCTCCTGCCTGGACCCAGTGCTTCTTATCCGGCCCCGTCCCAAACCGTCCCCTGCCAGGTTGCCAGGAGGCTTTCTCAAACGCAAATCTCATCATGTGGCTTCAAATATTTTCACAAATCTATATTCCCCCCAAGGACAAACCACAGATTTCTAGGCAAGGCCCTGAGGTCTCTGACGTGTGGGTCTTACCCATCTCTCCAGCAACATTTCACAACGCTCCCCTCACACACAGCTGTGGCCGCTTTGCTGCTTCTCCCTTTGGGTCTTTGTGCTCTGCCCTGACCCTTCCCTCCCTCCCCTGACCTGATCTTCCCAGGATTTTTTTCTTCGTAATTCATCAAGGAGACCTTCCCTGTCTCCAGGCAGAACTAGGTGCTCCCTTATCTACCCCGCGAAGCCCATCAACAGACTCATCGGTATATTTACCTTGTTTCCCTCTCAGACCATAATCCCTTCCAGGGCAAGAGCCATGTTCTGCTCCCCAGTCTTTGGCCTGGTACCTAAAAGAGGGCTCCTTTAGTAAATGTCCACTGTACCCAGTAAATGAACAGATTCAGGAGGACAAAGACAGATTCCCTCCTATGCTCCTCCTGGAAGCTGCCCAGTATTTCTTACTCTCTCTTCTAATGATACGACATTTACTTTCATTCCGAGCTTCCTGACGGCCAATGCATAAAGAGAAACAACAAAGGATATGGTGTTCGTTGTCTGAAAAAAAAAAAAGCAAAACTTTCACTTCTTCAATAGAGACAAACTTTTCTGATAATAAATTTTCAAAGGAATTCATCACATGAGTTCTTGTGCAAGGAACACTGAACAACATAATGGGCAGTATCTTTAAGCAGTTTTTACAGAAGCTATAGAAATATTCTTCACTCTTTCAGGTATTAAATGCTTAAAAAAAAAAAAAAAGATAAAGACCTAGCACTAAAACATGATTCATGAAAGAGTTTCCACTGGGAAAGGCTAAACTAATGAGCACCGACCGCATTTAGAGCTTTCTGGTAATCAAGGATACAGTTTACCACACAGAGGAGACCGTACTTCTATTAACTCTATTTCTCAAAGATCAGTTGTCTCAGCTAGGCTTTGACAGGAGCTAAATGACAGCCCCAAATTGGATTCTTTGAGAGCCTAGAAAACTCCCAGTCATTCAAGGGTAGCTATTTGCAGCATGTAAACTCTCGCCAGACTGAGACAAGAATTTGGCCCAGTGAATAAAAAATATAGAAAATAAATGTTCAGAAGCTGTAAGAGGAGGAAGGGTTCTGGGTTGATTGTCCATCCACAGAATTTGGTTTTATTACACTGCATACAAGCACTCAAAACCAGAAGTTACCAGTAGGTGAGCTCATCACTGGTCCACAAGCTCATTAAGACAGTAAGAAAATGATCTTTCTATGGCTTGGTGTCCAGTCATATGGCTTGGCACTAGCCATTCCCCCACACCCACCCACCCACCCCCACTGCCTCTATCTATGAAAACACATAGGAATTCCTCAGGAATTAAAGCTCTAGTAGGGGGACCCTGAGTAAGGTGAGGGGTTTAAATTGTCAAAGGAAGAGGAAGGTACCAAAATAGCTAATGGTCCTCTAGAAGCCTCCACACAAAACATCTCCTGTCAGGCAGCACCCGGGTTGAAAGCGGGAAGCAGAGGAGCAGATTAGAGAAATCAGGATCAGACAGGCACATGGCGGTCCAAGAAATTCAGTTTCAAGAATAGTCCTTGTAGCCATCATCAAAACCCAAAAAAAGACTTCACAAAGACCAAAAAAAAAAAAAAAAAAGGCAAAAAAATTTGTTGTAATAATTATTTTCACATCAAAATTTACTAAATATTGAGACTTCTGCTATAAAGAAAATGAGAGGGCTCTAAGTTCTAAAATGAGACTGCTAGAAAAAGATCAGCAAAGCAGTTTTCTAGAGCAAAGGAAGTGGATGTTGCTTCAGCATATTGATTGATATACAATCCAAACATATTGACTTATGTGTAATTAACAAAAGAGTTTAATTAATCTGCTGATTGAAAATGTCATCAATCTTAGTCAAATGAATTTTAATTCAAAGATAATATTATGAGTATTATGCTCAAGTAATTTTATTTAATTAATCATAAAACGTCCTCACATATGCCTTTAGCCCCCAATAAATCATAAAATAGCTGACAAATTTTCTTTCCAGGAGAAAATTAAAGATATTAGTTTGAAGCACTTTATTTTATATTATTGCTTGCTGTGTTCTGAAATGAAAATGCTGTGTTTTAAAAGACAACTTCTTGCCCTTTCTACTTACACAATCATATAGGATGGCCACTCTCTTGTGAGCTTTCTTATATCTATGAATAAAATAAACTTCTCCAAGTTATTTTAAAGGAAAGGATGTGTTTTCTCAGGGTTGAGAAATATCTGAGCTTGTTTTTCTGAAACCTTGGCAGAAAAACAAGGACCAACTACTGAATAATCATTCAAATGACAAGTCTTCATTAGGTTGAATTACTGAAATGAAACTATTTCAGTAATTGTTATTCCTCCCTCATCCTATGCAGCAAGCTAAAATGAACAAAATACACTTCGGGTCTAGAAAGCAGATCCCCCAAAGCCAATTAATGCTCCCAAGCTAGTAGGATACTAATTAGCAATTATTTCTGCCCAGTGATGCCCAGGCATCCTGGGTTGCTAAATATTCCCCTTGTCCTAAACTGCCAGAGAACACTCATGGAATAGTGATAGTTGTTTCGAGGGTGGCTGACAGAATGTTTGTCTGTACCCATACCAAATGCTCTCCTTCCTCATCCCTGAGAAAGACCAGTGGGTGCAGACAAGGAAAAGCCAAGACAAGTACAGAATAAAGAGGGACATATTTAACAAAAGAAACTAAGTTGTGATTGAACAGCCTGCAAAGGGTGACAAGCGACAAGAAGGAGGGATGCCAGTAGAAAGGAGGTGTGGTTTGAGATGACAAGCAGGAGGAGGTGTGGGGAAGAGACAAGCAGAGAGAACACCTCCTCCTCCCCCACAGGGTGAATCCAAAAACAGTTCATATGGTGGGACCTAATTAAACCAAAAGTAACTCTCCAGGAGCTCCAAAATCACTTGATGATCCTATTGTCTTTAGTAATCAAAATGCCTGGAGAGCATCAGTGGTGTGAGGAAAGGTAAGTCCAATTTTGAGGCAATCCTAAGCATCTTAAGGATACTTGGATTGTTGTCATAACTCTCGTTTCTTCCTCCAAGCATGACCTTCCTAAAATAAAGAAAGAAATCTAATAATTTTTTTTTCTTTCCAAAGGAAAAACTTAAAATGTGCAGTGGGTTTAAAAATATCTTTTTCATGCATAGGCTACAAAGCCCTTCCACTTGATGCATGAAAGCTCTAGGAGATTCACTGTTAAACTATGGTTCTCCTGGCCAGCATGTTTTTCTAGAGAAGATGACATGATTTTTACCTTTACTGAATTAAACCTAACACATATTTATTGAGTACCCATTACACTCAAGGTAGTATGCTGCGAGTTACAGAAAAGTCACAAATAAAACAGTGCCGGCCTTCAAAAATTTTGCCATCGGAAGGATGAAAACAAAGAATAAAATAAGACGAGTAGACACATTAACAAATGACTCTAACAGAGGCAAAATAATGGAAGGGCCATAAAAAGATATAAACAAAATGAAATGAGGAATCAAGGATGGTGTCTTATTCTGTTCAGTCTTCTATAACAGAGTTTGGTAGACTATGATGGCTTACAAACAACAGACATTAATTTTCTCTCAGCTCTGGAGGAAGGAAGCCTGAGATCATGGTGGCAGCATGGCTGGGTTCTGGTGGGAGCCTTCATCCACATTGCAGACCGTCAGCTACTTGTTGTATCCTCACAAGGTGGGGAAGCAGAGAGGGGAAGCAAACTCTCTGAGGTCTCTTCCTAGAAGGGCACTAATTCCACTCAGGAGGACTCCACTCTCATGACCTCATCAAATCCTAAGGAACTCCCAATGGCCCTGCCTGCTGAAAGCATTACATTTGAGGGATAGAGTTCCAACCTCTGAATTTGGGAGGAATGCAAACATTCAATCCATAAACAGAGGGAGAGAGGATACCTGATTTCTTTGGGTGGATTCATTCGTTCATTCAAAAAAATCATGTCATGTGCTCTGCCCATCACCTGTGTCCTGTGCCAGGACTGGTACACAGTGAACAAAACAAACAGAAAGGAAAAATAAAGCACCAGTTTGAACATTGGGTATATTTTTCTTTCAGTTGGTTTACTGGGTACCTTTTTCCACAGACTTACCAATTTGTGACAGTGTCAGACTTTACCTTTTCCACGCAGAAGGTAGACATGTTGTTCCCAATTTTAATTTGCATTTTACAAATAACTAGTAAAATGGAAAACTTTTCAAATGTTGTGTATTTATTATTCATCCATATCCCTACTGTGACTTGCTTTTTCTATCCCTTGACATTTTTTTCTACATTCCGTTTGTCTTTTTCTTATTCATTTATAGGGATTTTTAAATTTATTCTAGACACTGGTCCTTTCTCATGTACACAGAAAATATCCCCTCTTAGTCCAAAGGTTGTTTTTAGACTTCATTTATACAGCATTTTGCCCTATGGAGTCAAATTTATCTAGCTTTTCCTTAATAGAATGTGTTTTTTGAACTTTTGAAAAAATAACTTCTTTATCTTGAGTTCACATTTTTTCAATTATTTTCTGTTAATTTTTTTTTTTTACATGTTTTTCCTGGTGATTTCTTCTCATTTCCTAGAGTCTGTCTTTCTTTCTTTCTTTCTTTATTTCTTTCTTTCTTTCTCCTTCTCTCTATCTTTTTTGTTGTTGTTATTGCTGCTTGATGTCCTAGAGTTTCATTTTTCGCATTTTTCTCTGGAATTTGTGTGTGGTGTGAAATAGTGACCAAATTCTCATTTGCTTTCCTTGAAGAAAGTCACCTGTCTCAACGTCATGTACTTTGTAGGATTAGCTTTCTCCCACTGCTGTGGATGTCCCCTCAGGAATGAATCAAGTGCCCAGCCTAAGTTATTTTCTGGGGTCTCTCTGCTCACAGATTCCTCCCATGTTCTCTATTTGCTGTGCTTTCTCTTTCCTTCATGTATGTTCTTGTCCTAGTTTCTGTGAATTAATCACACTTTCTTCATTTCTTTGATTTTCTTTTACTCATTTAGCATTTTAATCTATGTTTGTTGCTTTAGTCACTACACCTAAATTTTTCCTAAATATGTATCATTAATACATATATTTATAATATACACAGAGTTATACATGTATAGTTAAATTTAAGTTTTTCTATTAAAGGCTAAGGCTCATACACATAGCTGTCATCCTTCTAAACTAAACTAGGAACTTGTATCATTTAACTCTCTTCAGAATCACTCCCCTGCTGTTGTGCTCTGTTTGATTGATTTTTAGGGATCATTTTGTTTTTAGCACATATGATGAACAATGTTGTTATTATTCTCATTGATTGTAATGTCAATTCTCATTTAGATTTACAACCATAATTTTTTTGTCCCCTTTGCCACTTGCATTCTGCTTCTTCCTTCTGAATACATTTTTCTTCAAACTAAAGTCTCTCACTTAGCAATTGTTTTTGGTGAGCGTGATCTGTCCCGTGTTACTGAGGACAGTAACCTTTCTAAGTCCTAACAGTGTAAAATGCTTTGTTCTTACTTTCACTACTCTATTTAATTTTTTAAAATAGATAAAACAAGTGCCTAACCCAAAAAAAAAATACAAAGCACAAGATATCCTACTCATTATAAATTTTTAAATCCCCAATTATTTGCCTTTGGGACTTCAAAAATCTATCCCACTGCCTTATGACAGCTATCACTGCTAAGAAGTATGCTGCCCATCTTATTATTGGAGATTGTGGTTTCCCTTTTTACTCTTCCCCTCCATCGACTTTTAGGATTTCTCATTATCCTTGATATTCTGCATCTGTTCTACTGAGAGCTGGGGTGTGGAATTCATCCATCTATCTGCATCTATCTGTCTGTCCCTATTTTTCTCACTTCTTAGCCTCCCTGTTGGCTAATTTTACAATTTCTCTGCTCAGGCACGGTGGGCTTGACCAGTCCCAAACCAGTGTTTGAGCTTGTGGTCTCAGAGATCCTGTTCCACACAAGGCTCTGTGTCTTTGGGAGCTATCTTGGCATTGACCTAGTAAGATGGCTTCCACCCTTGGCCTGAGGCAGCAGTGTATCTCAGGCTGTGGCCCCTGTGGAGTAATCATTATTTTTCCTTAGAAGGAATTGAAGCACTTTTCCAGACCAAAGTCTCACACAGGGCATTCAATTTCTGGGACCTCCCAGCCCCACTCGGGGTCTGTGGACTTAATCTCTACCCCCAAGATACTGTTCACAGCATAGCCCCTCAAGCATCTGTTGGCTCCAGGCCTCCCTGAGCAACAGGGCTTTATTTCTCACTCACACTCTGAGTTCCCTTTTTATTTTTAACATTGGACGGCCTCGTGGCTTTTAGTGTGCATTTTAACTTTTAATTTTTAAATGTTTTATCCAGCATTTTTATTAATTTAGACGGTGAAGCATGTTTTATTGTGTTCAGTCTGTTCTCTTGTCCAGGACATTTCTTAGTACTCAAGGTCACACAGATTAGAAACCTGAGAATCACATAGGATCCCTCCCCTCTACCTCAGTCAGTCAGTTACAAATCCCTACTTATTCTCTTCCTGAAGATCTCTCAATTTTGTGTCCTGTTCTCTCAGTCACCTCCATTACTACCAAAGCCACTTTCCCAGTATAAGCTACCAGACTTCCTTACCTGGAAATTTTCCTTCGAGTAACAAACCTTGGGCAGTCCGAGCTATATTTTGACAACTAAGTCCTTTTTCCTTTTCATCTCCTTACTGTCTTCTAATCAAACCTGTGTAATGGCACCAAATTAATATTCATATTTAAAACATTTTATTTCTGATTATAATAGTAATTTATTATTCTATACATGGCATTGGGACATTGGTTAGCCTTTGGAATAAACAAAAAACAAAAAACTTACATCCCAATATCATATCATGTGCAAAAATACTATAGTCTACAAACCATAAAAGCACCAAAAGAAAAACATAATTTAAAAATTAGTCTAGTGTAGAAAAATCTTTCCTGAGCAAGACACAATACCTAGAAGTCATAGAAGAATATATTGTTAGGTCTTATTTCCTATAAATTATAAATTTCCTTATAATAAAAGTGAAAATAAACAAAGATAAAAGGTAAGTCCCAAATTGGAAGAAATTTTAAATATCACATATTAAAATGACAAAGGCTTAACATCCATATCACATAAAAAGACTCCACAAATTAGTAAGATAAAAATGAGAGTCCCAATTTTTTAAGTGGGCAAAGGATTAACACTGTCAATTTACAGACTAAGAAATACAAATAGAAAATGTACATAAGAAAAGATCCTCAGCTTCATTAGTAATAAGGAAGACAGGTGTTTTTAAATGAAATTTTGGCCTTAGAAATGGGAAGAAATATAAAATAGTGGTAATTTCATTCAGTGAAAAAAAGTAAAAAAGTGAATTCTGCAAGTCATTTGACAGTATTTTTCACAATTTTAAATGCTATATACTCTTTGATCCAACAATTCTACTTGTAAGAGTCTTAAGAAAACACTTGCGCCTGTGCACAAAAATTTATGTACAAAATACCCTTGAAGTGCTGCTTGTTACAGCAATTTCCTTCAATGAGGGAGTGGTTAACATCTATTAAGGTGCATCTATTCTATGGAATACTATGAAATCATCATAAAGACTGAAATAACCCATGTGTGGAAAGAGTTGCAGTGTGAAAACACAAGTCATTAGACAGAGGCATTGCATGGTTGTATCTAACTTATAACCAACAAATTTGAGTCACACGCATGTGTATGAACACACATGTATATGTGTATACACACATACATATGTGTGTGTGCACATACACATACACACAAATGCATAGCAAGGTAAACGAGGGACTGAAAGAATACCAAACTTTTTAAAGAATAATGTAAAGTTGGTGGGGAAAGTGGTAAGAAAAGCCAGGATTCTCTCTGTATATGTCTGAATTTTTTCATCCTTTTGATGAAAATACATTCATGCAACACAAAAACTGAAGCAAAGAATCTTGAAAATACCAAAAAGGACAAAGAAGAAAATGAAAACCATGTATAATCCCATAGTGATCTTACTTAAATGAAAATCTGATCGCTACACGTATCAGATCAATGGCTTGTCCTTCCGTATGAAAACAACTGCAAATGCCTTAGCAGGAAACATTCTTATCCCTGTCTCCTTCCTAGCTTCACACCCTCTTCTCCCCCAACTAGTAACCGAACAGCTGTCCAGGACTTAAAGTTTTCTGAATACTCTGGCTATTCCTTCTGCCTGAAATACACTCTTCCACCCCTGGCTGGCAAGCGATTGTTGGTTCTGTATTCCCTTTGCTGCTTCAGATGATGGTACTTCCCTAAATGCTTTTCCTCTCCTAGCGTTCGTTTACCTCCTCTGCTAGACCATCCACATTTGAGGGAAGCAATTCATCAATGCCTGCCCCTACTCGTGTATCTACCCAGTGACTGGTACAGGCATCGGCTTCCTGGTGGGACACTCCGTAGGTGATGAATGAGGGCATGCCTAAACGGAGGCATGCAAGCACGAGAGAAACAATACAAGAAAATAAGGATTACTGAGCAGCGGTGGAGACTCAGCTTGAAATGTATTACATTTCAAGGATCCAAATCCATCATTTAACTCCGTTCCACCACTTCCTCAAACAACACCTAACATGCGGAGAGCAGAAGTGGAGCAAAGGGGAGAGAGCATCAGGGAAAGTTGCTTAGGGACGCTGATGACAAGCCGGCATCATTCTGGAGTGGTGCTGAGCCCCTGCATCAGTGACTGGTTGTGACTCGTGAGGTAGCAAGACCTGGAGTGCCAGCTCTGGGGCTGAAGTGAAAGAACGGGGGTGATGTAAGTTGCGAGATGGGGTTCAAGGCAAAGCATTCCAGAATATTGTTTGTCAAAGTGGTGCCCAAGTATGTAAGTAGCATGTGAATAAAAATGTATGCCATGGGAATGTCTTCCATGGCCACGTGTTTGGGAAACACTGGATTAAGTAAAGTAGAGACAATTCCCAGTAGCGGGACTTCTCAGAGACCTGACTTCAGTAAACTGCTTTATGAAACATCAAAAGCAGGATCCTCTACCAATGTTTACCAAGTGTATTTGACATAGTGTATCAGTTTGCTAGGGCGGTTAAAACAAGGCACCCCAAACTGGTGGTTTCAATAACAGAAATTATTGCCTCAATAACAGAATAACAAATTATTGCTGTAAGTCCGAAATCAAGGCATGTGTACCGGGTTGGTTCCTTGGAGGCTGTGAGGGAGAATCTGTTCCAAGCGTTTCTTCTAGCTTCTAGGTCTGCTGGCAACTTTGACATTCCTTGACTTGTAGAATCACCCTAACTTCTGCCTTCACATTCACATGTCTTCTCCCTGTGTGGGTGACTGCCTCCCTATTTTCCTTTTCTTTAAAGACACTAGTCACATAGGATGAAGGTTCCCCCTAAGACAGTATGACCTCATCTTAATTGACTAATTACATCTGCAACAACCCTATCTCCAAAGAGTCACTTTCTGAGGTACTGCAGGTTAAGATTTCAACATATAAATTTTAGGGGAAAACAATTCAATCAATCCGTTGTGTTGCTGGATGAACTGTGAAGTCCCCTGGTCCTGGCGCCTCAACTCAGCGAGACCAGAAGAAGTTGCTGAAGGTTCTTGGTCTTGTCACGAGAATGAATTTAAGGACAGACATGCAGCGCAGCAGCTGAGTCACACAAGCAGGAAAGTTTATTGAAAACTAAATTACACGCTTGAGATATAAGAAGGGTTGAGTGAGAGAAAGAGAGAGTGTAGGAGCGCACACTGTGTGCCCTGGGGGTTGGATTTCTATCTTTTCTTAATGGCTGTTAACTGGAGGATGGAATATTTATTACTTGGGGCAGAAAGCAGTGTTGCCAAGCCTTTTCTTCCTAATTTGGTCAGAGGTTTCCTGTAATGGCATCCGCCATCTTGGGTCAGTCTGGTTAGATCCAGCCTCATCTGGAACGCTGCCAGGACCAGCCTCTGATCTTCCCAGTAGCCAGCCATGACTTCCACAATGCTCACCTCCAGGTATCCTGCTTAAACCTAAGTGCCTACGCTAACACTAGCATGCACTGACCTTTTGACTTGTAATGTTAGCAAAACCGCTGCCTTGCCGAATGCAGTTTTGGTAAGAGCTGCTAGAATAGATTCTCTATCATAAGTTTCTTCCAAAAGAGAGCTAAAGGTAGAGGCCCCCATTCTCTGAGAACTTAGACTGCATCAGGCAATCCAGGAAAGGTCATATGGCAGTGACAATATTATAAATGAGAAATGAGAAATTTACAAGTGAGAAAAGAAATTCTGATCACTGAAGATACCCCCGTAAGGTGACTGAGCCAGGTTTCAAACCAAGGTCTGTCTCATTACCAGGCCATTTCTCTCTCCACTCCAACTTGCTGTTTCCCAAATGAATATGAACATCATTAAAGTGAGATCCTTGCTGTGGAAATAATGGGGTTATTTTTCCACCCCTCACTAATGCCTAATCCATACTGAAAAGTGGTTGAGATTTGAAACAAAGCAAAGGCAGTGAGGCTTCTTTCTCATGGTTGAAATAAATCTGTTTAATACGTAGGAAGCACTCCTGGTTAAATGTTTACCTTTTGAACCCTACACTGAAGGAAATGGTTTCCTGAAGCTTTGGCTAATCTTTTAGCAAACTGTCAAACTAAAAACTTGGGTGCTTCTTGATGAGGATTTTAACTGCACTATTGATTATAGTGCGGCTAGAAACCATTTTCAGACTTATCTTCATATGATTTAATTGACATTGAGAGGTATTTTAATTGAAACGTTAGACTTCCTCAGTAGAACTACCCTTTGTTTCTAGCAAGGCAATCTAGCTTTTATGCTTTTAATCGCCATCTGTTGTTCAATAAATGTCAAATCGTTCCTAATGGTCTCTCTAAGCATAGGGTTGGTTCTTTTTTTTTTTTTTAATTTGCTTTTGTACTCAGTGTTCGTTATGGGCAAATGAGTCCTTGCCGTAAAAGAGAGCCATTTCTCATGGTGCTTCAGTCCCGTTAGAAGGAAAAAGTGATTAGAAATAAAGAGACAAGAGAAATGCTTCTTTCTTTTTTTTTTTAATTCTTTTCAGCAGTGGGGAGATTTAGAAAGTCTATAAAAATGTTTCCTCTCAGCACTGCTGCTGATTTTACTCCCGTTCAAAGCATAAAATGAACAGAGACCTCCAAAATCTTTGATTTGCTTAAATTGTCTGAAAAGATAGAAGCTAACTGATATATCTTAAAAGGTGGGTAAGGGAGAACTTCCACTGGACTTAGCCAAGTTTGAGAGGCACCAAGGAACTCTTGACTTCATAAGCCAATGGGGACTCTTTCTCTTTCTCTCTCTCTCTTTTTTTTCTAACCTTGTGGGAATTTCATAGAGATAAAGCAAAACCATACAAGGACTCCATTACCCAGGACCCCACAGTGGATTCTAAACTGACTCAGCCTACTTTCCAGAGGTGGAAGAAGAGAATGGCCAGTGACTTCAAATGATGTTCAGCAATGAGAGGGAAGGAAAGACCCTTCCTGGGGAGATGTAGAAAATTCTTGCCAAAAAAAAAAAAGCAAGAATTTTTTGCTTTTCCTCATTAGCTTCCAAACACACTATCCTCCATGAAGGATCATCTTATCTTCCAAGGTGAGAAAACCAAATGACACTGGCTCTTTGGAGCCCTGGAGAGCCCTGGACATAAGGACTGTAGAGCTGCTGGGAAGTGGGGGAGGGGTCTTTCATTGAGACTTGTATGCATTGGGTCACACTCAGCTTGCAAACCAAGAAGTATGCTTGATTGCTTGGATAAGGGCTTGAAATATTCTCCAAGGATTGGAAGAAGTATATTCTAAGAAGTAATTAGAACTGGTTGAAATACAGGGCTATAAATGGGGGACTGGCACAATTTTACAAGAAACAGATCATAACTCAACATTCTAATGACTTTTTCTTTGGAGAAGGTCAGCAAAGCTATTAACAAGGGAAGTAGGCATGCAGAGTTCTCCAACCCAGACTGTGACTGAACTTTGAACAAAGTCCCTCCATCAGGATTTTGACTCTAATTACCTGAGCCGCTGCCTTGGCTCAGGAGCAAGTGCTGAGAGGGGGTAAATGGGCAGCTGGGTTTCTGACGGCCCTTCTGCGTATCTCTAGCCCTCTTCCCCCAAAGGGATAAGAATAAAGATGCTGACAAGCCCATTTTTTCAGGCACTATGGCCAAAAATACCACAGATTATTACAAATATTAAAGTCCTCCAGACCCAACTAGAATTTCCCAAACATTAAAAAAGAGAGAGAGAGGATACTTAACAACAGTCCCTCTGTCATCCTGTCCTCTTGCTTGAGACACAGGCAAAAAAGCCAACATAGGCCACGTAGCCACAGCAGGATTTCAAAGGGGGACCTGTCCCCGGTGCCTCAGTTTGGAAACACAGCCTGGGTGATTTCAAAATGAACTCACTTGCCCCACAGCTGCTGTGTGTTACTTCTGTACACATCAGCTATCCTGCTCATTAGGGTTAAGCTAAGGTTAGGGAATGTGTCTGTGTATTTTTGTTTCTCTGCTCCCCATCCTTCAGTACTCAAAATAGTGCCTGGAATCTCAACACATATTTTTAATTTAAAAAAATAAGAATTAGAAACTGTGAGTTTTCAGGGGAGCCTCAGAACAGCTTTGCACACCTTCCAAATTACCCTGATCTTTCCCAGTGACCCTGGAATTTGGAGGGGGGCAGTATTCCCTTCCTACATCCTTCCTGCTTTCTCTAAAAATCCAGCACCCCTCCTATTCTTTTGTTCCTCTGAGGGTTCATTACTGACTCAGGATGAACTTCACCCTAGGCCTCTCCTTTGCAAGGCCACCAGAGTTAGTGCCAATAAAACTATATGTCTAGATATAGCTCTCTCCAGGTGGCCTCACCAAATTAAAACATTTGGGCACTGGGCTCCAGAATCAAAGTACTGTCTAGTCAAAACTGGGAGGAACAAGAGGGAAAGATATTGTCAAAAGGTCATACCTTCCTTGCAGATCATTTATCACTCCTCAATCATAATGATTCCTGATGGCCTGTACTTCTGTCTTACAATTGCCCTATGTATGGTTATATATGTCTTATGATTACATATGCCCAAAATGTCCTTTGCTTCTAACACTAGGCAGTGTTACTTTTATGTTGAACTTAACCCTTGTTGCTCTCAGCTTTAAAAAAAATTGATGAATTAATGGATGGCATCCTTTAACCCAGCTCCTTTAGATCTGCGATGCTCCCAGCCTTAGACTCCAGGTTTGTGGGCCTACCCTTGTCTTTGCTTCAGCTCGCCTGAAGTCTGTTTATTTTCTGACCCTCTGTACTCTAGGCTTGGTTCTGTGGAACCAAGGTAACAATATGTTGCCTTAATTACTCTTCAAAGATGTTTATTGTGAGAGGACACCAGAACAGCTTTTCTAGCCTCCTGCTGTTAAGAATTCTAAAGGTTAAGGCCTCTAGTAAACTGTGATTAGAAAAAAAAATTAACGGAGTAACTGCATAATCACCGCTATATTTAGCAGGCTAGTGATTTCCAGAGAAAGCTGGCATTTCTGCCCTGCAGCCTCCTTCAACCCCTCAAGAAGTCTTCCGGCCAGAATCTGTGACACTCTCCTGGCCCAGCACCTGGAGCAGGGCTACAGGCCTGAAATAGCTCAAAATATCTTAGCATCTCATATAATAAAAGGGAGTCCAACTCCAAAAGAGAAAGAAAGGAAAATGGCTTACCATAAAATGGTTGGGTGAGGTACTGCTGGTTCATAAAACAAAACTTTTACATAAAATTCCAATGAGTTTTTGGTTCCCTTAGGTTCTGATAAGGTATAGCCCCATTTCTCTCACTCTCTCTCTCTCTCCCTCTCTCTTTAAGTAATCTCTATCTCCAGCCTGGGGCTAGAACTCGCAATCCAGAGATCAAGAGTTGCATGCTCTACCAACTGAGCCAGCTAGGTGCCCAAACAGCCCTCTTTCATAAATTGCTCAAGATCCCATAGTGACTGGTCTGGTATATTTGTATTCGGGGGTTCATGTCTCCTACAGACTGTGGGATTTCCTTTCTGTGGTTTTACTGCCCTCCATGAAACTCTTTTCCTTCTGATACTGCTTCTCTATTCTTCCTCCCCTCAAAAAAAAAAAAAAAAAAAGCCTACTTGTCAGAAAGTCTATCATTTATTCCTTAGGATATATTGGATTCACTTGTGGGAGGAGAGGAATGATTATTTAAATAATAATGGCTAACACGTATCGAGCACTTAACACATGAACATATGCTAGGAACTGGTCTAGGTACATCATACACATTAATTCAGTTAAGTCTCACAACCACCCAATGAGATAGTTGGCTATTATTTAATCCCTATCTTACAGATGAGAAAACTAAGGCACACAGAGGCCAAGAAACTTGCCCAGGGTCACAGAGCTAGTAAGTAGAAGAGCTGGACTATGTGCCCAGGCAGTCTGACTCCACAGTCCACGTTCCCAGCCCCTAAACTACTCTACTTTCCACATGCTTTCACTACCACCACCTCTCCCCTCATGGATTTTTAGGGAAAAACAGAGCAGGATTAGTGTTAAGTCAGGCCCCTCAGCAATGCCCTTTTGATCCTGCCTACACTCCTGCTCTGCCCACGGTCACAGTGGATCGCAGGCACCCAGACGATGGAGGGCATTAGAGAGATAAGCTGGTCTTCAGAGCTGTAAAAGGGAACAGAGAACTGCCCACTGGGCTTTCAAACTCTTTCTTCTCCCCCAGTGTGTCATCGTGGGAGAGGATGCAGGTCTCTGGGACCCCCAGCTTCCGCCAGAGCAGCTCCCCTTTCAGCTGCCTCACACACAGGGGTCTGGGATTTACACTGAACATAGAGATTCATGGCTCAGGAAGGTTTGGAAACCCCTGGGGATAGAGCAATCACCTAGGTGTCAGGTTCCTTAATTGCTAAGCCCTCCTCGTGGCTGATTTACACAGCCCTGTATTCCCTGGAGAGGAAAGGCAGGAGGGTGTAGACCCAGGCACATGCCAGAGTCTGTCTGCCAGTAAACTCTCTGTGACTATCAGCCGTCCTCGCCTAAAGCAGGGAGAACATTCCTAGGGGAGGCAGTTAGGGAAGACTTTGACTTCACCTTCAGCCCAGATAGGCAGGCTTGAAAAAATGGTTAAGGGTAAATGGAAAGAAGATGAATCTATGAGTGCCCGCCAGCAAGCACCAAGTATTTGGAAATCCATTTCTTCCCTTGTCTTCAAAATTCCTTAATTCAGTTAAACAGTGTCCTCCTGGGGTCCTCCTCCTATTTCTCACCTGCCTGTCCCTGCCCCATGGAATTCTGAAGACCCACAAACAAGGGTGTGTGCATGTGTGTGTGCATTCGCATACATGACACACGCATGCACACACACACACGCCCAGAAGACTGAAGCCAGGCCAGCTCCAGGCACCAGTAGGGTGATCGACCCTGGGTATATTTCTCCGCAGGGCATCTGTAGATCAGAGAACCAACGTCCTGTTGCCAACCCATAACATAAAAGTTATTCCAGGCACCCTCGTATTTACAGGCTCCCGGGAGGCCCCAGAGCACCATGGGCAGGGGAACGCTGGAGTCAGAAGGCGGGTGCCGGGATCCCCGTTCTGTCAATCCCAGGCTGTGGGGTGTCAGCAGACTTCCTAACAGGACCTCTCTGTCCCCCAGATTTATCGTCTGTTAAATGGGAAGGGCAACAGTGCCTGATGGGAGCATGGTGGCTCTGAGCAAAAGGTGCTTAGAGCAGTGCCTGGCACGGGGAGAGAGTGGAATAAGCATTAGCTGTGTACCCTCCAGAGCGCAGAGCGGCACCCTTGGCCGGCCAGGCATCAGCCCAGCCAGTCCTCCTTCCACTCCGGCTGCAGGAAGGTTGCCGGCTGCTATCGCTGCAGAGTGCAGACGGCCACGGTTCAACAGGAAGATCAGCAGCCTTCCTTGTGAGAGACAAACAAGTTACAAGGTTCCTGGGGGAGGCTGGCACTTCATTAGGCTTTCTTCGCAGCGAAACTTAAAATTGAAAACACTGTCTGAAGCATCCTGTGATCAGAACAAATATTCTTCATTCATTCACCACATATTTATTGAGCACATTTTTAAAATAATGGGCAGCTACATATAAACACTCCCAGTATAAATGCTATGCTAAGGGCTTTCAATCCACTTACAACAACGCTATCAGGGAGGTGCTGTCATTCTTTCCATTTTGTATATGAGGCTCAGAGACGGGAGGGAACCTGCCACTGGTCACACAGTATACGGCAGAACGAAAATTCCACTGGAGAAATGTAAATCAAAACTGCAAAAAGTTATCACCTCACACCTGTCAGAATGTCTAAAATCAAAAATGCAAGAAACACAAGTGTTGGCGAGGTTGCGGAGAAAAAGGAACCTCTGTGCGCTGCTGGTGGGAATGCAAGCTGGTGCAGCCACTGTGGGAGAGAGTATGGAGTTTCCTCAAACAGAAATACAGCTGCCCTAGGAGTCACACTACTGGGTATTTACCCAAAATACAAAAACACATTAATTCAAAGGGATACATGCACCCCTATGTTTATTGCAGTATTATTTACAATAGCCAAATTATGGAAGCAGCCTGTGTCTATTGATTGATGAATGGATAAAGAAGTGGTATATATATATATATATATATATATATGTATATATATATATATATATATATACACACACACATATATATACACACACATATACACACACACACACACATATATATACACACATATATATCAATCACATACGTATCACAATATCACATTATGTATATATGTCACATATATAATACTATATCACATATATAGTGGGGTGTGTGTGTATATATATGTATATACATACATATATATATACATACATATATATATATATATGGATCTTACTCAGCCATCATAAAGAATGAAATGTTGTCACTTGCAAAAATGTGACTAGAGCTGGAGAGTATAATGCTAAGTGAAATAAGTCAGTCAGAGAAAGACAAATATCCTATGATCTCACTCCTATGTGGAATTTAAGAAACAAAACAAATGAGCAAAGGGGAAGAAAAGGAGAGAGACAAACTAACAAACAGACTCTTACTCTAGAGAACAAACTGATGGTTAGCAGAGGGGTGGTGGGGGGGGATGGGGGAAATAGGTGAAGGAAATTAAGAACACATTATCATGAGGAGCACTGAGTAAGTATGGAAGTGCTGAATCACCGTATTGTACACCCAAAACTAATAAAACACTGTATGTTAACTACACTGGAATTAAAATTAAAAAGTTAATAAACTTAATAAAAAATGAAATAAAATTCCACCAGAACCAGAGCCTAGTTTTTGACCACTCTACCCCTTCTCTCCTGTCTGAAGAACTCAGCCCTCAAACCCACACAGACTGGCAAGGTGGCCTGTCCTTTCTTCCTTCCCTTCCTCTATTATCTGAAATGGGAGGCTGCATATCTCAATTCCTTTCTCAAATTCTCATAGAAAAATCCTGAGGTTTTTGTCCACATGGCACACCAAAACCAGAAGGGAACAATGCTGGAGTAAGCATTGCTATTTAGCCACAAGGCTTCAGTTTAAGCTTTTTACACAACTCCCCTCTAATCTCTCTGCCACTACATCAGACAGAAAGTGTGAAGAAAGGCTTCCTTGTTTGCAAACTATACTAATGTAATTGTGATAAAAATTGTCTTGCTATGCCAGTCTTAGCCATTAAAAAAAAAAAAAAATCCTAGTAGGTATTTTGGGCTGCTTTAAGCAAAGAGAATCTGTAGAATCCTCTTTCTTTTTTTTCTTTAGAGAAATGAAATCCTTTGTTTATTGTAATTAGCAGCAAGTATTTTGTCAACTGAACAATAACACTAGACCCAAAGTATAGACAGTATAATTACAGTATTCTAAAGGTCTCTAAAAATATTCATAGTGACATCAAGTCAAATCATGTCTACCCCTACCACCACACCGCCCCCCACCTGACACACACACAAAGAACTAAAGGACGTCTTGCTCCCTGATTTAGCTACACAATTTCCATTCAAAATGAAAGCCACATAGCTAACACCCCATTCAGTTATTTGAAATTTTTATTAATAAAAATAAATCCATAAGGTAAATCCTATGGTTAAGGGACATTTTTAGCCCAGAGAACCAGACAGCAGCTCCCGAAGGGGTCCCTTGGATACCATGTCACTCAGGCTCTAGGTCTTCTGTAGGCTCATCAGTTGGGCAGATGATGGTGGTCACTTTGGTCCACAGTGGCCCCTCTTGGCAGGGAAGATGCCCCCTTCCCCAATTCAAAAAACACAAGAACATCCCAGGCCTCAGCCCTCTCCTCTCAGCCCAAATGCCAGGTTGCCACAGAAAGTGAAACTTTCTGGCTCTTTCCTGGGCAGCAATGCCTGCAGGCGTTGAGCCCTGGGGAGCCCACACTCCTCCAATGTCTCCAGCAGGACTGCAAGCCTCACTACACTCTTTAGCCTGGCAGAGCCAAGGAGCATGCTCACTGGGGACTGTCCTGCCTGGGGCTGGGGGCGTGGCTCTGCGTTCCCCAGCTCTTGAGCCTTGGGGTGTGGTTCTGGCCCTCTCTAAACCTTGCTTTCCTCATCAATTAGATAGTAGTGACAGTAGTACATACTTCACACGGTAATTGTAAGCTAAAAGTGTGCTCACCACAAATAATAATGATGATGATGATAATAATTAAGGGGCAGAAGGGAACTCTGGAAGATTTTTATGGCCTTGATTGTAGTGATAGTTTCCCAGATGTATATGTATCCCCAAACTCATGGAGTTATATACATTAAGTATGTACAGCTTTTTAAATATCAGTCATACTAAAATAAGGTAGTTTTTTTAAAAAAGGAAATAAGTAAAATATGTAAAAATACATGGTAAATGCTCACTCAGTTTCAGTCTTCTTGGTTTCTTTCCCATTTCATGTAGTTTTCTCTTCAATTTTCCTAATGGAATTAAGAATTGAAATGGTTGATTAACTATCTTGACAATAGTCTTTGGCAAAATTCTGGAAAAGGAAGCTAAAAGAAGGATGAATGCTGCCTACAGAGCATTAGAATTCCACTGGCCTATAGCTAGCAATGGAGAGGAAATCCACGTGGGAGGAGGGAGGCCTGGGCCCTGAGGTTGGCCTTCTCCTTGGGGTCTTAGGGTGCTATCCACTGCCAGCACCAGTGCTCTCGGGGGCCTGTCCTTCCCCTTTGTCCTCCAGTCCATGCACTGTAGCCTCCACCAACCCCATTATGACAAAGCAGACACCTAGCCACAGCTTTTTTGGAAGACTCCACTAATGGTGAAGGATCAAAAAGATAAATCAACAGGGGCACTCAGGTGGCTTTGTCATTTAAGCATCAGACTCCCAATTTTGGCTCAGGTCATGATTTCAGGGACATGAGATTGAGTTCTAAGTCAGGTTCCACACTCGGTGTGGAGCCTAGTTACAATTCTTTCCCACTCCTTCTCCCTCTGCCTTTGCCCCTCTGCTCAATCTCTCTATCTCAAAATAAAATAAAATAAATTAACAAAAAAATCAGATCATCTGATTTACACAATGTAGTTTATCATCTTTAATATGCAGCCTCAATGGGAAGGCCTCCCTGCCTGACTGCCCTTCTGCCCAAGTTACACCAACTTGTGATCCCTCCTTTAGACCCCTCCAAGTCCTTACCAAAGAAAGCAGAGCCCTGAGAAAATCCAAAAATTCCCCATCATGATGGATGAAGGCCCCCTTCTAAGTTCTCATTCCCTGTCTGAAGACTACCTTGTCTCCAAGTGAGTGATTTGCCAGGAATGACATACGTCAGAGGCGCCCACACCTGCCCACAGAGGTGCCCCTCTCTGCTCACCAACCCAAAACCACACATTCATGTGACAGTCATAAGAGAAGGCTCCTCACAGGAATCTCCTCTTATGTTTTCCATCTAACCCTCAGCCCCAGAATAAAAAACACCAAATGCCACAGTATTTGGCTGAATATGGATATCTTCATCATGCTGACATTACTCAACATGTCATTACTCAACCATCACTTGGGACAGAGAAAAGTAGAAGCTACTAGTTGGTTAAAAGAATACTTGCACCCCATACTATGTTTTCTTCCCTAAAGTAGGTGAACACCTACTAGGAATACGAAGATTCTTGTTCTGGGGGTAGTAACATCAGGACCCACGTCAGTATGAGGAAATGAGAAGAATGTTCCCTCTTTTCCCTGAGCTTCCTCTTTCCCCACTTACTGGTTCTGGAGAGGACCAAAGGCACTAAGTGCCTACTAAGTACTTTACCTAGGTCATTAAATTTTCACACAGACACTTCCACTCATGTATTCTTGATGCCCATTTTACAGATAAGACAAATAAGGCTTAGAGGTTAAAAATCTTTCCCAAGGTCACACAGTTTGAAACAGGCACTGTACAGCTTCAAACCTTATGCTCTTCTTCTGCCATCATGTCAAACCTTGCAAGGCACAGAGGCCACACACAAGCCCAGAATGGTCCCAACCAGGGTCCTATCGCCATTGTCCTTGGACTTAAAAGGTACAAGAAAAAGTCTGACCCCCAAAGGAGGGCTTTGATAATATTATCCACATAATAAAATATTGCGGGGTTTTTCCTCAGAAATAACTTGTGACGACCAAATGCTAAAATCTTTTGATGACTCAAGAATCCTAACTGCTTCTGTCATCATCAACTTGATGCAGATAAATGAGAGCAATGGCTAATAACCATTCTTCCAGACTAAAGACTTCAACCACAACCAATCCACTGCAAATGCAATCTTCCTCGGAAGCAAACTTCAAGTCAGTCCATTTTTGCCTACAAGCACTCTCACACTCTTGTCCAAGCCACTCTCTTGTCCTTGGGGAGCAGAGCAATAACTCCCCTCCCTGGGTCACTCTGTTCCAAACTCTTGTCCCCACAGCTGTCAAACTCCCTGCCTTTAGAAGCCAGTAACTGCTCTTAGAATAGAATTCTGTCCCCCTATGATGGCTTCCATGCTTCTACCTACTCCGACTCCTGCCTGCTTGACTCATATCTTATTTATGTCCTTCGTTATCTGTCTTTCTACCTGTTTCCAGTAGAACGTTTCTCACAGGAAACGAGACCTTCCTGTCTTGTTAAAAATGTGAGTGAATGTCGAATATATGAATGAATGTTATCTGTGACATGTAGAGGAATGCAAACTTTCCCCGAAAGTCTTGCTCGATTTGTTGGTTTGAGGAGCTAGGGAAGTGTAATGACCTAGAAACAAGAAGCCTTGGGTTTAGTCATTGCATTGCTACTTAACCTCACAGCACGAGTCTGGAAAAACTTCTTAACCATCTTTGGCCTCAGTTTCCCTGTTAGTTCTGCCTTTTCCATGAACAGATGGGATGATGCTCCTGATTCAGCAAACTTTATTGACTAACTCTTTGCAAAGCACTCTACTGGATACCGGCAATGCCAAGAGGACTAAGACACAGCAATAGCTAAGAAGGAACACACAGGTGACTCGGGGCCAGAGACAAGTACACAAATAATGTCTGATTTCCTACTACACGCTCTAACGGAAACCCAAAGAAGATACAATATGGTACATTTTGTGAGCTCCCAGCTTCCTCTGGTGTTCACAGTGGAGACCACTCTTGAGCTGGGTCTTGAGAGCAGCCAGAGAATCAGAGTAGCGCACGGAGCTTGCGCAGAGGCATGACGCGTCAGATGCAGAGAACCGGAAGTGGTTCTAGATGGCCAGTTAAGTGCAATAGCGAGGGGCGCAGGTGGAAAACGAGGTTGCACAGGTAAGCTGGAGCATGTAACATGGAGCTTCTAAGTCAAGCTAAGGAGTTTAAACCTTAACCCTGCAGGACAAGTGTTTGGAGCAGAGGCATGACCTAACTAAGTGTATTTTAGAAAGATTATTCTGACAGCAGCCTGGAGGGTGGATTAGGAAGGAAACAGAGTGGAATGAGGACTGCAGAGCACAAGCTGTGGTAGTCATCCAGGCAAGCAGGGTGGCCATAAGAAGTCAGGGAGAACTGAAGAAGGAGTAACAGAGGCGTCGGCATTAAGAGACCCATGAATTCTCTAAAGCCTGGTTGAGTTGAAAGTTCCTAGCTTGGGTAGTCGACTTGTTGTTGCCTTTTCCCCAACAGGGCACACAGGAGGAGGGTCCGGTTTACCGGGAAATGTACAAGTTCTTTTTGGAACACCTGAGTCTGCTCCTACAGAAGCATGTGAGCTCAGGGGCGTTGTGGCCAAACTCTTGCTTTACGGAGGCTGGAGGAGCTGGGGCTGTGACCAAGTCACTGCACTATCCTCGCTTTGTCGCCTCTCCTGCAGGAGGAAGGCAAGTTGTGACTGTCTCTTTCCTCATTGGGGAGGAGCAAGGTTTGTTCTGCTGTTTGAAGAGCTGTGCCACACCCAGCTGAAAGGAGCTCTGTTAGCCAGGAGGAGCATAAGAAGACTGGGCACAAAGAAATGTTGAAAGGCTGCCTGCAGGGTAGGAGACAGGCTTGCAGGGGGATTCATTCTGGCTTCATAACGAGATTTAAAGATCCAGAGATGAAAATCAAAGGATACAGGCTGCAGAAGATATGGATTCGCTCTCCCTCCAGATGGGCTAACATTTGGATTGTTTTTCCCAGATGTAGGTGGCCAGGATTAAAATCCTACCGCGCTTCTCCTGAAGTGGGGGGACAGAGCGGGGAGGCAGACCCAAAGGGCTCCTAAAGAGACAGCTGTCAGCTCATCAGCTCACTGTGGGGACTGCTCTGTGCAGAGGTGCGGAGGCTGGGACCAGTCAGGCTTCTGGCATGAGATGCAGCCCTTCATCAGCCCAGGGAGCCACCGTAGGTACCCCCAACCCTCACAAAGCCCAGATGCCTGGAGAAAAAATTTGCTCGGTACTAAGCACCAGATGGCTCCCTTTCAGATAAGACTTTCCAAGTATCCCGAGTATTCTTTCTTCTCAGCTCACCCCCGAAGCAGCCCCTCTGACTGTGCCTCCCCACCCCATAAGTTGCTCCTCCCTGGGGCCTCTGTGAAAATGGGTCAGCTTTTGTGAGTTCTGGAAAAGCAATCCTCCCCAAGCCCCCCTTACCAGTTTCTAGGAGAATCTGCTACTTCTTGTTGCAGGATTGGCTCCTTCACACTCACCCTTTCCCTCCCTCTTCCTCACTGCCTGGCCTCTAGCACTTGAGTCTTTCTTATCCTTCGAGGCCCTGACAAATCACACTTCCCCGCAAAGCCTTCCTAGATTGCCTAGTAGGAGTTTCTCTCTCCTTGCTGCCCTGTTGCACTTTATTTGATATAATCCTGGGTTAAATCTACTTGCATTATAACTTGCTGTGGTTATAAGTTTCTTTTATACCCTCGATTTTCAGCCCTTGGAGACCAGGGCTGTGTTGGCTCACCCTGTTAGCCTCAGGACCTGCCATGTTGAAGCTGCTTAATCAATGTTTGCTGAGTTCGTTAGAGTAGACGAGTAAAAGCTGCAAGTTGTCCTACTGCAGAGAGGAGAGGCAGGGTCTCCCCGATTGAGTCTGCTTGTGCTCGACCAGCCTGGATCTCATAACCCGGCATGATTACAGGGGGACTTAGGGATGTCTGGCAGGAGCCGTGGTTATATGAGCATCCCCTGGTCAGACCTGCCGGCAGTGAGGAAACACGGAGTCATGACCCTGGGAAGGGTCCTGGCTCAGATGCCTTGGTTGAGTCCTGGCTGCCTCGCCCAGTTTTGAGTCCTGGAATAAGAGACAAGTGTCTGCTCACATCCGGATCCTCCATTTCATTTGTAGAGTAATCAGAGTCATTCCTACCTTTGCAGATAATTGTAGGAAGATAACCATACATGCACATTGCCTGGCACCTGATTATTGTGCCTTGAGTTCTCCGAGTCACTCATTCATTGATGGAGAATGTGAACAAAGAGAAGGCACAGGCTGGAGAGGGGGAATCCAAGCCTATGAATGAAGATGGTTCTTGGGCTACAGCTTAGTGACAAGGTCTAGGTGTGGATACATCTGTAATTGTGTCCTAAAAACTCTAGTACCCACAGAATATGTCGAACAGCTGAGCTTTGACCACATGGGGCCAAAGCTCTGCTTCCAGCCACTCCAAGGAGTTATTGTGAGAATAAACCACCACAGGCTGTTGAGACTTTTATGAGATGCATCAGATCACACAGCCCGGTTCACAGCCCCTAGTAAGCAAGCCGTGAATAAGTGTTCCTGTTATTGTGATCTTTCTTTCCCTCTAGACTCTAACCTCCATGGAGTCAGGAGCTGTGTTTTGTTTCCTACACTATACTCAGATCCTTCACACAGAACCTGATAGATGGGGGCACAAGGGAGCTTAATGAATATTTATTGAAGATATGAATTAATACCCCTCTGGCATTTTTTAACTCTAAAGCATGGAGGCTGTGATGATCCTTAATGTTTATTTCATTCTATGACCTTCAGTGATTTCCAGTCGGGGACCAGGCGTGGGGAGGGGGTGCGGGGTACAAGTTCAGATCAGGAAGTATTTCCGCTATTGAATCTGTGATTGCATCGCTTTGTGAACAAAAACAAATCAACATTTTTTCCTTTCTCAATCTAGTTATTATCTCTGTGCAGTAATTGGGGATTGAGAGAAATTTTGTTTCTTCTTTTTTCATGTTGACCAACAGACTTGTGAACTTGAATGCATGTTAGTAATTAGTAGGGATTAATTTGATTTATAAGCTTGGGCACACAACTTTACCCTGGAAATTCTGCAAATTTTCTTAACCACTGCCACAAGTGGCCAGAGAACAATCTGAATCCATGATCGCTATGAGTTTCCTCCAGACCAAAGACCCACACTTCCGACCCTGCCCAAACTCATGGCTTCAGGAGTAGAAAGAAAGAAGGAAGCTACAATTTTTTGTGTGCCACGCTTTGTGTAGGACTTTGCATTTCCCTAACGGTATTTCGTGCTGGCCACCAATAAGTATTTTAGGTCTTCTTCTGGGCACACTTCCCTTCTCCCTTGAAATTAGGTTTTAGCCACATGACTTGCTTTGGACAAAGACATGTGAGCAGAAGAAATGCATGTTCCTCGCAGGATGTAGAGTTAACAGCCAGCATGCCATTTTGCACACTCGATTTCCCCCTGCCATGACAATGTGCCACATGATGAAGTCTCCTTCAGCCTAGGACCCAGAGTGAGGAAGACCTAGAAGAGAGCTCCCACTAATCCCCATGAGTGAGTGGCATTAGCAAGAAGTACATCTTCAAGACACTGAAAGTTGGGAAGTCATTTGTTACTGCAACATAACCTGAACCATCTTGACTGACATGATACATTAGTTCATTTCATCCTCATAAAAAAGATCCATGAGATGGTACTGGGAGATGATTCTTCCTGGATCTCATGCATTTCTACATACATGTCTTCCCAACAAAGCTATGACTCCCTTTAGTTCAGAATATCTTCTCAAGAACCCCTGAATAGCAAATGGCCTGGAAAGGTAAAGATATTATCACCCTCCAGAGGAAGGGGCAGGCATACTTACTGCTTATTATAAATTCAGGATTCCTAAGCCTGGGGTCACTCTCCTAGGACACAGCTCCCCATGTGCGCAGGCATCCATCTGAGCCACCTGTGAGGAGAAGTTATATAAATACAGTGATGTTCGTGTTTTGCTGTGTCTTGGGTAATAAAGTCCATGTTGTCTCCCAGCCTTTCTGAAACTATAACAGGCTAACATGTTAAAAGGAAGGAAGGCAAAATTTCAGACTTTATTTTTATATTTTTTAAGATTATTTATTTATTTATTTATTTGACAGAGAGAGAGAGAGAGATCACAAGTAGGCAGAGAGGCAGGCAGGGCGGGGGGCAGGAAGCAGGATCCCCACTTAGCAGAGAGCCAGATGTGGGGCTTGATCCCAGGACCCTGAGATCATGACCTGAGCTGAAGGCAGAGATTTAACCCACTGAGCCACCCAGGTGCCCCAAAATTTCAGACTTTTCACAGATCTTGTCAGTGGGTATTAACATCACCACTTTACACATGACAAAACAGAGTCTCAGAATCAGTTACCCAAAGTCATGCTACTAATAATTGGAAAATACCATTTTCCCCACTATTTCCATTTTGCTTGCTATGAAAAAAAAAAAAAACCCAAAACTTAAAATACCATTCATTTATTCCTGCATTCCTGAATTCATTCCTTCACGTATTAAATTAATGTCTATTAAATAATTGCTTTACTGTAGCATCCAAGTACTATGCTAGGATGCTATTTTTCAGAGTTAAAAATTACCATTGAATTATCCCAACATACCCAGTTTTGATAACTAAAGGAAGACATTTGAGACTGTCTTAATGTCGGCATACATTATACCCATTTTCAACTGCTTTCTCCTCAGCAAACAGATGACCAGGAGAGTACAACAAACTATCAGATTCCCCATAATTCAATGCCAAGAGCATATTTTGCCATTGATTCAGGGATAGGTCTGGGAGCTCTGGAGATCTCTGGAGGAAACACAGAGTATGTGTAGAGTTAAAGACCTCTGGAGCACCAAGGGCACTCAGACTCAAGCAATGCCCTCGCTCCACCTCCCTGCTCTCTTATAGGTGCTGCTACAACAAGACAAGGAGGTGCCAGGAGCTCAGCATGACTAGCAGAACCAAGCTTCAGGGAAACACACATATTCCCCAGTACAAAGCCCCAGGCTCTCAGATCCTAGCAAAGATGAGCCAGAGCCTCACATCCGCCCCACTCCACTCATCCTTTTCTGCTGGGACATCATGGAAGGGACTTGGGCCCATAGATCTGGCTTCAACTCTTAGCTCAAACTCTAACCTACTACGTTAGTGATTTGGGTGCAGGATTTTTTAACCTCTCTGAGCTTCCATTTCCTTGTCAAAGAGCAGGATAATAATACCTAATTTATAAGGTTTTTATGGAAAGTAATGAATGAGCTCCCCTATGGAAAACACACGTGTCCGGCACATAGTAGTCTTTCAATAAACAGCAGCAACTCTAACACCATCATCATTTTGCTTTGACTAAGTAGACAGAACATCCCTTCAAACACAAAGAAAATTAGAAACTAGGTGCAGAGCCACTGGCTGAAAGCCAAAGGGGAAGATAAAGCGCTGTAATTGCCTCTCCTGGGAAAAGCAATAAATCCAAGCAGCTGTGTTGCTCCCACTCTGTGGCAGCACGAGAGGGGGGCTGTGTCGGAGAACTTTTGTCTCAGGTCCTGAGTGTCCACCACATCCCAGACATTCTGTGGGGTGATGTAAGGGGTACAGAAAGGAGGCGAGCGCTGTTCAGCCTTCCAGGAGTTTACTACCTACAGAGATCGACACAAAGGGAGGATTTGATAATAATAGATAATGAAGGTAGGTCTTCTTTATTATCTACCAAGATTTGGACAAGGGGAAGATTAGAAAATATTGTATTATGGGGGGTATGAGAAAAGGGAAGTGATATGCATAGGTGTTCGTGATGGGCGAGCGATCATTCTGGGGACGTGGGTGAAGACACCCTTCACATACAGGTACTTAGGATGGGCACTGACAGATGAAATTTCAAGAGAGATATGGGAACAAGGAGGGCAATTAAGCAAAAGGAAAATAATGAATCTGACAAAGATTGGGTCCTTTCCGGGAACATTGAGTAATGGCTCTTTGGCTGGAAAGTATTATGGGGTAACCAAGAAACAGAGTCTACACAATGGACAGCCTCAAGAGTGCACTTAGTCTGGTCCTCAGTGAAGAGGGCAGCCTCAAAACTATGTCTAAGCAAGACTAATCTGGTGGCTGTGTGTAGGACAGACTGGAGGAGGAAGACTTTGGCATCAGAGGGATCAAGTAGGTATGTAGGCAGCACCCGAAGCATGAACTAGATAGAGAGGGTGAATCCAGGAAAGGTGAAGATTCCGGATTCAAGGAAGAGAAGCTTGAGGAGCAGCTTAGCACTGCCGAAGTCATGTGGCAAGCATTCCCTATGCTGGACCCAGAGAGGTATTGGCAAAGCACCCCTATGAGGTGGTCACCACCCGCACACTGTGGAGAGAAGACATGTTCTTGAAGACCACTTAATGGGACCAGACTGGTCAAGGATATAGAGGGTACTTTTAAGCAGTAACTTTCTAACATTTAAGGAGTATTATCCTTAATACACCAAGCAATACACTAGCAAAGAGCCTATAGACTCAACTGTTCTGAAAGCTTTAAAGATTGGCATGATGACGGATGCCATTCCCCTTGTCAGAAGACTGAATGAGGTCGGCTGAGCTTGTGAGGTCTGCTCAGGTTTGAGTGAGTCTCCAAACCAGCGAGAGCTGAGGCTTCCCAAGGAGGAGATTCCGAAGGACTCCCGAATCAGGGACATTACCAATGGTCCTGTGCGGCCCAGGAAGAGAAGGAAAGTACATTACCCTTCAACTGACTGAGGGTGTTAAGTATTCGACTTCCCCTACCATACGAACAGCCCGGTGGCAAATCCTGACATGAGCAGCTTTGGAGAACGAGCTTTACAGAGTAAAGCACGGCTTCTTTCTGCAAAGCAACTCACAGTTTGAATCAAGATTCTGACATATGTTTATGTTTTGACCCAATAATTTTGCTTCTAGGAATCTATCCTAAGAAAATGATCAAAAGTGCAAGCAAAGATCTATGTGCCAAAATATTTACAAAGGGGGAAAAATGGGGAAAACAAACAGAATTGCAACAATAGGGACATAGTTAAATAAATTATGGTATGTCAATTTATGAAATACTTTGTAGACATTAAAAATCCTGTGTTTGAAGAATAAGAGGAGATGTTCACAAAAGAATGCTAAATGGAGAAAGCAGCCTGCTAAATTATACATACTTCATGATACCATGATGATCCCACAGTGGGAAAGCAGCAAACTGAGGGATGAAAGTGAGGCTTTCCTTCTTCATACTTTTATGAACCTTCAAATATTTCTCTAAATGCTTATGAGCAATAATAATAAGTTGCACTTGTTGAAGACTTACTGTGTGCCACATACAGTATTAGAAACTTGGTGCATATATCAACTCACTTTATCCTTATAACGACTCCACAGAATAGGCACAGGTATCAAACCCATACTACAGGTAAAGAAACAGAGTCTTGGAGATGGGTTCTTCACTCAAAGTCATCCAGCTAGAACAGGGTAGAGATGATACTTGAAGTTTGGTGCGCAGGGTCCCAATCTCCCAAACTTGCTACATTAACTGGCCTCCATGATTAGTAAATATATAGGTGTGCATAATGCTCTTAATTCCAAAAATGTCCCCTTTTCCCCTCTACCCTTTACTTTATAAGGAGATATAGGGTGTTTAGTGGAGTGAAGCAGGCCTTCAGCAACTGGACTCTGGTTTTATGCCAAGCCGTTCACTGTTTATGCCAGTGGCCCCAAAACACTGATGCCTGGAACTTCTTTTCTGGGGAAGAAACGCGGATTATAAAAGGTCAATGAAAATTACTTTACATTGTTAGCAATTAGCTAATTAAGTAAATTATGTGAAGTATTTAACACTAGAACTAGTCATTAGAGTTTACAAGTAGATTAAGAACAAACAGGAATGGGTTTTGTATTTGGGAATAAAATGAGATGGGAAAGAGATCCTCTGGGAACCCCAAGTGTGCTCCTTGGCAGAAGCATGACTGCTCACCAGGGCCCTAGGCCCAGCCCCCGTGTCAGTTGTGTGAGGACCTCAGGTGAGTCACTTACCCTCTCTGGGTCTCAGTTTCCTATCTATACGACACAGGAGTCAGTCCAGATGATGTATTGGTTCATTTCTTGCTCTGATCCCCACTGCTTCTATGACAAGATTGTTATTGCTTCTATGACAAATTCTATGACAGAGGATAGCCTGGTAAGCTGACTACCAGGCACAGGAATCCAGCATTTTGCAAGACCTTCCTTCTCTTGGAAAGAGGACCCCTTCACTTCTCCACAGCCCGGCAGCCCCCGCTGGGAGCATAAGCCTTCATCCAAGCTTCTTGTGATAAAGCAGTCAAAGTGGGGGGTGAGGCTGGGAGAAAAAGTGGGGATCGGGGAGGATGGAGAGCTTTAGGGTGCTGGAAGGATTTCTAGACCGTATTCCCACCCCTGCTTCCTTTCCTGGAACTGCTGAGAGAACTGCATTCTGAGTCCTTTGTTACTGTTGTTGTTTCTCTTTTTCCTTTGAAAGCACTGTCTATGGGAATAAAGGTTCATAATCTCAGGGATCGCTGAGCTAATTTATGAAATGAGAAAAGGAAGTTATTTTCTGTGCACATAGCATGATATTCCCCCTGACAATGCACACCCTGGGCCGCCAGTGCCTGGCTTACTTCTCCTCCATGCCACTTGGTATTCTGCTCACAGCGCAGAACACAGGAGAGTCAAGGCCAAACACAGATGACGCACCATAGAAGCAGGCCAAGAGCACGCTGTTTTCTGGGGACTGGATCCTATTACCCTCTTATTGTTTGGGGACAGCAGGAAAGGGAAAAAGGAGCGGGCCCTCGGCGGTGTCTGAGAGATGAACACCCATGCTATATCTCCATAGGGCCCACCAGCAGGAACCCCGAAGAAGAAAAACCCATCTCCGAGCTGCGTGGCCCCTGGTCAACCAGTAACAGCAACTACACCTCTAACCGGCCAGGGGCCACGCACTTGCAGGCCCCGTGGAGTATATGCAGTTAGGTGAGTTGAGGCAGAGCTAGAAGCTTTCAGGAAGGAATATGAGAACAGACACTGAGAAAATCTCGCCCATGGGCACATACCCTTGCCAGGAGAGAGTACCTTTTCCTCTTCTGCAAGCTTTCCCTGCTCAACTTAAAGGGTCTTAAAACTAGAGCTGAAATGAGGATGAGGAGAAACCGGTGACGACCTTTTCTTGACTGACGCCATGGTTCAGACCTGGCGCTAGGGACTGGGAGGTATTGGACCAGCCAGTCCTCCCAGATACCACACTTCATGGTTAAGGAGAGCTAAGGAGACTGAGACTCAGAAAGTTTACGAAACCTGGCCAGACTAACACAACTAGTAAATCACTGAGCTGGGGGGACCAGAACCCAAACCAGATCTGGTTCCATTGGGCCACACGGTCACCTCCCATCCATATGCTGAGTGCCTGCTACACAGTAAACACTGTGGATGAAAGTGTGTGTGTGTATGTGTGTGTGTGAGAGAGAGAGAGACAGACAGACAGACACAGAGAGACAAAGACAGAGAAACAGAGTGTGTGTATACAAATCTCCAAACACTCTGGGATCTGAACGTAGGTCAGTCCAGCAGAGTGAACCACCCAAACCTCTCCTTGGCCATCTTTCTGATTCCAAGAATCCTCCCTGTAAAGGCAGCCAGGCCAAGTTACCAGCCTTGACTTTCTGGAGCTAGAAGCCTATGTGACTGTGACCTACCCCCGGGTGTCTCACGATCTACGCCTACCCCACGGCCACCTCTTCAGCACGTGATACCGCAATGAGTTCCATTTGGGCCGCTGGGCCAGCAGTAGACCAGCCCACCACAGCAGCTTCACAAAGCTTCTCCCCCGTGGCCTCGGAGCAGTAGTCACTTGGTCACAGGGATTGTCAGAGGCCTGAGGAGGAACCACGGACCCTGTGGGGCACTCTGCTCTGCATTTTTGGGCAGCTCGACTTCTTTCAGGCTTTCCTTGGCTTTCCCCCAATCAGCTCCTGTTTCTGGTTGTCACTAAGTTGCTGTGTAAAAATAGAAGCGATGTGGAGAACAAAGGCAGGGAGGAGTCCGAGCAAAAATTAAATGTCCTTATAACCTGGGGCCCACGGACAAGCTGCTTGGAGGCCGGCAGGGTATGACGTTCCTCCAGGAAACTCCCAACTATCTCAATGTTAATGCTTTGCTAGAGAGAAAAACCACCTTATCTGGACAATAGCCAGGCCTCTAAGAGCTGGTGAGTCCTTCAGCATAGGAAAGTCCTTCTGGACACTTCCCTATGTCTTTACGTTCCCCCCAGCTCCAACGTACATAATCAATTGCTCCTCACAATCCTGTGCTTTCGTAAAAAACACTTTTCTGCATCTCAAGAATTCTTGGCCATCAGCTCGGAACCCCAACCTTCAAAGCACATCATAAGCACGTCTCTTTGCTGCTTCGCCCAAAACAAGAAAGACAATTAAGAGATTCAACAAAAGAAAGGAAACACAGGGCATCATCCAGTATGATGTGCCTACAGAGAGGGGGCAAAGGTCAAAACTTCTGAGAGCAGAGGGGGGCCCACTGTGGAGAATCGCACCAGGACAATAAGCGCATATGGGACCAACCCACACCAAAGCAAGATGTGTGGGTGGAATGAAAGTCTCCACAGTAGGATCTGGATCATGGCTCCTTCCCGTGCAGCCTGGAGCCTATTAGGAGGTGGTGGAGTGACGCTGGTTTTCAAGGGACCTGTCAGAGACATCCCTCTTCTACACTTGGTCCCACCTCAAAGCCACTAGGAGGCGCTCTCCACCCTTCAACCTTCTCAGGCAAGGTGTTAAAAACAAACCTTTCTGAATAAATTTTCCTGGCCAGAGATATTTGCATTACAACTGGGAACAAATCCCTAAGGTCTGGGAGTGGCTGCTTTCCGTGGCCTGACCTGGGAATCCTACAGAAGACACAGCGGGGAAGCAGGCTGCCTCCCAGCCAGGGGAGATCTCTTCAGAAGAAAAACCACCTCCCCTTGCTTCACTTGCCAAAGGGTTTAAAGCAAATAACCTGGCCCTCAGGAATACTGAATCCTGAGGATTAACCGGCTCTAAGCGTCTTCAAGTCGGGGTTAATGGGAGCCAAACGCTGAGAAGGCACGAGCTGTCAGGCTGGCTTCTCGCCCAGGCCCAAGAGGACCAAGGGAAGCAGCACCCCTGAGAAGGTCACCCCTGAAATGCCCCACTCCAGAATCTCCCATCTCCCTGCAAGCGATGGAGACAGCCCTGCAGAACGCTGCCGCTGGCCGGTGTGCAACCAAATGAGAGTAGAGAAGCGTCAAGAGAGAGCTTCTGGAATCTTCTTAATTGGGTGCGCAGAATCCAGAGTCTACTGACGACCATTTAAATACCAGCACCATTAGCTGTGTTGCTGTGGAACTACCTACCAGATGTGTAACAACCGTGTTTACTGGTCTGTGTGCAGCTGGCTATACCTTCTCTGGGCTTGTGCCCCATTCGCCCGAATGGCTGCTTCCGCATCTGCTGCAATGAGAGTGCCTCGGTGTCACCCCAGGACATGGTGTCCCCTGTGCCCCCATAGGATGCCCAGTCCATGATCAGGCAGGAGGGTGGTGTAGAGGTCAAATGACTGCTAGCATCTGATTTTTATAAAAACAACATTTAAAAACAACAACAACTGTTCTCTTGCCACCAGAGTATTTTATTTTTCTGCTGGGAGAAGAAAAGCCCTGTGAATGTTTTATTCAGCAGGAACTAAAACACTGTTATTATAAAACTTTCTTTTCCAAACTAATTCCCTGAGCTTCCGCTGCCAGAATGCCTCCTCTCCAGGGCAGGTCTGCCTTCACTCATTGACTTCTGAGATCCTTCTAGAAAATCTGCCACCCAGACTCCAGCAAGATGGTCCCCCGCAGATGGTCTCCACAGGGCTGTGGGACTCATTGTGGGGCAGCCCCACCCAGGATGGCTCTGACAAAACCCACAAGCTGAGTTCTCGTTGGAAAGGAGCACCACGTTGCTGTCCTTACCAGGATCCTCTTTAGGAGCAGATCAGAGCCCTGGTGATGGCCCTTGGGGTGGGAGGAGGGGTGTTCCTAGTTGCACCGTCCCCTCAAGAGTTCTGAGTAAAGAATCACCCCCCAAAGTCAGCCTGTTGGCCAAGGACCCCCTAAGTTAGTAGAGGGAAATATCAGCCAAGGGGAAAATGAGAGACGAGGCATGCCCCAAATTCTGCAAGTTCCTAGCTGGTTCTACAAATAGAAACAATTCTTGTTCTCATCCTCATAAAGGAATGGAGGAGCCTGAGCCTCCCATAGGACAGTAGCAGATCCCTAAGATGGACTCGCCTTTGATGTTGGTACCCTTCCAACGCCTCCGATGGAGTCTGACAGAGAACTATAAACTTGTGAAAGCCAGCTCCCCTTTGAGAACTCATCCAGACTGACCACTGTGGGAGGAGAAACTCTCCCATGATGGATGCATCCGGCAGAGCCACCACTGAGAGTGAGGGGGGAAAAAAGACAAAAAACAAACAAAAAAAAAATCCCAAACCAAAACTCAGTGATAAGTGACCAGGAGATGAAGGACATGCTAAAAGAAGCAGTCGGCAGAGACAAAATGGGAATGGCAGCAATGGTGAAAGCAGCAGTCACCCAATGAGTTTGCTGTGCCCAAGACAGTATTGGCATTGGTATCCATTTCCAACTCCTATCCTCTTCCCTGTGTCCCAGAGAAAGTTTCAATCTTCAAACTGCATCTCCCAGCCTCTAGGAGAGCCACATTTCTGGGTGCATTTAGGTCCAGTGAACAAAAACCACTTATGCAAGCTCCGAAAGGTGGAAGACTTGGCAAGTGTGCTAGTGGGCAAGTGGGCACCAGTGGAGGAGAGAGTTGGAGGCAGATGGAGTCCACATTCCAATGGCAGGTAACCAGTTTGGAGGGTTGCAAAGATGACGCCAGTGGTAGTAGCAGATGAAGTTTCTTGATTTCTGGGGTGTTGACAGAGGTGTGACCTCCAAGCCAGATGCTAACTGGCAGCCTCTGGTGCCACACCTCCAGGCTCTCCAGGGATTTTGCAAGCACTCTTTCAAAATTACATCCTCTTCTTCTTGCAATCCCTAGAGAGGCAAGCAGACTGGCTGGCTGTTCACCAACCCATTTTCTTTTCTCCTGTGTACCCAACCAGACTAGATGTCTCCTAGCCTCCCTTAGTGTTGGGTGTGACCCTAAGTTCATGGATTGTGACCCATCACAGTTGGGCACCACTTTCAGATCTGAGCTCAACAGCCAATACCTCAAAGCCTCCATGCTCTTTTTTTTTCTACTTGTCCAACGCAGACAAGCACAATGACCTTGAAGGCTCCATGTGGAGACAGTGGAGCCACAGGATGGAAGAGAATGAGCCTGGGTCTCTGCATCACCATTTGGAAGGGAAGCTCTTGGCCGTCACAGTGGCACCAGACAAAACCACCCCCAGTGTGTGACGGGGAGAGAAAGGTGTTAGAGACGAGGAAGGGGTTACAGACACAGTGACCGAGCACAAGATGGTTGAAAGCAGTGGTCACTGAAGATAGGGAGAAAAAAAACACCTGCTGTTGTGCTAAGTCACTGGGGCTTATCTAATAAGGCAGTTAGCAACCCCCCAGTTAAAAGAAGCTGTTTCTGTTTCTGCATTGAACTGACTGATAACAGTTCCCAAGATAAAAGAGTAAATCATTGATAATACATAAACACATTATAGACCACAACCAAAAATAACACGTGAGCTGGCAGAACCTACCCAAAAAGAGAGATCTGGAGTCATTTTAAAGTTCCTGGGTAGAGCTTCAGGAACGAAATTCCTCTGATGTCCTATCCACCCAGGCCCATCATTCCGTCCTTATCCTCCTGCACCTGCCGCACACACTGAGCTCCAGGAAAACCACGGAGAAGCCCCCAAACACACCATAGGTTTTTCTTTCAGAACCCATAGGGGGTGGGGGCCTGGGAAACCAACCTTCCAGGTTCCAAGATGTCCAGAGGCGGCACCCAAGGAGAAGCCTCCCCACTGGACAGAGGGAAGGCCATCTTTCTCCACCACGGACCTTGATTCCGAGAGCCGTTCCCTTTGAATGAGCTCCAGGAGCAGATGCAGATCCCAGAGACAAGTGGGCGCATCCCAAGCTACAGATGTGAGGCCTGGCAACGGAAATGACAACTCAAATAGCATCTCTCATCGATGAGCTGGGCCAGCTGGTCTGCTCCACTGGCTGGGACTCGTGCCTTAGAAATGGGCCTGCCTTTTTTATTTTCTGATGTGTCACAATTCACCCTTTTGTTGTTTCAGAACCTTCTGAAGCTGGGGAGGCTAATCATCCCCCACGGTGTGACATCTGTTTGAGATGACTGGGGACTCAGGCCCAGAACCTCCCTACGTCATCCTGAAGGCAGCTACACGGTCACCGTTGGTCCATCCCCTGCCATTTCCCTCTTAGTGGTGCACAAAGCGAGAAGAGAGGGAGAACACATTCTTCAGGCTGGCAATGTAAACAAACCCTGAGAGAAATACACTGTATTAAAGTAGAATACAAAATAAACACCCGTCCCTGCTCTGAGAAGATTGATGTTCTTGTTGACTACAGCAAAGCCAGGAGAACCTCTGCACCTATTTTGGTCCCAGCCTTGATGGAAGCCAGTCTTCATTTAGGTCTGCAGCGGCTCAACAGAAAAGGAAAGAAGCCTCAGTCTCTGCTGCTCATGTCAGTCTGTGTTTTGGCATCATCACAACACAATAAACCTCGGCTCGGAGGGCCTGTCTTGGAGTTGAGGACAAAGAGAGGGTGCTCCTGCCTTTGGGACTCTTTCATGACAGAAATGGCACCCGCTTAAAGAGTTGCTACTCACAACAAGTCCACATAGAGGAGAAGATGTCAACTCTGACCCAATTAGCTTTGTATCTTGTCAACCCAATGACCACTCTGAACCTAAGACTCAAAATGAGAAACCAGGATAATAGCTCTTTGTTGAGGGCAGAGGATGTGCCAAAAACTGTACTAAACACTTTCTATATTTAATATCATTTAATTCACCCAACAGGACCTGGAGGTAGGTGGTTTTATTCCATTATACAGAGAATGACATTGAGTCTCAGAAAAATTAAGGAAACTGTCCAAAGTCATAGCACTTGTCAGCAGCAGAACCATGAGCCAAATCCTGTTTTGCTTGACCCCTGAATCCTGTGCTCTTACCTCTGTGCATCTTTAATCGGTATCAGGACTCACCTGGGTAGAGATCTTGCGGCTCGGGGATAGAGACTAGAGAATGGACCTTGAATAAGGTTGGGCCAAGGGAAGTTTCAGGCTTGGCCAGCACTGCCAGGTCTGTAGGCTTGACTGACATCCAGAGCTAGGCCCCCGCCACGGCAATTCCAGGTCATGAGAGAATCCTTGCAAGGCAGGAGGTCACCTCCGCTCTCTACACCTCTCCCTCTCCACCTCCCCCAAAATAATAAAAATGGAGGGGACCCTGAGAGGACCCATTTATGCTTAGTTACCCGCTGGGGTAATTTGAGTCCACGAGTTCTCTTTTTCAGGAGGAAACCTGAAGAAGCCAGACTCAAAAGGGCTACCTATCATATGATCCCATGGAGGGAAAAAACGGATCAGTGGTTCGCAGGGGCTGGGAGATGAGGGTAGGAACTGACTACAGAAGGGCACGAGAGTGCTTTGGGGGGATGATGGAAATGTCTTACATCCTAATTGTGGTAGCCTTTATACAACTCTATATGTCTGCCAAAAGTCATTTAAGCGGACACTTAAAATTGGCAGATTTTACCTCACATAAATCGCATCTCAGTAAAGCTGATTAAAATATATACACACAATTCCCCCCACACCAAGGGCACTAGCTAATGAATCCTGAGCTAACATTTTCGTTGTGTAACTGCATTGCAGTAAACCCCGGAAGCTGAACCCCTCAGTTAGTTGTTCGACCTTCCCAGTCAGGAGACATCCCATAGGCAGCCATGGCAGGCTGACAGGGCTGTGTCCGATGGGAAGAAGGTTCTGAAGGGAAATTTCAGGCAAGTGCTTTTGTAGCCACTGGAATGACTCTGATTGTTAGGGTTACCTTGGCTTCCTGCCTTCTTTCCCAGATCTTCAGAGTTCAGACTGTGTATATGTGATAGAAATATTCATCTGGAAAACTGCCCTGAGCCAGATTAATATAACATCACTGTTTTAACTTGGATCTCACATGACATACCCGTCTTTATCTTCGTATCTCGTTGCATTTTGAAGGCCATACCTGTCTCTACGCTCAGCCTGAAAAATACATAATAATACCGCTGAAAATACTAAATATGCAACTCCCGCCTACCTCGAGAAGTGTGGCATGCATTAGCAATGAGCGTTATGGTAAGACTAACTACACTAGCCTCATCTGTCTATCGTTCCAGCTCTAGGTCACCTGTCCCCCTATGCATTCTCTTTGGTAAAGGTATCTCTCTCCCCAGTACAGCCCCGTTAGTCCCTTTGCTTTCTGTCCAAGACTTTCTGTTTGGGGATGATCTGGAGGTTTCTGACCCATGTTAATACCTCAGTTGGAAAAGGAACATAAGCCACACAAATACCGTCTAACATTAGAAATAATCAGATCAGTCATGCAAATTACTAAGTACATAAGGTCATATCCCAAAAGAAAAGAGTGCGGTCTCCTACAAAAAGTAGCTGCCGGAAAGAACAGATTTTAAAGGAAAATGAAAACTAAAGAGCCAGCCCTGCCTCTGGACTCCTTTAAAAGCTCCTGATGCTCTTTGCTGGAAGGTGTGCGATCTCCTGGGCGTTGCTGTCTGCAGGCAGCCACACTGCATCTCACAGCAAGGTAGGGACTACCCTAGTAGAGGTTTTTTTGTAATAAAAACGGTAGAGTTTAAAACAACACAAAAGACAATATTTTTACCAAAATACATTTTAATCATTTATCAAAAGGGGACGATTACAGCATTGAAGGATAGACTGGACTCGTGAACATCAAAGGAAAGAGACCAAAACCGGACAATAAACCCACCCAAAGCTACAGAAGCACAGACACCAGGAAGGTTCTCAAACTGCACTGGTTTGCTAGATACTATCAGTGTTTGTTCTTTTTTAATATTTCTTCCTCAAAAAACTTCATTTTCTCACAGCGTCCAGGCTTAAACAAAGACAAAAATTGCATGGAACACTTGATATGACTTAATACAAGTGAAGCATATGCTCCAAGGGCTTTCTGATATAACCACATAGGCTATTATTTCATCTGCCATGTGATCTTCCTACAGTCTTAGAGTCATGGAAATGAAACTTCATGAAGAGAAAAAAAACCATGGTTTTGTTTTTCTTATATCCATGCCATAAAAAAATGGTTAATTTTCATAAAAAGCAGGAAGTAGGGAACGGGGAGAGTAGGGGATGGGGGTGGTGGGAATCGATTGGGAAGTTTGGTTCTAATCTGCTGAGCTGCCTTTGGAATGAAGTTATGAGGTAGGAGGGCTCTCCTGACTCTGACCTAGGTGGACAGAGGGAGCAGAGAAAAACCTAGAGCTTCATCTGTACGTCCAGCTGGGACTGATTTACAGTGTACAACCTAATGCATAAAAGAGCCTTTCTTTAGAAAACTCTAAGCGTTTTACAGATATATTTTAAGCATGCTAATTTACTAATCTGCTCTATATAAAACGTCATTCCAGGTGTTAGGAAGAAAAACAAAGACGGAGATTCGATCCCTCGAGGAGCTCCAGGTATCCATCTGCCTAACTGAGCCCAGGTTTCTTCCAAGTATGGATGAATTAGCCTGGCTACATGGGGCAGAACTGGTCATTGAGACATGTTGGGACAAAGAATCCCCAAAAGCCAGGCAGAGTTCTCTTCGAGTTCCTTCCTTTCCAGATGCTGCCTGGACCACTGACACCTTCCTGGGACCCACACTGCCCCTACACCTCCCCAATCCCAACCACCCTGGAACGACCTTCTTTCCAGTAGGGAAATGTACCTCTGGAGGCACACAGCTTCCAAAAGAACTCATCAGACCAGGGCAAATATCCCAAGTCTCCAGCGTGATAGAACTATGCTCCCAAATATCACTACTAAGCAAACACACTTCCAAATCCCCCTGCAGATAGCTAAGTAAGTGAAAAAGACCATTTTTTAAAGAACATTCTCTGCCTCTCTCAACCTCACCCATTTACTTGGGTTCCTGGTTAAAGATCAGATCATAATTCAGAAGGTAACCATCATTATAGACAAAAAGTTTCTGCTCAAAAGGGTGATAGTTAATGCTCTGTATTCTTTCCTGCACCTTATGCAAGGTAATGTCTAGCCTGCCCTCTTTGCCTGTGTTTGTGTCATAATAGTAGAAAATCTCTTCTTCTTTGGTGTTCAGAGTGCGGGTGGCGTACAGAACCCCACATACCATGAAGGCATTGGAAACAGATGGCTTATACTGCCTGGTGTACCAAGTGTTCAGCACCACAAGCGTGGTGTCGTTGAGCTGACTAATCACCATGTTACCGGTGCTGGCTTCAGTTGAATAAATCACCCACAATCCATTCTCATCCACAGCCAAGTCAATATCTTGCCAACCAACAGTAGCATACGAAAAGCGGTTATTATAGGCAGCATCAGGGAGAGCCTGAGTCACTTCAGCCCTGTTGTTATTCAGGTTAATTTTGGCAATGTTTCTGGTGTTGTACCAGTTGACGTACATGAAGTTGTTATAAACCACGAGACCAGCGCCTTGGCCATAGACGAGCCGCTGATCTCGGGCATTTATGTACAAGAGCAAATCATCCAGTGTATTGTGGAGTCTGTAATACTCCAGAAGTCTCCCATCTGTATTCAAAGGGGCCACCCAGTACAGCCCCCCTTCTGGATGCTGGGGAGAGTAATCCCGACCCCAGGCACCATACTTATAGGCAAACCCTCTCCAGTTGAGCTGAACGACAGTCGGCCTGCTGATATTCACCACACCGCCGTGCCCACAGCTCCCTGTACAAACAAGAACATGAAAGGGCATTCTTAGAGAAAAACGAACAAGAAGACACAAATGGTTTCATACCCTAAGAACAAAAGGAATCCATTAAGATTCTTCTTGTCAAGGTTGAGGGACGACAGTGGTTCTGAGGGAGAAGAGCCAAAACCTTCTCCGTATCGGTCTCAACGCAAACCCGCTGTGGGCTTGGAGAAAACAACCTTCTGTTTCCATGAGCGGGTTTTCAGTTTGGAAATGGGGATGCTGAAGCTGCCAAGAGCTGTACTAAAAAGGTTGGAGGGCCCAGAAAGAGGAAAGGAGGACTTGGTGGATGTAATAGATTGTCTTCTATCAGAAAGCGTTTTGCAATTTTTTTTTTAATTTCATCTTTCTTACAGAGAAATCAAGAAAGCAAGGTCATCCCAGACCCTCCCTTTTTTCCCATAAAGCCTGCTATGCCCCCAGGAACAAGGACAATTGTGATACAGGAGAAGACTGTCTTAGGCAAGTGTCCATGCCCTTCACCTTTCTGCCCCTCCCTGGAACCCCAGGGAGTACATAACCACACTGGATGCCAGTGTTACCCCAAGCCAATCTCAGAAGAGGAAGTTTTAAAATGGTGTTTTAATGATACAAAAACGATGGTCCTGTCATGGTGGGATTTCAGCCTTGAGAAGCCATGGAAGCTATTTTAGGGCAATATCGCCTGCCGTGTGCCCAAGGCAGAGCCCACTACATAGTGGCAACATCTTGCTGTAGAGTGATAAGGCAGGTCTTGCTGTTCATACCACATATCTTGCTGGACCACAGAATGCCAGGCAAGTACTTCACCTTTCCCCGTCGGACACCGCTGTCGGACCAGACTCACTGGGGCACTAAATCTGCCTTCCCTATAACACCAGCGAGCGACCCGGGCTGGGCAACTGGGCTTCCACATGCACTCCGAGATGCCTGCCAAGCCAAACTGTTTCTGAGCTACAAAAACAAAATAAAATTCCTCCAGGATTTTTATAACTATCCAGAGTTGAACACGCAGTGTCTAGGATCTTAATAAATACCCTTTACAAACGGGTAACATTGTTTCTGGGATGACAAAGAAAATTCAACTTCAAGTACATTCGAGGTCATTTTCCCTCAGCCGACTGCCTGGAGCAGAGCAGGTGAGGGAAGGAGGAACAGAACCTGAATCACTCGATCTGGCTTTGAAGGCTGGGAGGGAATCAGGGAGCCGTGGAGAGCACATGATGGGAGCTGGAACCAAAAGCAGAGCTCCAAAGAATTACCTGATTTATCACAGGGGGGCGGAGAGAAGGGCTGGTGAAGGGGGAGCAAAGCTTTGCCTGTAAGTCTGTGCCTCTGACCGATATGGAAAGACCCATTTCTCTCTTTGCTAAATGTCCCCCCCCCCTTCTCCCCTCCTTACTCAAGGACTGCTCAGAGGTGAAACCATTACTAGAAACCCTGCTTTTATTTTTCCAATCTGCTGGGGCTTTTTGGTCCCAGAATTATATACGTGCTCCTTAAATGCTCTCATAAATCCGCAGTTGGTGGGAAAGCCAGCCAACCATACAACAGGTAGAGAAATGAAACCATTCTGTACCCAACCTCAAATAATTTTGCATATCATTAAGCAGAACACAGTTGCAGGTTTATTTTAATAATGCATGCACCATTTCATAAATAAAAAAGCAACGCGTGTTCAGCCAAGAGATTGCTCTCTACCAAAGAAATAATAAATAAAATTATAAATTATTATTTCTTCTCCTAAAAGTGATCTCTCCGATGAATGCTTGTTTGCTTTTGTTTATTAAACAATGCATGAGTTATTAAAATAAAGTTAGCGGTGTGTTCAGTTTAATGATAACAAAAACTGTTTGAGTTTCCATATGCTACAAACTGAATTTTCTAGTTAAAATGTCTTCCCGAGAACTTATTTATTTAACTACATTTCACTCTAAGGAAATGAAAGAAAATCACTTTTTTTCTTGCAGGTTGGAAGACTTAGGAATTGTTTGCTTAATTGAATCTTGCTTTCCTGGAAAGAAAGTATCCCAAAACAACAGCAACAAAATACTTAAGGGAAAGTTACGATGCATAAACGTATCCACGCATTATCAAGGGGTTAAAGATCATAAACTGTTCTGCCTTGGATGTGGAAAACCTTAAATATAAAGGAACCAAAATAAACTTCTCTTAAAAATGACTACTTCTGGGGCACCTGGGTGGCTCAGTGGGTTAAAACCTCTGCCTTCTGCTCAGGTCATGATCCCAGAGTCCTGGGATGGAGCCCCACACTGGGCTCTCTGCTCAGCAGGGAGCCTGCTTCCTCCACTGTCTCTGCCTGACTCTCTGCCTACTTGTGATCTCTGTTTGTCAAATAAATGAATATATAAATCTTTTTTTAATAAAAATGACTACTTCTACTGCCATTAATAATAATAATAATAATGGTTCATCATTTTCCATGCAGACCAGGAAATCAAAAATTTTACCTGGTATAAATCCCAAAACTCTTGAAACCACAATCTCTGTTTCTCACTTTCTAACCATTCCTAAACATTCTTTTTTTTTTTAAAGATTTTATTTATTTATCTGACAGACAGAGATCACTAGTAGGCAGAGAGGCAGGCAGAGAGAGAGGGAAGCAGGCTTCCTGTTGAGCAGAGAGCCCGATGCGGGGCTCGATCCCAGGACCCTGAGACCATGACCCAAGCCTAAGGCAGAGGCTTAACCCACTGAGTCACCCAGGCGTCCCTCCAACCATTCCTAAACACTCTCCTGTCTTTTTTGTCATACCCCTCTTCTCGATGTCCTCTGGACCATTTTTAGGGTTCTGGCTATGGTCAAAGGAAATAGAAAAAGAGAGGAGAACTGAGCATTGCTGCCAATGCTACAGATGTGACCACAGCCGTGACAGACCGGAGAAAAGGCCATGGTGGGCTTCCTCGACTCCTGGCAGCAAGCCATCCTGGAAACACTACTGAAACTGACAGCCAGCCGGGTGCCCACTGCTCATCCAGCCCAGCAGGAGCCTCCACTGTCCTCACCCCATATATGCCAAGCTTTTCCCAACCCCCCTTAACTCTTACCCTCCCCCCCTTCATTTAAAGGTCTTAGGGGTACTTCATTCCCTTCCTCAGCCATCACAAGTTTCCCCTGACCCTGGGACAACCACCCATGCCCAACCATAATCCAAGAATGTAAGAGACCAATGAATTATTCTGCATTTTCTGGTAGAAAAGAACATGCCACAGAAACAAGAATAAAAGCACCCTTTCAGCTACCCCACAAGCAAGGAATCCAAGATAACCTGGTGTTAATCAGGTCGGTGAGTTGTCAGAACTTTCCTGTTACTCTGGGAATCGCAGGTGCACCTCGCTATCAGACCATCTATGGAAGGCAGCCTGGTAGAGTGAAATATTGGCAGATAGATTCCAAGTCAAATCCCAACTCTAGTACTTACTGGTTATATATAACCTTCTGAGCATTAGCTTCCTTATGTTAAAAAGAAACAAACAAACCCTAATACCTTCCTCTGTAACTGATAAGAAGAAGAGTGAGAACTCATGTACGGTAAGTCAATAACTGGTAACCATCAGCATTATAATTACATGACACTGGAACTGAAGGTTCACCTGCCTGTCTCCCTTCCTACAGACTGGTTTCTGGAGGTTCCTGGAGCCATCCTGGTAACCCTGGTTCCCCAAACAGGACCAGCCATGCAGGGGCACCAAATTAGGATTGTGAAATAAGGGAAGGAAAGACTGTCAAATCTTCCAAACCCAGCTTACTGTATTTATAAAACCCCAGACTTCTACTCTGCTACATATCTGAGTTTTTCAAAAAGCCTAGTATCCACTCCACAGAACGTAATACAAGGAACCCTCCACACAAGGGTAGCCTTGGTTGGCAATCTCCTCCTCAGGTAATTCATTGGATCTGGCCGTGGTATTCTGAAAATACCCTGGGAAGCCACAAGGTAAGACTGTAACATTCCCTGACTTGGCTTTTTTAAAGCCTCATGGTTGTATTTGTATGTGTGACGTAGTAGAGAGTTTTTAATTTGCATCAACAAATGGGAATTCAAATTTCTTGCCCAATTTTGAAGGTTGGGTAAAAAAAGTTAGCAGCTAGGTGCCAAACTCCAGAATTATAACCCATAAAGATATTTTAGTTTATCTGATTAAAACTTTTACTACCAAAAAAAAAAAAGTCTTATGGTTAGCAGCATTTTTCTTAAACCAAAGACTATATGCAGAGGAAACTTAATCTGGGATCTGTGAGTGCAATCTCCTATCTGGACAACTGAGTGTTGAATGAAGAGGAGAATACAATTCACTTGTGATAATTTTCGGTAATTAACCTGGTCATAATCATAAAATGATGAAGACCAAATTAACTCTGAATTATTGGATATATACAACCCAACACTCTGCTTCTCCTAAGGCTTGGGATTTGAGCAGGTCACCCCATATCCTCCATTAACCATTCACGGAGCACCTACTATGCGTCAGCACAGAACACGGTGTCACTGCCAAGCACGACGATGATCCATCCCAGAGGGAGTGCGTATATTTGCCTATCTTACACCATTTAGAGTCAGGGGGAGATCAGAAAAAGAGTCCGTTGTTTTCAGGAAAAAAAGTTAATGAGCAGAAGGCCAATTATTTTAGATTAGAAAGTTCTATGAAATGAAGCAGAAAAGGATGCCATTTGCGGCATAAACCAAATAGAAAGCATGTTTTATCAAGCCCTAACTACATGTGCTGGTTCTAAGTCCAGCTGACCACAGGGGAAGCACGCTGCGACTGCAGGGGAGGGGCCCAGAGAACTCCGAGTTGCTTTATAGGTGCGATTTGATTTGCACGCAGCCTTTTGTTCTGTGCAACTCTGCAGTGAAAAAAAGCAGACAGGCCAGATTTTAAAGTCCCATAATAGTGAGTAACTTTAATTAAAGTCTCCACAGGCTCACAACTTTGTGGTGCCTAGGGAGTTTCCAATTCTGCATTATCAACCAATCTAAACAGAAAGAGAGCAAGTAAAAAGAAATTGATTTAAAAACATGACAAAAAGTCAGTTTAATATAAACATCATAAATATAATATGAACAAAGCTGGAGGAGGGCCAAGTGGCTTGGCTGAGATCCAGGTACTACCAAGGTTGTGGGAAAGTGAGAAGAAATCTGGGTCCAATTTGCTTAAACAACACAGCTGGGCTGGGATGGCTCACAAAAGTCTAAGTGTGAGGACCTAGGGAAAAGTTCTAGAAAAAAAAATCTAACAAAAATAATCTAACAGACTCACTCGTTGTCCTCCTTAGATATGCCAAGCAGTGTACTTTGTCTCCCACAGACACCCTTGAGTTACTGCCTTCGGACATGTTAGGTCCTTTGATAGCAACAGAGCAAGGGGCACTGCATGTCAGCTTCCGTTCTGCCACTAACCACCTGTGTGGCCTCGGAAAAGCAGCATCCTCACTACCTAAGTCCCCTCCTCCTGAGACACGATGGACCTGAGCCAGATTGCTCTGAATGTCCCTTTCAGTTCTAAAATGTCTTCACTCTAAGGAATACAGAGAAAACTGTGCTGGAAAAATCTATGCCATGAGGAAAATTTGCTGTGGAGAAAAAGAAAGGAAGGAAGGGAGGGAGGGAGGGAGAGAGGGAAAGAAAGAGAGAAAGGGAGGGAGGAAGAAAGAAGGGGAGGGAGGGAGAAAGGAAGGATGGAAGAAGGGAGAGGAAAGAACGAAAGAGGGAGAGAGGGAAGGAAGGAAGGGCAGGATGGAAGGGTGAAAGGGAGAAAGCCTTGCTCAGGTGTTATCAGGGTTTGTCACTGCTTTGACCCCTGGCCTCACGGAGTGCTCCGTGGCCCAGCAGAATAAGCTCCCATTTTCAGCACACACTGAGACGGCTGATCCCAGACCGAATTTAACCTTAGCTTGTTATGGAGGGCGAAGCTCGGCCTTTGTCCTGAACCTCCTCTTTACTGTGACAGACAGACAGCAAAGCAGAGGGAAGCATCGGTCTTCTGAATACCACCAAGAGGCTTATGACGATGGCAGTGTCTCATAAAGCCTTAAAGAAACCAGTGACATTGACAGGGACCCAGAAACACACAGCCTAAGAGGAAACAGGTAGTGGGAAGAGGAGTTAATGAAAAGGACAAGAGCTGGATGACTGGATGACGGATGACGGGATGAGAAGGTACAGGCCCCTTCCAGGCAGAGGCGCTCACGACCCGCAGAGCGGGCTTCCCCAGACAAGGGCTGCAGCTGAGAGGCCGAGAGGCGGGCTTCCACTCACCTGGAGGGTGTGCCGAAGCACCCAAGGACCCTGCACCTCTCCTGTCTCCAGCAAGGTTTCCACTTTGATTATCATCATTAATCATGATAACACATTCCAAGGCATAAGGGCCCATCGTAGAGCTCCATGCTTCCCAAGACTGGTTTCATTAAGCCCCACGACTACCCTGAGAGGTGGTGCGCTCCTCCCGTTTTACCAGTGATGAGATGAAGGATCTTATAGCTGGGAAGCTCACGTCTTTGGGGTCCCAGAGCCATACTCCTGACCCCTACACTCTATGGCCTCCATTCCTGGAGGTATTACAGAGCACCCCTTCTATGCTCCACCTGGCCCTGAGGATGATCGTTAGAGAGTGAGAGGCCATCCCTGCCCTCTGGGAACTCACGTCCCGGAGGGATGGCCCGCCACACCTGCAAGTCCTAAGGCCTCCCTCAATCCCAAGACATGCTAAACAGCAGGTGCATTTAAGGAAAGCATAAAGGAAAAACAAAGAGATGGAAGCAGGGAGGGAAGGAGAGGAGGAGGGAAGGAAGGTTCAAGGCATACCCCAGGTCATCAGCCACAGGAGCCAATCACATCTGTGGCAGGGCACGGATGCCATGCAGATTCCAGAAGCTCTCACCCAGCCCTGCTGATGACAACTCCATCACCACAGAGATGGTTTTCTCATTAGCAAACATAAAGGGGATACGTGTAATGTGTGGATCTTGTCTTAAATCAACTCATTGTCAGTGCTTTTCCTCTATGAGCCCCAGAACGTGATGGCAAGTGGAGTTACTAAGGGAGAGATTTCCAAGCACAGAAGAGGAAGCTCAGAGCCGTGATGAGCCCATCCTCTCTTCCCCACTGCCATCCCAGATCCCTTCCCCGCCCCACTCTCAGCTCCTAACTGGGCCTGGCTCAAGTGGTAAAAGCATGGCATGCTTACCAGGGGCAGGAGGAGGTGGGGCGCCAGGAACATTTTCACCTTTAGAGGCTTCGCATTCCTTCAGCCTGGTCTTGAGAGCCAGGATTTCCCGGCGAATGGCAAGGACATTGTTTTTGTCTAGCATCTCCAGCTTCTCTACCAGGAGAGTCATATTCCTTATCTAAGGAAATAAAAATTCAGAGCGACTTTATATTATTGTGCAATTTCTTTCATAAACATTCCAGGGCGGAATTTGTCATTTAGTGAAACATTGCTAGAGAATACACCCGAGATTCTCCTGAAAGGTTTCATTTGGAAGAATACATTTTATGGTTTAGCGTGAACGCCTGTCACATCTCAGGCAGATGTGTGTGACAAGAAGAAAATGGCAAAGATTTTAACAGATTTAATAATAGAGCACAGGCTCAGTCTAAGCAACCACAGAGGTCCATTAAAGTTCATTTCTAATAACCTTCCCTATAAACTCGTGTTTACTCATGTTGTATTATAATTAAGTTTCTAATGAATGGTGAGCGTCAGAGAAATCTTACAGTCTGAAACATGTAACTAGAATTCTCAATTGTAGCCCATGTCATGACCGTGCTAGTAAATTTTCATTGATGTGAATTACCCAACCAAAACATTAATGTGATGGTCTTTATCCATAGAGGATAAAGGTCTCACCAAAACATACTCACAAGAAACTACTTTAAGGAGGGTTGCCAGTATGTGAAGAAGGGTTCCAAGAAGGATCAAGGATCACATGATCATTCAAGAGGAGAAATAGACCAAGCAAGTCCAAAATCAGGTAAATTGTGGCTTTCTAGGCCCATGAGCATACATCCAGAACAGAGTAGGCACCTGATCTAACCTGGCCATGGAGTTGTTCAGAATTATAGTATCTCCTTCCTAAAGATATTCAAAGGCCACTTGGTTCTGGGGAAGGACCATTGGATGACACCTGCTCCTCAGTGAACATGGTCCCATCACGCTGAACTTACGTTCAAAGACAGATGTCCATGGAGAGCAGAACACGGAACATGCCATGTGGTCAGGCAAAAGTGCAGAACTGGAAGTTAGAAGATAGAGCCGTGGCCTGGTCCCGGCCCCTGCCCACTGAGGAGAATTTATTATTAAAGCTCTCAGAAAGGGGCTCACGCCTTACCTCCACTTCCAGCTGGTTGACAACAGCTGTGCTTCCAGCAACGCTGCCCTTCAGCTGTGTGATCAGTTTCTCCATCTCCTTCACTTCTATCTTGATCAGCTCGAAGTCCAGTTCGGTGTAAGAAATGGTATCCTTTTCCATGATCTCTACTCGGATGGTTAGGTTGGAGAGCTTCTTTTCATACACGTTGATTAACTGGACATACTCCCTCACCTGAAAGGGAATCAAAAAGCTAAGTCAATTCCCAAAGTGATACCATGCAGTCTTCCTCCACTGCCAAGCTCTTGGGGACTATCTGATTGCTGACAATCTTTTTTTTTTCTTTTTTTGGTAAAGAAATGGATCAAAAATATATTTGAGTAGGCTTTTTTTAGTCTACCTAAAGCAAACTAAAAAAAAAAAAAAATTATTACAATTGGTGGGGATTTTGCACTTGCCTAGACCAAAAATAATTTCGCTTCAGAGTCATCACGCACAGGTATATTTTAATTTCCATTTTAATGTTTGAACATATTAGGTCTCCAGACTAAATTGGTTTCAACCAGGCCCTCAATGCATACGCTGTGTCTAAATCAGGGATTCCCAACCTCAGCATTGTTGATGTTTTAGGCTAGACCATTCTTTCGTCAGGGGTGGGGAGGAGGTGCAGCTTCCTGGCCTCTAGATGCCAGTAACACCCATAGACCATTCAGCTGTGACAACCAAAAATGTTCCAGACATTGTTAATGTTCCCTGGGAGCAAAACCACCACCAACAACAACCCCCTCCCTCCATCTAGAAACACTGCTCTAAATTTAAGTATTTTCTAGAAGAGGGAGAAATGCACTAAGTAGAATTCCTTCTCTGACTGCCACATGCATTGAGTTTTGAGCCCCTCTACCTTTCACAAAGTGGCATAAAGACCCGACTTTACAATACATGAGTGTATACGCAACTGTCAAGTGCACATTCCATTAAACGCACCCACATTTATTCCAAGAACTGATTATTGCAATCAGACCTTTATGCGTTTGTCGCATATATTTGAATGTCTGATCGTTAAGTTAAAATACTTGCAAAAATTCCCTTGTGGTTTAGTGTATAATTGGAATCTCCAAATGGATTTTCCAATAAACACATTTGGTGGTTCTTTTTTGTATCCGATCTCTAAAAGAAATGCCATGGTTTTAAGGACCTGCTCATTAAAAGTTGCTAGTTTTACATTCTTTTTAAAAATATGAACATAAGTGATACTTTTCCCCAAACTGTGCTAATGTCAAGTAGCTGATCCGTGGGGCCTGGATGAATTCTGAGCCAGATGTTGGCCTATAATCCTCCTAATACCAAAGGCAGCCCTAACTTCTGTCATTTTAGCCCTTCCACTTAACCCCACTGTGCAAATTAGAGCAGACTCATAGGCCACAGACCTCAAGGGCTAGGGCTTCAGGCAAAGAGGATTTTAATGAAAGTTGAAAATGCAGCCCTTGGCACTGCAAGTGTATTTCCTTGGGCAACTGATGCTCACTGCCATCAGCTGTGCCATCACTCAGAGTCTGATAAGGCTGGTGACATTTTGGTGGATAAGGAGGTTAGGAAAAAAAAAAAAAAAATATATATATATATATATATATATATATAACCTAACAAGTCCCCCCTCTCAAAAATATAAATGCAAATACAAGGTAGCCAGGTTTTAATTTCTATAAAAATCAAGCATAAAACCTTGCCTGTGATAATAATAATAGTAATAATAATAATAAAGCACCAATCCACTGCAGAAATGGAAGTTTGCAAAATGAGTATTCTTGTTGGCATTTGGCCTTGCCAGCTCTTGGAACACATGAAACACCCTCTGCTTTCCTGGAACATGTTGGTGGCACATCACAGCTGTTGTTCTATAGAAACGAGTGATCCAACTGTCATCTCTGCTAAATAAAATGTGGCTCTCCTAGATTCTCGCTGAAAACCAAGGCATAACCTAGAGTTTGCCACCTATGAGAATGCGTGGCATGCCTGCCCTCGTTCAACCACAAAATGAGGTCTCTACAGATCTTTTGGGGGAAATTTTGAGGTTCCTTCTGCTGATATTTAAAGGAAAGCTGGGTGATGTTTAGGAAAATCAGAATCATCCACGGGGTTCTAAGAAGGCAGAAGGGAGAGGCACCTGGATAGCTCAGTTGGGTAAGCATCTGACTCTTGATTTTGGCTCAGGTCCTGATCTCAGGGTGGTGAGATCAAGTCTCCGGCCCAGCTCCATGCTGAGCATGGAGCCCGAGCCTGCTTGAGATTCTCTCTCCCTCTCCTTTTTCCTCTCCCTCCCTGCCACCCGCCTACTGCTCGGGCACGTGCATGCACTCTCTAAAAACATTTTTAGAAGGCAGGAGGGAATTTGAGGACTTTCTTGGCTTCAGTAGATTGTTCACACAAACCCCCCTTTACATATTTGCCTCTCTAGCGTTGACAATGGGCAATTCTGAGAACATCCAGTTCTCCCTGGAAGTGCAATGTCAGCAGAAGCAGCCCGACTTGCCCAGAAATATGCAGCAAGACTACAGGTCTAGCCCTAAGAGGACACCTCCGTGTGTCAACATCTTTTCTGCAAGCTCCTCATCACTACAAGTCTGAGCTAAAGATCGTCTGTGCTTGCCCTCAGACCACCAACCTAACATTCCGAGCTTCCATGCTTTTTTGTTTGTGATGCACATACTACATCATTGGTGGGTTCTAAGAATTGAACTTTTGGGGGGGTTCACTTCAGGATGTCTGTTGTTCTGCACAGTAAATGTTGTCTCATAATAGATAGGGATGTCGCACGGCCGGCTATTAGACTAAAGAATCTGTCTGGCTCATGTTTCTGCCTCAAAACCTGTGATCACAATTATGGCCAGATTATTTGAAATAAATAAATGTACTTGGCAACATACCATTATTTTAATATATCTTTAACAAGATTAGTTGAGCTTGAATGGACGGTGAAGACATATGAGATACCTTGGAGCTAGAGCCACCTAAACTCAAATCTGCCGTCAGTACTTAGTAGGCAAATCACTTAATTTCTCTAAGCCTACATTCCATCCTATAAACTGGAGGTAAAGATATCAAGCTTACAAGAGTATTAGAAAGAGTAGAGGTAATGCATATTAAGAGCCTCACTTAGGGGCGCCTGGCTGGCTCAGTCAGTAGAGTATGCAACTCTTGATCTCAGGGTTGTAAGTTCAAGCCCCACATTGGGTACAGAGATTACTTAAAAATAATAAAATCGTTTTTTTTTTTTTAAAGGGGCCTCACTTGCTGGATGTCTATAAACTGCAGCAATTATTAGAGAAACAGTGATTTCAGGGTTTTTTTCCATCTGACCTTTTAATTTATATTTCACCACACAAGACATTGTTCAATCAATGTTGTTCGTTTTAAGTTGCCTAAATGTCTCCCAGACTGCCTCAACCTTCTAGCGCATGAGAATCCACTAGCGAATGCGTCCTGTTAAATAACTTGCCCCAAAGGCTGTAGAAAGAAAATCCTGAGCTGCCTTTTGTGTCACCCCGTCTTGAGTACTAGCACAAGAGGACATATCATAAACAACAGAAGAGTGTAAAACGCTTTCAGCATCTTACGCAGAGGCAGTGCCATCTTCCTGTGTACTGACAGATAATGCATCAATGCAAAGCAGTCAAAACCCTCTTCTGCCAGCCCATCCAGTCAGGCATTCCCCCCAGGCCTCCAGGTAAATGGTGATTTTCAAGATGACTTAGGGACAGTTGTAATAATTCACCTGCAAATTCAAAGATAAGTCTGAAGAGATAAGTCTGGATTGAAGGCATGACTGACTTTCTGCATCTCTTCTTGGAGGCTGGTAACAGCACGGCCCAGAGAAAAGGAGCTGGGATGATTCTGCTGACCCAAATTCCTGAGCTGCCTCAACCAGCCAAGAGAGGGATGACCTGTCCATTTACATCCCTTGACCTTTATGAACCTCCATTTTTCCATCCCTGAAATGGGAAGAACACTGGCCCATCTGCCTTAATGAGTCTCTTGAGAGTAGAACAGACCTAGAAGCATCTGGAAAAACACAAGAGGAAGCAGTTCTTACTGTTGTAACTATCATCTGTCATGCAGAACTCATGATGCAACTCTCAACAGGGAGGTCAATTCCTTTCTTAGGCCACAATCGCGGATTTCTTGAGGTCCAGCTACTTATGCTTTCAGAATTAAAAGTTCTCCCACCTACTCGGCACTTCCTTCCAGCCAATTATTAGCAAGGCAGATGCCACCTGCCCCCTTACAAGACTGGAATGAAATGTCCCCATACTCTACACCCTGGCAGGCCACACACTTCCCGGAGCAGCGTGGGGTTTCAAACTGCCCTTCACATTCCTGCCAGCAAAGAAGACATGCAAATCAGCAGCTTCCACTATTTCAAAGCAAATGACTCTAACTGAAAAGATCTTTACTTAGGATTTTCCTCCACTTGTTATGTTTTTATGCATAACTTCTTATCTGTACTTGATTATGCTGGAATAAGGCTATGAATATTAATGACTGGAATTTATAATTTAGTGCTGTGCCTTTTCTGCTGATTAATTCAAGGACATTTTATTTCTTAAGAAGCTAGGTTCCTAGTGTAGTCAAACATATTTTCCTGGACATTCATTTAAACACAGAATATTTATCTACCAATTCAGGTTGAAAGCAGGGTCTCACATCATAATTTTTGTCTGAAAGGATAACTGTGCTAGATGTTGAGGGAGCTACGTTTAAATTTCTCAGGGAAACTTATTTGGAATCTTGTAGGAAAGCCAGAGCTCCTTGTAAATTAATGGAGTTGTATTAAATAATGCATAATGTGATTATAGCCTAGCTTGGACTTCACCTGTGCAGAAAATGGGAGCCTTTCTAATTGATTTTTATCTTGACTAAAAATGGAGAAGGGGGCAAAACTGGAATGCCAAGTCACATTGCTCCAGCCGGCTCAGAGAAAGGCAAACCCTGTGGGATGACTTCTTCAGGCTAGAGAAAAGCCGTACTGGGGGGAGGGGGGGGTTGGAGTCAGGGTTTTTACCAAGGCCGCATTACCTATTAGAACTGACTCAAATTCCCAGAGAATTCTTCTATTTCGGTCTAATGCTAGACACATCTAATGTAATGTTCCTGCTGAGACAACAGAGGATAGATAACACACAAGAGAGAGAATAAGAGAGAAATGCACAGAGACAGAGAGAGTTAGAAGGAGAGACAGAAGACGGGAGGGAAGAGAGTGAACTGGAAAGAGAAAATCAGAAAAAGAGAAAGGAAAAGAGGGAGAAAAGATGGGAAGATAAGAGGACAAGCTTCCAAGAGGGGAAAAGGAGAAGGAAGAGAAAAAAAAGGAGGTGGGAGCTTTCCAAAAGTAAAGAAAGATTAAAAAAAAAATTAGGAAGGAAAGGGAGAAAGATTAGAAAGGATGGACAAGGGAAGGGGAAGGAAAGACAAGGCAAAGCTGGAAGAAAGACGAGGAAGAAGACCAAAAGGACGAAGAAACAACAGAACCAAAAACCACATAAAAATTGCAGGACTGGGTTTCACAGGGAGAGCTCAGAGCTTCTTTCCAATCACATGTGCAAAATACTCAGGTGAGTTTATCGGTGGCATTCACAATCTCTGGCCCATTTTCCTCCTGCGTCCTCATTTCTCCCGCTCTAAAGAGCTCCGCAGGCATACGGTAAAGTAAATGCTAACGCCACCACAGGAGGCAAGCGTGCTGGCTTTGGCACAATGAAGAAGGCTGCTTATCCAGTCCGAATAAAAAGGGTTTTGTTTTGTTGGTTGGTTTGTTCCTGTCAAGATTTGGTTGGAAGAGGAAGAAAAGCAATGCTTACTTTAGAAAGCTCTTTCTCAAACTTCTGGGAGAGCACGTGAGCCATGACTTCCAAGCGTTCCACTCTCTGCACGGGAAAGGCTGTGTCTGGGAGGGTCACGGAGCACTGGCAGGTGCCATCATCATCCTCGAAGCCGGTGAAATTGGAAAGCGACTGTAAACGGGAATAAATTCAGCATCAGTAATAAGCTGGGAAATGAGCTTTATGGGAACTGGAGTGACAGAAATTGGCCTGTCAAGAGTGCTCAGAGGTAAGCAAGTGGAGTCCAATACATAAATGAATCGAATCGGGGTGCCTGCGTGGCGCAGTCGGGTAAGTGGCTGCCTCTTGATTTCGGCTCAGGTCCTGATCGCAGAACCCTGATCTCAGCGTGGTTAGATCGAGGCCCTCCGGGCTCATGCTCAGTGGGGAGTCTGCTTGAAATTCTCTTTCCCTCTCCCTCTGCCTGTCTGCCCCTCTCCCCATTCACACTCACTCTCTCTCCAAAATAAATAAATTTTTAATAAATGAATGAATGAATGAAGAGGATCAGAGCCACAAGCTAAAACTGCCATGTTTCCCAGGCAGTGATTGCACTTAGTTCAGCCACATCTTCACCAGCCAGGCTAAGCCACTGTCAGACTCCTTTACCTAGAGGAAGATTCTCCTTTCTTGAGGAGGCTTCAAGGAAATTATTAGTGTTCCCACATAAGGAAAGGGAAAGAAGGAACTGATGGGCAACCTACATTTGAATTCTGGTTCTACTACTTACTGGACACGAACCCTCTGTAAGTCCCTTGCTTTCCTCATCTGTCTAATAGAGATAACGTGCTTCACAATGTCATCCCCAACAGTGACTACGTAATGTAAACCAAGTCCATGGCATGTGGCTGGTGATCAGTAAATGTCACTTTCCCTTTCCTTCCATGCACTCATTTTCTTTACCCTAACCCCAACCCAATGCCTTCCAATAAATGGAATGGGAAAACCATATCATGGATATGGAAAACCATCATGGATATGGGTTACAGGGAAAATATACAATGCAAATTCACATCCTCTCTTCACCCGGAGTTATATAATTAACATGCTTCAAAATGGAAACAAACCAGCCATTTTTAAAAGACTGAATAATGTGGGAGTTTGAAGGTTTTGTGCAAAAAAAAAGTTTTCCAGCTTACCACTTGCAGAAAAGTCATTTTAAAATATTTGATGTTTCTTTAAGATATTCAGGCTCACACTTTGGTGCCGCTGCATATTTTAAAATGACAGGTTTGAAAGATCCTGTTTTTCCTTTGTCCCCTTTGAACTTCCCCAAGGGGATCCCAGCACAATTAACATTTTTTTTTTATTACTACTGTTGCCTTCCAGAGGAATTCTGTCAGCCGGCTGGTTGAGCTTTACAATGATCTCATCTGATGGCCAGGCCAAAGCTCACCTGTGGAACCTGAGACTGAAATGTCTCTGAAACTACCAAGGACAGAGCAATGGCTCACAGACATTGAAGAGATGCAGGCCACACCTCTCCAAGTTTAGGAGGTCAGCTGGCTGCAGCTGAGACGGGGTGTTCTGTGCATTTAATATGTATCAGCCTCCATGATTTCCAAACAGGCTGGATCTAGATGCTTCCAAAATCAAGACGTCTTCTGTCAGTGACCCCTGGACCAATTAATTCAGGCTTTTTTGCAACTAAATTGCTTATCAATTTAACCTAATCTTCTTTAGGATGAGCAAACACACACACACACACAATGTTTATATACATATAGATGCCAGGTAAATTCTTGACATTGGTCTCAATTCCCTTTGCCAATCACTTCCCACACCCGCAGGAACTGGGGAGTTAGGAGGAGAGACAAGCAGGTTTATGCTGAACCTGGGGCTGGGTATTTGCCCAGGATGAAGAAGGCCTAGACAAGCGACCCCAGAAGTCTGCCAGAGAGACCAGCTTCCCTTGGAAGCAGCTTTATCACTCCCACCGAAGCTAGAAAGACTCCCATTCAAGCACACCAAGGCTTTTACAGGAGGACCAACGTAGCGTGGACTTCCAAAAAAACCAGCTTATTATACCAACTGTCTACCCTCAAAAAAATGTCTTGTGTTGCATTTTGACAAGGGGAGGTTAATTAGCTGCACAAGACAGGGTTGAACCACTCTTAGAGTTCACTGAAAAGCCCTGTCAAATCAGAAAATAGTGGAGATCATCAAGCAGTCGCTCGATGATCAACTAGAAACCACCAGCTAACAACTCTGAGTCCTGAAGTTCACCTGAAAGGCAGGCAAATAATTATGAGCCCTGCTGACAGCCATTCCACTGTCTTCTATTGAACATCTCTGTCCCAGTACTTTGGACTCCCCAGCTTCCAACCTGCTTATCATCAGCCCAGCATGCGCAGCTGACATCAAAATGGTCCATAAGTTTGATCAGTGTCTCCCATTAGAGATATTTCTGCTCCTCACATTCAAAGACAATGAAGCTAATGGTGACGGGTCTCTCTCTCTTTGCAGTGAATGCTTGAACTCTACGTGAGTGTAACAGGAAGAAGGGGAGACATAGACATGTTCTTGTCCCCTTGGCCTTTGAGAGGGTCTGCAATCTCCCTTGTGGGGGACAAATAGGACCTTCTGTACCTTATAAGACACCTCACACTGATGGGGTCTCATGCAGCATGTGTTCAATTAACATTTACTGGTGTCTACAGCTCGCCAGGCTGTGGCATTAGGGAGACAAGTAAGACCCAATTCCTGCCCAGTGAATCAGGCCCATTGTCACAAGAGAGCCTTCCTGTCCTTTTTTCAACAAACTCAAGCCCCTTAGCCTGATGACAAAAGCACACGACTCCATGTTCCGACTCTGCCAGTCACCATGTAGAACAAAGCATGGCGCCTTCTCTTGTCTGTGAAAGGAGGACCCCGATAGCTCCTTCTTTGCAGGAGGATATCTGAGGCATGTGGAGTGCTCGCTCAGAGTGCTGGAGCTGAAGGTGTGACTCACATTTGTGATTTAAGGTTGCAATTGGCTCTAATTAGCAGCCACGTCTAAGTGCCTGTAAAGATTCAAGGCATAAAATAATGGTACTCAACATTTTCAAAGTACAGAAAATGATACGTTTGGAACTTGCTCAATGACAGTTATAAAGGGGTTTTCCACCACTTTCCAAAGAGCTCATCAAGCTGACAGCCAGCCCTAGAAAATTGGGTTTATAGTAGAAGTGACACCTAGCCTGCTGTAAAAAAGAAGTTGGGGTAGTAATACTGACTCACCAGAGGGAGATAAGTAAACCAGGAAGGAAATTAAAACCTCTAAGTACAATTTAACTACTAGTCCTTATCTACTTTTAAATAGTTATCTTTTTACCAGACAACAGACATACTGGATTTCCTGGTTTCTTGACCTATATTTTATTTTCTGTTATTTTAACTGGTCATCTGTTGCTGATAGATGATGAAGGCTTCAAAATAAATTATTTATCATTAACTTCTTTCTTCAAAGTCAGCCAGTTCGAATTGTCCCCAGAAGTTACTTATTAGCATCATGGAATAAAACAATGCATCTGATTTCTGGCTACAAAGACTATCTGGGCATATCTGTTATTCCCAAACTATTCTCCTCTTCAAAATAAGTTTTTATCTCTACTCTCCACCACCCCAAAACCTACAAGGCTGCCTAGGGAAAATGGGGAAGAGGATGGGCAGACTAAGTCTGAGTTATGTAATCTGTTGGCTTAGTGACTTTACACCAATGATGTCACTTCTTTAAGCCTCGGTCTCCAATATCTCTAAAATGAGACCATTAATTTTACCGATCTCTGAGCATTAAATAAGATAACACATTCTATGATATTATGTACTAAGCGAGCCCCATCATTTATTAGGCACTCAGTGAACACTGTTCTGGCAGTTTCTATCTGGGTCCTACCCAAACCGTTCATTAATCAACAGGTTTCCTTTGCCTACATTGTTCTTTTATTCTTAAGATTTATTATTTATTTTTTTTTTAAGATTTTATTTATTTGACACAGAGAAATCACAAGTAGGCAGAGAGGCAGGCAGAGAGAGAGAGAGGAGGAAGCAGGCTCCCCGCAGAGCAGAGAGCCCGACGTGGGGCCCGACGTGGGGCTCGATCCCAGGACCCTGGGATCATGACCCGAGCCGAAGGCAGAGGCTTTAACCCATTGAGCCACCCAGGCGTCCCCAAGATTTATTATTTATTTGAGAGAGAGAAAGCACGTGCACACAGGGGGAAAGGCAGAGGGAGAGGGAAAGGGACAAGCAGACTCCCCACTGAGTGAGGAGCCCAAAAAGGATGAGGGACCCCATCCCATGACCCTAAGGTCGTGAACTGAGCTGAAATCAAGAGTTGGGTGCTTAATGCACCAGGCCACCCAGACACCCCTGCATTGCATTGCTTTTGCCTTTGCTTTGATGGCAAAAAGGAAACTTCAGAAAAGCCTTCTCCTCCCATTTTCCCAATGGCCCTTCCATTCAGACTCAAGCATGTCAGCAGCAACCTGACCTGTGAATAAAGATCATAAAAGTGCACAGGGACAGCCTTTGGGGAAGTTAAGGCTCCTCCACCCCAGGGCACACCGCAGCAAGGAAAGCCTGGGTCTGACAGAGCAGGGCTCCTACAGCAGCCCAGAGCCCGTGTGAGCTGGAAGGAGGAAATGCCTCCTGACCCCTAAAGTCTCACAGCTCCCTGACTCTTCCCAGCAACTTAAAGATGATACAAAGAGGTCTCAGCTCCCAAGGAATGAGGCTCAGGACACAGCCTAGTAATGTGGCCTAGCTGGGACAGTCCCTTTCCAGCACATTCTTTGGTTTTTGCTGTTGTTGTATGTTTTGTTTTGCCTATTTATTGTTACTGCTGTTGTTGTGAAAATGGCTTTTATGATTCCCTACGGGGAACATGGGAGAGACTTAATACTCTTCTGGGAACATATCCACACATAAGAGCACTTTCCTAAAGACCTTCCCTACTTCTGTCATCCACCTCCTCCACAAACTAGGTTCAGGGCTCCAGCTGGAGCACTGTAGCTCCCACTCCCTTGGGGCTATTCTCAACCGTCCTCAGGGTCCCCAGTGGGAAGCAAACCAGACTAACTTTTCTGTATCTTCTGTTGGCAGGACCCCTTCCCTAAGAGTTCTCATCTAGGATAGAACCTAGACATCTCTATTTTTAGAGTCCCCCTCTCACCCTCACCCCCTACCCCTAATTCCAAGTTGCAGCCAAGTTTGAGAACCTCTTTCAAGTTTGGATTCTTTCCCTAAAGCCCCCCAGTGGAAGCCCCCCTTATTCCTCATTCTTTTACCCAGGTTTTAATTCATTTCCGGGGCACCAGCAGGAAACAGAGGGAGCTGTAAATCTGTTAAGAGTACTCGGGTCTGGCCATCTATGAAATTATATTCAGATCCCCAAAAAGCGAGAAGAAGGGAATGAACACAGCTCTCGGACTGTGGGGCGTCCTCACCTGAGACACGGAGCCAAGGCTGGGACCAAAGCTGTTCTTGAAGCCGGATCTCAACACAGAGTCAGAGAAAGAACTGGAGGGGGTGCTTGGGATCAGGGGCTCCAAATCCCCTGTGGTCTGGCCAAGGACGAACGGAAGGGTTAGGAGGCAGAGGAGGCCTGACATCATCTTGTGCTCTTAAGTGGAGCCCCTGGCTTCTGCAGAGCCCAGGGGCTTCTTATAATGCCCAGTGGGGATTTCCCTACATTCAGTTTCCAGGAATAGGAAGCCGCCAGGGAGCATGTGACCACCCCAGAAGGGTCAGAACACCCAGGAACCTGAGCCACTTTCACACCTTGTCACTGAGCCCCATTCTGGCAGCTGCCCTTAGAGCTAAGTATCTCTTGCCAAATATTAACTCAAATGTGTTTTTTTGACACCCAATATCTGGTTTCCAACTTGTTACTTCCTTGAAAGAGATGGGTTCAAAGCAATCTTTGTGGATGAATTAGAGCTTAACGGTCCCAGGCAGGAAAAACAAGCCTCAGTCCTTTGCCCAGAAGCGGTTTCTAATTGTTCCCCGGGCCCCCGCCCCAACCTCCCATTTTACTGAATGATGTTTCCCAGAGAAAGTTAGGGAACCTCGTTCAGAGACTGTGAATCTCCCCAGGGGAACTCCCTCTTTAGCTACTACTCCCCAAGCTGTCTCTGATGGCCCCCTTATAGAGTCTGCTTCTGGACAATTTTTTCTCAAAAACCTCCCACGGAGGGAGAGATCAGCAGTGTCTTCACTCTGGATGCTCGGTGAGGGCTCCACACTAACAAGCACTTACCATGGTGAGCTAGAGGAAGGAGAAAGACTCTGAACAGGAAGCTGCCCAGACCTGTCAGGGGGGTTCATGGCGAGTAGTTCTCCAGAAGCCTCTATCCAACTGACCTCCACTGGTCTAGACTATCTGGCCCGCTGATCAAGGCATGTTTATCATGAAACCAAGAAAGAGCAATGCACCTTCAGGCTCCATTTGGAAAATCTGCCTTCCTCCCCATAGAGTAAAAAAGTGTTGGCCTGAATATTAAAAATCGGCTTTCTCACTCATTAATTAGTGGCCTTAGGCAAATCACTTAGCCCCTCTAGTGTTGTAACAATTCCTAAATTGTTAGAATTAAATGAAATATTATATGAGAAGTTGCTGATAAGCTCTGAAACACTATACAAATGTTGTATTTTATGTTTTTGGGGTTTTATCTGTAATTTCCTAAAACCTGGCTCCTTATGTAAGATTGTTGGGCGCATAGCAGGGAAAGAAGTCCCCTTCCCCACTTTCTTCCTTATCCTGCCTCAGGAATGCTTTGGAAAACCTGGTCTGAAGGGTTCTTTCACCGCATAAAATCTCAAATGTTAATGTGAAAAACAGAGCCTTAAACCTGTAGTAAATGATTCAGATACTCAGAGGAGGGGAAGGGCAAGAAAAATATGAAGGAATGAATGAATGAATGAAGAGTGAGGGAAGGAGGATAGGAGAGAAGGGGAAATGAAGTCTCTCTCTTTGTGGCGTACCCAAGGCCACTGGGGCCACATCCCACATCTGGGGCCCCACATTGCCCCTTGCCTCCGGGAGCTGAGCAGATGTCCCACCTAAATCAGTCTCCCCAACTTTAGGATCCAGCCATCCAGGCTGCCATGACTGCCTCCCCACTGAAACACCTCACTTGAGTCACACAGGATGACTTCACAAGCCACTCTTACTCCCGTAATCACGTGGATGTGGTGATCAGAGGCAGTTGGAGTAGAACTAGAAAACATGGGAGCCTTTTCTGGGACTCTCTGGAAATAGCAATTCCCCCTACATTATCTGCTCCAAAGGGAATCTGCGGTGGAGATTGAGGTCATGGGCAGGGAATCTATGGCCAGCTGTTAGGGGGTAAGGGGAGTATTTCATAGCCCCCGCCTCTCATATTCTGCCCTATGTAGAGTTACCAGATTTAACAAATAAAGATACAGGATACCCAGTCCAATTTGAATTTCAGATAAATAGTGAATCATTTCTTAATACAAGTATATCCCATGTAATATTTGGGACATATTTATACTAAAATAAAAGGATGTTCTTTATTTAACATTCAAATTAAACCGGATGTCCTATATTTTATCTGGAACCTACTACTGAAGGCTGCTCTCGCCACCTGGACAGAGCCTCCTGGGGCAGGATAGTTGCTGCAAACGTCACTTGTCCCTATGGGAAGCAATTCAGCCTCGGCCTCTTTGGCTTAATGTTCTAGCCATTCGCTGCCCAGTCTAAAACAGGAGAAGCAAGGACATGTGTGAGAATGAACACTGGCACGCCAAATGCATTATCTTGAGACTGAAAGCTACAACTGCAGTTATAGGAGGAGAGCCTTCCTCTCCCTGCCATTGCATTTCCTCTCCTCCGCCAGATCCCCATCATAGCAAAGGGCAAAATCTCTTCTCATTTGCAGGTAACCTCTGTCTGTGGCTATAATGAGCTTTCCTTTTCCCTTTTATCAAGGAGCATGTCGGTGCCCTTGCCAGGAAAAAAAAAAGAAAAGAAAGAAAAAAAAAAATCCCTCATTAACAATAATAGTCTGTAGCCATGGCTACCTTTAGGGGCTTCTATGACCAATCCTTTAGGAGACCCCTTTCCAGAGGGATTACCTTCACACAGGAATGAGGCAGCAATTCTCCCAAACACAAATGTGCCCCAGCCAGAAAAGAACCCTCTACCCCCCACACGGTGCTCTTAAGCTGCTTTGTTCCCGTGTGCCTCCAGTTCTCAGAATAAAACTTTAATCTATGTGGTAGCCTCAAATGCACAAAAGAATTGGTGATGCCTCAATAATGAGATTATTAATAATAATAGTTTGATCAGTTCCTCTGCAAATATCTTTGTCCTAAGAAAAAACAAGCCTCCTGGTTATGTGACAGCCTCAAAGACAGGAGAAAATTATCAGCACTGCAAAGCAAACAGTGTATTATTTATAAAAATTTGTTCTGACACTGGGTTCTCTCTAGAGTAAGAGGGTCACTGAAATTCACTTGAGTAACAGAGCATTCCTCACTGACAGCTTGAAGCAAAGTTACTGTTTATGCACTTCATTAGGGGAAATCCCTAAAGCTGTACTTCTTGAACAGTTGCAACAAACAGGAAAGATGTCCATATAAATATAGCCTTAATTTAATTCCCTTGTCATTAAAAACCAATGCCAAGCATAACTGTGGTACTTTCAGAAGAGAGTGTCTTTAGGGTATCTGTCTACAAAAGATGATAGAAGTCATGTTTATTTCATAGACTGATTAAAAAGATTGTGTTGGGGTGACCATTTTCATGTCTGGTCTCTGTCTCTGTCTCTGTCTCCCAAAGCCCTCAAAGCTCTATTAGCAATTCCAGTAATCGTGTGTAAAAACAATAATCAACTGACACCACTCATGCACCCTAGAAAGAAGGTTAGCGATATGTAGTGGGCCCTCATTAACAATGTGTAGTGGGCCCACTCTGTGCCAAGCATCAGGCCCTATGAAGAGTTATCAAGTAAGAGAAAAGCACATAACTTTTGCTAATGACAATGTCTAAGCCCTCTGTGAAGGCAGGCCACATTAAAGAATATTCTAGAAATAATAACAAATTGAACACAAAACTGAGGAATGATTGCATAGACCATGGTGACCGAATCCAAGTGGCAATAGGGGAAAGCTTACCAGATGGTGAGCTTCTTAAGGATGGAGATGAAGACCTTGTTGGTTTTGAACCTAACAATGTAGCTCAGTGCTTGGCACTTGGTGGTAGATAAATATTTGCTCACTGGAAAAATATATTTCATAAATACATGAATGAATGAATGAATGAATGAGTGAATGAGTGAATGAACAGATTGACTTAATAAAAATTACAAAGGAGGGTGGCTCAGTCAGTTGAGTGTCCCACCCTTGATTTCGTCTCAGGTCATGATCTCAGGGTCGTGAGATCCAGCCCCACATCAGGCTCTGTGCTAGGTGTGAAGCTTGCTTGGGATTCGGTCTCTCCCTCTCCTTCTGCCCTCCACCCCCTCTCCCACAAAAAAGAGTTGTGAAGGAAATTCTTAAATTATTATTGGAGAAAATATTAATTTTTTCAATGACTGTTAGGGAAAAGAAAATGGGTTCTCAGCAAGAGGAACTGCGCAAGTGGAAGGACTCAGGCAACCTCAGTTCTCTCCAGGGTCACGATTACGCCCAGGCCTCTGCAGTCTCATTTAACCAGTCCTAGCAATTCATCCTCAGATCAGAGTTCCTCATACTGTTCCTCAGCCTGACCCAAAACCCCAAATCAACATTCCAATTCCATAAGCATATTGTATATCAGGAATTAACTAGCTTTGGCCATCCCACAATGGTTTAGAAGACTCACACCACAAATTATGGGATTTTCAACTAAAAACTTGTGTATTCAACCCACAGGAAAATCAACAACGCTGACAAAATGCAGATCCAAGCTAGTAAAAAAGAGCATAACCAATGCAACCCGTGCAAGGTTCTATACAAATGCTGAAAAGCACCACCAGCAAAGACATGTCGGAAGGTAACATATAATGTACTGACTTTTAAGTAATAAGGCACTTTATGCTTTTCACAAAGAAAGTTTGGACTAATGAGCCACAGGTGTGCTCAGAATACTTCCCTCAGGGCTGCTTGTGTGGACTCAGGATACGCCAACCTCCGCCATGGTGGATGGCCTCGGGCTTATCTCTGGACTCCACAGGAGAGTCTCTGTCCAAGTAGACCTAGGACCATGGACTGCCCCCTAAATTCCTCTTGCCATCTTGTGACCACTGCATTAAGGCATCCCCTCACTGCATCCCTATAGCAACACCTGAGTTTGCTACTGGATATTGTTGAAGTCACCCACCCACCATCCCTCAAGGCCAGGTGAGTTGGTTTTCCCAACCAGGGGTGACGGTGCTTCCTCCTCTTGCTTATCTGTCCCATAGCAGAAGCTTGCCTCCCATCCAAGTTACGGATGTGAGTTATGACATCAGGCTTCCCCACTAGGTCTATAGTCAGTTGTGTCTGTCTAGCTTCATACGTCTGTCACTGTGAGAAGGAGTCAAACTCTTCCTGCACCCAAGAAGAGCTGTCACCGGGAAATTCTATATGTGACCACTGCAACCACTACAGAATTTTCAGATTTAGTCATATCTTTTAATTCTTGTTTGTGTGTTTGTTTCCATTACTTCCCTGGCCTGAATCTTTTCAAACCCTATAAATGCCAAGTCCAGGCTAGGAATTCTGCACTTGGGGATAAGTCAACGGAGCAAGAAGGACTAAGAGTCCAAATACTGAGCAAAACTACTGGATCTGCCAGCTTCCTAGCTGAGTGACTTTGGACACTTAAGCATAGCAGGACATGTCACACCTGAGCTGTCCAACATGGTAGCCACTGGCCGCAGATGTCTCTCAAGACATTGAAATGTGGCTAGTCTGAACCAAGATCTGCTCTAAGTATAAAATACATACTGGATTTCAAAGACTTTGTATGAAAGAAAAAAATGTAAAATATCTCATTAGTAATTTTTATATGGATCACATGTTGAAATGGTAATATTTTAGATATACTGAGTTAAATAAAATATTTTATTAAAATTAATTTCACCTCTTTTTATCTTTTAATGTGGCTTCTAGAAAAATTTTAATTACATGTGTGGCCTACATTATACCTCTGTTGCACAGTGTTATGGCAGAGCATCCAGAATTGTTAACTGTGATAGAGAAGTTTCTGGAGGTTACTGAAACATCGCAAGTGGTACCAACTGGCTATTCCCACTGACAGGAGGTTAGCTAACGAGGTTTGTTCCTGTCACTGGATTTCAAATTTAACATTTCTTCGTGAGTGTTACATGTCACAAAAATTCTCTCTAAAGAGCCTCAAAATGAAATTATAGGTAATTTTTTATCTTAAAAAGTTCATCATGTGAAAGAAAAGAAATATTTTCCAGAGCTATTTGGGACAAAGTAAAGGAATAATGTAAGAATTACCTCTACAACAGCAGTCATATGGGTTTTATTTGAGCTCAAGAGGTTGAAAACCAAGATATTTCACATAAATTTCTATGTTTAGAGTTCCTTTGGGGGCAAAAGAAATATAGAGTAGTGTCAGGCCCACATTCCCCATCTCAGGGAGCAGGAGCTGAGAAGCAGGGCCCCCTTTAAACCACATACCTATCTACTTCCCAGTGGACCATGGTCCATATTATTCACCTGGTCTCTTTCCTCTATGTGCGTGACCCATCTAGCTTTTATAGTCCTTTTAGATATACAGTTACTATTCCAAAGATTTCACATTTGAAAAACCAGCTTTTCAGAGGCCAAGAAAATTTGCTCAAAAATCAAACAAACAAAAAAACCAAGAATGTGGCAATTTGGATATTGCATTTCCCCTGTTAAACCAGAACAGCATAATGTTAAAATATATTACCATGGATTACATGCCATATCACTAAACTTAGATTTATGAGTTTTGGAAAACAATCAGAATACAAGGAAACAAATTTTGAAACTGCTATTTAAATAGAACAACATTTAATGAATCATAAAATGAAGCAATAGCCAAACATGTGCAGGAAATTTATGCAAATATGATCACAGAACTATCAAATAACTCAACCCCATCTATGATCATTTAAACATAATTGAAGCTGGCTGTTGGCTTGTGCATCCTGGGCCTCACTTAACACACCCTAACCTAGCCCTCACATGACTTATCAGTGATTTGGCCCATGTGGGGCACAGGGAAAATGAAAATGTAAGCCTCTTGTTCAAAAATGATGAAGAATTTTAAGTCACGGCAAAGCATCAAAGCCAGCACGAACCCCTCCTCAGCGTGGGGCCTTGTAGGACTGCCCAGGATGCAGGCCCAAGAAGCTGGCCATGACTATGAAAGGGGGCATCTCATCAGCTCTGGGGGAGGTTAAGTCTTCCTGCAAGAGGGTAAGTCCCGAGACAACCAATACCTGAAACATTATTTTCTAATCTCCATCATCTACAAATGGACTTGGCAGCAGCGAGATGGAAAAGATGCTCTTGGAGCTGTTACCTGTGCCGATCAAGCAGAAATTGGCAACTCACTTCTGGAACCCAAGAAACCCAGCAATATTATGATGAGTGGACAGAGACTTTCCTGATTTCGTCTTACTTTTAAGAATTTTGCACTTGGCGGGGGCACCTGGGTGGTTCAGAGGGTTAAGCCTCTGCCTTCGGCTCAGGTCATGATCTCAGGGTCCTGGGATCAAGCCCCACATCAGGGTCTCTGCTCAGCAGGGAGCCTGCTTCTCCCTCTCTCTGCCTGCCTGCCTGCCTACTTGTGATCTCTGTCAAACAAATAAATAAAATCTTAAAAAAAAAAACAACTAAAAAAAATAAATAAAAATTTAAAAAAAAGAATTTTGCACTTGGGGCACCTGGGTGGTTCAGTCAGTTAAGTGTCTGATTTCGGGTGAGGTCATGAGCTCAGTGTCATGGGATGGAGCCCCATGTCAGGCTCCCCACTCAGTGGAGACCGTCTGCTTGTCCCTTTCCATCTGCCCCTCCCCTGCTCGTGCTCTCTGTGTCTCTCTCTCAGATAAATGAATACAATCTTAAAAAAAAAAAAAAAAAGAATTTTGCACTTCAATTGCTACATAATGACATCTTACGGTTTCAACATTCCTTATATGAAAGCTTGCTACTATACTTAGGATGATGGTGATTTTGATGTTGGAAAAATTAATATTTAATGGAAAGTTTTCAAGATCATTTTTTAAATAAGTAACATTTATAAAACATTGACCTCAATTTTTTGAGTGTATTGCTTCATTATAACCCTCTAGTGACTAGACCAGCTATTACCAAATACAAGTAGTCTCTGCAAAATCTTGAACCAGAGTCCCCCACCACTGTCTGGGTCAAGCACATCAATTACGCTCCACCTGTTCTCAGTTGAGTTTTGATTTGTATGAGTGGGTATCTATGCGTGCGTATGAATGTTTGGTGTTACTGAGTTCCCAATTCTATGAGTGGAGGGAAGAATAACAATAATAATGCTTATTTAATAGGACTATTCATTTATTTATGAATCTTTAATGATTATGTCCTATGTGTCAGACACTGTTCTAGGTACCCGGTGATTTAGTAACAAAAATAAAAATCCCTTCCTGGATCAAATGGTTTAATATCAGACAGACAATGAAAAATATAAATAATTAATATATCTATAATGTCTGATGGTATTAAGTACTATGGAGAAAAATACATAGGAAAGAGAAATAGGAAAAGTTCAGGGCAGGGGATGCATGTTTAAGCAGACTGGTCAGGGAAGACCTTTGGCGGAAGAAGACATTTGTGTAAAGAAGGTAAGGGAAAAAGACATGCGGCTATCTGAGGGGACAGCATTCCAGGGAAAAACAAAGCAAAACCCCAAGGCGGGTGTGTCATTGAATGACACAGCAAGGAGGCCATAAGGCTGGCAGGGAATGAAGTGGAAGTAAGATGGTGGGGTCAGAAGGAATGCCACACTGCATTGGGCCTCAAGACCATTAGAAGGACGTTGGCTTCTACTCTGGGTAAGTGGGAGCCATTTGAGTAGAGGAGCACCATGGTCTGATGCATATTTTAACAGGATCACTGACTGCAGTTGAGAATAGACTGTGCTGAGAAAGTAGTGGAGGCTTCTGAGAGAATCTGGGCAGGAGATGACATGGTTCGGACCACAGTCACAGCAGAGCAGGCAGTGACACATGGTGTTTGAGATGAAAATATCTGCTGTGGGCTAAAAAAGAAAGAGAGGAGTCAAGGCTGACTCTGGGGCCTCTGATCCTAGCAAATGGAAGGATGAAGTTGGCATTAACTAGAAGGAGAACGTTTAGGGAAGAAGTTCAGGGATGTTTGGGAATGCAAAGTTGGAGATGTTTTTTAGACCTCCAAGTTGTGATGTTGTGTAGATAACTGGATAGATGAGTCTGGGAATTAAGAAGAGAGGCTCAAGTCCATGATAAATATTTAGAAATTGTTAGCATAGGAATATACTTAAACCCATGAGACTCAGTGAATCATCAGTGGAGTGATTATAGATCACTCTAGATCTGAGATCTAGAAGGTTCTAAAGTTAAAAGTCAGGAAGCTGTGAAGGTAACAGCCAAGGAAATAGAGAAGGAGCTGCCCGTGAGGGCAGAAGGAAGCCAGGCAAGTGCAACATCTTAAAATCAAGGGAAGAAAGAATTTCAAGGAAAGAGTGATTACCTATGTCAAATGACTCAAAAGGGTCAAGCAGCATGAGAAGCCTGAGAATTGACGATGGGATTTAGCAACATGTGGGTCAGAGTAACCCTTTGTGAGAGCAATTCCAACAGGGGGGTGAGGCTGAAAGCCCATGAGGAAGTTTACAGAGTGAGAGAAGAAAGAAATTGACAGGAAGTATAGACAACTCTATCAAAGAGATTTGTTTACAGGGGTACCAAATAAATACAAGGACCAAATGAGATACTGTAGGTGCAAGCAGAGTTTGGAAACTATAAAAAGCACTTTGTAAATGCTGGCAATGAATGTAGAAACCTAAACACATTGTGTTCTAAGAATATGGCTTTCAAAATGTCAGCCAGACTCAAGAATTTCTGTGCCCAGTCTGAGCCTTAGAACCTCAGAAGACTGTGTTCTCATTAGACTGTATTCTCATTTCTAGGTTTTTCCAAGAAACCACTAAATCCTCAAAAAAATCAAAATTCAAAGACTCCTGATGGTGATAAGCATGGCCCACTAAACTCACCTTTTCAACCTAGTTTTACAATCAGTTCACAAAGTCCAGGATGAGGAAAAAAATCAGAGTTTAGACAAAAAGAAAAGCTACAGTTACACTTTAATAAGAGGTTCTTTGTTCTCCAAGGTTGCAGAGCCTTGGAAAATTCCCAAAATAACCAATATGTTCTACTTCATTACAGTATTGACAGGTTATAAAACAAGAAATTTCCAGTAAGAGAAGTGTCCTCACCCTCTGCTACTGAGAATGCACACCCCTGATACAATTGAAGGGTGTTGCAATTGTTCAAAATGAGCATCTGTCCTGTTGCCAATTTGGAATGTCAAGTTAATATTTTATTCCTGGAGATAGGCAGGAGGTGCACAATGTGCCTGTAGGAATGGATCCATAGGCTAAGGCAGGTGTTCCTCCACCCAGTTTGCTCCAACCCTTGGGGACCCAGGCCCACAGACAACTTAGAGCCAGGCTGCCCAGCTCAATGCACTGAGCATGAGGGGGGCAGTGAGGTCACACTCGGAGCAAAGCCAGCACTTAGAACAACATGAGATGAGGCCGAGGGGGGAATCTATGCCTTTCTACAGATCCATCTACCAACTCATTCACCCAACAGATGCACCAGGCAATACACTGTAGACCAGCACAGTCCAATATATAGACACGACGCAAGCCACAAAGGTAAGCCTCATATGTGATTTTCAATATTCTAGTTGCCACGTTCAAAAGAATCAAAAGGGGGCACCTAGGTGGCTCAGTTGGTTAAGCATCTGACTCTTGATTCTGGCTCAGGTCATGATATTGGGATCCTGAGATCCAACCCCACATCAGGCACCACACTCAGCAGAGAGTCTGCTTAAGGATTTCTCTCCCTCTCCCTACCCTCACCCCATTTGCACACACACACACACACTCTTTCTCTCTCTCTCTCTCAAATAAATAAATAAATCTCTAAAAAAAAAGAATAAAAAAACAGGTGAAATTAATATCAATAAAAAAGAAATTACTATCAATACATTTTATTTAACCCAGTATATCCTAAGTCTTATCAATCTAACAAGTAATCCATATAAACAATTATGAATGAGAATGTAAAATTATTCCACATTCTTCTTTTTTTGGGGGGACTGAGTCTTTTTTTTAATTTTTTTTAAAGATTTTATTTATTTATTTGACAGAGAGAGATTACAAGTAGGCAGAGAGGCAGTCAGAGAGAGGAGGAAGCAGGCTCCCCGCTGAGCAGAGAGCCCGATGTGGGGCTCGATCCCAGGACCCTGGGATCATGACCCAAGCCGAAGGCAGAGGCTTTAACCCACTGAGCCACCCAGGTGCCCCTGGACTGAGTCTTTAAATCCAGTGTGTGCTTTGGACTTGGAGCTCATCCCAGTTCAGAGTAGCCACATTTCAAGTATTCAATAGCCGTCCGGGGCTCGTGGCTACCATACTGGCCAGGACAGCTCTGGACACTGGGGATTCCATTGTGAACAAATCATGTCTTGACTTCAAGAAGATTTAAGAGGACTTCCTGAAGACTGTCAGGAGTAGACAGGACTCAGACGAAAAAGCAGGCTCTCAGAATCATGCCAAAAGAGAGAGAGAGAGGCAGCATGTTAACAGCCTGCAAGAAAGTAGCCCCTAATCAGATCTGAGAGCGTGGGGCCGGAAAGACTACCTCAGGAAGTAAAAGTCTTAGCTGAGCCCCTCAAAAGTAAGTAAGAATCAAAGAGAGAGAGAGTCAGGGCCAGGTACAGGAAAGGTGGTAAAGACAGAGGAGCAGCCTCTGCAAAGTCCTGGGGGCTTTAAGAGAAAATATGGCGTGTCTGGGGACTTCAAGTCATTCATTATGGTCAAAAATTAAGAGACTTAGGCAACTAAGAATGAAGCCCTCAAAGTAAAGAGGGAGCAGACCACAAAAGGCATTGTGAGCCATAGTGAAGAGGTTGGGCTTCCTCCTGAGGGTGATGGCAGTCCTTAAAAAATTCTGAGCAGGGGTTCTTGGTCATCCCATTTTCTAGGTCCTTCTACTTTAAGCACCTCTTTTTCATTGTGGAATGGACTGCCCCTACAGGTGACGTGAGGGGCTGAGAGTTCTCAGCTGGCTGGTGACAGAGCTAAGACCAGAGCCCTGATTGTAACCGGGAGCGCCCAAGATCCTTCCCCTGTCCCACCAGGCAGGACACAGGAGTGTCTGAGCTGAAGGGGGAATGCCAACACACTAAGGGTTGTTTTCGCGGGGGTTGGGGACTGGGGTAACTGGGTGATGGGCATTAAGGAGGGCATATGATGTAATGAGCACAGGGTATTATGTGCAACAGCTAAATCACTGGACTCTAGAACTAGTAATACACTATTTGTTGATTAATTGAATTTAAATAAAATTTTAAAAATAAAAAAGAAGGTAAAATGCCATGGTCAATGTGCACACAGCAGATGTGGTAGCAGAACAGATCACGCCAGGAGGTGAAGCAAAGAGAGTCAAGGGAGGGAAAGGGAGAAGTGACTGTCCTGGAGGGGACGTGGGCAGCCAGCTCTGGTTCTGCTCTCCTGTCTGAACAGGACTGGGATAAAGAGAGAAAGCCCATCTGGTGAGAAGGGAAAGTGCAAATGTTAAAATAACATTGAAGATGGACACAGGGTAAGCACCTAGACTGGGATATTCTCACCTTCCATGTGCCAGGAGGTGGAAAGTGACAGGATGGCTGTGGTGCATCTTCTAGTTGTATCCCTCTTAAATGTTATGTTTATATTAAAAAAAAAAAAAAAAAAAAAGAGGCACATTCCAGACTGCTGTCTCACTTGCTGAATTTCTGGGCAGGATCCGGCCTCACCCCCATCTCCGCACATGGCCTCTAGTTACAGCCTGAGAAATGGGGAGAGATTATTAATCCCTATCTCCGGCTCGGAGATTTAGAGGTTCCTCTAATGAGATCCAGGAAGTTGGTGGAGAAAGCAAGTTGTGGACCCACATCTCCCGGCTCCATGATCCCCCAAAGTAGAACTGTGCAAGGGAAGTTAACAATCCAATAGGAAGCTGGTTCAAGGCCACCGGCATCATCATCTAGCTGTTCCACTATGTGGCTTAAAACCTTTGGGTGTGATGTGTTTATAGCTCTAGGTTGCAGGGGTTAGGACATGGACATCTTTGGTGGGCAGTAGGGAATATTATTCCGTCAACCACGGGAAGGTTAAACATTTAGAGATAAAATTCATTCTGACATAAGTAAGAGCCACAGGGACCATAAGTGCAGCCAAGTTCAGGAAGGGAAAGACCACTCCCTGCAGGGGCACCTGGAGAGACCCTCCAGGTCACTGGACGAGTGAGGTACAGGAGACACTGGGACATGCTAAGAGAGGCCCCTCCTGGACCATCTCTGGACCCCTCACAGATGGCCAGTACTAGAGTGTTATGTTCTACAGAAGCAATAGCAGCAAAATAGCAGGAGTGGGAAAGGGCATCCTGGTGGCTGAGGATGCCGCAGAAACCATGGGATCTCTACCAAGACACGTGCCCAGGGGCAGGTCTCAAAGGGTGGGGATGCCCAGCCAACAAGTGTGGCTTTGTCCCAAAGGCACTGGGCAGCAGTTGAAGGCTAACTAAAAAATGCATCTGATGGTGATGGGGAAATATGGGGGTGGACAGTGATGAGGCAGGGCAGGAGGGCATTTTCAGCTATCCAGATGGATGGTAGAAGGAGAGAAGGAAGGCAGCAAGGGGGCTGGGAAAAAGGCACAGGCACATGGGCTTCTTGAAGACAAATGAGAGGATCGTGGGTTGTGGAAAGTAGCAGGGGGGTGGCGCAGAGAAAAAGAGGACATCTTAGGAGCAAAAGTAGGAGGCATGGGCAAGCTTCCCATCAGAAAATGGTCTGGTTGCCAGTGGACACACAGGCTATAGCCTGGGAAAGCATTAGGGGTACTTGGAGGAGGCATGAAAGGAGCTAATGTCTGTGATCAAGAGCAATGTAATAAAGTGGGGGGCATGAGGATTTGACCTTGGGTAACATCCTATTTAGGGGCCTGAAGGAGGAAAGCAGCCACTGAGGGAGATAGAAGGAAACGAACCCTACCGGCCACCACACTGGAGCAGAGCAGCTTGGTGGTTTATGGCAGTAAGATAGGAACACCTTATCAGAGAGGTCAGGCGGGAAACCATTATCAGCCAGGGTGCTTATCAGCAACTCGTCTATCAAAAAACCACAAAGAACCAGGAGGGTGCTAAGAGAATAGAACTGCTGGGCTGGGAGTGAAAGAAGGTCCCAGCCCCCGGGCTCTGTCAGGGAGGCAGAATTCTAGAGAGCACCCCCCATGCCATGTCTCCTTGGGACAAGTCAGGAGTGCTGCCCTCACTTACACAGGGCCTTCTGAGAGGACAGACGAGGGGTTAGAACCCGTTCTGAGATTGCTGAGGTAGGGCCCCTTCCTAATTTCCCCACAGAGCCTCCAGGTTGCTGTTCTGAAACGTCCGTTGGGCAACTATGTGTGTCCACAGTCTCTGGCACAAAGCCCCATGTGTAACAGACCAGCCATGTTTGCTGGCTGTGAGGACAGATGGAAAGAGGAGACAGAAACACTCAGAGTACTTCCCATCATGGTATTTCTCTACACAAAATTCCACTATGGGGAAAGAAGGCATACTGTATTGTCCCGTTATATAAAACTCAAAATAAAGGCAAAGCTAACATGTAGGGTAGAGGTCAGGGTAGTGGTATCCCATGGAGTCAGGGAGTAGTGGCAGGGTCGTGGTACAAGGGAGGCTTCTGAGGGGTGGGAATGCTGTTTCTTGGTCTGCGGATGCTTATATGAGGAGGCAGAATTGGTGAAAATCCATCTAAGGTGGAGTCTTAGGATCTGTGCATTTTTCTATATGTATATCATATAGTCATTAGTTTGTTTTTTAAAAATGCCATGGTGGAAGCGGGCCCTGTGCTCCTGAGCAGGAAGTCAGGAGCCCCGGGGCAGGAAGAGGGAAGTGAGCCAAAGAGAGGCTGAGGAGCACCGACTGAAACAGTGGCCATCCTCCACAGGCCACACTTAGGTTTTCCCCAAAGGATGGAATCTGGCTGATGGAGGAAACTCCCAACTGGGCAAGCTCTCCAGGCATGGTCAGGGTGAGAGGCAGCTTTGCCATTCATTGCTTATCACACAAAGAAGGCACATGGACTCTGCAATCAGGACACCAGTCTCTGGGAGGATCAAATTTACATGCCAACTTGGCTGGACTACGCTGACTGGTTGCTTGGTCAAACACTAGCCTGTATGTTACTGGGAAGGAATTTTTTAGGCGTGATTGACACTCGCAAAGAGTTGACTTGCCGGGAAAGCGGATTATGCTCCATACTGCGAGTGGGCCTCATCTAATCAGTTGAAGAAGGTTAGAGGAGCACTTTCCCCCCAAAAGAAGTAATTCTGCCTATGGAATGCAACAGAAATTTACCAACCTGCAGACTCAAGACAGCAATGTCAGCTCTCGACTTTCCAGCCTGGATTTTGGCTTAGAGAGCCCCCACAATCACATGAGTCAATTTGTATAAATATTGGTTTATAGAGTTCCTATCTATATTGGTTTACCCTGTCGGTCCTTTTTCTCTGGAGAACCTTGACTGAGGCAGTTTCCAATTGGCTGTTTTCCAGAATCTCAAAGCATCTTTCTCAGGCCTCCCCAGAGAGCAGACAATGTGGGGGCAACACTTTCGTTTTTGGGCCACAACCTACAACCAGAGGCTCTTTCTTCCATAAAGGCAGAGGAGACTACAGCCAGTCTAAGTGTCTAACTGTTGGCTTTGTCCTCTCTCAACCCCGTGAATGTCACCAGCAACATTATAGCTAGCGCTGAAAAAAACGAAGTGCTGAGAGAAAGAAAGACTGAGAGAAACAAGCATGTTTCCAGTTTTTCCAGCTACAGTTACTTATTAAGACTTGTTATGGGAGTTCCCAGAAACTCCAAACAAACAGCCACATTCCTAGAGGGCTACCCAAACCCACCTCAAAACTCTGACCCAGTTCAATGCAGCAGAAGAACTGGGTGAAACAAACAGGAGTGTTTGCAGGGCCTTAATCTTCTCCAAACACTGAAATATTGTTGAGATGTTTTATCTTCTATTGCACACGGAGGAGATTAAAAAGCCATGATAAATGGTGCGCTCTCCAGGAGGGAATGCCATATATAGGGCAATACATAATTTTCTGCTTCTGGTACCGTTCGGGATAATTGTCCTGGTAACGTGAAAACAGGAGGGATATTAATTTAAGATTAAAGCACAATTATAAGCCCTGTCATACTGTTAATTTCTTTTAAATGTTCCTCTGAATAATTCCACCTTGCAAGAAGGAATAAGCGCACAATTAAAAACTGCATTAAATAAATGAATAACTAATTAATGAATAAAAAGAACTCTGAAAATAAAATGGGCCATGCAAGTTCTCAACAATAATTTTAACAGCAGGCCAGATCTTAATCTTTCAGATCTTTGAAGGAACTGCACTTGGGTGCAGATAGATCGCATCTCTCTCTAGATTTAGCTCTCAAATAGCTGTGTTCTTTGCTCACATGCTGCCAGCAACAGCTTTAGGTCAAGGCACTGCAGGCAACGAGGCTGCATCATTGACCGACTCGAACACTGCTCTCCTCTCCAAACCTTGACACCACTGTCTTCTCCCCAGTGCCTGAAATTCTACACTTTCCTTCGTCCTCTACCCAGAAATTCTACCAGGGTGATTCTGTCATTGATTAGTAATTCCATTACAAAATGCAAATATTCCTGTAGACCTTAAAGGTGGACCATTCATTAGCACATTGATATGAATCAATTTAATTAGATTGCTTTCCTCCCAACAGCTAATTGAAGCCAACCTCTTAAGGGAGCAAAATGAAGGAGAGAGGAATGGTCATTTTGCAACAACGGGTAGGCTGAGAAAGGTAGAAATGGTCAGGAGCATCCCGGGAGCCCAAGGAAAGTGAGAGAGTAAGACTCCCTAAGGAGCCGCCAGGACACATCCACAAGGGAACTAAGACTTTTAAGATGAGACATAAGAATGAGGAAGAAAGGGAGGATGATATCAACTAAGATTGCCTTCTGCATGCCAAATGAAGGTCACTATGATTATATACATTTTACCCACTTGGGAAACTGAGACGCTTAAAAAATTAATAATAACGAAGACCACATAGTAATGCGGTAAATGGGAGAGAAGAAATTAAAACCTCTGTCTGTCTGACCCTGAAAGCCATGCTCCTTCAACTACATCACACTTCCTCACAGCAACTTATGAGTTAGAAACGACTGCCACCATTTTTAATGAGGCTAGAGAAGTGGAATCAGTTGGTAGTTCCAGGTGTGAAAACATCAGGAACATGTGCTAACAGCAACCACTTTGGCTCCTTGTACCAAAGGCTGGAATGGCAGGAGAACGAGGCTGAAATGTTGCAAGTGGGATGACGGGAACCAGGAAAAACCGCTAATGCTACCCACAGATCTATGAGTCAAGCTCAAATCTCCAGAGCCTCCAGGCTCTAACAGGATGTTCTGACCTTGAACTAACTCCAGTTGCCAAACCTGGGAGTTACCAAACCTGGGAGAGAGTCCAAGTTACACAGCCCCCCTCTCCCCCATGGCCCCCCACCCAGCCAAAGCATTGCTCTCACTTCAAACCATCTTGCCCCAACAGCCATTGATAAGAGCTGCAGTTAACAGCTCTGTTATCAGAGGCGAATTACCTACATAAAAGCCTGCAGTTATTAAAATTATCACTTAATTCTGGGAGGATTGTGAGATAACTCTTTTCAATAGGTGCTGGGAAATTCTCAGAACACTGGGCTCAGGAGAAAGTCTGTCACTCCTACCCAAGGAACTTTCTCAGGAGACCTACTACAGCATCAGAGCCCAGTGCTGCCTGCATGTCCAGCCTCTGTCGCTCTGCTTGCCTGGGAGGGTCGCCCGGGAAGCCCTCCCAGGCTAGATGACTGCTAGCAGCCTGGCCTGGGGGCTCACCTGGCATAGACTTCTCAACCACCAGCCCCTCAGGGTCCCCAGAACCATCCTGCCATCCACTCTGCTCCAGCTGGTTGCCCCAATTCCTGCTCTTACCCCTTTTCACTACCGTCCCAGCAGGATCCTCTCTTCGCTCATCAACCCCCAGCCCCTGGCCCCTCTATCTGTGTCCTTCTCCCTGGTTTCCTCTACCTTCTAGAGCTAATCTGATAAACTCACCCAGAGTCCCCACTACAGGTCACTTCCTGCAACTGTCACACATTGCAGAGGGTTGTGGCGATGCCTTGCTCCCACCCATTTCTTAAGTTCCCGCTGTGTTCAGGGTAATGTGGGGGACCAGGTGCCCAGTGACGAACAGAAAGGCAGCACCTTGGCCCTTAGTGTCAAATGCACTGAAGGCAGGGTCAGGTTGTATTCATGGATGTAAGCCCAGCCCCTCGTAAGGCACCTGATACATAGGAGGTAGTCAAAGTGCAATATGAAAGCTAAAGGGTACAGTTACAGTTCACGGAGGTTTTTGATTACTGTCTTAAAATGCTCAAGTGTACATGGCCAAAAGAGAATCAATAGGCTTTCCATTATAGATAGCATATTTACATCTTAATGAGAACCATTAGTCCCTTAATTAATCATCACTGCTCCCCTCTCACCCCTCCAGACCCCCCTCCCATATACTAATGGTTAGGATTTCAGTTCCTGGAAGACCTAAGAGGGAGCTATCTGAAGGAGAAGCCCCTCCAAACCACACTAAATTATCAGCCTTCTCCTCTAGGCATATAAAAAACAGGCCTTGGTTGTCCCATCTGGACTCCCCATAGGACGGACGGCTAATAGAGTGCCCTACTTCACACTTTTCAGGAATCTAAAATGTGTGGCCCAAAGCCAAATTCAGTCCACAGATGTTTTCTAATATCCACGATTGGCTCTGCATCATTTCACAAAACTTGAATTTTACAGAACATATGTCTCAAATATGGCACATGCCTCACCACTCCCTATTGTCTTACACCTGGCTCCAATGAAGAGACACATGTTACCTGCCTGGCCCCCACCCCCACCCTGGGGGGCAGTTGGACTTTTGATTCTTGGGTAATATGCAAGAGTAAAATTACTTTGATGTCCATTATAACATTATGAGTTAAGGTATTATTAGCCTTATTTTGTGGTTGAAGGCTCGGAAGCTCAGGGAAGAAGTAAGGGACTCCATTTTCAGTCATGTTCTTTTGTGGTCTGTGTCAACCTGTTTTGTGGGGCTTGGATAGGTTATGTCAGTGGCAATGACCAGTGACTGCCTCCAGGACAGTGGTGGCCTATAGGATCTAGCTTCCTTCAGAGATTCTTAACCTGGTCTCCATGCACCCCTAGAGGTTCTAGAGATGGAACTATTAAAATAAATCAATAAAAATAAAATAGCACACAATTTTGGTGGATGTGCATAGGCTGGGGGAAGTGTCTACAGCCCTCCATAGCTCTCAAGAAAGTGTAACAGCCCTGTGAGGTGACACCCTGGTTGGCAGTCATTCCCTGGAGAATCTCTCTCTCCCACCCACAGTATGCGAAGCCACCTGGTAGGGCCCAGGAGGGCCCCTGGGAGGTTACAGTTAACCAAGTAAAAGAACCATTTTCTGTTCTTGCCAGTAGTCCCCTGGATTCTCTCTGTGACTGGTGGATGACAGGGGAGCAGGGCGGAGGGGCCTAGTCAGGTGTCTCACCTGGAAGAAGAGTATCTTACCTGGAAGAGCACCCAAGCTCTTCCAAATTATCTGGCACTAAGAGCAACATAAATATTGTGCAGGAATAGATGAAGGAGGATACGGCGTCTCAGCGACATTTATCAAAACCAATAGGAAGTGACGGCACTGAAAGTTTCCTGAAGATGGTGAGGGGAGGGAGAAACCCAGAAGGCGAAAACGGCCATGCAGGACAAATTCAACAGGCCTCAGCAAGACTGCCACACAGAGACCCTTCCTCCTGGCTGGAGAGTCTCCCTAGACCTTGCCCCGCCTCTCACACTCATAATCATGACCCAGCCACCTCTCCTCCACCCACTGTTGTAAGACACTTGAATGTTTTGGGTAGTTTTTTTTTTTTTTTAATGAAAAGCAAATTGCATAGTTCCTATGCTTTAAACCTCTTGTTCTCACTCAAACTTTTAGCAAAGCCTATAAAACCTTACATCATCCAACTCTCGATTACTTCTCCGTCTTCATCTCCCACCTATGCTCAGATTCATTCCCTTCATTGTACTTGCCAACGTCTGAAATGACCTTGCTCATTCATTTATTCAGCAGATACTTATTGAGTACCCAATATCCAGCTATCGGGTCTTACTCTAGGTGCTGGCCGACACAGCAATGAACAAAACAAAAGATTTTTAAAAGCTACAACCTGCCCTTGTAGAGCTTACATTCAGAGAGAGACAAATTAGGGAATTTGTTTACTCATTGGCTGTGTCTTCTGCTAGAATGCAAGCTCCTTGGGAATAAAGACTTTGACCACCTTGGTCAGCTGTACCTTCACTATATAGAAATATGACCCATCACAGATATTGAATCCATGATGTGTTAAGTGAACAAACAAAAGAACATTTTTGGTTCAAGACCTTGTCCTCTGTTCAGAACAGGTGTCTGACTGTGCTTTCCTCTGCAAGTGTGGAAGGCCACCTGGGAGGGTCCTTCTCACAGCGGGCCTCTCCACATACTGGGATAGCGTACAAGTGCTCCACCCTGGGCCGACTTCTAAGCTTGGACAGTGAGGAAGAGTTGACTTTTCATAGCCAAGGTGTTCCAGTCTGTCCCTCTGCCTTTTAGGAAGCCAGACAGAAACTCCCATTTGGGGGCTTCCGGCTGCCCCCTTCTGGGTCATGATGCCCCCTCTCTCCTTCTCACCAAGCCCTAAGACAAGAAGTCTCAGAGGAGCCCGGCCTGCTCTGGCCCTGGCTGCATCGGCTGTCTCTTCCAGGTGTGTTCAGCCAGAGCCCTCAGGTCATGATAAGGCATTCTGTTTGAAGTGAGTGAATGAAATTGACCTCTGTTTCCACCATCAGACTCCCACGAACACCACCCCCCTATTAGCCATTTTACTTCAGAGAATGGGTGGCATTCACCCAGACTCCGATTAAATGGAGAGAGATCCCTAGTACACAGAATGGGTTAAAGAAGCTAACTTTAGAAATAATGCTTAGCACCTTCTTCTGCCAGAGCTTAAAACACTTCAGAGGCAGCATCTAATTAATCTTCACCAAGTCCCCAAGAGGGGGGGAAAAGGCTTTTATTATCCTCTTCCAGCAGCAGAGAAAACATGGAGAATCAGCATTTTCCTCCGAGGAGTGGATCTGGGCCCAAAGTACGGGGCCGCTGTCTCCAGGAGCCAAAGGCTGACCATCAAACCAGCCCCGTCCTTGGAAAGCTGCAGAGGAAGGGACACAAAACAGAAACCTGAAGGCCTCTCTGACTGTGATGGGAGGAGTCCATGACATGCCATGTCGCAGCAGCTCTCGTGACTCTACTTTCTTGCTCCGTCCTTGGGAAGCAAGAGCGTGCTTTGAGATGTAACAAGCTTTCATACTCAAAGATTCTTTTTCATCTCCCTGGGAAGTTGGGATACCTGGAGACTGTGTTTTGAAATACACATATTGACATCCAATTATACAGCTCTGCCTCTGTGGTGTAACTTCCTTTGTCAGATCACTCTCCCTGCTTGGACCTGTTCAGACGCTCTTGACTTTCTCAAGGATGACTCTCTCCCTCCTAGCACTTCTCAGCCGCAGGATGCCCCTGGGGAAGAAGTGACTAAGTGCCAGGAGGGAAGGGAGGTGGCCAAAGGGGAGAGTCAGGCTCTCCCTGGCTTCAGAGCACAGCCAGGCAGCGGAAAGGCGTCAAGGGGGTATCCCAGGAGAGTGATTATGTGAAGAAAGCTGGTCTCTGCAGACACCTGTTCCACTGTCTGAGTACCCTCTGTCTACTTCAAGTAGCTCCTCACAAAGCCCTCAGGGGACGCAGCAGAATCCCCTGAGTCTGTCCTTCCAGTGATCCAGGTTCTAGATGTGACAGGTCAGACTACCCCTGCCAGCATGGTCACAGGCATCGGGGGGCATACTGCAATGGTTCGACCAGGGATAATCAAGGCTCAGCCTCCGGCAACACAATACTCTCACCTCAAGATTCTTGATCTGGACTTCAGGAATTCACAAACCTCCTGAAATTATAAGCAAAAGTGTACACACATGTGACTATGCCTGTTGTTCTGGAAAAAGAATCCACAGCTATCCTCGGATTCTCCTGAGGTCCTACCTTAACACTGTTAAAATGATGTATCCAAAGGAGTGACTCCAAGGAGAAATTTTCCAACTGTCTGACCAAAAAACTGAAAGAGAGCTGAGGGACAAGCAGGTCGGTTCACTGTGCCCTACTACAAACAGCTGGCCCATGGGGGAGGTTTCCCAGATGCCAGGAATTGCTCTCAACACTCTCCACTTAGAATTTCATTCCATTCTCACAGGCACCCTCTAAGGATCTACCTCACTGACTCCATTTTACAGATGAGGAAAAGGAGACACCAAGAGTTACAGCAAGAGGCAAACCTGGACTTAAAAGCAGGCAGCACAACAGCGAGGTCCGTGCTCTGGCTACAGAACCATGGGTGTGGCTGCCTGGTGGGTCCCCACACCCCCCATCCCCAGTCCCGAGTTCCTCCTCACCCACGCAACACTGAACGGATTGCCTCTGGGGCTACAGAACCAAACTCTACATACCAACTACAACGGGAGAGACAATGGCTTTGGCAAATCTTTTCCCGGAGACTATACACTTGAGATGATCTATTATAAGCAAATGCTTTGTAAGCTGCACAGCGCTACACAAATGTGAATTAGGATGACAACTATAATCTACGTTTTGCCTGATAAAGTACAATAAGAAAAAATCATGCCAAGTGCTGCAGGATATTTCCGCTTGAACCAATCGGCTTTCTGCTTTCCTCACTGTTGACCACAATTTACACTTAACAGCCACTCCTCATAAAGTTAATTTAAATGCACGAAATCTGACATTCCTGTTTAGAAGTACTGGAAACATAAAACTCCCACAACTAGAACATCTGGCCTCACAGCGGCACAGATGTGTGTGCCACACATTTAATGGGGTTTTTTTCCACTGCTCTGCACCCAGTGGGCGCTCAAATATTTTGTCAGTGTCAGTGGTGACATTAGAAGCGGGTACACTTTTCCTAATGCTATTCCACTTAATTTCAAGTTTCAAAATTTCTAATATGCTCCAATAAGACAGAACTTAATGGGAATCACTCAAATAAAAATCCTCTTCATCTAACCGAAATTCTTTTGCCCAAGATCTCAAAACTTCACAGACATAGAAAATACAGCTTGAAGCCAATTCAATATATCTTACTTTCCAGAGTTAAAAACAAACATATAAGAAAAACCAGGCTACAAAAATATCCAACTGTGAAAACAAAATTGTGTTGGTCCTGCTTCTCACCTCAGTATTCAAAGGATTTTAGATTGGCTTTCAGCAGACTTTCTATTCATTCATTCAGTCATTCATTGAACAAGCATTTACGGAGCACGGCCAACGTACCAGACACTGTCCTAGACTTTTGGGCTGCAGCAGTAAGCAGAACAGGAAGATTACAGCCCTCGAAGAGTTTACATTCAAATGAGGGAGTCAGAAATAAACAAAAGCACAACAAATAAGTGAATTAAACAATATATCCAAAAGTAACAGGTGTTCTGGGAAAAGCAGAGATGGATATGGAAGATCAGGAGCACGCGTGGGGCTTGAGGGGCTTACAGTGTTAAACGAGGTAGTCAGAGTGGACTTCGGTTGTGAAGGTAAGAGTGAGCAAAACAGTAAAATTGGTCAAGGAGCCAGCCATGGGGACATCTGGGAGAAGAGCCATGCAAGCAGAAGCACTGAGGCAGAAGAAGAGAAAAAGCAAGGAGGCTAACAAGGCTGCAGCAAAAATCTCCAGGAATGCGGTGGTAGGGGGTGGAGGTCAGAGAGTGGGGACACCTGGACAGGGCTTGGCCATGGAAGGCTCTGTAAGTCATTACAATGACTTCTGCTTCACTCTGTGGGAGATGGGGAGCCCCCGGCAGGTTGGAGCAGAGAGGAGGCAGCATCTGACTTTTGATTCTAAAAGTATCCCCCTCAGGCTACCGTATTAAGCCCAGATTATAAATGCGTGTGTGGAGGCTGGGAGGGAGAATCAGGAAGAGAAGCAGGACGACCAATTAAGGTACTACTTAAGTTACCCAGACAAAGAGAGGGGAGGTGACTGAACTAGGAAGGTGGCAGTGGACACAGGGGAAAATGGCCAGATTCTAGAGCTATTTTGAAAGTAGAGCCTATGGGATTTCCTGAGAGGGGAATTCCTATGGGATTAGATATGGGCTATAAGAGAAAAAGAGTCAAGATGACTCAGGGTTTGGGCCTGCAAATTTTATGATCAAAGAAAACCAATTCCTCAGTTCTCTCAATGAAGAAGCAAAGAGAGCAGTAGGAGGTAGGGATGGTCTTGGCTTATAACGGCAGATGTGGACTGTCCAATGGCGAAGGGACAGTTACCAAGGATATCCTTCTCCACTCACTGCCCCACCCCTGAGAAGGCACCATGGACCTTTATTCTCTCCATCCCTTCTAACATCCTCCTACACAGCCAGAGCAAGAACTTCAAGCTGTAAAGGGTGTTGTGCATATCCGGATTCAGCATTTCTTTTCTTTTCTGATTCAATTGTCCTAATCTTCATTCTTTCAGCTTCCAGGAGTGCTCAGACCCCCTGATCTGGTGGGAGCCATGAACAAATGTAGTGTTCATGGTTTTAGAGAGGCTGATTCAATTTCCCTTCTACTTTCAGAAAACTCTATAGAAGCAGAATGGGTTAAACACAAATTTCATGGATTAAGGAAATTTCATAGATTTTTCCACACACATCTGAAAAACCGGTTTAGTAGGTGGCATTTCAGTTACACCCTAACCCAAACCCAGAAGTGCATATTTGCTCTTTTTACAGAAGGCACCTCATTAAATCACTGTCTAGTCCGTAACCGGCTTTATTGGGACATAAATTCATTTCACTAAACCAATAAATGTTAATTCTTCACCCTGGAGATTCTAGTCAGTCTGGTTTTATTCTGCTCAAGCTCCTGAGGCTGCCATCAATTACTCATGTTTGGGTTTATATGTCATTATGGAATCACTTTAGCTAGAACTAACGGGAAGTGAAAAGACAATAAAGCTAAGCCTCATTCCAAAGAGAATATACAGAAGAGGGCATTCACCTGAACCCCATTATTCTTTTCTATAAATTAAAATATCCTGGCATTCTGCAGCAGCAATCCATTATATTTAGATTCTCCTCGAAAGCCAGGGGCCCGGCAAGTGGCGGGGACTAATGGCGGCAGCTGGAGGGCCTGGACTCAGAGGGCTTAGGCTGGAGACCCGCTTTGCGATAACGAAGTGTGTGACTTTCAGCCAGTCGCTGATGTCACCCAAACTCGTTCTCCTCGTCCACAAATGGAGCACAAAGCAACACCCGCCTCACAAACGGAGGAGAAGCGGACGAAGGGGTGGACGAAGGGGGAGCATCTGGCTCAGAGGTGCTCTCCCTCTTTCTGTTCTCCCTTATTAACCCCAATTTGCCCCAGCAGCCTTCCACTGCGCTCTTAAACAAGTGCCTTAACCTCTTGCAGCTTCCATTTTCCCATTGGAAAAATGGGCCTGATCGTATCTCCCCTCCATTCTCCCCTCACGAGGAACGCCGATACACATCGCCTCTGTAATGCTCTTAGCATCTGACCGGAAATGGGGTCAGGTTCAGAAGAATGTAATACCACCGAAGCAGGATTCCATTTTTAAAAACAAAGGCATTATCTCTCCAACCAAATGTTCTCTCCTATGATGGAAGGTTTCTCTTTAAAGCTGTCAGCTCTTTTTTTCCCCTCAGATAGAAAATGGCTTCCTCTCTCAGAACCATATATAACTTCAGAAGCAAGGGGGGGAAAAAAGCAGAGTTGGCAAAAAGTAGAGGTGAATTGAATGCCTGTACATCCCATTCAGGATAAACTGCCCTTGGTGTAAAACAGTCAGTAACATTTTACAAGGAAAAAGTGCGGATAAATGACTGCAGTCCCAGGACAGTGCTCCTGATGGCTTTTTATAAACCATGCACGCTGCCTGGACGCCTCTGTGCCTGGCGCCCCCCCCCCCCCTCCGCTCCGGAGAGAGATCGTGAGCGGGGCTCCAAGCCAGCCTTGGCCACCCGCGCCAGCAGGCTCCGGCCAGACCTCGCTCCATCTGCAGACCAGAGAGGCTCCTGTTAGCATGGACTCCTTCCTGGGGCTGGAGCAGGTCCTACTGCCAGACCTGGACTTGGAAAGGTGGAGAGAGCCCAGTGCTGAGCACGGAACAAAGGAGGAATTGAGCCACAGGGTAAAATGGGACAGGCATGAGGCGCCTTGGGAAGCCAGTCCTGCCAGTTACAGTGTGACCTTGAACCACTTCCTCCTCCTTCAAATGGAGATTTGTAAAACCTTTATAGGTTGTTGGCAGGATCAAGTGCTAGGACAAATGCACTTAACACAGAGCTGGTATTCGGTATATTGTTATCCTCTTCCCTAGTTAAACTGGGGTTACCTCTATTAGTCCTCACCTGGGATGCTGCCAAGGAAGGACGATTTGTATATGAGGAAATGGAGGCACCAAGTGATTTGCTCAACAGCCACCTGTCTCCAAACCCACCCTCGTGACTGCAGAGTTCAACCTCTTTATCCAACAAGGAAACTGAGGCTCAGAGAAGTGAGTGGGTTAAATGTCTTTCCCAATCTCTCTGCAGATCAAGGTCAGGGCTATATGTTTCTGGTTGAATGGTCTTTGCATTAGCCTAGAGTCTTAGAGATCATCTTCATTTCACAGATAAAGAAACTGAAACCCCAAAAGACAATGACATGCTCAAGGCCAGATTCTAAATATCAACAAAGGACCTCAAGGTCATTCAGAATACTCTGTCTTTGTGCCCTATGAACTCCCAGCCTGTAGTTTCTAACTGATGCGTTGAGAGCCTGCTATGCACCAGACACAGTCCCTGCTCTGAAGGAGTTCACAGCCAAGTGGAAGAAGTCCACAGGCAAGGACACCTGACTGGCCGGTACTACCCCAGGGATAAGCCTGGGGTGGGAAGGAACAGGTGGGAAAGACATCTAATCCAGCCTGGGGACACGGAGGTTAGCATCCTGGAGGAAGGTAGGTCTAAGCTGAAGGTCTAGTCAAATGAAGTGGAAGAAGTGTCCAGGGTTCAGGAAGTAGGAGGAAGATGTCAATAGCCAGAAGTTTAGGGAGTGTGGTCTATTAAGAGAATTGAAGCAGGAGGGGAAAGCAAAGAAAGACCAGCTGGAAAGGAAAGCCAACTGGTTAAGGATGTTTAAACTGCTTCAACAGTGCGAACTCCATGCTGCGAAAGGCAGTGTTCCTTGTTGCACAATGAACACGCCCATGAGTGCGTGGGTAAGACCACTATCACCCAGAGACAGCAATGTTCGTCTGCTAAAATATACTCAGTCTCCCATCAACTTCCCATGAATATCAGACAAACAGGGGAGAAATTCAAACTACTGCCTAATGTATCTTGATTTCAGTAGTCACTATTCTTTCTCTGTGAACAAGATGGAGAAATAACAGACACGACAATCGCCCTACTCTGTGAATGAACTTTATTTTCATCCTGGATATTTTAACCCAAAGAGTTGATTAAAGGGCTGGTGTCTCACTCCAGAGAAATCTCTAGTAGCATGGTACCAAACTCTCTTCCCCTGATCCTTTTCTGGTGGGCACATGCCAGGGCTTTGTGGAAGAAAGGGAAGGCTTGTTTATACAAAGTGAAGATGATTCCAAGACAGCAAGAGTATTCAGCACTGCAGAAGAAGCCATTTTAGAAACATCAAAGCAGTCATATAAATACAATTAAATGTAGGAAGGACAAACGTAAAATCCTGCTTGTAGATTCAAAGAATATATTGCAATATGAGGAAGAACTTGATAGTGGTTGGTGTGAGGCGGAGGAAAAAAGAAAGTATTTCCATTAACTGCGTGACACAATTGCTAAAGACCACAAATGGAGAAGAGCAGGAAAGAACTGAACAAATGAATTATATCCAGCTTCTATTTTCAGGCTGCCTCATGAGATCTGGGGCAGGATGGTCCCAGGCAGGGTCAGGAAGAGTGCTTCTGTGAGTCGCCCCCACCCATCCTTCCCAGAACACCTCACACACACTCCCCTTGAGAGGGTGCCTCTCGAAACCTCTTCTCCTGCTCCCACTAGCAATAGCCTAACTGCTCGGAAGAGGGGACACGGGAGGCTGCAGGGACTTCTCGTGTGTTTCCATGCTTCACCCCAGTAATCGGTTCACAAAGCATCTTCAGCGCTTGTCTTCTGTAGCAAGACTCTGTCCACATCTAAAGCTGCAGTTCATGATGATCAATTCTTACTCTCTGGATGAGTGGGGAAGTTTCTAGAGCTGTATGGAAGACAAAATGGCTGAAGGGGTTGGACTATTTGTCTTGGGGAAGCCTAGTTCAGCTATGATATTTGTCTTTGGACATCTGAATGGCCATCTCATGGGGGGGAAGTAACAAGGATACACTGTGGAGCTCCAACACAAATAACCAGGTCTGAAACGTAGAAGATGAGATGAAACATATTTTGGCTTGTGGTAAGGCAGCACTGCCTAACGATTTAAACCATCCATAAATGAAATGAGCTGCCTAGAAAAGTAATGACTTCTCTGGCACTGGAGGTGTTCCAGTGTATTCCTGAAGGCCGGGGGGCAGGAGCTTGCAGAAATTCCTCCGGCTTTGGTAGGAAGATGGACCAGAGATTGGGTTCTTTCCAAATCTATGGTTCTGCGAGCTGCTGGATCTTTGTTCAGATTGCGAGGCTGCTCTGCAGCTCCCATGTAAGTGTGTAGATCCCTGACTATTCAAAGACAGAGAAGAAAATGCAAGGGACTTGACTTGTTATCTAGGCTCCCTTTCTGACTTTATTCCTTGAAATTAATGAGACTCTGAAAATTGCATTATTTCCCTAGATAAACTATCCTAGTTTATATCCCTTCTCAGAAAGATTTCCGCTTTCTTCCTCTTAAATCTCTAGGCCTAACTCTTAAGCCCATTCCTTCTGGCTTGATGCTCCGTGAATATGAAGAACAATCAATCATAGCCCTCATTATACCAATTCATATAACTAAAAATGCATTGCATAAGGCTTCTCTCCTCTAGGCTGAGAAATTCCAGTTCATTTCCTGCTCTTCTTAAGTGCTCCTTCTAATGATCACTTCCCCAAGTCCCTCTAAAAGTTCTAACTGAGCGCAGAACTCATAATGACTCCATTTGTTATAGCAGTGTTTTCCAAAATGTGTTCCGTGGAACATTAGTTAATAGGGGTTTTTATGAAGTGCCCTGTGACCAAATAAAATTTGGAACATTCCAGTCTAAGTGAAGTTAATCAGATTCCTCAGAGCTCTCAATGTGCATTATGAATTCTCCACGATGCGGGAGGGAGCATCTCCCAAACTTAGGTACGCAGAGATCTCTTTTAGAGCATCTCGAAGGGCTCGTGTTCCATAGAACACAGTTTAGCAAGTGCTCTGCTATAAAGTGATGTCCCCCCATGGAGCTCTCTATGCTGGAGCCCTTTTCTAGCCATGTAACCTGGCCTCCCTCTCCTTCCCTCAGGAAAGGGCTCCCAAGCTGGGTTCATCTCATGGTCCTGCCTTCCTGCTACCATTCCTGTTAGACCTCCCCTCACCTCCCGGCCAGACCCTATCCCAACTTCAGTCCCAGCCTGAGCCGAACTGGTATGACAGAGTGACTACGAGCAACGAGGATGCCCAGAATCTCAGCCAGTGCTACCCCTTCAAGAGACAGATGGGAGCACCTGGGTGCCTTAGCCAGCTGGGCATCCAGCTCTTGACTTCCACTATGGTCATGATCTAAGGGTCCTGGAATTGAGCCCCACATGGGGTTCCGTGCTGAACACACAGTCTGCTTGTCCCTCTTCCTCTCCCCCACCCCCCTCCTGGCTTGTGCTTGCTCTCTCTCTCTCTCTCAAATAAATAAATAAATAAAATCTTAAAAAGAGAGAAAGACAGACCTATTAGAAGACCAAGAATGTCCAGGCTGGCTTTCCCATAGCAGGAGAGAGAAAGAACTGGGCTGACGGCTCCCATCTCAGTGTGCCTTACGCCCACCACCAGCAGGTCTGCAAGCCAGGACACACGGCAAAAACACCTTCCTGGGCCTCTCTTCATCCCTCATGAATCAGACTCTCTTGAAAGCCTATCTTTTTTAAAAAGCTCACAAGATATCCAACTGCTCCAGCAGGCTTGGGAACCATCATATCACACAGCAGAAGTTCCAAAAGCAGGGTCACATGTCAAGTACAATCTGGCCTCTGCTCCCAATTTATTTACTAACCTGGCAAGTCAGCTTATCTGAGCCTCTGTTTCTGATTGGTAGAATGAGTCAGTTACCAGTTAACGGGTATGATTCCTTCTAGTAAGATTCCTTGATTCTGTCATTCCTAAGTGCTCCCTTAGTTATGCTCAGCATTTACCCATCTATTCTGGCTGGCACTACTCTCTCCTTACTCTGAGGATTTGCATAACTATCTCTGCATAACTGTAACTGAATTAGAATATATATGTAAAAGATTCCACCTTATAATAATATTTTTGGAGTGTCTCTGATGGGACAGATGCTTTACAAAGTTATTACTAATGCTTACAACAATCTTAAAGGCATTAATATCCTGTTTTAATAAAAAGAAACTAGGTGCCTACAATATGAAATAAAAATTTCAAGGTCATGGCACTTTTAAGCTGTGGAACTGGATTTCTAAACCAGGTCTGCCTGATTCCATATGCTGCGTTCTGTCCACAGCCATGCTGCTTGGAATGTGAGTCATGTTTCCTCATTAAAGGTATAAGTTTTCTCATCATGCATCCCTTCTAGCACTAGAACCTAGCTGAGTATCAAATAGGCACTCAATAAATATTTGTTGGCTTGATTAGTGGATTAACTCTCTCCTTCTACCTGGAGCACACACCGCCTCTTTTCCATGTTGTGAAAAAAAGTGCTGAACCCAGAGCCCATCTGCAAGTTTTCAGTTAGCTCAGAGGGGAAAATTGTATCTGTGTAGATGGCACCTGTAGACGGAAGCTTAATTAATAGGCTTATCTTGGATTGAATGAGTCGAAGATACAGTACCCCATGCAAAAGGCACCAGGGAATATGCTGACTTGGAGGGAGCATGTTTCATTTCTCTTGTTTCATACCATTAAAACCATGTTAATGAAAATGTATTATTAGTAGTAATAATAATAAAGATGAAAATCCTCCCTTTCCTGATCCCTTACAAATGTTGTTTTTCATTTTGAATCTTAAATCCTCCAGGGAGAAGAGGGAGGGAGTGTCACAAATCCAGATAATGATCTTGGGTATTACACTGTTCATTTGGAGCTCTGATTTAGCTAAGCTGACAGATGTTGGGGAAAAACATGTCTAGCCTGAAAACTCTCTGGTGGCCGCCCAGCTGTGGCTGCAAACAGGAATGAGGTTTCGCCAACAGAGCTTCACGTTCATTTAAATTCAGGATTTGACATGCAGAATCGCCCTGCTCTGAAGGTAGAAGCTGAAGCTCAGTGATGTTAGGAACTGACTCCAGCCTGATGCATTAGGGACCCACAACCGAGCCTAACCGCACAGCTCACTCCAAGTCCTTGAAATTACTGTCGCTGGTTATGCCCTGCTGTCTTGACAAAACTGCCTTTCTTATTACCTGATTACCATTTACACTAGGAAAAAAAGCACCTTTGTGTTAACCGCCATCATGTGACACTTCCTTTGTTCTCTCCCCACAGCAGTTTAGAAGAGGGGAATATTTAATTCACCTTTAAATGAAACCAATTTCCCTAATGGCAGTCTGAACTCATGTTTTTTCCAAAATAAATAGGTGAGAGGCACCCTGGGAAAAGACCCACTTCAGAGAGACAGAACAACAGAAAGGGTGACCTCTGATGTCCTTGGGCCTTAGTTTTCCCTCCTGAAAATGTTTTTAAAGGCATTTTGATCTCCAGGGAGAAAACGTGCTCATGAAATAGAAGGCAGGAGGTCTGCTCCTTGTCGTGGATGGTGGAGGGAAGTCAGTACTTGGCCTTGGCTTCAGAGAGCAGAGAGATCAGAACATGGCAAGAGGCTCTTCTCTGGCCTCTAAACCCCAAGTAAACAAATGAGCCTGGATTTCAGAAATGTTTAGCACAAAATTCACGGCAACTAAATAGCCGGCATGTTTTCTGAGAAGCAGAAGCCTCCCCGTAATCTAGAATACGTGGCTTAGGGCTTTGAGTGCTAATTTTTATTACAATGAAGTTTGTGGGCAGGAAAAAATGAGGAGGTACATGTGAGCATATTTAAACTAATTCATAGAAAAGAAAAAGACATCAATATTTCATCTGTCACTGTAAATGAGTTCTAATGACCGGTCCCTTGGAAAGACCGGTGTCCCAAACATTCTCTTGGAAATACTAGCTTCATGGGGTGCCTGGCTGGCTCAGTCAGAAAAGTGTATGACCCTTCATCTCAGGGTTGTAAGCTTGAGCCCTGCCTTGGGTGTAGAGATTATTTAAAAATGAAATCTTAAAAAAAAAAAAAAAATACTGACCTCCTTACACCTAAACCCCATTCCCAAATAAATAAATACATTTGCAAACAGGGTTTGAAAAGAGAATTTTAACAAGTCACTTAGAGGTCAGCCATGCTCTGGGACTGAGGACCGTGGAGAGACCCCGGGCCCCCTACCCCCATCCCTCGGTGATTACCAAAGCCTTGAGTCTACCCTCTTGGACTTTTATTTCCTTCTCAGACTCTGGGGTCTAGCTGTGTTTTGAACTACTTTAGAAGTCAGCCATCTCATTTAGATGACATTAGTAGACTCATCATGCCAGCATCAGCTCTGCTATAATCTCATCAAAATTCACTCCTGTCTTGATACAAAATGGGAGAACAAAGGTATTACTCCAGGGTCAATTGTCCATGAGAATGCCTAGAATTTGTATTGCACCTTTATTTTCAAAGGGCTCCAAAGTCATCAGAGGAAGGCATCCACATCTAATATAGCCCCACAGAATGACAGCATAATTCCTCCTTTCCCCTGTCTTTATGATGGAGACAGACTCCTAAGCAGAGAGTGTATGTATCTTGTTCAAGGTCAACCAGCTCATTCCTTTACTCCTTCACCCAACAAATGTTTGTGGAGCATCTTTTCTGTGCCAAGCTCTAAGATGAAAACAATGACTAGCACTCCATCCCTACCCCCAGGAGGACAACGACGACGTGGGATGAAGAGATCTGTGGAAAGATTACCACAGGGAGATTAGTGAGCCTATCACTGAGATGTGTATAAGGAGCTACTGAGAAGAGAAGAGAAAGCTTCTATTTATCTGGAGAGAAACAAAATCCAGAGTAGAACCTAAATGTTAATTAAAAACAAAAATAAATAAATAAATAAATAAAGCCTAGTCACCTGTCTCTGAGACCAGCAGTTCTTAGCCCTCACAGAACATTAGAATCACCTGCTTTTCTCAGCACCAAAGGACAGACTCTCCATAGATTTATTGAATCAGGGTCTCTGGTATGAGGACCTGTTATGGACTGAGAGTTTGTGTGCCCCTAAAATTCATATGTAAAATCCTATCCTCAACGCAATGGTGTCAGGAGATAGGGCGTTTGGGAAGTAATTGGGTCAGGAGGGTGGAGCCCTCATGAGTGGGTTTGGTGCCCTTATAGCAACAAACACAAGAGTTCTCTTCCTCCCTCTCTCCGACTCTCTCTCGGTCTCTGTCTCTCTCCACCCGTCCCTTCTCTATCATGTGAGGATACAGGGGGAAGCTAGTCATCTGTAAGCCAAGAAGTAGGCTCCGACAACACAGCAGAATGCCGGCACCTTGAGCATGGACTTCTCGACCTCCAGAACTGTGAGGAATAAATGATTACTATTTAAGCCCAGCCCATGCTATTCTTGTTAACAGCCCCAACAGCCTAAGTACCTGAACATTCATCTTTTTTGAAAGGCTCTCAGGTCATCCTGTGGTACACGATCCTGTGGAGAACCACCATATTAGACTAAGCCAAGGCTGTCTTGACAAAAGCCCATGGCTTATGTAATAAAGCAGTGTTGTTTATCTCTCTGCGTGTGTGTCACATCTCACCTTCTAGATCATTAGCCCCTTCAGGACAGGAACTAGGCTTTTAACCCTCCCACAGCTCCATTCAATCCCAGGGGACCAAGCATGCCACAGATACTCAATAAATATTCAGCAAACACCTCCACTCCAATGAATAAGATAACAAAATGATGCTTGAACTTGTCCATGAACGTCTTACGTTCATAACTCAAAGGCTAAGGTGGTGCCGACACAATAATGAAGTGTAACAGGTAGGCTCATTCAGCTGCATCAGAAAGATGTGTATGATGAAATCCCAAGACAATGGTTGGCTTGATGACCAGCCACCATCTACTAATGAGTTTTTCCTCTGGAGAAGTGGAAAACAAAAATGTTGCCCAAGACAGCACACTGCCATTTATCAGAGGGCAAAGGACTTCAATTCCAGTGAAGTGGATTTTTTTTTTTAAAGCAAGTTGACAGCATCCAGCTCTCAGCTGGCAATCAATGGACACAGAGCGAAATGAATTCAGGCTTTTGTTGGTTTAACTGCTGGCCTTGTAAAACGGAAGCCACTGGGAAGCTGTGCCAAGTTTGGGGGCCACTAAATCAGTCAGGAGTTTTCATCGCTAAAGTTGCCCTGACAATGGTTGTCTGGGACAGCAGGACAAGTGGGGGCTGCTGGCTGAAGACTGTCTGGTGAGATGCTGTTCGGTGAGGTGCCCATGCCAGCTCGCTTCTCCTATGCCCAAGACACAGTGGAACTTTTCTGACTGAACTAAATCCTCCAAGCCTCATTAAATCACGCTTTAGTACCACATTGTTCGGCCATCGCGGCTCCCAGTGTTGTATGTCAAACCTGTCCCCTCACCGTCTCGGATAATAAAATGTTTTATGGTTTTGCTGGATGATTGCTCCGCATCCCTTTTATTTTCAAAATGGCACATAATAAATACCCCCACAGAGGAAAGACTGATTTAATGGAAAACACTGCACTGGATAGAGCCAGAAGCAATCAGGCTCACCCAGAAAAGACAGCACAGCTGGTGGGGGTTCTGGAACCATGTCATTTGCAAATGTCTCCTCATCCATTCATGAAAAGCGCAACTAGCAGGATGTAATTCTATGTCCCCAAATAAGTGGCCTATGAATAGTCAGTCCAGCTGACATGTTGCCCCCATACGGTCAGTCCTAACCTGGCTGCAATGACCAAACCTCAATTCAGCTGAAGATACCTTGTAGAAAGACCCAGTGGACCCATATATGCTGTGCTAAAGGAAAACTGACAGCTCCTGCTCACGTCAGGAGGGCCGGTGAGCCCCTTGTCATTCTCAGCACATCTGTACCTTCCCCCGAAGGCTAATCCTCTGAGTCCTATCATTTTGTTGTCTGCTAGCAAAACTGCCATTCCCTCTCAAAAAGTCCAATTTAGCTTATAAAGGAGGCACTTGTTATCTACCATCGAGAACGTATGGAGTTCTGATTCGAGTTCAGTCTGATATTTTGATATCCCAATTCAATTATTTTAATAATACACAGGCTTGAATTTCAATCCAGCCTATTTCAGTCGACTTTTAAAAAATGAAACTTTGATGCCTTTTTGTAAAAATTAGCATTTGACTTTGGTTTTAGGCTCCACAATTGGTGTGATATATTCCATTTTAGCTTTGAAGCTTCTGCTAAGTACTCTGTTACAGTCGGACTCATTATCTGGGATATCACCGTGCTTGTGAATTGTACCCTAATAACATGATCACTGCCAGGAGATTCCCTCATGTAATTTAGCCAGAAGTTAGCACTGCTCCCAATTTAAAGGTTACAAAAGAATATCTCCAGATCCATTCACTAAACTCAGGTATACTTAAATAATTTCTCCTTTAATTATTATTATTTAGAACTCTGAGACCTTCAGGTAACTTGGAGACATATAGGTTAGCCAAAGAACTGTCTGTTTTGCTTCCTAGCATGAAATGCAAACGTCAAATGTCTTTGAAGGGTGAAGAGATACATTTATTAGTGGTCACTAATGGCCATCTTTAATCAATGACACCATCTTTTTAAGGAAACAAATGAGTCAAATTTGTCTTTAAGTAGGAGATAATTCATTAATGAAGTTATTGCTCTTCCCAGTCAGGATGTTAGCCAGCAACCAGCAAAATGGACTTTCTTTGCCAAGGTCCTATCAGTCAAAGAAAGCATGTATTTCTCTGTCAAAAGCATCATCTCCAATATAGAAACCGTTTTTAGAGTAAAAGAGGTTTGTCTCCAGTAAGACCAGCCAGGGCAGTGCAATGGTGGGGGCTGGGCGCGCACAGCTGCCTGAGCTGGGGCTTTATCTAGAAAGCCAATCATCCAAGTCGTCTGCAGTCAGGGAAGCAGGCCTGTGTGCTACTGAACCATAGGGACATGTCCACCAACCAGCTACCACTTCAGTGAAGAGGTGGACATACCCACCCCCCCAGGAAGCTTTCAAGACTCTTTGAGGAAATTATAAATAACCAGTCATATCTGCATAATTTTCCTAGACTCTGCTCCATAGCAGAAAAGCCTGGAGATCCCCAAGACAATGAGGGCCTTGCAAGCCTCCCTTCTGCTGTGGTCACCTCCCCAGGTGTTGAGAAGGAGGAAATGGCCCATGTTGTGACTCTAAGGTGGGTTTCCCAAACTTTCTTTACTGCACGCCCAACCATAAGAATTCTGAGCACATATTCCTGGTAAGTTTACATTGATTTATTCACTTACAAATTAAACTAAATACAACTATATTACTCTATCATGTGCACTTTTTAAAATTTATACATAAAACAGACATTTTATAACAATGAGATAAAACAAGTACATGACTCCTGTTTCCACACAGACCAGCTATCTCAAGCCATCTTTCCGGCGAGAACAACTAAAGATGCTAGATACGTAACTTCTTAAATCTACATAAATGTGAGAATAAAGTGTCAAGAAAGTAGTAAGTTTCCAGAGGCCAAAAACTAACTGAAGATGGAGCCCAGGGATGTCAATGGAGCATGCAAGCAACCTCCACCTGAGGACACTTACTTACTCTGGTGAAGTTCAGCTTCAGTTTTCACGGCCTTGGGAATCAAAAGGCACAGGCAATAAGGACCTTCAGCCCTCTCCAGTCAGAGAGAGTCTGATGTGAGTCCCCACTTATAAAGCTGGGATCCCAAAGGGCTATACTCTCTACACAGGGACAGACTTGAGATAAAATCACCTCCCTGCTTAGGGGCCAGCAGAGGAATGTGCCTGATTTAAACCTTAACACAAAGAAGAGAAGGAAAGTCTTGAGAACTCCTAACAAGCAATTGACCCTCATACAGCACTTCAGTCCAAGTCCACTGAACCTTAAGCCAAAACATTAGTTTAAAGTGGTCTTAGTCAAACCATAAGAGACTCTTAAACTCACAAAACAAACAGAGGGTTGCTGGGGGGTAGAGGGGTAGGGAGAGGGTGGCGGGGTTATCGACATTGGGGAGGGTATGGGCTATGGTGAGTGCTATGAAATGTGTAAGCCTGACAATTCCCAGAACTGTACCCCTGGGGCAAATAATACATTATATGTTAATAAAAATAATTTTTAAAAAGTAAAATAAAAAATAAAAATAAAGTGGTCTTAGGTAGGTAGCATCCCTCATGTCTGATAAAAAACAAACCAAGGATTCTCTGAAACAACCTCAACTCAGGTCTTAAAGAATTCCAACTGACAAAGTTCTAAGAAATATGATATCATGGCAAAAATAAATAAATAAATAAAATCACAAAATGCATAAGGAAATAAGGCACTCTGAACAAGAGCCTACAGAAACAATTATTTGACAAAATCAGTCATGGAAAAATCTGAAATGCTAGAATAATCAGATTCAAACTACAAAATAAAAATACATGTTTAAAAAAATAAAGGGGAGATTTAACATATGTGTAAGGGAGAGGAAACTAAGTGACCAAATTTATTTGGGAAACAAATGCATGTAGAACTCTAAGAAATTATATTTAAATTTTTTTAAAGATTTTTATTTATTTTATAGAGCGAGAAGGGAGAGGCAGAGGAAGGGGGAAAGAGTATTAAACAGACTCCGCCCTGAGTGTGGAGCCCAATGAGGGGGCTCTATCTCATAACCCTGAGACCATGACCTGAGCCAAAACCAAAAGTCGGATGCTTAACTGACAACACCATTCAGGTGCCCCTAGAATTTATATTTAGAAATTAAAGCTCAGTGGATAGTTTTAACAGCAGATTAGACATAGCTAATGACATAACTCATAATGAAGAAACCTTAAGAAATTATCTGAATTTCAGCCCCAAAAGACAAAAAGTTGGAAAATGCATTAAGTGACATTGAAAGCCAGAGCAGATAGAGTGAAGGGGTCTGTCATACGTCCAATCAGAGTTGCAGAAGAAAAGAGAGTGAAAAAGGAGAAAATAATCAAGAAAAAAAATAAGAATTCTCCAGAGTTCATGAAAGACATGAGCCTAAGATTCAGGGTATCTAAAGAATCTCATGCAGCAGGTTAAAAAAAAAAATCCATACCTAGACACATCATAGCAAGCTTGCAGAAAACAAAAAACAGATGAGCAAAGAGCTATGTTGTCTACAAAACAACTATGAGACAGAGACTTCTCAACAGCAGCTGGATGACATGAGGATGAGACAGCAATGCACTTAAATGGAAATAACAAGCAACCTATGATTGTATATCCAGCAAAAATATCATTCAAGAAAAAGGTGAAATTTTCAGAGAAAAAAAAAGAATGTTCCACAACAGACTCTCACTAAAACAAATCTTAAGACACTTCAGTCAGAAAAAAAATAGATTATCTTGAATGAAATATCTTAGATGGAAGAAAAACATGATGAGGAAACAGTAAATACGTGGTCAACTCCAAACACATGCCATATAAAATACATAAAAACAAAATGCCTTGCTGCATGGTGAAGAGAAAAAGAGAGTCTGGGTCCCTGCTACCTTATAACATTTCAATCTCTGAGCACCTATTTGGAACTCATTACTTCCAAAAATATTGTGAGTGAGTGGGATTAAGGTATGATTTATATACAATAAAATGCATGCATCTTAACGTTTAGTGCAATGAACTGTGACAACTGTATACAACCACACAATCACCATTCAAGCGAGATATAGACTATTTCCCTCACTGGAGAAAGTTCCCTCATGCTCCTTCTCAATTTCCCTTCTTCAGAGGCAACCTCTTTTCTGATTCTTATAACTCTAGATTAGTTTTACCCATTCCTGAAACATCATATAAATGGAATTATGTGAATTTTTCATTTGTGTTTAGAGTCTTTTGCCCAACATAGTGTTTTTGAAATTCATCCCTGTTGTGTATCAGAGCATGCCCTTCTTACTGCCGAGCAGGATCACATTATATGAATATACAAACAACTTGTTTGAAAATCTGTTCTCCAACTGACGGACATTTGGGTTGATATTCTCCTGCTGATGGACATTCTAGTTTGGGATTATTGTAATAAGGCTGCTAGAAACTATCTTGTATAATATTTTTGGGAATGCATGCTTTCATTTTGGTAAATACATAGGAATGGAATTTCTTGTGTCATATGTAAGTGTAAGCTGATGAATGTGTAACAGCCAGTTTTCCAAGGAGATTAAATCATTACAGGGCTACCAGTGATGTAGGAGAATTCCAAATGCTCCAACACTTGATATTATCAGCTTTTAAAAGAAATTTTGCCATTCTAGAGAGGGTTTTAATTTTCATTCCCTTGATGACTAATGATGTCATGTTCTTATTAGCTGTTAATATATCTTCTTTTGTGAAATGGCTTAAGTATTTTGTCCATTTTTATTGATTTTTTTCTCTTTCTACTGTTGATTAATAATAGTTCTTTGTATATTCTAAATATGAGTATTTTTCCAAATATAGGCATCTAATGAATAGAAATTTTTAATTGTGATGAAGTCAAAATCAGTATATTTTTGTCCCCTTCCACAACTCTTTACCTCCAAGTTCACAAGGATATTTTACTATTTTCTTCTGGAGGCTTTATAATTCTTTAAGTTTTAAGTAGTGATCCATCATGAATTAATTTTTGTAGATGATGTGAGAAAGGGATTAGTTCATTTTTTCCATACAAATATCCAGTCATTCTAATATCTTTTAAAACACTTACCTTTCTCCAAATGAATTGCATCAGTGCTTTTATTAAAAATCAGTTGACCATATATATGTGGGTCTATTTTTGGTTTCTGTTCTGTTTCATTGACTTGTCTATCCTATATAAATATAATATTGTCCTTACATAAATACTAAACTTTCTTGATTATTATAGTTGTATAATGTCTTGAAATCATCTATGTGAATCCAACTTTGTTTTATTTTTCAGGATTATTTTGCTAGATCTTTTCTATTTTCATAAAAACCATAGATACAAAAAAAAATCATAGATACATCTTGGCAATTTCATCATAAGCATCTCCTGAGCTATGGACTGAGAGTTCACTGAGTCAATAGGTCATTTTGAGGAAAATATCCTAACACTATTTATTTACTCAGTCCATCAACATTCTACCTGGATTTGGTTTAAGCCATTTCTATCCATTTAAGGTTTTGTCACTCAGTCAAAACTAACCCTAATTACTACATCAATAAAGAAATATAGGTAGAATGTCTAATTTCCAGAAAATAAAGAAAGGAAGATAAAAAATATTTAATTACTCAATCCAAAGAGAGAAAGAAAGAAAGAAAGAAAGAAAGAAAGAAAGAAAGAAAGAAAGAAAGAAAGAAAATACAGAAGAAATAATCATCCCTGAAAGCATAAAAGAAGATGGTGGAAATATAGCCAAATAATAGCCATTATAATCAATATGAATGGGCAGCCAGAGGTCGAACTAGAATGTGCTACTGGATCTCTCCACCAAAAACAATTGCAAGGAAACTATAGAAGCAAGAGGGAGAAGTGGATTTCAGAAACCAACCACAGAATATGAGAAAATTCTGGAAAGATGGAAGTATGACTTGAGCTTGGTGTCAGAGGGTAGGTGGGAATGTAAGTGGTGTAGCCTGGGGCTGGGAGTAGGCAGAGTTAGAAGTATAGATTTACTATACTTTATAATATGTGTGTGTGTGTGTGTGTGTGTGTGTGTGTGTGTGTGTGTGTGTGTAGGAATTAGGAAGATTTTTAAATTCTACGCCTGCCTCTTCCCCACAACTGCCTTGATATATTCTTTTCTTCTCTCTTCTCTGTAGAAATCAATGGAAATTGTTCACACTCCAAGTTGAGTTGTCCAAGAGGGAAAATAAGGGACACGTATATATGCTCTGCTAAAGTAAGCAGTTGAGGAAAACAGGCATTAACTGATCATCTACCCTCAGCCTTAATTCTTCCACAACTTGCCTTCCAAACCCCATAGCTGGTGGATAACAAGCTGTCAGGGCTGCCTTTTTACAATGTGGCATTTCCCTAAAGTTTTAAAGTGAAGTAGTGACCATAGTTGTTGTCTGGTGCCATGATAGCAGAACAGGGGAGGTCAGGAGTGGCTTGCGGAGCTTAGACTCTCCTTACAGACTGTCTCCCTCCCTTCTTTTTAAATTCAAAGACCGGATAGATTGGAGCCCAGCCTTCAGACCCTTTTCAGTACATCCTCCTGGACCCTCAAAAAGTATGTCAAAAAAAAAATTCAATGAGTTAGGACTATATACTGAAGAAGAATTACTAAACCTAATTTGAGAGAAGCTCAATGAATATATTAAGGAGATAAAGGAAGATATTAGCCACTTGAAATAAGAATATGAATCTATTTTTTTAAAAATGAAATATACATAAAAGTATGCAAATTGTAATAGTGAACAAGATAATGAAATAAAACTAGACTTTTGAAACTAAAGAAGGAACTGTGAACATGTAACCTGGAAGTTTATACTGAAGAATTTTCGAGGTGGCAACAGTCAAGATGCAGAGGTAAAAACATATAAAACAAGAACTAAGAGATACGGAGGTTAGAAGTACCAGTATATAGGTAATAGGAATTTAAAAAGAAATTACTGCCAGGAAACAAAGCTTAGCAGGAGAGGAGAGCCAGAGAAGTGACAAGGAAGCTACACGTTACAACAGATTTGTGAACTCAGCCAAGCACAGTGGCGGCAGGGCCTACCTGCTACAAAGAAGACATGTTTTAGACAATACTCATGGGTATGGGCAAAAAAACTCGAGGACTTTATTTGTGACTAATTGTATAACAGGTTATTTTAGTTTCTGTTCTGTGGAAAGTGTAAAGCATTCCAACAAAGGGTTTTTTTTTATTTTTTTTTAATTTTTTTTTTTAAGATTTTATTTATTTATGAGAGAGAGGGAGAGCGAGCACAGGCAGACAGAATGGCAGGCAGAGGCAGAGGGAGAAGCAGGCTCCCCGCAGAGCAAGGAGCCCGATGTGGGACTCGATCCCAGGACGCCGGGATCATGACCCAAGCCGAAGGCAGCTGCTTAACCAACTGAGCCACCCAGGCGTCCCTCCAACAAAGGGTTTCAATGTAGATTTTTTTTTTTTTTTGCACCCATGCTGTTGATTGCTAAATGTAATAGTCTGATCATGACGCTGAATAAATGTGTCTTTAAAAAAAAAAAAAAAAAAAGGAAGAATCCAAATAGAAAAGAGAAAACATTTTAGGAATACTAGAGACAAACTTGCCCAAAGTAACTCAGATTGAAAGAACTCATAGCACAAATGATAGGTGAGAAAAGAAAAATTTACATTTTAGAGAAATCTATGAGTATTAAAAAGAAAAAGAAAATTCTACAAACTTCTGGGAGGGGGGCAGTGGGTGGAAGATCACCTCTAAAAAACAAGAATCAAGTACAATGAGATAGCACCTCATATCTATTAAAATGCCCATCATTTAGAAAGAAATCACAAGTGTTGGTGAAGACATGGAGAAAAAGGAACCCTCGTGCACTCTTGGTGGGAATGTTAATTAGTACAAGCACCATGGAAATCAGCATGGAAGCTCCTCAAAAAACTAAAATTTAAACTCCCATATGATCCAACAACCCCATTCTGGGTATTTATCCAAAGGAAATACAAGCAGGATGTGGAAGATATCTGCACTCCCATATTTACTGCAGCATTATTCCCAATAGTCAAGATATGGAAACAACCTAAGTGTCCATCAACAGATGAACAGATGAAAAAGGTGCGCTATGTAATACATAATGAAATAAATCCAGTTACGAGAGAAAAGAAAATCCTGCTTGGATTCCCAACATGGTCCCACATGGATGGATTCTGAGGGCATCATGTGAAGTTAAATAAGTCAGGGAGAGAAATACAAATAGTGTATGATATCACTTATAAATGGAATCTAAATGGGCCAAACTCATAGAAACAGAGAGTAGAATGGTGGCTACCAATGGTTGGGGGACAGGGAGTAGGGGGCGGAGGAGGGAAATGCCAGTGAATGGTACAAACTTCCAGTTGCAAGATGAATAAGTTCTGGGGATCTAGCATCCAGCATGGTGATTACAGTAATAATACCATATTATATACTTGAAAATTGCTAAGAGTATAGATCTTACATGTTCTCACAGCAAAAAAAGAATAGTAATTATGTGACATGATGGAGGTGTTCGCTAAAACTATGGTGGTAATCATTTTGCAATATATAAGTGCACCAAATCAACACATTGTACACCTTAAATTTATACAATGTTATACGTCAATTGTATTTTTTTTCTTTTTTTCCCAATTATATCTTAAGAAAGCTGGGGAAAAATGAAAGAAACATCAAATTGACATCAGATTTCTCCACCATAATACAAGATGTAAGAAAATGATGGAATAATATTTTAAAGAATTTAAAATATACAGCCAAGTCATTATGTAGCTATGAAGAGGCTAAAAAAAAATATTCTCATGCATCTGTGACCTTACAAGTTTGCCGAACAGAGACCCATATTCAGGGAAAAGTAAATAGTTGAAGAAAAGATTCTAGGAGATATTGCACCAGATTTGAAAACAGAGAGTCATTATACACCTTCATGATATGTATTGCTGTCTTTTAAAAAAAAGAAACAAAAAAAAAGGAAAGGATTATGACCAAAGAAAAGAAGAAGAAATGTATATCCAGTATCTAGCACTAAAATTCTACACAATCTTAACAAGATCAGAGAAAAGAGGTATCAGAGCATGCCCGAAACTTGCAGTGTTAAGAAGGTATGGATGTTAATAAGCTCAAGAGATCAGGAATAAATAAATAGGAGTTTGAAGTTAAAGGAAGTTACCATGTAAAAAAATAATAATAATATTAAATAATAGAAGAAAAGCCAAACCACATGGTGGAAGAAAGAGAGAAGTTTTATTTTTTTAATTTAAAATCAATTAACTAACATATAGTGTAATATTAGGTTCAGAGGTAGAGTTTAGTGATTCATCAGTTGCATATAACACCCAGTGCTCATTCCGTCAAGTGCCCATCTTTAATACCCATCACCCAGTTACCCCTCCAGCAACGCTCAGTTTGTTTCCTATAGTTAAGAGTCTTCTTGAGAGGGAGAAAAATTAGGCAAAAAGAAAGCACATGCTATGGAAACATAAAATAATGTGCTAGAAATTAGTTCTAATATCACAATAATTAACATAGACATCACTATGTTAAATTCATTAATTAGATAATACATTTAGATTGGATTTTAAAACAACCTACAATGAAATAAAATGTTGAATAATACAGTCCAAAGTGGCATCTAAAAGACTCATGGAAAGGCAGAAAAATAAAGGATTGATGAGACCCATGGACAAAAACAGAGCTAAGTAGTTCGTAATCTTAGTGTCCAATAATGTACATTATAAAGCAAAAAAAATATAGGTCATAAATGGCCAAAAAGTGGTAAAATAAACAACAGGAGAAAAAAAAATACATCAATCATGAACCACATTGGCAGCTGACAATACTGTTTCAAAATATATGAGGCAACAACTGATAAAACTGCAAATGAAATAAGCAAATCGATAATCATAGTTGCAGATATAACTTACTCTTCTCAAAACCACAAAGTCAAGAAGTCAAAGGGCACTAAAAGATATGAACTAGGCAGGAAATAAGTCTGATCTTAGAGCATCTGCATTGTTATAAACATACATGGAACATTTACAAAATAGCTATGTATTAGGTCAGAGAGGAAAATACAAAACCTCTAAATATCTTAAAACTGGGTAATGTAATTTTAATTGTAATGTAAAATTAAATATTAATTATAAAGGGTGACTTTAAATAAATCCCATGGGTTTGGAAACTAAATAACATTATTAACAAATAATTTTTGAGTTACAAAAAAAGCAGAAATAAGGGAAATTTAAAACGGTAATGAAAACACTACATATCAAGAATGGGGAACAGAAGAGGTACTTAGTTTTTTACAGCTTTCAAGTACATGAAGTGATGGAGGTATGGTTGTAATCATTTTGCAATCTATAAGTGTATCCAATTAACACATTGTACACCTTAAACTTATACAATGTTATATGCCAGTTCTATCTCAATAAATCTGGGGAGAAAGAAAATAAGAAAGGTTTAAAATAAACAAGAATTTGGTTGAGGGAAATGAGATAAAAGCGGCATAACAAACCCAAAGAATCAAGAAGAAGGGAAATAATAAAAGCAAAAATCAAAGAAACAGACTGAAAAATGATAGAGAAAAGCTGGTTCATTTAAAAGACTCATAATGTAGGCAAACCTCCAGGAGAACTAAAGAAAGATTTTTTAAATATTCAAATAAAAAGATAGGAGAGAAATAACTAGAGATATTTTTAAAATAAGAGAGTATATCATAAGTAACTAATTGTTAATAAATCTGACAACTTGATAAAATTGTTCCTAAAGAACACGAAATGCAGTGTGTGGTACGAGGGTAAATAGATAACTTGAATGGACAGTAAGCATTAAACACCTGAAGTGTTCAAAGATCTACCCTCTCAAGACAAAATAGAAAGCTAAAGGATTTTATAGGTAAGTTTTACTAAACTTTCAAGGAAACACTGAATTCTAACTTATACAAGCTATTCCAAAGAAAAGACAAAACAAAACAGAAGCTATTCAGCTCATTTTAGGCAACTATTAAAATCTTGACTCCCAGAGCAGATAAGAATAATAATAAATAAAAGATCATACACCATTTCTTATGAAAATAAATGTTAAAAAATAAGCTAATCTAGCACTACAGTGTATTATAATACATCATCTTCAAGTATGATCTATCCAAGGGATGCAAGAATGATTCAACATCAGAAAAAAAAATCTATCACTGCAATTTCACACATTAATACACATTTTATCAAAGCAGGGAAAGCCTTTAATAAAATACAACATCTATTCTTAGCTTTTAAAAATCTTAGGATAAAATGAATAGAAAGGAACTTACTTTATTGGGTAAAATTTATATACCAAAAACTATAGTTAACGATATGCTTAATGGAGAAACAATATGAATTCCCTGTAGAGCTGAAAACAATACAAGGACTCCCAGAATCCTGACTTTAACATAACTCTACTTCTGCCCTATACTAGAAGGGAGAAAAGGAGGTATGGTTAAGAATTAGACAGGAAAAGATAAAACATCTGTCATTTGCTGATGATATGATCATCCATTTAGAAAAGCTAAGAGAATCAAGTTCAACCTATGGAATGCAATAGCTGAAAATAATCCATTTGCAAATGCAACAAAACTTATAAAGTTCCTTGAATTATATTAATCAAAAATACACAGGAGCTCTACAGTAAAATATTTAAAGTTCTAATAAAAAGAAATAGACGAATGCATAAATGAAAAGATGTTCCATGTTTTTGGGTGAGATAATATAATAAAGATGTCAATTTTCCTCTTCTAAATTAATCTATAAATTCAATACTATGTCAAAATTCCATTTGAATTTCCTGAGACACTCAACAAACTAAATCTAAAATTTATGTGAAAAAAAAAACAAGTGCTTATACATAGCTAAGCTGACCTTAGACAGGGGGTGGACTATTTGACCTACCATACTTAGGACAATTTTTCTTTTATTGTTATTAAGACTTTTTTTTTTTAAGAGTTTTAGGTTCACAGCAAAATTGAGAGAAAGATAAAGAGATTTCCCATATATCCCTGCCCCCACACATGCACAGGCTCCTACCTTCTTTATCAACATCCCCCACCAGAGTGGCACATTCATACAACTGACAAACCTACATTGTACTATCACCTAAAGTTTGTAATGTACATACAGGTTCCCTCTTGGTGTTATATATTCCATGGGCTTGGATCAATGTATAATGACAGTATCTGTCATTATGGTATCTTACAGATAAATCACTCAGACTTTTCAATGTGTAAAAATCCTTTGTTCCATCTATTCATTTCTTCCTTCCCCTGACAACCACCAATCTCTTTATTGTCTTCATAGTTTTGCCTTTCCCAGAATCTCATATACTTGGAATCATACAGTATGTAGTGTTTTCAGACTGGCTTCTTTCACTTGGGAATACACATTTAAGCTTTTTCCATGTATTTTCATGAGTTGATAATTCAATTCTTTTTAGTGCTGAATAATATTCCATTGTCTGAACATACCACTGTTTATTCACTCACTAACAGAAGAACACCTTAGTTACCTCCAAGTTTTGGCAATTTTGAATAAAACTACTGTAAATATTTCTGTGCAGATTTTTGTGTGGATATACGTTATCAGTTTCATTGGGTAAATAATAGGGAGCATGACTGTTGGATTACATAATAAGAATATGTTTAGTGTTGTAAGAAATTACCAAACTGTTTTTCAATGTGGCTCTACCATTTTGTACTCCCACCAGCAATGAATGAGAGTTCCTGCTGTTTCACATCCTTGCCAGCATTTGGTGTTGTGAGTGTTCTGGATTTTAGCTATTTTAATCAGAGTGTAATGGCATTTCGTTCATAAGAATTACTTTGTGTATTTTTAGTAACAATCATTTATCACCTGCATCTTTTGCAGTATTTCCTCACAGTCTGTAGCTTATCTTCTCATTCTGTTGACATTGTCTTTTGCAGACTAGTTTTTTATTTTAATGAAGTCCAGCTTATCAATTGTTCTATTCACAGATCATGCCTTCAGTGCTGTACCTAAAAAGTCACAGCCCATACCCAAGGTTATATAGATGTTCTCTTTTCTATTGTTAACATATAATGTATTATTTGTTTCAGGAATACAGGTCTGTGATTCATCAGTCTTACAAAATTCACAGCACTCACTATACCCTCCCCAATGTCCATCACCCTATCCCTCCCACCCTCCTCCACACCAGCAACCCTCAGTTTGTTTCCCGAGATTAAGAGTGTCTTATTGTTTCTCTCCCCCTTTGGTTTTGTCTTGTTTCATTTTTCCCTCCCTTCCCCTATGATCCTCTGTCTTGTTTCTCAAATCCTTCATATCAGTGAGATCGTATGATAATTGTCTTTCTCTGATTGACTTATTTTGCTTAGCAAAATACCCTCTAGTTCCATTCACGTCATTACAAATGGCAAGATTTCGTTTTGTTGTTGTTGTTGTTTTTTAAGATTTTATTCATTTATTTGACAGAGATCACAAGTAGACAGAGAGGCAGGCAGAGAGAGAGAGGGGGAAGCAGGCTCCCTGCTGAGCAGAGAGCCCTATGTGGGACTCGATCCCAGGACCCTAAGATCAGAACCTGAGCCAAAGGCAGAGGCTTAACCCACTGCACCACCCAGGTGCCCCATGATAAGTTGTTTATAGATTTTGAATACCAGCCCTTTACCTGATATGTCATTTGCAAATATCTTCTCCCATTCTGTTGGTTGGTTGTCTGTCTGTCAGATTTGTTGGCTGTTTCCTTTGCTGTGCAAAAGCTTTTTATCTTGATAAAGTCCCAGTAGTTCATTTTTGCCCTTGCTTCCCTTGCCTTTGGCAATGTTTCTAGGAAGAAGTTGCTTTGGCTGAGGTCAAAGAGGTTGCTGCCTGTGTTCTCCTCAAGGATTTTTATGGATTCCTGTCTCACATTGAGGTCTTTCATCCCTTTTGGGTCTATTTTTGTGAGTGGTAAAAGGAAATGGTCCAGTTTCATTCACCTGCATGTGGCTGTCCAATTTTCCCAACACCATTTGTTGAAGAAACTGTCTTATTTCCATTGGACATTCTTTCCTGCATTGTTGAAGATTAGTTGACCATAGAGTTGAGGGTTCATTTCTGGGCTCTCTATTCTGTTCCATTGATCTCTGTGACTGCTTTGTACCAGTATCATACTGTCTCGATAGTATTTTGTAATAGAGCTTGAAGTCCGGAATTGTGATGCCACCAGCTTTGGTTTTCTTTTTCAACATCCCTCTGGCTATTTGGGGTCTTTTCTGACTCCATGCAAATTTTAGGATCTTTTGTTCCATTTCTGTGAAAAAAGTTGATGGTATTTTGATAGGAATTGCATTAAATGTGTAGAAGGCTATAGACAGCATAGACATTTTCACAATATATGTTCTTCCAATCCATAAGCATGGAATGTTTTTCCATTTCTTTGTGTCTTCCTCAATTTCTTTCATGAGTATTCTACAGTTTTCTGAATACAGATTCTTTGCCTCTTTGGTTACATTTATTCCTAGGTATCTTATGGTTTGGGGTGCAATTGTAAATGGGACTGATTCCTTAATTTCTCTTTCTTCTGTCTTGCTGTTGGTGTATAGAAATGCAACTGATTTCTGTGCATTAATTTTATATCCTGACACTTTACTGAATTTCTGCATGATTTCTAGCAGTTTTGGGGTGGAGTCTTTTGGGTTTTCCACATAGAGTATCATATCATCTGCAAAGAATGAGAGTTTGAGTTCCTCTTTGCTGATTTGGATGCCTTTTCTTTCTTTTTGTTGTCTGATTCCTGAGGCTAGGACCTCTAGTACTATGTTGAATAGCAGTGGTCATAGGGGATATCCCTACCATGTCCTGACCTTAGGGAAAAAGCTCTCAGTCTTTCCCCATTGAGAATTATATCACCGTGGGTTTTTCGTAGATGGCTTTGATGATATTGAGGTATGTGCCCTCTATTCCTACACTGTGAAGAGTTTTAATCAAGAAATGATGCTGTATTTTGTCTAATGCTTTTTCAGCATCTATTGAGAGTATCCTATGGTTCTTGTTCTTTCATTAATGTATTGTACCACATTGATTGATTTGCAGATGCTGAACCAAAATTGCAGCCCAAGAAAATCCCACTTGGTTGTGGTGAATAATCCTTTTAATGTACTGTTGGATCCTATTGGCTAGTATTTTGGTGAGAATTTTTGCATCCATGTTCATCAGGGGTATTGGTCTATAATTCTCCCTTTTTTGCTTTTTTTTAAGATTTTATTTATTTATTTGACAGACAGAGATCACAAGTAGGCAGAGAGGCAGGCAGAGAGAGAGGGGGAAGCAGGCTCCCCGCCAAGCAAAGAGCCCAAGGCAAGGCTCACTCCCAAAACCATGGGATCATGACCTGAGCCGAAGGCAGAGGCTTAACCCACTGAGCCATCCAGGCACCCCGGTCATTCTCCTTTTTGATGGGGTCTTTGGTTTTGGTATCAAAGTAATGCTGACTTCATAAAATGAATTTGGAAATTTTCCTTCCATTTCTATTTTTGGAACAGTTTCAGGAGAATAGGTATTAATTCTTATTTAAATGTTTGGTAGAATTCCCGTGGGAAGCCGTCTGGCCCTGGGCTCTTTTTTGTTGGGAGATTTTCGATTACTGCCTCAATTTCCTTACTGGTTATGGGTGTGTTCAGGTTTTCTCTTTCTTCCTGGTTCAGTTTTGGTAGTTAATATGTCTCTAGGAATACATCCATTTCTTTCAGATTGTCTAATTTGCTGGCATGTAGTTGCTCATAATATGTTCTTATAATTGTTTGTATTTATTTGATGTTGGCTGTGACCTCTCCTCTTTAATTCATGATTTTATTTATTTGGGTGCTTTCTATTTTCTTTTTGATAAGTCTGGCCAAGGATTTATCAAACTCATTACTTCTTTCAAAGAACCAGCTCCTAGTTTTGTTGATCTGTTCTACTGTTCTTTTGGTTTGTATTTCATTGATTTCTGCTCTGATCTTTATTATTTCTCTTCTCCTGCTGGGTTTAGGCTTTCTTTGCTATTCTTTCTCCAGCTTCTTTAGATGTAGATTTAGGTTGTATACTTTAGACCTTTCTTGTTTCTTGAGAAAGGCTTATATTGCTATATACTTCCTCTTAGGATTGCCTGTGCTGCATCCCAAAGATTTTGAACAGTTATGTTTTCATTGTCATTGGTTTCCATGAACTGTTTTAATTCTTCTTTAATTTCCTGGTTGACCCATTTATTCTTTAGTAGGATGCTCTTTAGCGTCCATGTATTTGAGTTCTTTCCAACTTTCCTCTTGTGCTTGAGTTCTAGTTTCAAAGCATTGTGGTCCAAAAATATGCAGGGAATGATCCCAATCTTCTGACACCAGTTGGGAGTTGATTTGTGACCCAGGTGATCTATTCTGGAGAATGATCCATGTGCACTAGATAAGAATGTGCATTCTGATGCTTTGGGGTGGAATACTCTGAATATATGTGTGAAGTCCATCTGGTCCACTGTGCCATTTAAGGACTTTATTTTCTTGTTGATCTTTTGCTTAGATGATCTGTCCATTTCAGTGAGGGGGGTGTTAAAGTCCCCTACTGTTATTGTATTATTGTCAACATGTTTCTTTGATTTTGTTATTAATTGGTTTTAAATAATTGGCTGCTCCCATGTTAGGGGCATAGATATTTTAAATTGTTAGATCTTCTTGTTGGACAGACCCTTTAAGTATGATACAGTGTCCTTCCTCATCTCTTATTATAGTCTTTGGCTTAAAATCTAATTGATCTGATATAAGGATTGCCACCCCAGCTTTCTTTTGATATTCATTAGCATGGTAAATAGTTTTCCACCCCCTCACTTTAAATCTGGAGGTGTCTTTGGGTCTAAAATGAGTCTCTTGCAGACAGCATATTGATAAGTCTTATTTTTTTTTATCTAGTCTGATACCCTGTGTCTTTTGATTGGGACATTTAGCCCATCTACATTCAGGGTAACTATTGAAAGATATGAATTTAGTGCCATTGTATTGCCTGTAAGATCACAGTTACTGTATATTATCTCTATTCCTTTCTGGTGTATGTTCCTTTTAGGCTCTCTCTTTGCTTAGAGAGGACCCTTTTCAATATTTCCCATAGGGCTGGTTTGGTGTTTGCAAATTCTTTAAGTTTTTTTTTATCCTGGAAGCTTTTTATCTCTCTTTCTATTTTCAATGACAGCCTAGCTGTATATTGTAATCTCAGCTGCATATTTTTCTCATTTAGTGCTCTGAATATGTCATGCCAGTCCTTTCTAGCCAGCCAGGTCTGCTGCCAATTTAATGCTTCTACCATTGTAGATTACAGACCTCTTGTCCCGAGCTGCTTTCAGGATTTTCTCTTTGTCTTTGACACTTGTAATTTTTACTATTAGTTGTTGTGGTGTTGACTTGTTTTTATTGATTTTAAGGAGGATCCTCTGTGCCTCCTGGATGTTGATGCCTGTTTCCTTCCCCTAATTAGGGAGGTTCTCTGCTATTATTTGCTCCAATATAGGCTCCCCTCTCTCTTTCTTCTTCTGGGATCCCACCTATTCTAAGATTGTTTCCCCTTTTGGTATCACTTTTCTCTCAAATTCTCCCCTCATGATCCAGAAGTTGTTTATCTCTCTTTTTCTCAGCATCTTTATTCTCCATCATTTGGTCTTCTTTATCACTAATTCTCTTTTCTGCCTCATTTATCCCAGCAGTTAGAGCCTCCATTTTTTATTTAACTTCATTAATAGCCTTTTTGATTTCAACTTGGTTAGGTTTTAATTCTTTCATTTCTCCAGAAAGGAATTTTCTAGTATCTTCATTGCTTTTGTCAAGCCCAGCTAGTATCTTTATAATTGTCATTCTGAACTCTAGTTCCAATATCTTACTAACATCCATATTGATTAGGTCCCTGGCAGTTGGTACTGCTTCTTATTCTTTTTTTTGAGGTGAGTTTTTCTGTTTTGTCATTGTGTCCAGAGAACAGATGAGTGAGAGAACAAAACGCTTAAAGGGTAACAACGACCCCAGAAAAATATACACTAAACAAATCAGAAGAGACCCAAAACCAGGGGGAAGAAAAGAATATGATCAGGCCAGTATATAGAACAGAGCCACACACTAGATTTTGGGTGTATTTTGGTCTGTTAGAAGAAACTGCCTCCCAAAATTTAAAAAAAAGAAAAACTTAAATATATACAAAAATAAGGTAAATACAATGAAAGGATGGAATACGACTATAAAGATGAAAGTTTAAAAAAAAAATTTTAAAGGAATTGATAAGAAGTTGGTTGAAAAAGAGAAAGAAAAAAAATTTTTTTTAAAAAGAAGAGAATGTGGTCAGGCAGGAGACTAGAACAAAGCCATACGCTAGATTTAGGGTATATTTTGGTCTATCAGAAGAAACTGTATCCCAAAATTTTAAAGAAGAAAAAGTTATATATATACAAAAAATAAGGTTAAATACAATGAAGAGATAGAATATGACTGTAAAAATGAAAATTTAAAAAGATTTTTAAAAAGGAATTGATAAGATGTCCCAGTGAGGGTTCCACCCCCTGCTGAGCCACTGGAGCAACGTACTTCAGTGGAGCAGACTTCTAGAAGTTCTGATTTTGTGCTTCGCCACTCTATCACCTGCTGGTAGCCAGCTGACAGCGGCTCCCACCCCTCACCATCTATCTTCCCAAATATCGCCTCAGATTCACTTCTCCACATGTCCTCTCCCACCTTCCAGAAAGTTATCACTTTTCTGTTCACAGATCACTGGTATTCCTTTCTTCAATCTCCTGTTGAGTTTGTAGGTGTTCAGAATGGTTTGATAACTATCTAGCTGAACTCCTGGGACCAGATGAAATTTAGGTCTCCTACTCCTCTGCCATCTTGCTCCTCCCACCTATATAGGTGTTCTCTTGTGTTAACTTTTTTTCTTTTTAAGATTTTATTTTTATTCATTTATTTGAGAGAGAGAGAGAAAGAATGAGAGAGAGAGAGAGACAGAGAGAGAGAGCATGAGAGGGGATAGGTCAGAGGGAGAAGCAGGCTCCCCGCTGAGCAGGGAGCCCGATGAAGGACTTGATCGAGGACTCCAGGATCATGACTTGAGCCGAAGGCAGTCATTTAACCAACCAAGCCACCCAGGTGCCCCTCTTCTGTTATGTTCTAGGAGTTTTATAGTTTTGGATTTTATATTTATTCCTGCAATCTATAGAGTAAATTTTTTGTCTATATCTAGATTCATTTTTTTGCATGTAGAGGTCCAGTTGTTTCAGTATCATTTGTTGAAAGGAGTATTTTTGCTCTACTATATTGCTTTTCTTCCTACTAAAGGTCAGTTGGCTGTGTTTGTTTGGATCTATCTCTGGGCTCTCTATTCTGTTTCACTGATCTGTTTGTCTTTTCTTTCACCAATACCACACTGTCTTGATTACTGTGCCTTTATCTTGAGGTCTCAAAGTTGAGTAGTCTCAGTCCTCTAATTTTTTTCTTCTCCTTCAATATTGAGTTGGCTATTGAGTCTTTTGCTTAGGACACTCTTAAAACTATAGTAATAGTAACAATAATAATATGATTTTGGTTCAAGTAACTCAGAGACAAAATCATAAATATATAGGAATCTATTATGCAATAAATGTGGACATCAAAAACCAACAGGGAAAGACAGATGCTTTAGTAAATGATGTTAGGAAAACTGTCTTATTATATGAATGAAAACAAGCCAGATTCCTTCCTAACTCTACCTACAAAGTTGAACTCTAGATGAATTAAAGACATAAATATAAAAGATAAAAGGATAAAGTTATTAGAAGAAAAAAAAAACAGGTTTTCTTTGTAATCTAGTATTGGAAAGAAGTTCTTAAATAAAACTTTAAATGTATACACCATTAGGGAAAAGAACTGATGAGTTTGATTACATCAGACTTAAGGACATCTATTCAGCAAAATATACCATGGAAAATAATAAACAACCAACAAAACAGAAGAATATATTTGCAACTTCTAAATCTGACAAAAGACAACTATGTAGAATAGCCCAAAAAATGACTTCAAATCAATGAGCAGAGGACAGACACTACAAAAAACAGAATAGGCAAAGCATATGAACAGGCAAGGTACAGAAGAACACCCACAAAAAGGCAACAAGCACATAATAAAATATACCAAAACACTGGTAATCAGAGAATACAAATTAAAACAAAACTGCTTATCACTTCTTAGAATACTATATCAGAACCTAATGATATACTGTATGGTGGCTAACATAACAAAATAATAAAAAATATAATAATAATTATATATATATAATAAAATAAATATATATAACAAAATATTATTAAAAACAATAAAATTGCTTATCACTTTATGCCTATTAAAACTGTTAAAATTGGAAAGGTGGATGACTCAAGTGTAAGGTAAGGATGTGGGGACATAGGAATCCCCATCTACTGCCATTGAAATTATAGATCAATGACAGAAACCAGCCCTGCCTGGTCAAACTACACATATATATACCCTCTTGCCCAGAAGCTCTGGTCCTGAATATACATTCCAGGCAACTGCCCATATAGGTCCAAAAGGAGAAATGTTGAGGATGCGCATTATAGCTCTGCTTAGGAAAAGAAGGAAGTGGGGCTACCTGGAGTTCATCATTGGGAGAGTCAGTGTAATAGAGAATATGAACAAAGCCAAGAATTAGATTTTTAGAAAGAGCAAGAATATTGATAAGACACCAGCAATATTGATCAAGAGAAAAATTGCATAAACATACATTTTTAAGAATAAAAAGCAGATACAACTATATGCAGCAGAATTTTTTTTAAAGAATAAAGATATTATGAACAATTCTATGCCAATAAATTTTAAAATTTAAATGAGATGGACAAATTCCTACAAAATTTCTAGAAATAAAAAACTCGTATAATCTTAAGTCCCTTTAAAAAAAAAAAATGAATCAGCAGCTAAAAATCTTTCCATATAGAAACATAAAGCGTTTTGCCAGAAAATTCTATCAAACATTCAAGGAACAAACAATTTTAATCTTACAGAAATCTACCCAAGAGAAGAGTAAAAGAGAGAATACTCACCAGCTCAATCTATGAGGCAGGGAGCAAGGGTTCAGTTCCAAAATCTGACAAAGACAGTTTGAGGGAAAAAAAAAACAACAGAATCAATCTCATTTATGAACATAGATCTAAAACTCCTACACAAATATTCTCAAATCAAATTTAGCAATATGTGGGAAAAGATACTCTCATGAACAAACTGGATATATTCCAGGACTGAAAGTTTAGTTTAATATTAGAGAATCAATTTAACATACTTCACCACAGTAAAAGATTAAATTAAAAAAAGTACAGTCATTTCAATAATTGCAAGTAAATGTATTTGATAGAATTCCAAGTATTTTCAGAAGGAGAGTTTCTTAGCCTTTTAAAAGAGATTTTTTTTGAAAAGCCTAAAGGACTCATAAATCTTTGTGATCTCAGATTAGGCAAAGTGTTCTTAAAAATGATATCAAAAATGCACATGACCAAAAAAAAAGATAAAGTGAACTTCCTTAGAATTAAAAACTTTTGTGTTTCAAAGGTCACCATCAAGAAAATGAAAATACAACCCATATAGGAGAAAATATTTGCAAATCACATACCTGATAAAGGACTTGCATTTAGAATACATAAAGAACTCTAACAACTCAAAAATAAAGACACACAACCTAATTTAAAAACGGGCAAGAGACCTGATAAGCATTTCTCCAAAGAAGATAGACGGTTAATAAGCATTTGTAAAAATACTCAATGTCATTAGTCATCAGAGAAATGCAAAACCCCAATAAGATAACACTTAATGCCCTCAAGGATAGCAATGATCAAAAATACAGACAATGACAAGTGTCAGCAAGAATGTGAAGAAACTGGAACTTTGATACCCTGTTGGTGGGAATATAAAATGATGCAGTCATTTTGAAAAAGAGTCCTGTCAGTTCCTCAAAAGATGAAAAAAAGAGTTAACATATGACCCAGGAATTTCATTTCTAGACATATACACGAGAGAACAGAAAACATTTGTCCACACAAAAACTTGTACACAAATGCTCATAGTAGCATTATTCAAAATAGCCCAAAAGTGGACATAACCCAAATGTCCATCAACCAACTGAAATTGAGCGCCATAGGGTTAAGGGACATGAAACTAGCAGAAAGCTTTTGGGTTTTGTTTTCTGTTTTGTTTTCATTGTTTTGTTTTGTTTTGTTTTGTTTTGTTTTGTTTTGTTTTGAGAGAGAGAAGGCACACAAGTGGGGACAGAGAGGAAAGAGAGAATCCCAAACAGGTTCTGTGCTCAGAGTAGAGCCCCACACAGGGCTCGATCTCAGGACAACAAGATCATGACCTGAGCTGAAACCAAGAGGTGGGCACTCATCTGACTGAGCCTCCCAGGCACCCTGAAACTAGCAGAAAGTTTAAAGCTTGGTTTTCAGAAAACAATTTCTCCCTCATTAGCTGTTGTGTCTTTTCAACACTAACCCACTAACAAATCCACTAGCTGTCTCTGCAGAAGTCTGGACTCAAGGTCAACTGATAAGGTTCCAGTCTATGAACAGGGAAGACCCTAAATGCCTTACCCAAGATAACAAGCCCAAGACCCCATCCAGTCTATACAGGTTCTCAGAACGTGCGTATAGCCTCTTCTCTTTGTCCTAAGATCACCTCCTGATAGCGGGTTCAACTGTCTCATTCTGATGTTATGTCTCCACCCCAAAGTGAACATGGGATGTATGTTACATATATATTTGCTCAATGCACATGCACCATCTTTCCTCAAATAAGTTTCCCTGCCCTTTTTATCAATATGATGTAATCTCAACTCCTATAAAAACTTGTTCTCTTCCCCTTCAGGGAGGAGGATTTGAGACTTGTCCTCCCACCTCCTCATCTGGCTGCCTCACAAACAAGCTCTTTGCTTGCTGCATGCCTGATGTCTTGGTGACTAGCTTTGCTGTGCATCAGACAGAAGAAATGCAGTTCAGTTACACAATGAATGGATACGCCATACTTATACGATGGAATATTATTTGACAGTAAAAACAAATTATGTACTGACACATGCCACAGCATGGATGAAATTTAAAAACATTCTGCTAAGTGGAAGAAACCAGCCATGAAAGGCCACATATTCCATTTATATGAAATATCCAGAATAGGCAAATCTAGAGAGACAGAAAGATCAGTGCTTGCCTAGGACTGGCTGAGTCAGGGATGGAGACGGGGAGAAGGAGTGATAGGATGGAGAGTGAGTGGCTGCTAATAGATACAGAGTTTCCTTCTGGAGAATTAAAAATGTCCTAAAATTAAATTGTGGTGATGGTTGCATCATTTTTTGAATATACTAAAAACCATCGAAGCATACACTTTAAATGGATGAATTGTATGGTAAGTGAATTATGTCTCAATAAAGCTGTTTTTTAAAAAGAAGACAAGGTGACTATCATCTCTCCAACACAGCACTGGAGGCCCTAGGTGGTGTAGTAAACCAAGAATGAAGGGAAGGAGAAAAGGAAGTGAAAGAGGAAGAGAAGGAGGGAGGAATGGAAGGAAGGTGTGGAATATGATTGGAAAAAGAGAAACAACATTGACGATACTAACATATGATTCACCTAAAACTAAGCTATTAGAACTAATCATAAAGATAAAGCTGCCAAATACAAAATCAGTATTCAGTAGTCAATTGCATTTCTATATAGCACGAATAACATTCAGAAAATATAGTTTTTAAAAAAGATATTCATTATGGTATCCCCCAAACACATGAAGTACAAGAAATAAGATATGCAAAGTCTTCATAAAAATTTAGAAAACTTGGGGCACCTGGGCGGTTCAGTCAGTTGAGCATCCCACTCTCTCAGCTCAGGTCTTGATCTCAGAGTTATAAGTTCAAGTCCTGTGTTGGGGCTCTGCACCAGGCATGGCGTCTCCTTAAAAAAGAAAGAGAGAGAGAACTGTATTGGAAGACATTAGTGAAGAGCTAAATAAATGGAAAAATACACCATGATCATGGGTGGAAAAACTCAGTATGGCAAAGATGTCAATGTTTCCCAATTTTGCTTAGAGATGTGATATAATTCCACTGAAAATACTGGCTTATTTATGAATGATGACAAGAGGATTCTAAAATGCATAGAAAAAACCAAAGGCCCAGGAATAGGGGAGGCATTCCAGAAGAACAGGAATGGGGGGCAGGGAGAGGAGTTGAGTTAATTGTACTTAAGATTGCACCAAAGGGTGGGTCCAAGTTAAGCAGGGCCTAAAATGTTTGCAAATGGAATACCCTTCTGAAGAAAATAACCCAAAATTATAAATATTAAATCAGGGATCCAAGCAAAATGAGAGGTACTGAAATGAAGAGGTATTCATGCTTAAGCTTCTCGACCTTCAACGTAGATCCACATCCATCTGCATAGTAATGGTGCTGGGAGAATCAAATATACTAATGGAACAGATTTGGGAGCCCAGAAATAGACCCACCCACATATACAGACACCTGATTTAAGATGGAAGTAGAATTATAGGGCATTTGGTAAAGAACGGGTTTTTTGATGCTAGAACAATTGATCTTATGTTGAAAACTTCCTCAAGTCATACTCCAAAATCAGTGACAGGTGAACTAAAATCTCAAATGTGGGAGGCAAATCCATGAAATATATAACAAGATACTGAAAAATATCTTTGTGACTTCAGCATGCAAAAGATTCCTTGAGACATAAAATGTACAAAACATAGAGGAAAGGATTTTAAAATTAGTTTTAATATAAAATATTAAATTAAGAACCAGTTTGCATTCAAAGACTGTACAAAGAAGATAGAGACAAATATAAACTGGAGAATACAGTTTAAAATACATTTAATTGACAAAGGGTTAATAGCCAGACTATATATTTCATCACTCTGAAATGCTCATTTCTCTCATATTTTAGCGACTTTTAAATCAGATGCATCTTACAATCAACAAGGTGCCCCAATCTGTTAGTATTTTTATTTCTTAGTGATAGTAGTACCTTAGGAGCACCTCTTACAATCAGTGATCTCTTAGATTTGATTAAAAACATGATAAAGAACAACAGATCAACACACAAAGCAAGACAGAAAAAAAGCAATTAAAAATTAGGCAGAGTACTTGAACAAAAGGCACTTCATAGGAAGGAAAATCTGAATAACCTATAAATATGGGGAGAAAAATGTTCAACCTCATTAGTAAGTGGGGAAATGCAAATGAAAGCTATAATGAATTAATACTTCATACTTACCAATGTAGCAAAAATGAAAAGTTTGACGACACCAAGTGCCAGAGAGAATGTAGAACGTTCAACACGCATACATTCTGCCACTGGGAGTGTGTAATTGGACAATTTCTTTGGAGAACATTTTGGCTTTATCTAGTTCAAAATACACATAAACCTATGACTCAGAAATTCTAACCCTAGGTTCATTCTCAAGAGAAGCTCTTGCACATGTACACAGAGGATGTGTGCAAAGCATATTCAAACACTGCTGTTCGTGAAAGCAAAACCGAGATACAACCGACCAGGATGGATAATAATGTTGTCTCCTCCCACATGGGATATCACGTATCATTGAAAATGAACAAAATATGGCTACACTCCCTCATAAGAAATCTCCTAAACACAATATGGAGCAAAGAGAAATCAAGCTACAGAGTACATATAGTATGACTCCATTTATAATCAGAAACATGCAAAATTAAATAACATATTATTCAGGCTGCAAACACACATTTTGAAGCCATAAAAAAGCAAGATGATCATGAACACAAGATTCAGAATAGTGGTTGCATGTAAGGGTAGAAGGAAAGAGAAGGATTGAGAAAGTAACATTTCCAGGTTCTAGGGTTAATTAAAATATTCTATTTTTAAAACAGGGCTGAGGGTATACTTGTATTGTTTTCCTTTTTATTCCATTCATATTTTATAGGTGGTCTTTTAGCATGCACTCAATATTTGATTTCTAACATTAAAAAAGTCAGTCTTCATATCTAACCAGTTTTTCTGCTAAGATGCATACAACCCTGTGAAAATCAGTCATAAGTCCATTTTACTCTCCAGAATGTCTGACAATGACCGAGTCACCAAGAAAAAGTCAGGCCAGTGCACTCTTCCAAAGATGGGAGAAAGGTCTGTGTGTCTCCTGGAAAAAAACTTGTTAAAAATAGTACATATAGAAATACTATTGTGCTAAATGGAATAAGCATTAGTTACTTAGAAAATTCACTTAACTGGAAAGACTTGAAGACTCATGATCCCAGATGAAGTATTAAGCCATATTTAAAAATAAAATAATTATGAATAGAAGTTCTTTATATTTTCTTTCCATACCCAATGGAAAATACTTCCATTTCAGCAAACACTGCTCCAATAATAATAATAATAACAAAATTACCTGGATTTCTTGATATCTCACTGATCCAGATTTCTTAAGCCTACTCTTATAGTCCTTCACACAGCCCAAAGTCAACTTTTGACAATTATTTTTAGAAAGGAAACTTCCAGAAGTTTAAACTCATAGAAGACATATTTTAAAAAATTAAATAATGGGGGAAAGTTTTAATGGTATAATTGAGCACCTGCCATGCACTAAGTTCCACACAGAAAGCCAGGGATGAAACAGAAGACAAAACAGGGCTGCACACTTGGATGCTTACAGTCTAGTGGGGGAGACAGTCATTAATCAAAGAATCGCTGAGGTCAAAGTTCAATTACAATGGAGCTAAGTGCTTCATGATGGCAGAGTGTCAAATGGAAAGAAACAGCCTGGTGAGTAATGATGGAGGTAAGCTAAGAAGAAAGAGTAGGTGAAATCTAGGCATATGTGTTGCAGGGGTTGGGGAGGGAGAGGTGATGGGGAAAACATTCCAGGCAGAGGGACCAGATAGTGTGACGCTGAAGTCACTACAGCTGAAACTGCATATGGTTTACAGTCAATAATCACACCAGGAAGACATGGAGGTCATAATAATAAATGCGCAAACAGTAGTTTGCTAGGTGAGCAAACACTGCATTAAATTATTGAATAAGTGGCAGCTGTTTCATATCTAGTCTTCAGTAATCATAACTAATCTTTTTATGTGATTGATAGTACTTTGTTCAGGTTATGTTTGGGAACGTGAATATTTACAAGATGAACTCAAGAGTAAAATGTAAAGATGATGAGAAAGTAAATTGGTAGATTCAAAAAATTATATTATCACATTTAACATCTGAAAGTCATTTCCCTCAAGCCCATAAAGCCTAACTTTGTTTGTTCAACAGTCTGTGGAAATATTGTCACTCATTCATTCATCAAATATGGAATGAATGCCCAGTACGTGCCCAACAATGGGACAGGTATGAAGAATATACAGATGAAAAGATACGGTGCCCTCTCAAGGAGCTTGATGTTTCATGGTGAACTAGTCAGTAAAGGGAGAGTCACGTGGGAAATTGAAGCGGAGCATGGAGGGGAGTAACTCAGACATTGCTAGGGATCGATTTATTCTTAAAGATTTGGCATAGCAAAGGATGTAAGAGTGATCAATGCACAGAACAAAGAAAGCCCACTGGAAACATGAAGAAAAACCAACAGCTATTGAAGAAAGAAAATATAATCATGATACTCTACTGGACTCTGAAATGTAAAATAGTCAAATACAGTAACATAATCATTCCACTGCTATAACTAAAAAAATCTATTTAAAGAATGGAGGGAGGAGTGAGGAGTAGATTATGAGAGGTATATGATTATACTAGAAAGAGAGCAAATAATACCTAATCTTAATAAACCAATCAATAACAATAACTATGCAAAGAAACAGCTAAAATAGTTCAAAGCCCTTGCCTCTGTGAGGTGGGCTGAGAGTTGGTTTCAAGTGAGACAGCTTCTATTCCTCTCACGATAAGCCACTTTGTAATCCTGGGGTTTTTTTTTTTTTTTTCATGTCCATATATTACTTTGATCATTTTTAAGCAAATACTGTTTTTAGAAGAGACTATTACAAAGGAAACACTGCATAACCTTTAAGGCACAGTAAATAAATCAGTAAACGAATAATAAAAGGTGTTCATGAGGTTATGAGGGAGATACAATGGGGACTAGAGGGAAGGAAATACGGGTCCATAAAATGCTGCTGCAAAGCTATTCTAGCACCTACTCTAGTGGGTCCCTAACTAGAGAAACATGAGGGGATTATTTCCATTTTCACTGAGAGCCATGTTTTCCTGTTTCTTTCCTATCTGGTGAGATTTTCATAGGCCCAAGGCTCTTGGCATGACTGCTCTGTTGCAATGCCATAATTGTGTGCCAACTGTGCACTCCGAGGGCATTTTTCAAATGTGAAACACAAGAACAGGCGTGGCAGAGAGGCTGACAAGTGAAACCTCCTACTTACCTAATCTTTCTGCTTGTCTCCTCATAAGAAATCACTTTAGAGTGCAGTCCCATCTCCCACATTTTGTGGAATGATAAATTCACCATAAAAAGAAAAACACAGGTTTTTTTGGGAAAGTCACTGCACATGTTCAGTTCTAGAAAGTTCTCTTGGGAGACATTTATTCTAAGGACATTTTCTTCTTCATAGAAAGGAAGGCAAAAGTAGGCTAATTCTCAAAGTGCTGATGGCCACCTCAGCCCCCCTCCAGAGAGCAATGCAGCCACTCACCTGTCTTGGGGAAATGTGTGTATTTAGAGTGAATCTTCTCTCCTGAATTCTCTATATGAAATAACCATTTACCTTTGGGTGAATCTGAAGTATCTATCACCCCCACTTGCCTTCTCTCATCTGTTCTGCTTCCTCTGGGTCCAAGAGCATTAATAGAAAGCTATCGATCATGTTGAAGGAAATGCTGAATAGGTTACTGAGAGTCAAGGGGACCATACTATCAAAGGGCACGAAAAAGCAGCCAAGCTTCCAACTCAATCAAGGATTTATCTTCAGAGAAAGGTGCCATATATATAGGCAAGGGCTACTTTCCGTTCCTTTCCAGGGAAAGTAAGGTGGTGACTGGTTCAACACTGCCCAGTGACAAAACTTCCCCATGAGGGGACTAATAAGAGTTTGGAAAAACTTTACCTCTTGCTCCATGGCTTTTAAATGACTAGCCAATCAATGTTTTAATTTGACCCCACTATCTTCCACTTCAAGAGTTGCCTTTATCTTATGAAGACATGACAAGGAAGACAGAGAGGGTACAGATGAGGCTCAGCAGGAGTGAAGGGGTAGTGGCCACAAGCAATCCATATGGGAACAAAACTCCCTTCAAGAATGGCAGAGTTTCAGGACCCCTGGGTGGCTCAGTTAATCATCTGCCTTCAGCTCAGGTCATGATCCCAGGGTCCTGGGATCGAGTCCCACATCAGGCTCCTTGCTCACAGGAGCCTGCTTCTCCCTCTGCCTCAGCTCCCTCTGCTTGTGCTCTCCCTCTCTGACAAATAAATAAATAAAATCTTAAAAAAGAAGAAGAAGAAGGAGGAGGAGGAGGAGGAGAGCGGCAGAGTTTTGCCAGGTCTGGGGAGGGCAATGAAGGAAACCTGACCCTATGTTTTCTTTGCAATGAATTGTCTGTTCCTCTGCAGTCAAAACATCTACCACTACTGTCAAGGTAAGCTGCTAGCGACAGCACAGGATTTAGAGAAAGAGGGCATTAAAGTACATGTATAAGAAAGCAATGATGGGGATAAGGTCGTTAAAAAGCACAAACTTACAGCTATAAAAGAACTAAGTCCCGCGGATGAAAGGTACAACACAGTGACACTGTTAACACCGTACTCCCTTTCCAGCCCTGGCCCCAGACGTAGCAGCCACCGAGATGTTGACGCCCAAGAAGAGTCATATCGCCAGTTATGAAGTCCTTTTCAAGGAGGGAGTGACGGTGGCCAAGAAGGACGTCCGTATGCTCAAACACCCTGAACTGGCAGACAAGAATATGCCTCATCTTCACGTCAGACCATGAGGCTACGTAAAGCAACAGCTTTCCTGGAGGGATTTCCAGTGATAGCTTACCAACCAGTGTATCCAAGATCTCCGTGATTTCCTCCACCTGGCTCCTGAGACGTGCCTGCCACTCTGCGCCCCAGCCGTCCTGAGACCGGCGGACCATGGCCCAAAGGTCTGGAAGGCTCCGCAAGCCTCACCAGAGGGAAAGCTGACAGAGACACCTGCGGACACAGCACTGTGCCCCCTGCTGCTAACAAGAGAGCTGAGGTTCCGACTGGGTCAGCAACTGAATTCCGGTTTACAGGTAGAATTGGTCGTGGGCGTGGCCAGCTACCTCAGTAAAGCTGGAGGAGACTGTTGTGTGTTGAATAAATCTGTAGCAATAAATAAATAACACTGTATTATATGTCTGCAAGTTGCTAAGAGAATAGATCTTGAAGTTTCCCCACAAGAAAAAAAAAAAATTGTACCAGTGTGTTGTGGTGATGGATGTGAATTAAACTTACCATGGTGGTCATTTCCCAGTATCCACAAATATAGAATCATTATGTTGTACCTCTGAAACTAATATAATAAGTCAATTAATCTAAGTTTAAGAAAGAAAGAAAGAACGAACGAACAGGAGAGGAGACGGAGGAGGAGGGGAGAGGGAAGGGAAGGGAAGGGAAGGGAAGGGAAGGGAAGGGAAGGGAGGGGGGACTGAGGGAGAAAATGCTACGTAAAGCACATAGATGTGCCTGAGGTGGCTTTAGCACAGAGCCCTGAGAGCTGGAGACCCTCCTGGCAGAAGGGGACTCTTCCCAGGCTGCCTTCTTCTATGTTCACCCTGATTCAGGGAATTAAGGTATGGCCATCAGGAGTGGTATTCCTGTTTCAACTAATAATTTAAGAAGATGCTGAGGTTCCCTCACTTTCTCAAAAGCTGACCCAAATTTCATTTCATTCAACAGCTGTTCGTGGGACACCATCTCACAGGGGCTTCCCCTTACCTAGAATCCTTTCTGCTCTTCTGCTGCTACAGACTCCGCTAAGGCTCAGTTTCCCTCGAGAAAGCCGGACCTGCGCCCCACAGGTTTGAGATAAGCGCCACTGAGAGGTGTCCCACAGCATCCCAAACTTCCCCACCTAACAGTACGGCAACATTTGCTCCTCTCTGCAGGGAAACCACTCCTTCCAGAAGGGCAGGGATCAAGCCTCTCCGTCAAGGCCCGACTCATCGCAGGCATGTGATATGTGTTGGCGGAACCATGTGTATGCACTACTGACCAGTACTATCCCTGGCAGTACGGAAACAGAAAGATGAATTCTCTCTCTGAGCTCAGGGTCAAGCATCTGGGATGAGAAAGAGTAAAAAATACACACCGATTGCTATACACAGGGCACTGCCGGAAGTGCGCTGTGTGTGTTGACTCATCTACGTATTAACTCATCTAATCCTCGTGACCTTACAGGTAGGAACTACCATCAGCTGCATTATACAGATAAGGGAACTGAGTCACAGAGTGACTTGCCTAAGCTCCCACAGCTAGTAAGTCGCTGATGCATGGTATAAGCCCAGGCAGCAGGCTCCTGAGCCCAAGTCCTTCCCCGCTTAGCTGCATTGCCTCTCAGGGCCCGGATGAAGACAACATGCAGCGTGAGTCACGCCCACCCTGTGGGTAAAGTGAGGTACACGGTGCCCGGGAAGACGGGAAGGAAAAAGGTTTCTGATGTCAGACCTCAGCAACGCCCTCCATCCCCTTCTTCCTCTCTGCCCCCGACTTAATAGATTCTGCAAACAACTGATTTTGGAACCAAGCTCAAAGTTTCAGAACCTATCAACACCTGATCAAACTCACTGTCCCAAATTTAAACGGGAAGCTGAGGTTCTAATTCTAATATATTTCAGCATATGACCATAAATTGCTTTGTGAGTAGAGCCGGTCAAAAATCCCTTACCTCTCAGATGAGAGAAAATAAGCTTGCTAAATATTATATATGGCACAACCTGACATAAAATATTTTTTAAAAGAGGGCCTCTTGTTCTGACCCCTGTATTTATGGGCTTAAAGATTGAAAAGGTTTAAGATGAGGTTTTGTTTTTTTTTTAAACGTTCAGCTTTCCTTTCTTTCATTGCCGTGAAAATAAAGTGGCAATTCATGGCCATAATGGGTAATGCCACACTGTGCCTTCTAGAAAATAAGGAAGAAGGAGCCCTCCGTGTTTGGTATTCATATGTTCCTGCAGGGCCAGAGCCCGTGACCTTGTGACCTGCAGCCGTTGATGGGAAATGCCCAAAGGTTCTCATTCTTGTTCAGTGGCTCACCCAGCATTTTAAAAGGACAATGAAAACATTCCTGGGGTTTCTGGGCTTCTTAACCCCATCCCACTAACGACTCATTCTATCTTTGAAGAGGTCAACATTTATTATTGTAATATCATTTTCATACTTCTTGAGAGTAGAGTGACTAAGGGAACTGAAGAAAGGAGATTCTCTGGGGTGGAAAAGACTCGAGAGGGCCAATTCCATTGTGGATACTCACAGTGTGGGATATGAAACAAGGGTCTCTGAGAAAGGTAACTGTAGGTGTCTTTAAAAACTAGAAATTTTTATATTGAGATTTTCAGACTTCAGAATTTCAAACGTTTGCTTTTCCTTCCTCGTGCGTTTCAACTGTAGAAAAGACATGAAAGGGTATTTTATTTGTCACGTCCAGAGAAAAGGATGACGTCCACATAAGTCATGTTCATTTCCTCGCTGGAACAAAGACAGCATTTTGATGCAGAGGAAGTCAGGATGGGAAGGGGTTCAGAGAGATGGAGCACTGGGATCTCACTCTAAAAATGCCCTTCTCTTCTCTTTTTCAGGGCAAGTCTCACTCTCTGAGAATATTACTCCTGCTCTCCTACAACCCATGCCAAGACAACCTCTCCTTTTCAACTTCCCTTTAGGCCGTCAAGCCTAATGCATGACTATTTTCCAAAAATCTCTAACATCCTCCCATCGTCCACTGAGGTCTTCACGTCCTTCATGGCCATCAAGTCTTCCCTCTAGGAGTGATTCCTTCCTCAATGCCATTATCATCATCACCATCATCATCATCATGACTCCCATTTGTAGATTGCTAGGGGGCTGGTCGGCATTATTTCCCACCGAAATTCGCTCCTGACAACAGCCTGGTGAGGTAGGCAGTGCCACTCCCACTGGAGCTGAGCCTCAGAGAGCTGGGAACTTAAGATCCCAGCTAACAAGGAGCAGAACCAGGATTCATCCCGGAGACCACTGTGTCCAGCACCGTAAAGGCCTGCAGCCGGCCCTCAACAATACCCAGAGGGGAGGCTGGCTGTTTAGAACCCAGAGAGGGCTGAAGTGGAAAAGGAACCCAAGGAAACTGACCCTGCACTAACAAGCCCCTGGCCGCTACAGACACAGCTCCTCCAAGGACACCTGGAGCCCAATGCATGACTCCTCTGCACAGACCCCCAAAGAATGAAGAAACTTTAAGAGGGGCGTGTGGGGGGACTGATGACCCAGTCCCAGAAGTTCCTAGAAACACCAGACGTCAGCTTCTGAAATGGAATGAATACCTACACCAGCAGATAAGTAAGTTCAAAATTCTGTACAACAAGTTTTCCATGACTGAGAGTCGCCTAGCTGCATCCCAGTTTATGTTCAGTCAATATCAAAACAGGGCTAGAAATAGCCCCCAAACGATTTTGGTAATGGAAATATACACTGATCCTTAACTTGCGTTGTGACACATGAAGCTTTAATTATTTACCAGCTCTTAATGCCTGATCCATAATTAATACCAGAACGCACTTCTCTCCCTAGCTGCTCCTTGATTGCTGCCATAGCTATGGATTAGCATATCAAGATCAAATTCATCTTTTCTTAGGAAACCCATGAATATGTATCCAGCTCGTTGAAGGAGAAGTTTAGAATGCAATTTGCCAAAGCATTAAGGAACTAATAGGAAAGGAAATTGATAATGGTCACCTTCTTAATTTGAATTAATTTCATTAAATTTAAATTAAAAATTAATAAGACTGGAAAGTTTAAATGGGTCGGTTCCACACTGACAAAATAGCAAAATCGTCAGTAAGTTTTAAAATGTCTCTTGTGAAATGATTAGAAGTAATTCCAGCTTTGTCCATAAGAGCATAATTTGTTAAAACATAAAGACTGTCCCTGAGATGTTACTTTTAGAAACCCAGAGTCCTGATAGCTCTGGTGGAAACTTCTCTACCCAGCGTGGGGTTCAGCAGCCCTGGCCCTCCCCAGCCACCACCCAGGACAGCGCCCTGCCTTCCGGCCAGAATCCCAGCATACGGACTAACTGCTTCCAGCATCGGAACCCTCGGGGGAGTAAAGCAGATGTTTGCTAGTGTGCCCATGGCATTCTTACGATGACTACCTCTCCTAGAAAGCAGGAGGCTTTTCTCAATAAGAAAGAGAGGATGGAGAAAGACAAGGAACACCGATGGAGCCCTCTAGTTTGAAGTGTGAAAGCAAACTCACACTTTGCAGACCTGGGAGTGTCATGCCTACGTTTTTCACGGCTCCCCTTCAAAGACAGATTGTAGAATTCTGCATCTTCTAAGATTTCATCTCAGCAGCATACGAAGTCAACATTTGCAGACAGAGAGCAAACACAGAGCCCAAGCCCGTGCGCACATGTGTACACACACACACACACACACACACACACACACAAGGCTGGCTTCCACCATCCACCTGCCCACATCCACTCTATCAGATGTGCCCACTTCCTCCTCTCTCCAGCGCTTTCATCCACGTGGGTGCTCTGTCTGTATCACCCTCCCTCCGGCCGTCAGTCCCTTCCTCTTCTTTTCCTCACAGTTCTCCTCTCTCAGGACGCGATCCAAATATCTCCTGCCCTTGGGGACATCCACGACCCAGCCCCCTTCCCCCATAACTCAAACACCTGAGTTGGTTGCTCTGGGCCCTCCCCAGTGTCCCTTTTCTTTGCCACGGCCACCTCCACGAAGTGCTGAGCTCCTCAAGCACGAGCTAGTGCAGTTCCTGGCATCTAGAAATTCATGAATAGAAGTTAAGTCAAACAAATGAAAGAACTGGGGATTGAAGAACAAAATCCTTAGATGAATTCATTTGGTCCTTCTCTTGCACCAAATGAGCTCCGTGCTGGTCAAATGTCCGACTAGACTGTGAGGCGAGCCCCGGGAGCACAGAAACAGCAGGGCCTTGTATGTCCCACACCAAGCACACGCCCTTCACATCAGAAATGTTCAGCAAATATTTTCAAATGGATGGGGACGTAACAGCCAGCCTCCAGACTGGTCAGAACAACACATCACTGGGAAAAGCCCTGCAGGGGTTCCTGCTCCCCACAACCCCACCACAGGCATGTCATGTCCCGCTTGCAACCTCTCAGGCCTCCATCGGGACCACGGCTCCCACATTGTCCCTCCACAGCTCAGGCCTCGGAGCCTCCATCTTCTCATGCTTCTCATGAAACAATGTCCCAGCACGGAAAGCAGCCTGGGACCACATGGCGAATCAGCCCTCCTTTGGTTTCCCTCCCTATTATTTCATTTTAAATAAAGCTCTTTTAAATAAGCTGGTACCCAGACAATCGGTTCTCAGCAAATCCTGAAGGTGGCATTAGAAATCACCAGACGTAGCAGGCATCCAAAGGGAGAGCCACGTTCTAGTTCAGTTTGTTTGTTTTTTAGCTGATGTCAGTGCACGGTGTTTATCAAGCTGCTGCTGCCACTGGCCACCAAGCATCCCAACAAAGGGATTTGCTGTGCAGTGAGCTGATGACTCCCAGAGAAGGGTGGCTCACTCAGATCTTGGCTCTGACAGATCCCTAACAGGCGCACCGGGACTGAGCCTTCTGTCCCCACCACTTGCAGTCTGGATTCAATCTTAAGAGCAGATTTCCCCTTCTTAGCAAGTACCGTTCAGCTTGCCTATGTCACTGCCAGCCGGCCTTGGAAAGTTGCTCGGCCACCCTTGCCCCCTGGGTTCTCAGCTGCCCATCAGCTCGGAGGCTCTTCTCAAGGCAGCTCTGTGTGTCTTGGAAATGGGACAGAAGGATCACCAGAACACTCCACTACCTCACCCGGAGCTGCTGGGTCTGTGACAGCCCGGAACGCAGCACTTGCCCTGCCAAAGCCAACGAGCGTCAATGAAGGCCTCCATTTGTGCCACTATCTAGGACACTGGAATCAGGGCATCTCTCTGTGGGGCTTCTGGGAGCCCCTCCCTACTGGCACCAGGCTAAAGGACCATGACTCTGACCAGAGATTTAAGAGCCAATTCAAAGGTCTCCTGCTCTGAATCCTTGCATGACCATCTCCCCATTACCAACCTTAAGAAAAGAGTTGGTTACTCTCTGTTCTGTGCCCTCCTGGTACTCAATTCAGCTTCTCACTATAATCACACTATTTTGTTTAGGGGGCCTCTGAGGGAGCTGAAGACTGAGCTCTGAAAGCCTGATCCCGAGAAACATGTACACACTCCCCACCATCAGGAAGCAGAGCAGACAGGACCTTCCATGCTGTGTGAACTACCCACTGCCTATGGCCTGCCCTTCCCATGCCATAGCCATTTTATCTTACCTTGATCTATACACAAATTCTAATGGCGAGAATAAAGGAGGTATGGGGGCAGGGAACAATTCTCTTGTCCTTAAGATTGCTCTTTAGTGAGGATCCAGACCCAGAAATCCACTGGGCTAACCTTACATGTGAGACACACACTGTAACTTCCTCAGCCCTGTTCCCTACTGCAGAAAGGAGAAGGAGGTTCAGCTCATCTCCTCAGTGTATCAATCAACAAACATCTCTGGAAGCTTATTATGGAGACCACTGTGTGGGCACAGGAGGGAAATGGAGGAAAAAAAACACAAGGCATGGTCTGTATGCACATTAAATTTTGGGACAGATTGTAAATACAGGAGGCCAGGGGAGGGAGTAAACTCATAGATGGAAAAACCTTTATGAAGCAGATGGGATTTAATGAGTCTTGAAGAATGAATAAAATTTAGGTAAATGGGTGCCGATGGGAGAGTGAAGGGTGTTCCAAGTGGGTTGGACAGCATGCACAGAGGTGGGAATGAGTCCAATGTGTGTAAGGAACAGATGCACAGGCTTTGCCTTTATTCTCCCTCCCTTGGTGCAAATTCTCCAGAGCAAGGAGGAGAATATAGGTCTATCTTGCTCAAGGTTCAGTGAAAAATGATACAAAATAGGGAGTCCCAGACACCTGCAGAGTCCCCCTGGTGGACCGAGAAGGAAAAGGAAGACGCTGTTCCGCAGCTCTGGATGAATGAGCCCAGCCCGCATGGACAGCTGGCTCCCTTCTGGGGAAACATCTTGGTTCTGTGTTAGCAAGGTGCGGGAGCAGCCCAAGGCGTGTGCTTGGAGGGAAACACTCAGCACCTCGTGTTTCCTTATCCAGTACAGCCAGGTGGCGAGCTGCCAGAACATTTGCTGCCCATCAAGGAGGATATATATTTTTATTCTCTTTCCTGGTGGGTTTGAGGAGATAGGTGAAGGTTCTAGCTGAAGCTGGAGCCTCCAGTTTTCCCAGGAGTCTCGCACTCACACCAATATGGCAAGGTTCACCAGAGCCATTAAAGATTCTGAACCTTCTAGCTGCGCATTAGAGAAGAATTTTTTTTTAATCTAAGCAAACATCTTTCCTCCAGTAAAAATGAGCCCCCAGAAATGAATTCTCTCACACAAACCATTTCTCCTGGTTGAACATTACCAGCCTTTGGACCTTCACTGAAACCAAGTAGTTTCACCGTCAATTCACAAAATACAATTATCCGCTGTCTGGTTTTCGGATAGCAATTCTTTTGTAGGTGAAAAATGCAACTGTTGAGTCTGCTATTGAGAAAACTTGATGCCAGAAAACAGAGGAGCCAGCAGCAGGCAGCTCATCAAACTCCAAACCTATTTTTCCCGGTGCCTGGGGAGTGAATTATCCATTGGATAATCTTACATGTGAGAAATGCATTTTTGGGTGCAACATTGGGGAAGGGCGGGGAGGAAAGGAAAAAAAAATGTGTGTTCTGTCTCTAGCTTTTAAGCACAAGTTTCAAAACATTCTTGAGTTGCCACGCAGGAGTGGGATATGGAGCCTGAATCTGGAGTCCTGGAAAGATCTGCTGTCTTTCTCTCATCTAAGGAATATCAAAAATCCATTAATTATCTCATTTCCTTGGTTTATGGGTATGTAATTCCCACCTACAGGGCTGGGAATATTGAACCCCATTCTGTTGTGAAGAAGAAATACTCTCCCTGGGAGCCAAGTGCTCACTTGTGTGAAGTAAATTACCTCTTCTGAGGTGCAAAATGGCTGGGATCCTACCATTTGGGCCCTGGAAAACACCCCCTTGGGAGTAATCTGCTCAACCACATGTGATAAATTCTGACTATTTTTAGACCAGGGTGAAGAGACCTAGCCAACCAAGTCAATCAAGTTAACTTTTCCCTTTATTTGGTTGGCTTCTTTCTAAGTAATCAATTTCCCTTACGCGTGCACACACCACTTCTCATCCGATTCTTCAGCCTCCATTCCTTTCTCCCTCAACCTGTCCCTCTCCTCCTCTTACCACTTTCCCAAACCCCCTTCCCCTTCACTTCCCATCAGATACCTCCTCCTCATCCTCCAACCTCTCCCTTCCCTCCCACTTGCCTCCCCGGAAAATGAGCCACAGTAAACAGAAAGCTCTGGCTTTGGGTACAAATAAATAGGAAGAAAGATTCATCAGGAAAAAACAAGCTCTCTTCCTAATGCACAGTTAAACCTTCCAAAGGCTTAATGAAACTTTGGCACACATGTGGCATGTGAAGCTTGCGTCTCAGCATTATAAATCTGACATCAACTCACAGATATAATGATTTTGGCTCTTTGCCTTTCTAAAAGAAGACAAAATGTTTGCAGTCATTATTGGCATTACTAACAAGAGAAAGGAAGACTCTAATTATGACTAGACAAATCAGGAGCCAGGTTCATTTCATTGCAGTCCTGGGAAGACAGTGCACTGGGGGATATTAATGAGGGCCAGGGATGGATAAAAGAGAAATGTCTTTAATTTGCTGCGTGTCCTCAGCTACTCTTCCATCCCAGCCACCGTGGATTACAGGCTTCCTTGCCCTTGTTAATGTCTCCACACTCTCAGCCCACGTGTTCCTTTATACTACCTCAAGGGTTTCTCCTGCTCACTCTGTAGAAAGACACCTTAAAAAAATGTTAAGAAAATTGAGGAACACTGAAAACACTTTAGGAAATTTACTGGTTTACAGAAATCTGGAAGAATTCCCTTTGTTATGGGACTGACCATGTCCTCATTTCTCAGTTTTATAAATTCTGCTTTCCATGAGGTTTTCTCAAAATAGGCGTATACTGGTCACCTGGAAAGCCACATCCACCTGGGCAAGTCAGCAGCCTTCCCAAAGTAGACAAGAGGAGCCTTGCTGTTCAGGATCTCCGCTGGGATGAAGCAGCGGGAGCCATGGGGAAGCTGTAAGGCAGAGATCTTGCCATGGTCAGCAGCCATAGAAGATCACCAAGCATTTGCATTCCAGGAAAGATGGGTCTGGTTTTATCCCTATATCCCGGATTTTGGGATACCTATAAGTGTCCCTGCATGAGAGGAAAAACTGAGGATGGGATCCCCAACCATGAACAGCCCCTCATCCCCACCCCACGTACTGGCTGGTGATAAGGGATCCCATGCCAGGACCCCAGAGAAGCCAGAAACCCATTTCCCAGCCTTCTCTAACTCAGATCGAATTTCTGGTCTCTCAGGAGCCCCACCCTAACACCCCTGGACCCATTCCCATTCCCCACCGGACGGATCTGGAAATTTGGAGGGATTTGGGAGGAGGGAGGCATAGTAAAGACAAAAGCAACAGGCTCTATCCTGGTTTCAGCCAGGGACAGGACCAAAGGAAAGAAAGAAGGTTAACAGAAAGCAAACATTCAATCCAACAGCCTGCGTCACTTAAACCCTGAAAACTGTAGACAAGAGATGGCAAATGTACAAATACACAGTACTGCCTTGGAAGGCTTGGGAAGGCCCAGCATTCTGGTGATCTGCATGCTGCATTACAAATCTGGAAGTTTCTGGCGTGATCATGAAGATAAACATACAACAGCTACTTACTAATGGGTGCATTAGCCATATCTCTAACTGCCTGTTCTCTTCTGAGGTACTTTGATATCCTTTACTGAAAACCCAAATAATGGGTTTTGGTAATGTTGACTACCATAGGTTCGGTTTGGGCGGGGAGTGGATAGGAGGTAAAATGATTCAAGATCACCTGTGACCTCAGATCTCTTCCCAGTTCCTTCAAGCTGGCCTCATTCTGCTTGAAAGAAGCCTTTAAACTGACAATGGAGCTCATCCGTCTGCATTCCAGTTGACCGTTGCCATGGATAATTAGCCATGGCTGTTTATTTGTGTAACTTCTATTTGCCTGGGGACCCATAAGCTTATTTATTCCAATAAGCATTCACTGTACACCTGTGTACATGGGAGGAGAAAACTCATGACTTTTTTACTGAAACAGACAGGAAGTTTTGGTTAATAAACCTACCTGTGACAGTAGTAAATTATAATCAGTTTTGGACTTGGTGTTTCAGAACTGCCTTCTATTTGAAAAATAATAAATCACCATATTAATTTGAAACTCCAAGGACCAAGAAAACTTCATAGCTTAACCTGCTTTAAAGTAGCTAATATTTTTGTTCAAGAAACAGTGGGGCATGAGGCAGCTGAGGGAAAGCAGTTGCTTCCAATCAAGCATGATTTTGAATAACCAATATTGATTTAATGAGGTTTTACTCTATATCAGCACTTCAGGCAGCATATTATAGCTGTACAACCTTCCAAGGTCAAGCCCAGAGGTTTACCCCTTACCTGAGGTGGAAAATAATGAAATCCATTTTCCCCTGGGGAAAAAAAATACCTATAAATCACATTTTCCATACCTCATGTGGCTGCCTCAAATGGCCCCAGTATCCAACGTGTCTATCTGTCACTCCTTCGGCTGCCTCAAGGAGACTCCATCGGGCTCCCGGGAGAGAGTCAGCAGGACGAAAATGACAACTTGGGCATCAGACTGACAGTTTTGAGAATGGGCTGTGCTGCAGTGAAACTGGGAGTTTAGGGAAAAATTCTCTCTGTATGTCGGGGTTGCTTCTTTCCCCCCAAAGTAAGATGAGCATGAGCCGTGAAAGTCACTAAAAATGGGGGCAGCCTCAGAATACAAAGGTTATTGGCAAGATGACACCTTCCACACTGTTCTTTATTTTCATAAATCAGGACTGTCAGCCGCAATGCCACCATTTCAAACTATTATGTGTTCCCTTATATTGTAATTAATGCAAATACGTAACATATTAATACCAATTGGTGTTCTTATCACATAGATTATAAATCACCCCTAGAACTCAGGATCATTATATTCAAGTTGAATTCACACATCTCCCTGATAGAACTACGGAGTCTGTAAGGGACGCTGTGTCCTGAGAGAAGAGGGAGGAGTTTGGGGGTTATTGCCAAGATCCTCCAAAATGGATTCAGGCCCTGTCTGAGCCATACAGGGAACAAGAGCTGTGTTCAGGGAAGAGTAGCTGGAACAGAGTTAATGCTTTATGATACTGCAGGATCGCACACATTACTGCCCTGTTTCCACTCTGGAAAGCTGCTCCTTTGATGTTGTGCAACATCCTAGTGACCACTAGAGGGTGCAGCAAAGACGATCAGAGAGCGGCCCCCTATGGGTGGTTCAGAGACAGGAAGGGAGCTGTCCAGGAACCAGCAGGGAGAGGAGCGGGCTCTAGGAGGCACAGGGTAGCGAGGTGTGGGGGAGGGTGCTGTGCATAGCTGTGGTTCCTGGGTATTGTCATCTTGGGTGAAGCAGAAAAAAAAGTCAGCAAATCCCAGCCAGCCAATCACCAGGTGTGGAAGCCCAGAAAGTAGGGACGGGGGTTCTACCCAGCTAAGATTGCTGGAGAAGGGATTACTGTTGTGGCTTACAGAGAATGACTTCCTTGCTTTTCCTCATATATTGGTGAAGATATTATCAACATGTACAACTACATGTCCATTTCTGTGAATTATCCCTTATTATCTACTTTATGTCATAGCTTCCACAGACGGGTAGCATTAGGGATAACAGGCATTTTGAGGCACAGACCCGAGGGTATCTCCAGCACACCTCCACCAAAACCTTCACTCCCCTTCATCTCATGCTCAGCCATCACCCTTCCACTCATTAAGCACCTGCTATGTGCTAGAGCTATGATTACAGTGGTAGGAGAGAGAAAAGACACAGTTCCTGACCACAAGGAAATTACCAAAGTCTCCTTCTCTACTTCCTTTTACTCAGCATGTGGGGAAAAATTATGGGAAATAAAATTGGGGGAAAATATTTGGGGGCCAGGGAGTGAAAAGCATTAAGCATCCTGCCAAGGACTTTAGATTTCATCCCTTTGGAAATGGGAAGCAATACAAGATTTTAAGTAGTTAATTTAGATCCCCCTTTGAGTTTTCAAAAAAATCTGGAGTCTAGGAAAGGTTTTCCACTTTCTGAGTAATGCGATTAAAACACTGAAATGGCATTTTAACCCATTGGACTACCAAAGCTGTTTTCCAAGACAACAATCACTTTGGGCAAGGATTCCTGAAAATTAACAGTATTATCCCTTACTGACAGAAGTTAAATTTGGCACAATTCTTGAGGTTAATTTGGCATATATATATATATATATAAAACATACAAAATATTGCATCCCCTTTGATCTAAAATTGCTGCTAATTCACATGAGAAATGGTAGAAGCCTAATCTAAAGCAAAGACAGGAAAGTGTAAGGTAAAGAAGAGAAAATTGAAAAAGGTTTATTCCAAAGACAGAAGCCATAAAAGCTGGTAACCAATTATATTGGGAATGATAAATGAGGAGGAATGTGACTCCACGAATTTCAGCCTAGGCAACTAGGTCTGTGTAGATGCTTTTAAATCACAACAATTAGAACAGAAAGGGGGATAAATTACAAGAGGGCAATTAAAAGTTAACTCTTGAACATTTAGGAGAACAGAGTGTGTAAGGGGAAATATCTGTGGGACACCCAAAGGAGAAGCCTAATTGGATATAAAGATAGCAGGAAAGGGAATTTGGAAAGCATTTGTGATATTTAAAAAGAGTATTGAGTAGTAAAACCAGAAATCATATTGCAAAGACCTAACGAACAGAAAGCAAGTAAAGAAGTTGAAATAGAGGGTAGTCAACCAAAGAGTTGGGGCACAAGCTTGAAGGATAAAAGAATCAAGGGAATGATTTTTTTTGCGCCTAAAAATTTATCAGTGGAAGTAGCTTGAGAGTTTAAAGCTGAGTGGGAGCACCCAGTGGAAGCGAAAAAAGAGAAGGGGAAACAATTTTAAGAAGGTAGGAGTAGGGTTGCCTGAGTTAACAAAGAAAACTATAAGATATTCAGTGAAACTTAAATTCCAGAACAGTAGTAATAATTTTTTAGCATAAGTATGCCTCGTGAGATATTCGGGACATACTTATAATAAAAAATTTTGTTGCCTTTTATCTGAAATTCCAGTTTAACTGGGTGCCCTGTATCTCATCAGGCAATCCTAGGCTGAGAGAGGACAAGGAGCCCACGAAGGCCAAGTGGGAAGGAGTGTGGACATATCTGCTTTGACAGGGTTGAGGAGACAACCAGAGGGAAACATATTTCAGAGGAGAACATGAAGCCACTTTAGAGACCTCCAGAAATCACGTTCTGTGTTTTCTCAAAGATGAAGGTCAAGTTATCTGTAGAAAGTGAGTGAGTCAGAGGATAACACAGAGATGTGATGGGGGCACGTAAAAGGTGGGATCATCGACTGTGGAGACTGGAAGGGGCAGCCAACTAGGGAAAGGAATGCCAAGAAGTGTGGAGGGCCCACTGGCTCTGGAAATGTCCACCTATACTGGACAGAGTGAATAAAATGAAGTTCAAGGGGGAGCCAGGGCCAAATGCAGGACCTCAAAGACCATGTCATGGGGTTTACATTTCATTCTCACCAGCTGTCGGGAAGTCAAGTCAGTGAGAGGCTTTGCTGTTGTTTAAGCCCCCTTTGGCTACCTGTGGGGAAAGAATTAAAGGTGAGCAAGAATAGATGTTTGGGGAGATTAGGTTAATGTTCAGGAAAAAGATGGAAGAAGAGAGACAGACAGACAGCCTGGAGAGAGACAGACAAGAGAGATAGCGATGGACGGAGAGATTGAGAGAGGACACTGAAGACAGAATAAACAAGACTTGCCAATTGATTGGATTTGGGGAATAGATTAGGAAAAAGAGGTAAAGGAGAGATGTTTAAGATAATTCCCTAATTTCTGACACAGAACAAATGTGTAAAAGAAAGAACACTGAGATACGGAAAACAGGAGGAGAAACAGGATTAGCAAAAGGGACACCACACCCAGCCTTGGTCCCTCACATCCCTTAGAACCCTGAGAAGAAGTAGAGATGGCCTCAGTTGTGGCATACCTACTCTTTGAGAATTTCAATGCTGAGTAATTCACATTCACATCTGAACTCTATAACAATGCTACTAGATGTTATTATCTCCATGTGGCAGGATAATATTTGGAATTATTAATCTGTTTTCTGTTTTTCCCTGACTAGTTCACTTTCTCCAACAATCCTAATTCAAGCAGCTAGACCAGTCAATACTCACTTCATTAAGGGACAGATCATACAGGATAGAACACGGAAGGAAGGAAGGAAGGAAGGAAGGAAGGAAGGAAGGAAGGAGGGAGGGAGGGGAAAGGAAAGGAAAGGAAAGGAAAGGAAAGGATATTCTAGCATTTCGCTCTAAAAATTCAATGTTCTTACAAGACTCAGGAGGACCTGGGCATAGGTTAAATGTTTGAATGGAATGAAGTTTCACAGCAGAGCTTTCCCTGGAGACTAGAAAGCTTTTATTTTTCTGGCTAGGGAGAGGGAAAACAAAGACAGGCATGACACCCTGGGCCCCGGAGTAGGGGTCCTGCACCTACTGCCCAGCAGAGCCCCGTGGAGACCATAAGGCCTTCAGAGAAATATGCATAATGAGTCAGAACAAGAATACCTTAGCAGCACGCCAGAGATTTCTGCCCTAGTCTTACCTAGAAGGAGCAACATTATTACATGGGTCCTACACAGAACATGGCATTAAAAGAAAAGCACAGGATGTGATAGATCTACATGGAGAGGAGCAAGGGACACCCCAGGGGCAACCTGAGGTCAGTGGGTGACCAAGATCCAGATGGGGAAAGATGAGCTCTCCCAAGGTGCTGACCATGTGACAAAGAGAAAAGTGAGGATGGTCCCTAATTTAGCTGTGACTAATTTATTGCAGACACCAACAGTATGGAGTCTTCTAATACACATAAAATTGTTACTGGAAAATTTTGAAAGTCACTTTTTTGTACAACTGACATGGATGAGCTCATGAATGGAGATTCAGCGCTACTGCTTACCTGCCGTAAATGGACAAACTCGCTGGGGCGCTGCTGAGTCTTTCCACAAAACTGAGCAAAAGGAGAGCAGAGTGAAACACACAGGTCCATCGCTCCAAAGCTCACCTGCTTCCCACCACCATGACTCTTGACTCGTTATTCAAGGAGAGCAGTGTTCACCCTCCAACCCCTCTTCTTTTTCTGAAGTATTGACTTCCGTTACCGATCAGCCTCCGAAATGGTGGGAGTCGTCAATGCCAACCACCAGGAGAGTGCTTCCAGATCTCAAGACCTAAGAAGTCTTCCAAATTAGGAACTTTCTCTGAACAGTTACTGGGATGTGGCGGCTGTCAGAATCACTAGACCAAGGAATGCAGTAAAAACAACAATTTGCATTCTTAAAGCCCAGATAATGCCACCCGGAGTCAAACTGAGATTTTTATGCTGCCATTAAAGCAAAGGACCAGCAATCCCTCAGGGAAAGGGGAAACCAAGAGTTCAAAGGACACATTAGCAAGTTTCTCAATTAAATGCCAAGCAGTAACACAACTTTGTTTTTTAGCACCCTCTTACTTAGCCATTTAATTTTTCTTGAAAAAGAAAAGCAACCCTCGGGGGTGTGAAACCTAATGCCTGTCTAAGCAGACGGAGCTAATGCTTTCTCAGAGAGGCTACTGAGCAATATATCTGATTATGTCTATTTCTGAACAGGAAAATTGATCAATTAAGGGAAAAGGAGGTTTGCCAAGCCAAACACTGAGGGGGAAAAAAAAAATTTTTTTTTTTTTTAAAGCTTCAGGCAATGCTCCTGCTGGGAGCTAATGAAAGTTCCACATAAGAAGTTAGATTCCAAATTGGAAGCCATCAGAGTTGTGTTCACTTCAGTCAACCAGAGTGAGGGAACGTGTCCTGGAAAGATGGAACTAGAGCGGTTTTTAAACTCATTCATGGAACTGCAGATGAGCTTACAGTGGGGCCCTGAGCTCTGCTAGCCCTGTAGGGAGTTTCTTTCCCAAACTTTCAGTCCTCAGAGAGCAAGGGAGGATGAGCGTGTTAGCTGGCCTTTGTGGGCCCAGCAGAGCACACCAGAGAGCTCCACGCTCCAGAAATCACTAGGCTGTGTCACCTGAGCAGGTATCCTGCATCTACCCGCCGACTGCGCCACTGGTGACCAGTTCCTTAAGCATGGAGGGGAGGACGCACATGTTGACACAGCATACCACGATATAATACTCTGGGCTGCAGAAACGAGGGGGCTCATACTTTGATCAAATCAAAGCCTATATCACCTGAATGCGAGGTCAGGGCCTCCGATCTCTTCTCACCATTGCCTTTCATCAGCACCTATCCTGTGGTTAGCACCCAGTCCGTGAATGAATGGCCACAAAGACCTACCGGAGGTCAGTTACTCTAAACCCCCAAGCACTAATAAACTGGGCGGTGGCATTGCCTTCCAGATAATAAATATCAGCAGAGAAAGACAATGCAGCTGAAAAGGTTGGTGAGGAATCTGTGTCTGTCTGTCATGGGAGATCTTTGGGAATAGGATAAAATCCTGCCTGTGAGAGTTGGCAAGTACTCCTGTCTAGGGAAGAGGGAAGGAAAGGAATGGACATAATGACTTGTGATCTGTCAGACACATCTCTCCCAGGATATCCAAACTGGCACAAGGCAAACTTTCTCTCCCAGTTGTCCCTGTGGCCTTGTACGAATGAATTAATAAGACTTAGAGCTCTTCTCAGACCGCTCCACTCCTAGCCTCAAAGAGTCGAATAATTAATTATTAGCGGTCTTTCCTCATTGGTGTTTCACACTCAAGGAATTATTTAATTTTCCATATCCGAATTCTTCGTATCAAGGCTAAACCTCGGTTAACTTTTGAGAACCTGACCCCTGGTCCTCTTCCCACTCCTCAAAACAGACAGAGCTGCCTCCCACTATTTTTTTTATTGTTCTGGAAAGTGAAGATGCACTAAGCCTCAGAGAGTGGAGGTGCTGTCCCAAATCTCAAGTTAGGGATGGTCCTATCTTCAGGGAACTCACACACCAAGGTCAAGTTGGAGGCCTCACATCTGCTGCCAGTGATCCACAAATTCCTTTAACTTTCCCAATGAAAACTTGAAAATTAGCACCAATCATGACATAGGACTTTGTAATTGCAAAGGACACAGGTTCACCAGAGGGCATGTCTCCCTTTTAAATGAATTTGTGGGAACAGCCTCCCAGGGGTAGGGACGGGGCTCCTGTCACTGAGCCCCATTGAGGCCTGGTCTGAATGTGCTGCCCACCACCAACACCCCTCCCCCACAACCTCCCTGCCGCCGTCTGACTTCAGTGCAACAGTTTGGGAACCATATGGCAAAGGTTGAGGTCAGACGGATAAAAACATTTCATTGTGCTGAAGAATGGTTAACAAACACTTGAATGTAAATTCTAACACATTGTGAAACTGTGGCAAACCAGGCTGAAAAGAGACTTTAGTTATGGCAGGAAATCTGTTTCTCAGCTCCACCCCACCCCTTCCAGTTCATTACAGGTATTGTGGAGAGAAAATGGGGTTTTGTGTCCTCTCTTGGCAATCTGCACCCTGCTTTTCCGCCAGATTTCTAATGACTTTTCAATGATGATTTAAGAGTTTTTGTGCCTGCAGGTTGTAAAGGGTTCCAGCTCCACGCTGCCCTCCTCTCGCGCCCCGGAGACGTGCGCGCACGCAGTCCGCTCTCAGCGGGACCGGCTCCTGCCACTGTGCCCCAGTCTCGCTTCACCGCTTGCCTCCACGTCACAATGCTCTCTGGGGTCACGGGATCAATCTAGCGGCAAGAGAGACCTCTCTAGAGTTTAAGGTCTTACGCTGGGATTGGATCCATGGCAATTTGTAAACGTCCTTGGTGGCACAGCCACCCCAACCTTCAAAAATGAAACTTCCCACCCCACCCCACCCCTCCGCAACCCCAGGCAGGAATTTGAACTGAAAACCAACTTTCTCTCTCAAGCCAGCAGCTGCCACTCAGAACACATGTGCGCGTGCGCGCGCACACACACACAATGGGGCAGTCCCAGTTGAAAAATCCTGAAAGCCTCTGCCCTCTCCCTTGAGGCCCAGAGCCGGAAAGCGCAGGGGTTTGCGGAAGCACCCGGGGACATGAAGGCTTTGGGCAGCAGGACCCTCGTAGGATGAGCTGGGAGCACCTAAACTGACTCTAGAGCTCACTGAGCGACCTCTTCCTCAGCCAGACACCCCCCACTGCCCTCCCTCTGGCCGCTATTCTTCCCTGCTTTGCCAGAAGGGGGCAGGGGCAGGGCCACCTCTAACCTTTAAGGGACTCATGTCCAAATCAGAAAGAGCATTTCTCCCCAAGTCCACCTGGGCAATCTCACTCCCTACCACGGCGCATGGTTGGCCAGCAGCACGAACTGGTTGTCAGTCCCCCCTCATCCCCTTGGCCTGTACCCACCACAGGCACCCATGCAGTGCGCTCCTCCCTTCTCTGCTACCTGCTTGTCTTCTGGAGAATACCTTCTCTCTGGTGCCAGAATGCCTGCTCTCCCGCCCCCTCCAGCAGCTCCTGGATACTGCAGGGTGTGGAAATGGAGACACCAGTGCTCCACCAAGCCTTTTCATTGGCACCTCAGGCTAACCTGGAGTCACTGGGCCCTAATAGGCCCATAGTCCATATTATACTCCATAGAATGTCTGAAAGAGGAAATTCGAGCCTTGGTTTTTCCAACCAAAAATAGGAATGCTAAAAAAATCACCATCTTTTTCATTTTTCTCTTGCTTTTCTGGAAATGACACACTTGCACCTGTCATTTTTTCTCTGAGCACACACATCTTGACACCCACCAGCGACAGTTCTCTACATCCCCAGGGCCTGCTACATAACAGTGCATTTACTGATGAATTAAAATAATGGAGGACAGCAAGATAATCGGTATTTATCACTTGCCCATTGTTTACAGCAGTCTACTGGGCATTTGTCTGTTCTTTGTTGAGTTGAATACCTTTGCTACAATTAACTCACGGGTCTGGTAATTTCTAAAATCAAATTTCTTTTGAAAAATTCCCCACTCAGTGATCTAAAATGTCCTTTAAATATCATGCAAATAGCATACGTTTCTATAGATATAAGATAAGAAAAAGAATACACTGGCCATGCCCAATGTCGCAAATAAAATGGGTACGATTCCATTGAGAAAAGAACCCACACTCTCCTGGGGAAGGATGTGATAATGAATAGGTTTGATGACATCAACATCAAGGTTCCTTTGCCCCAGTCTTTTGGCTCCCTTTAGTCAGGCAAACTTGGTAATTACCTGAAGACATTTTGCTTTCTATTTCCTACACACAAAAGGAAGGAGTTGGGTGATAGAAATTGATTGGAGTTGTTTTCTCTTCCCGGGAGCCTTCAAATTCTCTTATATTATCTGGAAGTGAAAAAGGGGGTGGGAAGGATCCTATGAACGCGCAGTCAAAACTGCGAAGTTGAAATCTTCTACCTTCAAAACCTTTAAGATGAGTTCTTTGAAGACCTACATCAGATATCAGCATTTACTGTAGGGATTTCTGAACTTCCCAGCACATCTTGTGAGTTTCCCAACCAATCATTTTAAATTGGTCAACAAAGAAAAAAAAAAAAAAAGAAGAAGAAGAACCCTAGGCTCCTGAGGTTGCTAGTGACTAGGCACACAGAGATGTGTGAGGCACTAAGTGGTATGAGTGGGGCTGGGCCAGGCAGAGGAACACAGCACACGAAGCTGCATTCAGGGCCAAATTATTTATGAGAAAGCTTATGAAATGGCTCTTTTCCATCTTGTTAATAATATTTGAATAGAAATGGAAACTTTTCAGCTTTTCAAAAAGCAGCCTGGGACCTTCCTCCACCCCTCCTGGATTCTCCCCTGACTCACCTCCTCACCGCCCCCCCATCAATGATTGATAGCCAAGGAATAGGCGCTGTGACAGTCTCTTTCTTTGCTTTCTTAGCCTCTTTTTCCTCCTTTCTTCCCCACCAGGCGTTAAAAATAGGCAAAAGGCAGTGGGAGGGAGCGACGGGCCTTTCCACTGCAAGCCCCGGAAAGAAAGCTCCCTCAGCAGGGAGTGGGGAATTGAAGCATCCGTCAAGAGCACTTTGGAAGTGTTTGCCCTGGCCTCCCAGGGGGGCTCCACTGATCCCTGCACCTCGTTCCCCTCGTGTGCCTTGGCTGAGCCCCAAGGTCTTATCCGGTTCTCCTTCCCTGTCCACACACTGCCAGCCTGCTGCCTCCTTCCCATTCTCCATGCTAACTGAAGGAGAGTGAAGCAGGACAGAGGGAGGAAGGCACAGGAGAGGCTGGGCAGGGCTGAGTGTGCTCTGAGGGCTCGCTGGGGCTTTCACAGAGAGCTGGGAACTGGGGACAGGCGCCAGCTAGACTGCCACGGCTCCTTGAGGCTGTGCTAATATTATTGCTGCCTGTAATTAAAATACAGGCCTGCTATAAAAAGAACTTTTCATTTAAAGGTTTGATAGAGATGCATTAAAGATCCCTATACATGAATGAATTCATAATGGCCAAATGACATATTTATGCCACGTACTTCGTTATGCCTTAGCAAACTCCATGATTCTAATTTATTTGCTGGTAAAACACCATCCCTGCTGATGTGCTCTGCTGAGTATACTTCTGTCAAATACCTAGTCAATAAACAGACAACATGACATATAAATAACAAAGCCCATTGTGGGCCACAGCTGTGGAGTTCACCTTCCTGGTGACAAAACCCTGAGCTGCTGGACCTCGCCCCACAACTTGCTCTGTGGGAGCATCTCCTGGAAAGACAGCAGGCCTCTCCCTTCCCCCCATCAGTCTCTTAGCAACCTAATTCAACCCTGAGGCCACTGGCTTCACTTTCAGTTGACTTTGTGTATCCCTATAACCCGACTTCCTTCAGGTTCAGGGACTCCGAGAACACACTCACCAGAACCACCACTGAGCCTCTATGACGACTGCCTGCAAGATTTCCTCATGTTTCTGACTCCATACACCGTCGGCAGGCATCTTCTCAGTTCTAAACACCTACCAGCAGAGCTAGTGACCATAGCTACTGCCACCGTTCACTGAACATTTACCATGGGTCAGAGGCTTAGGAGACCTCACTCCTGTGCCTTGGATAAGGCTTTAAATATCCATAGCTCCCCTGTGTTGATTAGAAAATGGCGCATTGAGAAATTGGAGTATCTTGCCCAAAGTTGTGCAGCAGGATGGTGGCAGACACAGGACTTGGAACCCAGGTCTATCTCCAAAGCCCACTCCCTTTATGGCACATTATGCTTTCTCTAAGAGTAACGCTCAATGGAGAAGAAGAATAATTAATACTTTCCTGTGCTCTGTGCAACTTTTAAGTGCTTTATGTATACTTACTAATCTAATTAATGATGTAGGGTTATTATCCCCATCCCACAGATGAAAAAGAAGCACAGAGCATGAGTAATTTTCCTAGCTGAGTCACACAGCTGGTTAATGGTGATATCAGGATTTGAACCCATGACATTTCTCCACAGACTGCACTCTGGATCAATATTTTGCTCATCCTGCAGGCTACGAATCAGACCATGAGGGCACTTCTCTTGAGAATCCAGTGGCTTCTTCCAGAATTGAGAATTGGGGTCTGGCGGGGGGGGAGGGTGGAGAGAGCAGAAAGAGGTGCTCAGAGATATATGGGAAAGCATGCTCTGCATATGTGTAAAGAGTAGTCCTGGAACCTTCTTAGAATTTCTTCTCTCTACCCACCAGCTCTTTTCCACATAACCTCTTGCTTCTTCCCTTTTCTTTTTCCTACTACCTGGAGTTGGGCCAGATTTCACAGGTTAAAGACACAGTCCTCTGTCCTTACACCAGGAACCAGCTAAAGTTCAAGGATCTATAGGCTACACTCACTTCTGACCCACTCGCTACAAATTGGGGCATTCCTACCACTCCCTCAGGTTCAATAATTCACTAGAATGACTCACAGAACTCAGGAAAGTGCCATACTGATTATTAGAGTTTTATTATAGCAAAAAGATGCAAATCAGAACCAATCAAAGGGGGGCGCCTGTGTGGCTCAGTGGGTTGGGCCTCTGCCTTCAGCTCGGGTCATGATCTCAGGGGCCTGGGATGAGCCCTGCATCGGGCTCTCTGCTCGGCGGGGAGCCTGCTCCCCCCCCCAACCTGCCTCTCTGCCTACTTGTGTTCTCTCTCTCTGTCGAATAAATAAAATCTTAAAAATACCCAATCAAAGGTAGGGACCTATAGTGTGACATCTGGGAGATTCCTGAATATGAAGCTTCCATCCTCCTCAGGGATTGTCTCCCTCCCATCTACTATGGCAATATGAAAAAATATCAAAATATCACCCAAGCTTCGGTATCCAGAGTTTTTATTGGGGTCATCACGTTTCAGCAGATTAACTGAATCATTGAACTCAATTTCCAGCCAGCCTTGTCTTCCCAGAGGTTGGGCTGATATCACTGGCCCAAAACCCCGAACCTGTCGTCACAAGGTTGGTCTTGCTGCCATAGTCAGCCCACATCCTGAGTGACATCCTGAGTGACCTCATTATCAAAAATTATTAGGTGTAGTTGAAGGAACCCATCAAGAGTAACAAAGACACTCCTATCACTTGGGAAACTCCAGTGGTTTAGACACCACCTCCCAGGAACCAGGTAAAGAGCCACCCACATTCTTTATTTCACACCTATAAAGCAAAATTGGGGAAACAAACACCTTTCTACAAATCGTGTGATCACATGCTGAAAACAAAGTCAAAATGAGAAGCCAGCATAGATTCAATTTAATGACTACTAGAGTCAATCCAACTTTTTAGATCATCTTAATGAAATTAGAAGGCTCCTGCAGCAATCTAATCAGCTTCTCAGATAGATATTAACCATCAGATGACTGACTCTAATGTGGTTTGATCGAGTTATTTAGCATGCATACACTTTGTTGGGGTGTGAACCCTGGAGAGACTGTGAGAGATTCTAACCATTAATCTTTGCCAGTGGAATCTTCCCAACTTCTCTGGGGAGGAAATGAGATGACAAAGAAGCTGGAAAGAAGATGTAAGGTCAAGTAATCCAACACCCTCATTTTACAGTTGGAGAAAATGAGGACAAATGTCTCAAGGAGTCCAGCCAACAAATTGTAGGATGCTGGGCAGTTCCTCTCCATTCGCGATTTATTTCTCAAGAGTTTCCTCTTCAGCTCCCATCCTTGAAAAAGCCGATATACCTCAAAGAGCGAACATATTAAGAAAGTGCAACAAATCAGGCCACCTCTTGGAGCCTCCATTCCCTAATCTTCAAACAGCCTAATCTTCAGACTGGGGGCCCCTGGATCCAGACACCCCCACCCCGAGGCAGACAGGTAACAAAACTGATTGAAGCAGGCAGTTGGAAAACAATTAACAGTGGTGGGGCTGGGAAGAACTGGAAAATGGAAAGCCTTCATGTCTGAATTGAAGAAATACCCCAGCTCTTTGGCACAGGGTCCACAGTCTCTGACCTGGATGACCTCCCAGGTGCCTCCCAGCTTTCTGAATCTATTCTTCCATATTTTCTTTAGCACAGTGTTTGTCAGACTTATTTCCTCTATGGCAGTCAGTCATGCCCAGAGAATCAAGGGAGTGGGCTCAGGGGGGAAGGAAGGGAAAGTTCTAAACCGGAGGATACAGTCCCAACAGAGCAGCTGCGGGAACATGAGCAGCCCAACAGGAGAAAGAGTGAAGTGAGAGAGGAGAGGAAGACACGGTTTCCAAATTTCACAGTTGGCCCGAGGTGGTCCGTAAGTGAATTACCTGTGCAAACTCAGGCCACTGTCCAGGAGCCTCGCATGCACGGCGGGAATGGGGCCCCTAGAATTACGCGGCTCACAGCTCACACAGCAGTAGGCAGCAGCCCCCAGTGGCCTGGCCTTTCAAAAAAGAAGTTCTGGAGACCTCCAGACTCCAGAAGAAATGCTCAGCTGCTCCCAGGCCTATTGCAATGATTAACCCAATTTTGCTGCTTCCTGAACCACCCACTTTTCCTTCTACTAAACCTCTCTGCCCTACAGGTATTTGACATGTGGTCTATTTTAGCAAGAAAAGGTTCAAGAGCAAAAGAAGGCTCACTGACACACACATGCACACACACACACACAAGCACACACACCCTCCTGAGCAAGCTTAGCATTGATGATAAAAACCTCTGTTCTCCTGAGGATTTCTCTTTGCCTCTTCTGAGGTGTCTGGCCCTGGGTATACTGAGTGGGAAGGCATAGGCAGGGGCTGCCCCCTCCTTGAACCCTCCTCAAGCCTGATTTGCATAAGTTCCAGTCTCTTGGCCCAGCTTCTGTCCCTTCTCCAAGATGTGCCACCATCCCCAGAACATCGCGTCCTCCACAGCCCGCTCCCGGGCCCTCAAGCATTGACGGTTTCTCCCCAGAGCAAGGCAGAGCCTGGGAGGAGAGCAACTTTCCAAGGAGTCGCACCTTCCTCCCTCCACGAGGGAGCAGGGCTTCTCCCTCCGCAGCTGCCAACACTCCTAATGTTATTGTGCGAGGGAGGCCCCCAAGACAGCTCCGGCAGGAGTGAATTCATAATTGCTGGCAACGGAGCTCCTGCAGCAACCCCTTCCACCCCTCAGGGACTATTTGCCCTTCTTCAGAGAGTCCTCCGCAACTGCTTTGCAGACGAACTACAGTGTGAACAAGAAGCTTGGAAGCACTGTGTATTCTTAAGACTCCCCTCATTTTCAGCAAAGCTCAGGGCCGGGTGTCAGGACACAGGCGTTCTTGGCTGGCTCAGCCACCCACTGGGAGTTTAACCTTGAGCAGGTCAGAGGCCCTCTGCGTCTTGCTTCCTTATCCGTACATTTCTAGGTCGAACAACCCAAGATGTTGTGAGCATGACCCTTCACCATGTCCAGACCCCGCTGCATGAGCCGAAATTTCAGCCATCCCCCTGCAGCCGAGACACGCGCCTGGGTCATCGCCGGGGGCTCCTGCAGGCTACAACAGCTCCTTTACAGGCAAGCCCCCCTGGGGACACACGAACCAACCAACCAAAAGCCCCATCTCCACACCCGCCTTCCTCTCTTCCTAATTTGTCTCAAGCCACAGGGCCTCATCTCTGTACCCCACCTGGTCACTTCTCTTTGAGGCATAGTTGGGCTCATGCCAAGACCTTGCTCCTTCCAGGGCCTGAAGCAAGAAAAAGATCTTGGTGCCTACCCACCTAGTTCCATAAATAATTCAAAATAAATTTCCATTTTGGAAAGCAGCCAAAATATATGCTAAAATTCTAATTGTTCTTCTTTTTTTTTTTTTTTTTCCAAAAGTTTCTGATCACCCTTGTTTAAAACAGTTCATCAAGGCTCCAACTCTCCTGATCCATCTTACGGATCCATGCCCGATCGGTGGTGTCCCATGACCTCGTTTGATGAAAGCATGCCCGAGAACCTCTGCTCTTCGGCTCCCCTGCACCGCTGCGTGGACCAAATGCAGACACCTGACCAGCCAAGCCAATCATAATGTTGACAGAGAAAAAGTCCAAAGTTAGAGACCAAAACCACGATAGCCCAACAGAGTTAGGAGCTTAAGCCATAAGGTCCGAGCCGGAGCGCTTGAAGTGGTAATGACGGCCAAGGGCAAGGCAAGTTACAAGGGCTTGCAGAGGAAGGCAGGCTAGAGAGGAGAGAGCAGATGTGCAGACAAGAGACCATGTGGCTCAGGAGAGAAAAGCCGTCAGTGCTGACAGCTTGTGGGTTCCTGGTTCTGGAAACTCGGCTGCAGTTCCTGGTATTAAATTCCCTGAGAGTCTCCTGAATGCTGACAGTGAATTCCCCCTCTTGCTAATCTTGCTCCCCCAACATGTGGGCTGTGGTACAGCAGCAACAGGAGCACCTGGGAATTTTTAGAAATGCAGAATCTCTTGGCCAACCCCAGAGGTACCGAATCTGAGCTACTCTAACTGAATGTGCATTTGAAAGAGATCCTGGGTGATCCCGTGATTCCTGCACACAAAGGGCTACTGTGGTGGGAGTTTTTCTTTCTATTAAGACACCCTGCTCCCTCTGTGCCCCTCCCCCCCCAGCCCAGCCAGACCCCCAGGGTGGAGGGGGCGCCCAGAGTCCCTGCTACCCAGCCTCCTGCTGTAGCCTCTGAGCCCTGGCACACTCCACACCCCCTCCTCAGCTCAGCACCTGCGCCCTGACACCTGACAAATCCAGCAAGGAGTGCATTAATCATTGCTAGCAACGAAGGCCCTGCAGCCAAGCAGCTCCTCCTCTCGGGAGGACAATCTGCCCTTCCTCGCAAAGCCTGCCCCAGCTGTCGGCTCACCGACTCCCTGGTGCTGCCTGCTGCCCCATTTCCACGCTCCAAGCTGCAGAGACTCTCCAGTTACAACTCAGGTGGTGTATCCAGCCTGCCTTGGCTTGCTTGACGGCCCATTTTTGTCCCCAGGCTGGTTTCCCCCATCCCTGTGGCCCAGTGTCCCCCTCGTCAACCCACAGGTCTCGAGACCTGCCTGCCAGTGGCCTGCCCCAGTGACAGCCACAGGATCAGCAACCTCAGCAAAGCAAAGTCTGCCAGCCCCTGACTGGTACCCAAGAAACAAAGACTCAAAGCTCCACCTTCTCTGTCAGCGTCACAGGTTCCAAGATTGAGTACGAAAGACTCCAGACTGACACGAACCCTCCTATGTGCAGGGACATCAGAGCACGGTGCCACAAAGTCACGCCCACACAGCAGGCAATGTGCTTGGGTGGGCCACGGAAGGCTAGGCTGCTCAACAGGTAGGACTTGGTGCTATCTGGAGGCTCAGGGACAGAGACCATAATCCTGGTGTTCCGCCTGGGATCCCTGCCTCAAACTAGCCCACCAACACATATTCAAGCGTGGTAGGAGTCTTCCTGAAAACCACATCATCATGATTGCCTGCGTCTTTCATTGCATTTAGAATCCATGAAGTCTTCCTGTGCCCTTTTTCCATGAAGCCTCCAGAGAGTTCAAAGTCACTCTAAAGGTGAGTTGTGTGGACATGATCATTCCCCAAATGAGAAAGCAGGGCTTGCAGGGCTAAGTGTTCTACCCAAGGTCACACCAGTCATGGTGGAGTTCACCCTCAGGGGAAGATTTTCTGGCCCTGCTCGCCCTGTTCTAGTGCTCTAGTGACCCAGGAAGCCAAATTTCTTGAAAGAGTTGTCTTTTCTTGCGCTGTCTCTAATTTCCCACCTGTCAATTCCTTCTCAACATGTTCCCGTCGTCTTCTCTCATCTTGCCACAAAAGTAGCTCTCAAAATTATCAATGACCTCTGTCGCAGGTTGGTTCGTGTTCCCCCAAAAGATGTGTTCACTCCCAGTACCTGTGACTATGCCCTTATCTGGAAATGGGTTCTTTGCAGATGTAATTAAGTTATGATGAGGCCATACTGGATTCGGGTGAGCCCTGTGTCTACTATCCTTATAAGAAGAAGGCCCACAGGGGAGAAGGCCCCTCATGAAGATGGATGCAGAGGTTGGGGTGATGCACCTACAAGCTAAGGAAGGCCAGAAACTGTTGCCACTACCAGACACTAGGAAAAGACAAGGAACCATCCTCCCTTAGAGCCTTCAGAGAGAACCTGGCCCGGCTGATAGCTTGATTTCAGACTCTGAGCCTCAAGTAATGTGAAATGATCCATTTCTATTGTTTTAAACCACCCAGTTTGTGGTCTGTTAGGGCAGCCCCAGGAGATGAATACCATCTCCATGTTGTTGAATCCCGAGGACAGTTTCTCATATCATTTGACATCTCAGCCACTTACGGCTCTGGTAGTCATACGTCTCCCACCAGCAGATTCTCTCGTGGACACTGCCCTCACACTCTCTTAGTTTCCATGCCCTGGTCACTTTCTTCTCAGTCACCTTTCTTTATAGACTTCCCTCCTCTATCCAGCCATTGTGCATTGGAGTTCATTAGGGCTACGTCAGTCTCCAGCCCTCTTGCTTTCTTACTCCATACTTTCCCCCAAAGCAATTCCCCCCAGGCCACCAATTCATTCTCCACCTATTCACCAATGATTCTGACAATCAGCATCCAGCCCTCCCCTTTGAGCACAATTTCATGTACAACTGCCTATTTGGTTCTTTCAAAAGCCCATCACACTTAGGATGCCAAAGGCAGTACTTGTCATCATCCCCATCCATCCAGCTGGGTCTGACAGAAAGCTGAGAGTCATCCTCAATCGTCTCCCCCTCACTTCACCCTTGGCCAATTTCTTATGAGCTCTTGATTAACTTCAAAAATATTTTACCTCTCCAATGAGTCCTTTCCGCCATTACCATGGCCACCATGCCAAGTACAAGCTCATGGTATCTCTCACTTGGACCAGAGGGACTGCTTCTGTGGGCTGTCCCCTGCCCCTTTGGCTTCTCTCCTGCCATTCCCAGCCAGTAGCCACAGCAATCTCAAAATACAAATCTTACCATGTCTCTGTCCTGATTAAAATACAAATCTTACTATGTCTCATCCCACAGTTCTTAAGATAAAGAGCAAAATTCCTATAAGGAACTCCAGCACCTTATCAATTTGAGAAGTTAATTAACTTCTCCATTTCCGTTTCCTCTTCTATGAAACAGATGTAAGAAGAGCACATTATCTCATAGGTTTATCAGAAAGAGTAAATGAATTGATACATATGAAGTACTTAGTCTGATGCCTGGAATATACTAAATTTTAGGTAAAAACATCAATATTGTTATTATTATTAGACAATCATTATCAATATTTCTAACCTTACACTGCAACATGCTTCCCCCCTTGTTCTCCTCATTCAGACACATTGGCCTTCTTCCCTATCCTCGACCATGCTGTGTCTCCACCTGCCACAGGGCCTTAGCACATACTTAGGATATACCTACTATATCTTCCACCTCAATGCCAAGTTACCTCCTACTCAACTTGCAAATTTCATCTGAAATATCATGGCTTCAAGGAGGCTTCCCTGACCTTCCAGAACAGAACTAGACTCCCCATCATTACATGTTCTCTTTGTTACATTTACCCTCTTGTGATTACACTTGTATTTAAGCGACCACCTTATTAACCTATGCCTCTTCAGCTAAGCTGAAAGCTTTGGGAGTGCAGGGCTCATACCTAGTTTTCTTACCATTTATCCCTTGTGCCTAGCACAGTGACCCACATCAATCCTCAAGGAATGTTTGCTGCAGGTATAAATGAATACCATCCATCCAGCTCACTCTCTCCAGCAAATCTCTCCTTCTTTACGTCTCCCTCTGGTCCATCGTGCTGAAATTGCTCCAAGGATAAACTGGAAGAACCACGCAGGTGGAGTCTTTGTGAGTGACGCTGCCCTGTTCCAAGCAACAGGAAAGTAAACGTTCTCTGTTCTGTTCTTTCTCTGTGGGCAGCCCATTTTAGAGGCATTAAAGCCATCTATCAGGCTGTTTATCACAACACATCCAGATGCTCTGCGTAATAAAGCCATTCACAATACACAGTCATCCCATTTCAGGAAGATGCTCCTAGTTGAGTCTTCCCAGGGGATCTTGCAGATGAAGAGAGACACCCGTCTGTCTGGGGGGGGGGCTGTTGTCTGCAGAGCTCTCTTTCAGCCTGGTGGCATATGTCATGGGACCTGCCTTCAAAGCCTGCAGGTAGCAGACCTTGAAATGGAGCCTTGTCCAATCAGGCTGACAGCAAGTTCTGCATTGGTTCAGGGTATTAGAAAATGCCAAGCTCAGGCTGATTTTTGAGGAGAGCTGCCTGTTCAAAATAAAGACGGTTTTGTGGGGGCCTCCCCCTCTGCAGTTGAATAATATTAAACTTTGCAAAGAAAGGTCTCGTCTGAAAACAAAATCAGGATCCAAAAAAGAAACGGGGAAAAAAAAAAAAAAAAAGAGGTTTCAGTCTCCTGGATCAATGAGCCAAGCCTAGCAAGATGAAGTTTAATAAGAATTAGTTTAAGGTTTCCCACTTCGGTTCAGAAAGCCAACTGAAGAACTGAAAGCAGTACAGGGTGCTGGGGATGAGCCGTGGCAGCCGCTGGTGTGACACTCTGCTCAAGAGAAGTCATCAGTGTGATGTGGCTGCCAAATAGGTTTAAGCAGTGTTAACGGAAGGATGGGACTAGTAAGTCAGAAACGACTGTCCTACTGTTCTGGTCACAGCACACCCAGAATACTGCTTTCCATATGGAGCACAGAATGTAAATTTCACAGAGCAAGTCAAACTGAACAGCATCACCAGGCAGGTAAGGAGGGGCAATTTCCAGGAAGAGTCAAGCACCAGATAACAGTGTGAAGGTCAAGGAGCCAGAACCATTTGGCCTAGAGAGCCAGTACCTGGAAGGCAGAGACCTAACAGCATTCAAAAATTTTGGCAGGTGGAGAAAACACTAGTCATTCTATGCAACCCCTTGCGATGTCCCTAGGACTACAGGGGAAAATACAGAGTGAAGCATGTTTGGCTTAGTATTAAGAACATCAGTGTTGGTGTTGCTCTGTCTTTTACTCTTAAATTATACAACGAACACACGTATATTGTTGAAGAAAACTTTAAGCAGTGCAGACATACAGAGAACACAAAGTAACCCCCTTAATTTCCCATATACCCAGATTTTACTCTCTCCCTCCATGAGGAGCCACATGTGCTTTTAGTGCATACTCTTTCAAGCCCAGTGCAAAATGCACTTATACACACACACACACACACACACACACACATACAGTTTGGGTTTGGAGTTTCTCCGCATCAATGAGACCATACTTTATCCACTGGGGAAAGCTTGCAGAGCATCGAGCTATCCAGGGAGATGATGGGCTGTCTCCAGAGAGAATAAGAACCGCCTCTAGTAGAGATGTTCAGAGAATGGACAGTTACTAATTAGGGTTCTTACAGAGGGAATTTGAGCACTGGAAGATCCTTAGCTCTCTCAAACTTTAGCTGATGAAGAATCACAGAGGGTGGCTTTTTGAAAATTCAGATTCCTAGTCCCAAACCCAGAGAATCTGACATAGTAGGTCTCTGGGGCCATGAATCCACATTTTCCTCAAGCATTCCGGGTCACGCTAATGCAAATGGTCAATGGCTCGCACGTTAGAAAACACTGAAACACACAGACCACTTGACCTTAGGATTCTCTCTGTCCCTGGCTCTCAACTTGAACTGGACCACATTGGAAAGTCCTTCCCCTGAGGACCTGTTTGCAGTCAGGAGAAAACTGTGATGTCCCATAACTAACTAGCTGCCTTTGCCTCCCTTTCCCAGCTGCCCTGAGCCCAGCGCCCTGCCCTTGTCCCCATTCTGGAAAGCGGACAGATTCCTCCAGGGGGACTCAGCATGGAGTAAACATCTAGCTTAGGAAGCAGAACAAGGGACACAACAAATCTGTAGTCCACAAGCCTCACCCCTACCTCAGGGGCCAGTCTTGAGAAGGGCAGAGATTCTGCCCTGCCCCAGGCTTCTCAAGGACAGCAGAGCAGGCTGGGACCCAAGAGAGGACAAGATCCCATGCAGCCAGCCATCCATCCCACGTGCTTCTGGGCTCCCCACAAGCCCTGGCAGGTGGAGGCCGGGAAGGTGTGGAGGATTTGAAGTCACAATGACTTCGGGCATTCACATTATTCAGTGAGTGGGGCCACAGCTATTTAACACCCTGCAATTCAAGAGAGGAAACTGCACAAAGCAAACGGGTCCCTCTCCCCCAAATGCCAAAATGACTTACCCTTCCTCTCCGTGCACCCCGCCAACTATGCTACTGGTGTCAAAGTGAGCTATACTCCTTCCCTTTGTCTCCAGCTAATCACACTGACATCTGCACTAAGACAACTGGAGCTAGAGGATATTGGGGGAGAGAGCACGGATCTCGGCGGAAACATAGGCAAAGCGCATGGCCGCCAGCAAAGTAAGGTTCCAGGCCATCCCCAGCTAATCTGGCCCCAGACATGAGCAATCCCCTCTTGCCCAGACAGATATTTTCTACCAAGGTTTCAGCTCCTAATGAGGAACTGCCCTCCGAGCGACACAAAGGCGGCTTGTTTCTGGGCCCTCTCTCCAGAGGGCTCACGCACAAAGAGGCTTTTTCTCACCTCAAGGTGCTCTTGGCTGGTTCGACAGAAGTGCTATGCACAACAGGACCATGTCCTCAAATGGCTGAGGCTATTTGCTTTGTCAACTGACAAATGTCATTTATCATTTGAGACAGAGATTGGATATTGGAGCCTCTGGCTGGTGAAAGCTGTTGAATATTTTTTTTCAGGATGGCTTAGCAGAAACTTGGCAAACTGAAATGTTTTCTTGTGCTGTGGATTTAAAGACACAGTCTTCCTCTATAGAAAAATGTCTGCCGGACTTTATGAGATGGCTAAAACCTGCAGTCCGTTCAAAAGCATGGAGCACGTACTCATGCCCTCTCTTCTTTGGGTATTTTACAAGTATTTCTTCTGCCTCTCCTGGTGTTTTGTGGATTGCATCCTCCCAGATGGAAATCAAGCCTCTTCCTTCTGGTCCGACCACAGCACCTAGGACAGCGCTGGGATCATCCAGCACTGATACAGACGGGTCCACGCGCTGCTTACCGACTGCCCACCACCAGATGCATTTCTGTCTCCTCATCTCTTTTACTCATTCTGATCCCATCATGCAAACGGTCTTCCTCACCCCTAACCTGAACCACAGGACACAATCCAAGACCTCCCTCAAGATGACTTCTCTTGAGTCAATTCTGATCTTTCTCCTACGTGGCATCTCCCCGTGTTTGTACAGAACAGCTCAGAAGGATGCATTGGCTTCTGGCTGTGTATATTCAACTAGCCTACTGGTTTCCTGAGACCGGACATGACATCTTCTGCAGCCTCTTTGTCCCCAGTTGAAACCCCCCAGTTCTGGGCTGAGTCCTTCCCCCCATGATCACACAACTAACAATCAATAGTCCCCAGACCCAAACACAGGTGTTCCAATTCCAAATCCAATCATCTTCCCACAAAAACCAGCCCTCTTACCGATCCATGATAATCTCAAAGAAGGCTGATTTTGATATTACTAAATTCATAAGGGTCAAAAATACAACTTTAGCTACTTTGCAGGCTACGTTTCGTTATTAATAATGCTCTGAGTGACTAATTTAGAACTTATTATTTTGAACCATGAACAACTGCATATATTTCACTATTTAGGAGAGCAAGTTATATGCCTCCCTAATTAGTATTTTAAAATTTGTTTACAGCTTTTACGGTAGCAGGCTCTTCAATAGTGACTCTTCCTTAAGGCTTTCCAAGTCTTTGCACATTATGGTTGCTCTACTTGCCCCTAAGGATTTTCAAGCTCTCTATCCTTTATTTCATTTACATCATCTTCCTGGGACAGGAACACAATACAGTAACAGCTACCATTTATTGAGCACGTACTATGTGCCGGGCATTGTGCAAACCACTTCACATGCATTATCTTATTTAATTTTCCCAAGAACCTGTGTGCAAAGTTCTATTAATATTCCCTTTAAAGAAAAGACAACCAAGCCTCCGAGACTATAAGTAAAATTCTCAAGGTTATCAAATGCAGTAAATTCAGAACTGAAACCCAGGGTTTGTTGGACTCCAAAGCCCTAATCAGTAGCTACGTTGTTGAAATGACTCCAACTGGAAGCTTAAGGATCTGGATTCTACATGAGACACTGCCAAAGCTGTCTGAGTTCAGGGTATAGAGAAAAGTGGCAGTGGAGCTTGTAAGGTGAGCAGACATTTGTAGCAGAGGAAAAAACACTGAGCAAACAGGAGAGCATCTTCAAGGCTTGGAGAGGCGTGAAATGTGAAAGTGCTCAGGATGACAAACCACTGAGGCTCTACAAAGGTATAAACTAAGGTGGCAAAAACATTTACAGGGGACCGTCCCCAAATGTTTTCTGGGCATGCCTGGAAAGCATGAAGAAACCAAGATGCAGCAAAAACCCTCAAGAGTGACTGAATCTGACAAAGCCCCAGGGTCCCCCGGTAGCACCAGGCTTCAGATGTCCCAGAATTGTGAGCTGGTGACCTGAGTTCCATTGGGCAGAGGCCACGCCAGAAAAGCAAGTCTGTGTCAGTGTCTGACCTGCCTCTGGTAATGGCATCCTCCTTCGTTTGGGGAACTCTCTCTCCTAATGTATTTCTATTTGGTTGCCCATTACTGGAATCCTCCTCCTGCATACCGGGGTGTTCAAGTGTTCCAAGGAAGGCGATCACAGCCCCTCTGTAGGGAATCTGAATCTTTGACAAACAGGGGAGCCAAGAGGCGGTAGCTGCCATCCAACGATCACATTCTGGAGTGTTAGTCCAACTGCTGAGGTACCCAGAAATGCGCTGGCATCTTTGCCCTGCCTGAGGCCTACTGGTTCAGCTACTACTCTTTGCAAGCTACACTGAAGCCTTCCAAGAATGTGTTTTTGCTTGAGTTAGTTAAAGTCTGTTGCTGGAAGTCGAATAATTTTAATACTCACTGACAGAGGAAATAGGGACCTAAGAATGTCCTGTGTGGTCTTCAATGGATCCCACGTCAAGCCCAAGATGACCACCGTCTGGAAAGTTGTATCCGGCAGTCTAATAATTGCCTGGACTCCGAGAGAACTCTCTTGGAAATACTTGTATATCCAGCAAAACTTACCACAACATCTAGAACTAGGTACTATCTTCTCCGTAACATTTCACTCAATACTGGTGAAGTAGAAATGGTGACTTCCTCCCCACACACACTGGCAGTCTTCACGCACTACTGCGTCTTCACTCCCTCCAGCTCCATCCCCGCCACGATCCATGTAATCCCTCCAAATACTACAGCCTAAAATTAAGGGGTCAAGATATCTTTCCTCAGGAGTGCCTGGGTGGCTCAGTCATTAAGCATCTGCCTTCGGCTCAGGTCATGATCCCAGGGTCCTGGGATCAAGCCCCACATCGAGCTCCCCTGCTCTGCAGGAAGCCTGCTTCTCCCTCTCCACTCCTTCTGCTGTGTTCCCTCTCTCACTGTGTCTCTCTCTGCCAAATAAATAAATAAATTTTTTTAAAAGATATCTTTCCTCAAAAGTCAACAGGAAGAGGTCATACACAATGCCAATCCTTACAATCCTGCAAAGTAGATATAATTGCCACCCATGTTCTCTGATGGAACTGAAGCACAAAGAAACATTAATCCAGAGAGTAATTTGCACAGCTGGTGGCTGCCAAGGTCCACCTGGGCTCTTTTGCTACCTGTATCAGACACATCTCTGTCCCTTTGTACCTCCTCAGCCTCCCCTGTCCCCCAGATCCTCATCTTCTTGCTTCAACTCAGCCTCCACCTATGCCAACCAATTACCCAAAGCCTAATAGGTTCCTTCACATGACGCCATCAGCTACATACACCATGTCAAGGGTATCCAAGACACCCACCACCCCAAGCTAGGTAACTGTCTAGGACTCTGGCATACAGTTGTACTCATGGCTATGATTTATTACAGCAAAGGGAAAGGGTATGTGGAGAGAAGTTCAGGGGAGACCAGGCACAAGATGCCAAGAGACACCTCCCCGTGGGATCCCAAGGACTCACTCAATTCCTCTAGCAATGGGTTGTGGCAACATGTCTGAAATGTTGCTCATGGGGAAAGTTCATGAGAGACTCAGTGCTCTGTGATTTTTACTGGGCGCTGGCCATGGAGGTAACATCTGCCAGCACATACCAAAATTCCAGACTTGCGGAAGGAGAACAGGTGATCAACATAAATCTGTACATAAAGGTCTAGGCACAATGACGTGAACCCCTCTGAAAGCCAAGTTCCAGATTCCAGTCACGGTCCAACCTTTCCAGCAGGCCTTTTGGTGAACAGCAGTCTCAAGCCTCCAATATTTACCCTGTCCCACATATATGTGGCTTGGATACATGCCATATCACAGGGCATCAACTCTAACTTCCTCAGTGGCATTCAAGAGGGTCAGACATAAAAAAACATAAATGCAGGGAAGTTCTCTCCCCCTGGGGCTTAACTTTGACCAATGGAAGTAGGAATGGGAGGATACATCCCCTTCCCTTTTTACTCCCAAGAACAGTTCTGAGGCATGGTTTTTCTGTCTGGTTTGGCCAAAAACATCATGCATGGCTCCTGGGAGGAGCTCCTGCTGAGCAACTGGCTATGATTATTTTGCTTGTTGTCATTGTGCGTGTGTACACGCACACGCTATCACGAACCAGAGGGCATCAAAGTGATGTATCACCTTGACCTGCTTCCCATGGCTCCCGCCTCTTTCGTCTTTTCCTTCACTGTCCTAGGGTAACAATTCCCCCATATGGGATACCACATTAGCACTCAAGCTTTGTCTCAAGCTCTGATTTTTAAGGAGCTCTGCCTAACACACCACACTCTGTTGGGAATTTATTGGCACTGAGCCACTTTAGTTCCATCTTACTCTGGGAAGGACCACCCAAATAGGGTGAAATGGTCTGGATGCAAGCCTTAAAGAAAGGCAGGTTTATTCTCTAGAAGAAGTAGATAGCCATTCATTGATAGAGCCAATTACTTAGCAAACACTGAAAAAAGGCAAAGCACTAGAGCGGCCCTGGGAAGCAACAGTGAGTTGGTCAGGCATGGTCCGGGCCCTTGAGGATAGTGCAGACTGGTGGAAGAGAAAGTTGACTGAAGAGTTACAAAAACACTGTAACAAGCGCTTTGATGAAGACCAGGGTGCCACTGGGAACATGTGAAAGGAAACCTAACGTGGCTCTAGGAGATGAATAAGCCTCTTGGAGCAAATGGCGCTTAAGTGGGAGATGGAAAATGTGTAGGCATTAGCCAAGGCAAGAGCCAGGGAGAGGGGAAGGATCTGGGCTGGAGACAGGAATTTAGGAGTCTTCTCTCTGTGTAAGTAATGGGAGTCAGGGGAGTGGTTAAAAAGGGACAGAGAGAAGTGTAACTGGCATAGCTAATGCACCGAGCCCTCTCTCCCTCCTCTGAACTCCCAAGGAACTCGGAACTGCCGAAATTTCTCAAACGCCCTAACATTTATCTGGCACCTCAACTGTGAGCTAACATTTCATCTGCGTGAGTCTTCCTATCTGCAACTAGGTTGTGGTGACCTTGAGGACAAAGGGAGTAAGAGCCTTGCCTAGCTCTGGAAACAAGGTAAGTTTGAAAGTTTGACTGTCTAATTGCCCTACAGATTGATTAGAATCCTGGAAGGGGAGGCTATCTTGAGGGTTTACCTTTCTAAACCTCCTCATTTTACCCATTAAAAAAAACAAAAACAAAAACAGGAAACCCGAGAGATGAAAAATGTACTCAATGTCCTAAGGTTTATCACACTGTATTGTAATTGTCCAAGGATTGTTCTATCTCTCACACTAAACTCGAAGCCACATGAGGGCATTGTCTTTGTCTACCCTGCTTGCCCTTGTATTCCCAGAGCCTCAAACGACTTCCTGCACACAGGAACTGCCCCAGACATTTTTTTTTTTTTTTTTTTTTTTTGAGCAAGAGGATTAATAAAATGCTAGTTCAGGCAGAGCCCAGAGGAGGAAGCACATCCTGGGATCCTACCCCACGTTCACCCGCCAGGACCGAGTCTCACTCCGCTGTCACGGGCAGAACTAATCCCAGCTTCTAGAGGCTGATAATTCTCTTGCTGGAACCCCAGGCACAGAGTCCGCCCCTGGCCACTGCTCTGAGTATCAGAAGTGCCTTGAGAAAGTATTTTAGTTCAAGTACAACATCCAGCTCAGTCCGAAAACTCCGCTTGTGCTATTGATTTGTGGGGGTTTTGAAATGGAATGAGTGGCTGATTTTCTCCAAATGGCACATTTCATTCATGATGCATGATTGTAATCATGGCTGCCTGAAGCCTGCAGTCCCCAGCTCGGCAAAAGGAAAAAAAAAAAAAGACGACGAAGAAGAAATGGCTATTTTCTGGAGTGAATACACTGAAAGGGCAAGAAATCCATATTCATTTTCTTGCCTCTCGGCTGGACTCTATATTTCGCAGGCAGGTGGAACAAAAATCTTTAAATATCATGCTGATCCAGGAAATGCTTGGCAATATTTAAAGAGCTCTGCGCGCCTGCCTTGTGCCCCTCCGGTTCTCCGCAGGCAGCCCCCGCGTCACCATTGCGGCAGCTCAAGCGAGCAGGGCTCCAGACCCCGGGTTCAGATTAACTGGCGCATGACCTTTACAAAGTACCGTAGTTTATAGGAATGTTGAATTTTTCAGCAGCTAGGGAGGACGGGCACTCATGGGAAGGGAGGAATGGGAAATGACTCCGGGCTATTTAAACCTCCAAGGGGAGGAATGAACTGGGCTTCGACTTTAATTATGTCCGCTGCCCTCTGAGGCCCATCAGGAGACAATGGGCTGCTACCATTAATAACGATTCTCCTGCCCTCGCCCGCGATAAATAACTTTTAAGAAGGTCTTCAGAATATCATTTAGGTACTTCTCCTCCCTCCTCCAGCACTGACTTGCTTTTTCCTTGGCAGATGGCTGAGATCTGGGGGCTCCCGGCGCCTTGACCTCCTGCAGATGTTGGGCTGCGGGTGAAGGGCCGCTGGGGAGAGAGAAGAAAGGGCCTGAATGCGCCAGAGCACGGCAAGCCCGGGGGAGGGGTGGGCGGCTAACTGCTTTTCTATGATTGTCACTTAAGGCTCTGAGTGACCCGCCCGCAAAGAATTGTGGCCCGCAAAGAATTGTCGATTGTCGAGGGCCTTAAAGGGAGACCGATGCAAGGAGAGCAGAGTATTCCTGGGAGCCTGGTCAAATGGGCGATGAAAGGGCGATTATGGGCAGGGGCAAAGTGCCATCGTTAGGAGGCTGCAACAAACTAGACGTTGATATATTGTCCTCTCTGAGATCCTCTAATGGGCCATTATGGCTCCCCTAATGAGATTGTCATGCATGTCTCTTTATGTGGCTATTAAAGTCTTGTCTACATCTGCTGAAGTTTTCTGGGGAGATGCGTGCGGGGCAACGAGGGGGAAGGCGCTCTGGATACTCTCTCTTCTGCAGTCAGCCTTGATGCACCGGAAAAGGATCAGGTTTAGCCCGACAGCAGCAAGCAAACCTTCTGAGAGAACCGAAGGTCGGGAAGTGGCCTTGGTTCCGACGTGGGAGAGGAGGGAACAGCAGAAGACTTCACAAAGGCCACTCCCGATCAAAGGGCCTGCTTGGAATGGCCAACAAAGTGCCCCTTGTCCCATCACTTCTCTCTCACCCCAAATGGCAAAATAACACGCTCTGTGGCTCTCAGTCACTCAAAATCCCTGGTCGTCCATGTGTGGGTGGTGACCCAACCAGTTCCGTTTAATGCTACTTGACTCGGGCACAAATACTTGATTTTTTCTAAGATTGAAGGAGGAAAGATGGCAAAGAAGAGGCTCTCACACCTCGATGACTCACTCCAAGTAGGCCATGAGTTTGGGACCATTGCAGGGCCTGTGAGTGTGTGGGGGGAAGGGGGAGATCATGGCGCATAGATCTGGACCCCACTGCCACGCAAGGACCTTCAGGAAAACCCTGCCCACCAGCTCAACCTAACCTTGTTTCCTAAGAAGCCATGACCCAAGGCCCTGCCTGAGACTCTCTGCCATGACCCAGCTGTTTGGCCCTCCCTGGTTCAGCTCTGAGATGTGTGACATTTGCTGTTGGCTTCTCAGCAACAGATCTCAAGTGTACAGCTGGCTCGGTTTAAAATAAAAAGCACTTGTTTTTATGATTTTTTCCTAGAACAACCACCACCAAAGAACACATTGAAATGTAAGCAGAGTGACTTGGAATTGGTACTAAAACAGCTCAGAAGGAGGCTCTGCAATGAATGTATCAGATGTCTGGAAACTGCTCGGCAAGAGGTGTGCGAAGGAAGCCCCCTCCGCTCTAATGAGAAGACCGGGGATGGGTGAATACATTTGGATACACAATGCTACACTGTCTGGTTTGTTTTGGGAAAACAGGAGCCCCTTTCCCCTTTTTCAGGCCAAATGCAACACAATAGAGGAAAGCCACATGAATCTATTATGTCTTTATAGGGCTTTTAGCAGGAGTATGACTGTTTAACCAGGCGGTGACACGAGAAGAATTACTATTAGACACTCCAGCTGAAAGTAGAGATTTTATTGATTCCCCACACTGGCCTGCCTTTTTAGCTTTGATTGAGTGGCTTTCATGAATCCAAAAAGGTAACACTTTTGCATTGAAAGCAGCAGCAGGCAGTCCAGCCCAGACTGAAACCATCTGTCAGTCTAAAAGAAAGATGAAGGGACTTCCCAAAGTACTGCTCCTTGGGCCCCTCGACCCACAGGACCGTCCACCGCCTACCCCGGCCGGCGACCCAGTCCCCGGCGTGCGGCTCCTCAAGACCGCTGAATCTTGACAGAGGGCTTGCTTGAAGAGATAAGCAAAATACACCTTCGTATAATTAGGACGCTAATTGCACTCTGAGACAGAGTAATTATGTCCCCCTTTTTCGGAAAGCAGTTAGTTCTGTACATTCCTACTCTCCAGGTTTTTGTGATCATTATTTTTTATTGTTTCTGAGGTCTCATTTGGAAAACGATCGGATTTGTCTCTCTGTTTACTAAATATCAGACATGATGTACAAACATCTTTCAATTAGGTGTTCTGTGAGGAGCCTGCTCTCCCCATCTCTATTTTAAACGGGACTCATTTGCATTCATGGGCAAATTAGGATGCAGAAAAGCGTATAAGCAATGTGCAGGTTTACACTTCAGTGAATATTCATAAAGTACTGATTCTCCTTGCCACCATTTCCCCGCAAATGGCCCTCCCACTATGTGCGCGGTGTTTGTCATTCGGGGAACTTTTCATTTATTTTAAAGTGCCAGGTTTGAAGACGACACAAATGTATTCGGGCAGGCCCTGTAAAAGCCAGAGCCGAAAGGAAATGGTGTTTGTGTTTCACGCCACAACAGAGCACACTGGGAATCCTTGCAATTGACGATGCCGTCTCCCGTGCAGCTATAAGGGAAAAAATCCAAAGTGACAAATGGATCCGGCTGAGGCTGGAGGAGAGACAAGCCCTTGCTCTGCAACACACGGTCGCTTCTCCAGGCCTCTGCAGGGCAGGGTCTCCGAGCACAGTGCTCACAGTGCTCGCGTGCTTCCCTGGGCCCTGTCTTCACCAAGGTTAGGCCGACATGGACGGCATCAGCTGGATAACGCAGATTTTATAAATAAACCACACTCTGGCCTTTATTGTGCTGTTCGGATGATATGTGAGATAATTGCATAATCCACCTCCAAATCAAGTAAACCCCTGAGTGAAATGCACGGAATCGATATGGAAGGAGAGAGTGGGCAAAATTAAAAACAAGGCTTTATCTGCAACATCTGTACTCTGAGAATGAGGCACATTTTTAAACCAGAGCTCTGCTTCCAGTCCCTCCAGTATCTGCACTTCGCACGGAGTCATTCAAGTGGACAGCAGGACTGGGGCAGGGCCAGCCTGTGGGAGAGGGGGAAGGAGAACCCCATATGCAGGCAGAGCCCTGAATCCTGAGAACAAAGACTGTGGGGCCACTAGGCAGACCTTCCTACTCCCGCTTCCTCCCAGAAGGGGAATGCTGAGTAAAAGCTTCCACAAATACGACCCTGGTTTTGATGCTTACAGCTTCGACCCTGCTCAGAAGGAATTTAAGAATCTAAGCAGAAAAACTATTAAAAATAGAAATCAGAAAGGGAAAGAGCTACGGGACCTAAGACCACAGGGGTTGGTGAGAGGCTCTGGGCCATCGGCCCCACTGGCTCTTAACCGCTCTCAGGTGTGTGTAATTCCAGATAATGTAACTAGGAACAGCTTTCATTACGTGAAGTCAGCGACTCAGTGTCCTCCGTGGGGGAAACAAATCCATACGTTTTGTGGACCCATACTGGTCAGTCAGCCAACCAGACTGGCATCTTAGGGGCAGGCATCTGTAGGCTGCTCATGGACTCCCCAATGCCCATGACCAGATACCCAAGGAGGAACCGCAGGCCCAGTGGCTGTCGGCAACAGACAGGTGCCATCTTCCTTCAGACCATGGTGTTGCATCACGCGGCCTTCCCACACTGGCAACCCCAGGTATGTGGAGTAGCTCCCGAGTTCCATGGGAGCACTCTTAGAGTTGGCAAATAATGAAGAGAGAAAAGGAGGGAACAACCACCCACAGACACCGAAGGGTGAGCCCACAGAGGGAAGCCCCATGCTCAAAATCCTCCAGATGCAAAAATGGTTGAGGACACGCAGATGAAGATGGGCTGAAACTAATGCTCAGAGATCTCAAATGCCATCAGGGAACAGCGACAGTGAGGCCCTTGGGGGAAAAAAGGGGCACACAGGACATTTTCTGTTAGGCACTGTTTTTTCATTCCAAACCAATCAGGTGGAAGGAAATGGCACGGGTGTAGCTGGAGGCACTTCGTCAACCGGGTGGGGGAGGGGAACAGGGAGGGAGATTGGCCCAATGTCAGAGAGAACTGCTCTGTGACCTCTCAGGAGCTGTGGTCCTCAAGTCACATGGTTTTTCCCGGTCTCTTCCTCATTCTGACCTCAGCCCAGCCTGGAAGCCACACTCGGCCATTCTGACAATGTGACTGCTCCCTGCCCCCACTCGGCCCCTGCCTTGTCCTTCTGCAGCTCTCTCGCCCAGTCCTGGAACTCTGTCCTTTCCCTGTTCTGCTCCCCTGCTGCTGAACACAACAGGAAAAGCAAGTTCTTACTAGAGCCCATCAAAATTCAAGCAGGGGGCCTGTGTTTGTTATTCCTTCTTAAAATCCCTGAAGTGGCTGATGCAGATGTCTTGCCTCCTTCCTGTCCCCAAACCCACTCCCAACACAATTTCTCCTTGAATGTGGCCTTGCTTCCTGCTTTCCGAGAACCCATTTGATTGTCTTCTGCAGAAAAAAATAAAAAATAAAAATCTCTCTTTTCCTTCCTTTTCTCCGTGCCTCTCCCAGGCAGGAAGTGCCCTTTCTCAAAAAGGCTACCCCTCTCCACCTCCCACCACCTCCCAGCTCTCCCAGCGACTCCCACTCACACCGGCAATCAGGCTGAGTCACCAGCTTCTCTCTCAGGTCCTATTCTTATACTCCTCCTTTGCCCTCTAAGTACATCAAAAGAGGCCCTGACATGTCCACTGCTTCCCCACTCGCCCCTCATTGGCCCCTTATCTCCTTCCTCACCAGGCAAGGAAGGAGCGACCTCCTCAACCCCACAGGGCAGGCCTCCCCTCTCTCCTCAGACCCCTGACCTTCATGCAGCACTGACTCTACTGACCACCCTCCTCTTCAAAGGACCATGGTTTTCCTGCTACTTCACCACCCTGAGTGTCCCACCGCCTCTCTGACTATCCTTCTTGGTCACTTTTCACTCGTTTCTCTCCCTCACTCCCTAAATCTGAGAGCTCCCCAAGGTCCTGCCCTTGCTTCTCTTCTCCAACCTGGCTCCTTGCGTCACCCCTCTGCAGAAAACTCACCATCTGTCGCTGCACCTCTGACCTCTGACCAGAGCCCCAGGTCCATATTTCTAGCTGCCTTGAGGATCTTTCCACCTAGAGGGAGGGAGAAGAGGGAAGAAAGAAAGGATGGAAGGGAAGGAGGGAGGGAGGGAGAAAAGAAGGAAAAGAAAGGAGAGGAGGTGGGGAGGAGAAGGCAGAGTACAAGGCAGGTGAGTGGGGAGAGAAGAAAGGGAAGGAAGTGGAGACAGAGGGAGAGAGCATCAAGGGAAGGAGAGACAGAGTAGATTTGGCTTACACTGCTGCTCTCACAAACAACCACATATTTATGGCTAAAACACTAGAGATGTATTGGGGCACCTGGGTGGCTCAATGGGTTAAGCCACTGCCTTCAGCTCAGGTCATGATCTCAGGGTCCTGGGATTGAGCCCCGCATCAGGCGCTCTGCTTGGCAGGGAGCCTGCCTCCCCCACTCTCTCTGTCTGCCTCTCTGCCTACTTGTGATCTCTGTCTCTCTGTCAAATAAATAAATGAAATCTTAAAAAAAAAAAAAAAACACTAGAGATGTATTACTTTAAAGTTCCAGAGATTAGAAGTCCAAAATGGGTCAGCAGGACTATGTCACTTTTAGGAGCTCTAAGGGAAAGAACCCCTTGCTTGCCTTTTCCAGCTTCTGGAGGCTGCCTGCATCACTCGGTTGACAGCCCCTTCCTCCACCCTCAAAGCCGGCATGTGGTCTCTTCCGATCTGTGTCCACCTCTCACCCTCCAGCCTCCCTCTCACAAAGACTCTCATGATTGCTTTTAAGGCTCACCTGGAGAATCTACTTAACCGTACCTGCCAATTTTCTTTTGTCATATAAGGTAATATAATCACAGGATCTAGGGACAAGACCTGGACATTTGGGGGAGGGGGTGGGGGGGTGTAATTATTATTCTGTCTACTGCAAGGAAGGAAGGAGAAAAGGGAGGAGAGAGGGAAGGCAGAAAAAATCCTCTCCAGACTCCAGCACTCCTCCATGGCGCTTGTCCTGACTCCAGCTGGCTCTTCTCTCTTCCAACTTGGCCCCCGAGCCGTCCTTGGCTTCTGCTCTCGTGGGGCTCTCAGAGAAGTTAGGATGTAAGTTCCTTGAGGCAGAGACCGTCCCTTTCTCGTCGCCTTCCTGGGCAGCCGCTCACAGGGCCTCCCTCGTGCAGAGCACGGGCTCAGTAATATTTGTGAGACTGGATTGAATCGTTGAAAGCACAGCTTCCCTGCCTGGGCCTGCCCTTGTGGCCTCCGCTGACAGCCTGGAGATTAACTGCCTAATGAATAAAGTTGCTGAGCCTGGCCCAGCTGTGCCTTTCAGAGAGCGGCAGGGTTTGCTGTGCCAAGTGCAGATTATTGCCCCTGTCACTCGTTTCTCAAGCCTGAAGCTGGCGAGCCGAGGCAGGCAGGAGCAGCTGATTGCAGCCTCGCAGCGGTGGCTGCAGAGGCGCCCAGGGGGCCGGGGCCGCCACTCACCTGCCCATGAGCGATGTGAAACCTGACGCTGGCCTCCAAACCTGACAGCTGCGGGGCCACAGACGCCGCGGTGGGGCCGTCCCCACTCACCTGGATGCTTCCAGATGGCCTCTTCCCACCCCAACTCCCACCACCCACATTTAGCTGGGCTGGTCGGGTTTTAATAAAGATATGGCTATAGGTGCACGAAGGTTGTCTGCAGGTTTTTCTTTTTAAAGAGCTGAGAATATACATAATTGCAAGAACATTAGCTCCAACGTGACATGAACCTTCAGACGAGGAGGCTCATCCCAGCTCGGAGGCCACAGATGCGTGGATCGAGCTGTCCTGGAATGCAGCCCATAGTGAGTCCCAGGGAGGAGCCCCCAGGCTGGCACTGAGGCCACTGGCCAAGGGGGCTTCCATCCCGGGATGTGGCAATCAGGAGGGCCTCACGGGCAGCTGGGACAACCTGACAAGGCAGCCCAGCGTGGCTCCCCTGGCACGGGGCCCAGTTCCCACGATAGTCGATCGTCACAACCCAGGAAGGAGGGCGCCCTGCCACCGACCTGCGGCATTTCTTGTCCACCCCTCCTGGCTGCCTCACACCTAGTCCCCACAGAGGCTGGGACGCTGTCCCCTGGGGCTCCCTGCTTCACCCTTTCTCTCTCTCTCTCTGAATTGTCACCCCTTCCAAGGACAACTTCCCCAGACATTGGTGAGAAACCCAAAGTGAAATGAAGAGAGTGGAAAGAGAAACCTGATCTGAGAACAAAAGGAGTGGGGGAAGCTCTTCTGACAGCAAAAACCCCTCCTGTGTTTGTGAATTATCCAGTCATTCGTTCAGCGAGTAGGCACGAAGGGAATGAGCCAAAAACTGTTCTGGGTGCTGCAAAACAGCAGGGTACAAAACAGACCCCAATCACTGCCCCCGTGGAGTGGGAGACAGATATAAACAAGATAACTTAGTAAAATGGAGAGCATACAAGACAGCAGGAAGTGCTAAAGAAAGACGGTCAGCCCAGAAGGGGCGTGGGAAGTGCGAAGGAGGCTTCCACTCCAGCCGGACATGGTCAGGCACTCGGGAGGCCACGTGGATCGACCTCCGGGAATGCTTCCAGCACTGTCGTGAGTCCACTTCACCTTCCAGATCCCCAAGCTTCCTGGTTTCGAGGTTCTGCCTCTCCTCCCAGTTTTGTGCATTCCTGCTCCCTGGGAGTCCACCCATCTAAACTGCAAGAACCGAAATGACCCACAGCTACTGCTCTTTGTAGAAAAGTGCTCCCACTTGGTCTGGGGATGATTTGCAAACCCAGGGAAGCCAGGCAGCAGCTGGCAACCTCCCCTTGAATGACCCAGTGCAAGCCCGGAGCAAGGCAACGCTCAAGGCCTGAAGATGCCCCTTGAAACACTGAGACGTGGGGGCACAGCGAACGTCCAGTAAAGGGAGCAGTGGCGCTTAAGAAAGCTGAACATCCACTTAAAGAACTATGCAGCCACCAGTCTGCAGTATAATGGGGCTTCTCGACCTCAGTACCACCGACATTTGGCACCAGAGAATTCCTTGTGGTAGGGCTGTCCTGGGCACTGCAGAAGGTTTAATAACTTCTGAAGGCCTCTATCCACTACATGCAGGTAGCACTATCCCTTAGTGGTGACAACCAGAATTGTCCCCCAGTGTGGCCAAATATCCCCTGTGGGGGTAAAAAATCACTTCCCAGTTGAGAAACATCGCATTGTAAATATGAAAGTTATGTCAAAATATGGGGGAAACGAATAAAAAACTAGAACAGGATGGCAATTTCTTCCTCACACATGAATTTATTCCTACCATCTTACAAAGGTACACTACTAATCACATTTTGTTAGACATTTAATGATTTGCCTTTAAAAAAAAAAATCAGAAATAAATGAAAGCAAGAGTGTTGCAGAAAATCTGGGGCATATTGTCCCTATAGTAGAGAAACACACACACACACACACTGAAAAAGACCTCTAAACTGTACCTTCTCTATGATTATTATGACATAAAAACATGAAAATAGTTTGATTTGCTAGGATAGCAGGACTGTGGGTAAATTTTCTTTTCTGCTTCAATGTTTCCGTGTGGTTATGAAATTATGTAGGAAAGTAATTACATTTTTTTAAATCTCTCTCGGCAATAAGGCTCTCTGATGGCAAGAGTGATGGAGAGCCTTGTGTTTGGTGGGTATCTATGGGATTTTGTTAATGATGGGAGAAATCAGAGCAGAAAAGTCTGCCCTTAGCTGCAGGGTAGCTCACTCCTTCAAAAGAACAATTTGCCAGGCAGTGGGAGGTGCAGAATGTAGCTGAGAAGGAAGGAAATGATACCACTATCAGCAACATATAGAAGACAAAACTCCTAACCTCCAGGTGAGAATCTAAAGGTGAGTCTTCTGAAGGGAGAGCTTATGGGGACACTGGGACCCAATTTAGGAAACTGCACCTTTCTCTGGACTTTCTGCGCAGATGTCATGCTTGTTCCAAAAGTACACTGCAGCTCCCACTTCATAACTGACACAAATGTTCAAAAGACACCCCCTTCCTTTACACATGGCATCACAGTCAGCTCTGGGTTGGAACAACCAAAGGTCTTACTAGTGACTGGAGGCAACAGGAGAGGAAAAAACTACCAAATCTCTGGGTCCTCTCTCTCTCAAAACACGACTTACTCCTTTTTAGTTAGCAGAGCATGAGAACACTCACCTCCGTCCTGTCTCTCCAACACCTTAGCATGACAGCCACCGTCCTCTACCTCCACCATGCAGGGCATAATCCTAGACATGGTCATTCTTCAGTCTGGACAAAAATAGAGGGAGAGTTCTCTCCACTGTCATGGTTTGGTTCCTGATTAAGAATCTCGCTCCAAATTAAGAGATGTCAGGAATGATTTCACAAGATCATGCCCACCCAGAAGAGGGCCACCTTAATTTTGTGGGCCCCAACAGAATAGCCATGTCAGAAAACCACTTCCTACAAGCCCAATATTCACTTAAGAGATGTTCACATGTAATAACAGAGTGTGACTGCTCTGTAATAACCTGGAAAGTGACTTCGTATTATTCCTATATTCCTGGCCCATCAGTTTCTATCACTTTCTCTGGTACCTTACAGATGCTCGTAACTCTCATCCAACATAGTGCCTGGCAGGGGTAACTTTCTAGGAATTGGCACTGAATTAGTGCTAGGAGGCAGGACAAAGCAGGGCAGTGCAAGACTGCTTTCAGTGTGCCTGGTACGGAGACAGGTAGAGGCTTATGTTCAAATCCCACCATGTGTCCATCTGTCCATCAGTTATCTAATGTGGAAAAATAGGTTTTCCACTTTTTTGTACATCGGTTTCTTCACCTATAGTTTGTGGGTTGGAATTGGTGATGACAATGACAGTGATGATAGTGGTAGCAATGGCGATTAGGATGGTGATGGTAATAGCAGTGATGATGGTGATGATGGTGGTGATGGTGGTCAGGATGGCAATGGTAATAGCACTGATGATGATGATGACAGTGATGATAGTGGTGGCGATGGCAATTAGGATAGTGATGGTAATAGCGGCAATGATGATGATGATGGTGATGATAGTGGTGGCGATGGTGATCAGGATGGTGATGGTAATAGCAGTGATGATGATGATGACGGTAATGATAGTGGTAGCGATGGCAATTAGGATGGTGACAGTAATTGCAATGATGATGATGAGTGATGATGGTGGTGGCGATGGCAATCACGATGGTGATGGTAATAGCGGTGATGGTGATAATAGTGGTGACGGTGGTGATTAGTATGGTGATGGTAATAGCGGTGATGGTGGTGGTGGTGACAGTGATGATAATACAGATATAAGGAGAAGTTCAAATAAACCAAACAAAGCCCCTAGCTTATAGTATGCACTCAAATGCCAATTGCAACTTCAGAGCCAGTCCCTGCCACTGACTTACTAAGTGATCTCACTACCCTCACCTGCCTTCTCTGTCCCTAGCTTCCTGGCAGAGAAAGAAGTAACTATCCTTATTGCTTTGAGTTGTCATGAAGAAAACTTGATTATAATTATGTTTAGACTCTACAGTGAGTTCCTAAATTATACCAACCTAACTGTCACTCCAATGACCCCTGTTGGAAAGCCAGAGGTCTAAAAATAATTCATAAATAAATAAAACTTTTTTAAAAAGAAAGCCAACAGTCTGGATCAGCAACAGTGCTCTAGTTAGACACACAAAGCTCAGCTTTGCAGAAGAAAAAAATGCAGAAAGGAACATAAACAATATGTTGCTTTGTCTTCTAAGTAAAACGATCCTTCTGATACAAGAGTCAGAATAACCTCCTTACTCAACAGAGGGTCAATACATTTTCCTGCCATGATTGACCATGTCCACACCCACGCATGGCGTCTCCATAACGTCACATAGCATGTCCTGTTCCTGTGACCAATGGGCCTTCGTGCTTTCCTTCTTTCAGAGAGGGACAAGTTCTGGGTCAGCAAATCCCTGTAGTTACACAGACAGAAAACACAGTAGAGTTACTCTGGTTGTGGGTGAGCCTCCAGCATTTCTGCCTCCGATCCTCCCATGGTTTTGGTTTTGTTAACAAGTGCTGAGCGGTTTTACCGTAAGCGTCGATGTGCACAAAACCCAAGGTGTGCCACTTCTCTTCGCTGATCCTCAGTTCCCTTTATTGCTTCGGATGCACTAAATCCTCCCTGTATCACGCACATGACCCTATAGTGAAGTCAGATCAGGTGGCACCTGCTGAGCTTTAGGATGTGGAAAGTCGGGCCGTATAGAAGGTGAGCCACACTCCAGCAACACACTTCGTGACTGAAGGACAGAAGAATCGGCTTTGACTTTCCCAGGCAAACAGAAACCCTGAATAACTTGTAGGGCCAAAAGACAAGACCCCTTCTGCTAGAGGCTCTGTAATCGCAGCAACTCCATTGCAAGTTAACAGAGAATTTCACAGTCCATCATTTCACCTGCTCCTCACAACTTTGGCCTGACTTCTTCTCCATCAAAATAGCTGTGTGGATCACCTACTTGTCATCCTTGACCTTTTTCTCAGCTCCACCACCCACCTCCATGGTCACACATGCACTCTGACATCAAAGGAAATTTTCACCTTCAAAACCACTGATTCAGGAATCCTACAGTTGTCATCCAAGATGATGATTTCCTCTCCATCCAACCCACTGTTCACTGACTCCCTCCACGGTCATTTCAACCTCATTGTGACCTGCAGTTCATGGAGACCTATAGTGCCTTCCTTTCTTCATTTCCTTCCTAATGCACCCAGGTATAGAGCCCTTAATGTCAGCAACCTTCTACTAGACTCCTTAACTCCCTTTTATTATTCCCAGGTTGCAAAAGTTCCAATGTCTCTAAATGAAACATTATGGGCCACATTTTAGGTAGGACAGCTCTCTGTCATGCAGGGCTGCTATGCATAGCAAGGCAGTTAGCATCCTAGCTCCTGGGTACTAAGTCTCAATAGTATCCCTAAACCGTAACCACCAACAGTCCCAAACACCCCCTGCATCCAGTCTAGGGCCCTGGAAGATGGCAAACTCCATTCCACTCCCATTTCCTGGGATACTGCAGCATGGGCAGAGATGGTTCTATTGGTAGAGAAATATACCAGTCAGGACTCCACCAGAGAAACAGAACCAGCAGGAGATATATATTAAGAGATTTATTGGGGCGCCTGGGTGGCTCAGTGGGTTAAAACCTAGGCCTTCAGCTCAGGTCAGGACCCCAGGGTCCTGGGATCGAGCTCTGCATCGGGCTCTCTGCTCAGCAGGAAGCCTGCTTCCCTTCTTCTCTCTGCCTGCCTCTCTGCCTACTTGTGATCTAGCTGTCAAGTAAATAAATAAAATCTTAAAAAAAAAGAGAGATTTATTGCAAGAAATTGGCTTATGTGCTTATAGGGCCTGGCTAGACAAGTCTGAAATCCATAATGCAAGCCATCAGAAAGGATAGCCTGGAACTCTGGGGCAGGAGCTAATGCTCCTGTTCACAGGCAGAATTTCTTCTTCAGAGAAACCTGAATTCTGCCCCTTAAAGATCTTTCAACTGATTAAATAAGGCCCACTCAGATTATCTGGGATAATCTCCTTAAGGTAAATTGATGATAGACTTATTCACATCAGCAAAATACCTTCACAATAGCTCCTAGATTAGTGTTTGATTACATAACTGGTGACTCTACCCCAGCCAATTCAACACATAAAACTGACCATCACAGGAGACCATATAATTTAGCATCCAAACTGGAATACTCTGGAGAGTGAAAGGAAGAGCTATTCATGATTATGTCAGGACAAGCATAAACTGAGACGGTCACAAGCAGATTGGAACATATGATCACCATATCTATGGGATGCCTAAATCTGCCTTACAAAGTCCCACTGTGTCTTAACAAGGCTCAGAAAACAACCAAATATTTTCCCACGTGACAGAAAATATTGAAGGCATTATATATGAGCTAGCAGACCTGGAAGGGTCTCAAGTTCATGACAAGGGAAGCTACAGCAGGAAGCAGAATTCCAAAGACTCAGGAATATTACAGATAACTCGGGAGAGTACCAGCTCCTACCTAGCTTCTCCCCAATTCATATCCCTAAACGGTTCTCAACAGAGTTTGCAATGACCTCTACAAACTAGGAGGGAGCAGCATTTCGCAGTGGTCAAGGATATGGGATTCTAGAGTCATATTCCCTCATTCAAACTACTTGCTGTGTGACTTTGGGCAAGTTATATAAAGCTCTCTGTGCTTGGTTTCCTTATCTGGAAAACAAGGATGATGAGTTACACATAAAGGTGTTAGCGTAGTTCCCCGGTAATGTTAACTATCACCATCATCACACCTAAGAGACACATTTCACCCTCATCCTATCTCATCCGTCAGCAGCACTTGATCCTGTTAGCCACACCCTTCTTTTTGGGAAACACTGTCATTTCCTGGCTTCCATGAAACAATGCTATCCTGACTTTCTTCCTGACACTCTGGTCACTCCTCAAGACACACTTTCTTCCCAAGCAATCTCATCCACACCTGTGAATTCAATAACCATCTCTTGACTCAAACACATATCTCCAGGTCAGACCTTGCTTCCAAGTTTCAGATTCACACTCCCACCTGCCTACTCAACACTGCCTCCTGGATGCCTCCAAAGTTCTTAAATTTAACATGTCTAAAATTGAACTTATGATCTTCTCCCCTTAAAGAACCAGCTCTCCTCCTTGGTTCTCCCACACCCTCCATCATCCATTCCATCCCACTAATCAGAAACCATGTAAGTGGTCCTCTCCAACACCCCCTCCATCCAATCAACCTCCCAGTTCAATCAGTTTCACCTCCTAAATGATACACGAGAGATCCAAAGTGTACCCCGTGCTCAGCCTCCCCACTACCACCGACCTAACTGAATATTCGTCCGTGTTCTGCCTTTCCTATTGTTATGCCCCAACTATTCTCTCCAAATCCCCTCTGGCTCCCCTCCAATTCATCCTCATTGGTAGGCCTGACCCATACACACACACACTCGCACTCGCACCCATGCACACACAGAGTTTTAAAATCTTTTGTTACCTCCCATTGCTGTTGGGACAGGCACAAAAATCCTCACTGTAGTTTTCCAAATCCCTGCCCAGTCTGGCTCCCACCTGCCTTTGCAGCCTCCCTTTATACCATTCTCCCCTTATTCTTAGCTTCAGTCACCTTGGCATTTTTTTCAGTCCTGTGACTGAAATGTACTATTCACCTCCCACCCCAGGGTCTTTGCACATGCTATTTCTTCTGTCAGGAACATACTAATCCTACCCTTAACTGTGGTATCTTTCTAATCCAAGCTCAAATTTCTTTTCCTCGGGGACCCCCTCCCTGAACCATTTTCCAACTCCACACTTTCATCTAGATCGTTTCCCTTGCTATACTCTCTCACAGAGCCATGCTCTCAGCCCTTAGGGCATGCATTCAGTTTGGACTTACATATTCATTCATGTGATGACTTGTCATGAATAGACATTTTTTCAGAGAAGACATACAAATGACCAACAGAAAATGAAAAGATGCTCAACATCACTTATTATCAGGGAAATGCAAGTCAAAACTACAATGAGAGATCACCTGACACCAGTCAGAATGGCTAAAATCAACAACACAGGACATAACAAGTGTTGGTGAGGATGTGGAGAAAAGGGAACCCTTCTGCTCTGTTGGTGGGAATGCAAACTGGTGCAGCCACTCTGGAAAACAGTGTGGAGGTTCCTCAAAAATTAAAAATTGAACTACCCCACAATCTAGCAATCACACTAGTAGGTATTTACCCAAAGAACACAAGAACACTAGGAGTGGCTTCAAGATGGTGGAGGAGTACAGGATCCTAGTTCTATCTGGTCTCTAGAAATCACCTAGATAGTTATCAAACCAATCTGAAAACCTGCAAAATCAACCAAATATCTGAGAAAAGAACAGTTACAATTCTACAAATAGAAAAGCAAGGACTTTCTGCAAGGTAAGGAGGTGCAGAGAGGTGAATCCAAGGTGATATAAGAGAAGATAAACTGTGGATGGAGGGAGCCTTTGCAAGCTGGCTGCCAGAGAGTGATACAGCAGTGAAATACAAAAACAGAACTTCGAGTTTACCTGAAAGGCACTAAGGAGGTAAGGGCAGAATCCTGGGTGGTTTCAGGATCCCTGGGGTCACAGAAAGAATGGGGTGCTGGAGCGTAGCAGAATTCCTAGGATTTGGAGTGGGGAGGCCAACTGCAATCAGCAAGCCCTGAAGCGGCCTCTCAGCTAGGTGTTTCCATAAACCACGAACCATGGCTGGATCTGGCTACCGCTCTCCAAGCGGGGGCCCAGCAAGCAGCAGAACTGGGGCAAGGTGCAGCACATGTGCACAACGCAGGAGTCTGCAAAGTTTGGAGACTCCAAATAAGGGCAGCATGCCTGAGATAAAAATGCTTGGTCGGGGGTGCCTGGATGGCTCAGTGGGTTAAAGCCTCTGCCTTCGGCTCAGGTCATGATCCCAGGGTCCTGGGATCGAGCCCCGCATCGGACTCTCCGCTCAGCAGGGAGCCTGCTTCCTCCTCTCTCTCCCTGCCTGCTTCTCTGCCTACTTGTGATCTGTTTGTCAAATAAATAAATAAAATCTTAAAAAAAAAATGCTTGGTCGCAGGCTGGGTGAACACAGATTATGGACAAAGACCAGGGAGACAAGAGTGACTGACCGATTTTCTGTGAGGGCCCACTGAAGAGTAAGGGGCACGAACTTTCAGCTCCCTGGCTATAGATGGGGCGCTGCCATTTTCATCCACCCCACTGGCTCCAGAGCCACTTACACCAAGCCTGGCCCCCTGCCAAAGGGGGTGCACTTCCACCCAAGGAAAGGCACCTGAGAATCAGTGCAACAGGCCCCTTCCCCAGAAGACCAGCAGGAAAGTCCGGCTAATACCAAGTTTACCAATCATACAGAACTGTAAAACTCCACCTCTTTGGGAAAGAAGTATATATAGCATTCATGGTTTTTTCTTATTATTCTTTAGTCCTTTAGTTTTGTATTTTATTATACTTTTCAGCTATTTTCTTACTTCATCAATTATGTTTTTAAGTCTTTTTAATTTTAATTTTTCACTTATGGTTTATACATATATTTTTCATTTTGGGCTTCCTTTCATTGTGTTCTACTTTATATATATATATATTTTTTTTTTCTTTCTTACCTATTTGAGGATCTAGTTTCTTCCAGCAAACAGACCAAAATACACTCAAGATCCAATTTATTGTTCTGTTTTGCTTTCCTTCTTCTTTGATTTTATTCTTTTTTTTTTCTTTTTCTTTTCTTTTTGGTTACTGTTCTCTTCTGAGAAATTAAATTAAAGGGGATCTTTTAAGCAAAGAGAGAGACCAAAAGTGACAAAGACCAGAAAGGAACAGAGACAATACACAGAAACAGTGACTTTATAGGCAATACAATGTCACTAAATTCATATCTTTCAATAATTACTCTGAATTTAAATGGACTAAATGGTCCAATGAAAAGACATAGTGTATCAGATTAGATAAAAAAAACAAGACCTATCAATATGCTACCTACAAGAGACTCATTTTAGACCCAAAGACACCTCCAGATCAAAAGTGAGGAGGTGGAGAACTATTTTTTATAGTAATGGACATCAAAAGGAAGCTGGGGTAGCAATCCTTATATGAGACAAGTTGGATTTTAAGCCAAAGACTGTTATAAGAGATGAACAGTATGTCATAATGAAAGGGTCTGTCCAACAAGAAGATCTAACAATTACAAATATTTATGCCCCTAACTTGGAAACACCCAATTATGCAAATCAATTAACAATAAAATTAAAGAAACAATTGATAATAAATAATAGTAGGGGACCCTAACACCCTACACACAGCGATGAACAGATCATCTAAGCAGAACATCAATAAGGAAACAAGGGCTTTGAATGACACATTGGACTTCATAGTTACATTCAAAGCATTTCATCCTAAAGCAAAGCAATACATAGTCTTCTCATGTGTATATGGAACATTCCCCAGAAAAAGTCACATACTGGGTCACAAATCAGGTCTCAACTGGTACCAAAGGATAGGGATTTTTCCCTACATATTCTCAGACCATAATGCTTTAAAACTTGAACTCAATCACAAAAAAAAAAAAAAAAAAAAAAAAAAAATTGGAAGGAAAACAAATACACAGAGGTTAAAGAGAATCCTACTAAAGAATGAAAGGGTCAACCAGGAAATTAAGAAGAATTTTTTTAAAAGATTTTATTTATCTGAGAGAGAGAGAGAGAGAGAGGGGAAGAGAGGGAACACAAGTGGGGGTGTGGGAGAGAAAGAAGCAGGCTTCCCACTGAGCAGGGAGTCAGACACAAGGCTCAGTCCCAGGACTCTGGGATCATGACCTGAGCCAAAGGAAGATGCTTAACAACTGAGCCACCCAGGTGCCCCAAGAAGAATTTTAAAAATTCATGGAAGCAAATGAGAATGAAAACACAACAGTTCAGAAGCTTTGGGATGTGGCAAAGGCAGTCCTAAGAAGGAAGTAAATAGCAATACAAGCTTTTCTCAGGAAACAAAAAAGGTCTCAAATATACAACCTAACCTTACACCTAAAGGAGCTGGAGAAAGAAGAGCAGATAAAGACAAAATCCAGCAAAAGAAGAGAAATAATAAAGATTAGAGCTGAAATCAATGAAATAGAAACAAAAAGAACAGTGGAACAAATCAACCAAACTAGGAGCTGCTTCTTTAAAAGAATTAATAAGAATGATATACACCTAGCCAGAGTTATCAAAAAGAAGAGAAAGGACTCAAATAAATCAAATCATAAATGAAAGAGGAGAGATGACAACCAACACTGAAGAAATACAATTATAAGAACATATTATGAGCAACTATGTGCCAACAAATTATGCAATTTGAAAGAAATGGATGCATTCCTAGAAACAAAGAAACTACCAATATTGAAACAGGAAGAAATAGAAAACCTGAACAGACCCATAACCAGCAAAAAATCAAAGCAGTAATCAAGACTCTCCCTGCCAAAAAAGAGTCCAGAACCAGATGGCTTCCCAGGGGAATTCTACCAAACACTTAAAGAAGACTTAATACCTATTCTTCTGAAGCTGTTTCAAAAAATAGAAATAGAAGGAAAACTTCCAAACACATTCTATGAGGCCAGCATTACCTTGATCCAAAACCAGACAAAGATCCCTCCAAAAAGGAGAATTCCAGACCAACATCCCTGATGAACACAGATGCCAAAATTCTCACCAAGATACTAGCCAATAGGATCCAACAGCACATTAAAAGGATTATTCACCACAACCAAATGGGATTTATTCCTGGGCTGCAAGGGTGGGTCAACATCTGTAAAGCAATCAATGGGATACATAACATGAATAAAAGAAGGGACAAGAACAATATGATCCTCTCAGCTGATGCAGGAAAAGCATTTGACAAAATACAGCATCCTTTCTTGATTAAAGCTCTCCATAGCATAGGGATAAAGAGAACATAGCTCAATAACATAAAAGCCATATACAGAGAGCCCAGGGCTTTCGTATATCATTCTCAATGGGGAAAAACTGAGAGCTCTTCCCCCAAGGTCAAGAACATGACAGGAATGTCCACTCCCACCACTGTTGTTCAACATAGTACTAACCCGAGCCCTGAGTCAGGCTCCCTGCCCAGCAGTCAGAAAACAAAAAGAAATAAAAAGGAATCCAAATTGGCAAAGAAGTCAAACTCTCATTCTTTGCAGATGACATGATACTTTATGTGGAAAATCCAAAAGACTCCACCCAAAAGTTGCTAGACTCAAAGGAATTCAGCAAGGTGGCAGGATATAAAATCAATACACAGAAATCAGTTGCATTTCTATACACTAACAATATGTAAGAAGAAAGAGAAATTAAGGAATCAATCCCATTTACAATTATACCAAAAACCATAAGATACCTAGGAATAAACCTAACCAAAGAGGTAAAGGCTCTATACTCTGAAAACTATAGAACACTTATGAAAGAAATTGAGGAAGACCCAAAGAAATGCAAAACTTTCCATGCACATGGACTGGAAGAACAAATATTGTTAAAAATGGCTATGCTACCTGGAACAATCTACACATTTAATATAATCCCTATCAAAATACCATCAACATTTTTCACAGAGCTGGAACAAATTATCTTAAAATGTGTGTCGAACCAGAAAAGACCCCAAATAGCCAGAGGAATGCTGAAAAAGAAATCCAAAGCCGGAGACATCACAATTCCAGGCTTCAAGTTCTATTACAAAGCTATAATCATCAAGACAGCATGGTACTGGCACAAAAACAGACACATAAATAAATGGAACAAAACAGAGAGCCTAGAAATAGACCCTTAATTCTATGGTCAACTAATCTTTGGCAAAGCAGGAAAGAATATCCGATGGGAAAAAAACACAGTCTCTTCAACAATTGGTGTTGGGAAAATTGGACAGCACAGGTAGGAGAATGAAACTGGACCATTTCCTTACACCACACAAAAAAATAAACTCAAAATGGATGAAAGGCCTAAATGTGAGACAGGAATCCATCAAAATTCTTGAGAACACAGGCAAGCAACCTCTTCAACGTCGGCTGCAGCAACTTCTTGCTAGACATGTCTTCAAAAGCAAGGGAAACAAAAGCAAAAATGAACTACTGGGACTTCAACAAGATAAAAAGCTTTTGTGCAGCAAAAGAAACAGTCAGCAAAACCAAAAGACAACCTACAGAATAGGAGAAGATATTTTCAAATGTCTTATCAGATAAAGGGTTTGTATCCAAGATCTGTAAAGAACTTAACAAACTCAACACCTAAAAAACAAATAGTCCAGTCAAGAAATGATAGAAGTGGGGCACCTGAGTGGCTCAGTGGGTTAAGCCTCTGCCTTCAGCTCAGGTCATGATCTCAGGGTCCTGGGATCAAGCCCCACAACAGGCTCTCTGTTCAGCAGGGAGCCTGCTTCCCTTCCTCTCTCTCTCTGCCTGCCTCCCTGCCTACTTGTGATCTCTCTCTCTGTCAAATAAATAAATAAATGAATGAATAATAAAATAAAATCTTTAAACAGAACAAGGGTTGCTGATAGTTTAAAAAAAAAAGAAAGAAAGAAATGACAGAAGTCATGAATAGACATTTCTGCAAAGAAGACCTCCAAATGGCCAACAGACACATGAAAAAGTGTTCAACATCACTAGGCATCAGAAAAATACAGATCAAAACCACAATGAGATACCACCTCAATACCAGTGGGAATGGCTAAAATTAATAAGTCAGGAAACAACAAATGTTGGTGAAGATGCAGAGAAAGAGAAACCCTCTTACACTGCTGGTGGGAATGCAAGCTGGTGCAGCTACTCCGGAAAATAGTTTGGAGGTTCCTGAAAAAGTTAAAAATAGAGCTACCCTGCAACCCAGTAATCACACTACTAGGGATTTACCCCAAAGATACAAATGTAGTGATCCAAAAAGGCACCTGCACCCCAATGTTTATAGCAGCAACATCCACAATAGCCAAACTATGGAAAGAGACTAGATGTCCATCAACAGATGAATGGATAAAGAAGATGTGGTATATACATAAAATGAAATATTACTCAGCCATCAAAAAGTGAAATCTTACCATTTGCAATGATGTGGATGGAACTAGAAGGCATTATGCTAAGTGAAATAAGTCAAGCAGAGAAGACAGTTATCATATTATTTCACTCATTCGTGGAATTTAATAAACAAAACAGAGAATCACAGGGGAAGGGAGGAAAAAATGAAACAAGAGAAATCAGAGAGGGAGAAAAACCATGAGAAACTCTTAACTATAAGAAACAAGCTGAGGGCTGCTAAAGGGGTGGTGTGTGGAGGGATGGGGTAACTGGGTGATGGGCATTAAGGAAGGCACATGATATAATGACCACTGGGTGTTATACGCAACTGATGAATTACTGAACTCTACCTCTGAAACTAATAATACATTATATATTAAATAATTGAATTTAAATAAAATTAAATTTAAAAAAAAAACAACACTAATTCAAAGGGTTACCTGCACCCCAATGTTTATAGCACCATTACCTATAATGCCAACTCATGGAAACAGCACAAGTGTCCATGCACTGATGAATGGATAAAGATGATGTGGTGTGTGTATATGTACTTATATTACACACACACACACACACACACACACACACACACACACACAGAGGAATATTACTCAGCCATCAAAAAGAATGAAATCTTGCCATTTGCAATGACATGGTTGGAACTAGAGACTATTATGCTAAGCGAAATAAGTCAGTTAGAGAAAGACAAAGACCTTATGATTTCACTCACATGTAGAATTTAAGGAACAAAATAAATGATCAAAGGGGAAGAAAAAAAGAGAGAAAGACAAACCAAGAATCAGACTCTTAACTATAGAGAACAAACTTATGGTTACCAGAGGGAAGGTGGGTGGGGGATGGGTTAAACAGGTGATGGGGATGAAGGAGTGCTCATTGTGATGAGCACCGGGTGGTGCACAGAAGTGTTGCATCACTATATTGTACACCTGAAACTAATATTACACTGTATGATAACTAACTGGAATTTAAATAAAATTTTTTTTAAAATCTGACGACTTGTCTACCTCACTGGACTATAAGCTTCATGAGAGCAGGGACCACAACTCACTTTGCATTCCTAGGACGTAGCACAGTGTGTGCCATACAGCAGGTAAATAAATGGATGAATAAAAATGAACGGGTGAACGAGCAACCCTGAGAAGCAGGTTCCAACCACCACCATTCGAGACTCAGGAGCCCAAGCAAGATGTGGGCGTGAAGTGACTTGCCAGGGATCACACACCTGTAAGTAGCAAAGCTAAGATTTGAACACTGTTCATCTGATGACAAATCATATAAAACCTTTGCCACTATACAGAGTATTACTTTTTCTGAGAGGCTGGTGGTATAGGACTAATAATGGAGAGAGAGAAATTCTGACAAAGCTTCTTTTCTCTGAGAATGAAATTTCTAGACTCAGGCACTGAACTTGTATCAATACACTCAACATAAAAAGTATTTCCTTCTAAGAGGCTATAACAAAGGCTCAAAAGGATTCTTTCACTCAAGAGTAATGTCTCCTTTCCTGACTTAAAAATAGCCCCTCTCCTTGGCAGGTTGGGGTCTGTTTCTCTGTAGTCCCTCAAAGCTTCCCTGAGAGCAGAGCTCCTCCATTGACTTCAAAAGGAACTTTGAGCTTTCCATTAGCCAGAGGAAGCAGGAACACGATGAGAAATGGGTGGTCAGCCCTGGAAGGAGCACAGACTGCCAGGAGAGCTGTGTGGGTGGGACAGATGTTAAGCTGCCTTGGGTAGCTTGGTAACACTGCCTGGGCCTTTCCAGAGTAGAGAATAACATCAGAGTTATTGTATATCCCATGCAGAAGGCCATGGAGTGATTTCCCAGCTACCATCTCCTGGGCAGGGGTGGGACTTATTTGTAGAAACAGCCTGTCATCTGGTGGCATAGACAGTTAAAATGTGTAGAAAGAACAAGGGCAAGGAAGTCAGGAGACCATCATCCTAGTCACCGCTCTACCACTAACCCTCTGAGTGGCTTCAGACAATCCTGTCATGCTCTTAGTATGTTAGTATTCTCTTTGGTAAAACAAGGGAGTTGGATGAATGGCCTCTTAAGATTGCTATTATTATGAGACCTGAGGTCTGCCCTCATACAGTGGGTTAGAAATATCATTTCCTTAGGCTTCAGAGGGGCTGTTGACATCAAAATGAACTGCTTAATTATTAAGAACTGAATTATTTCTATTGCTGCTGGATATGTTGGAAATTTTCTAAAATGATCACAGATCTTGATTTTTTACATTCATGGAATATGGGGAAATATGACATATATATATATACATATATCAAACCGCATTTAGATATCTCTCCCAACTTTCTTCCCAGAAAAAGAACTTAGAAGAACAAAGAGATGGAAAACAAAAAGAATCACTTTCCGGGTGGGCAGACAACACAAGGAACATGGACACTGATACTGACCGGCCAGTCCTGGACCAGGAAACCATTTGCCTGTGGATAATAAGCCTCTAAGCTTTGCATCCCATTTGCCCACATTTCTGTAAGATGCTCTGCTAGACTGCAAGCTACCTGACTTTAAGACTATGTCTTATTCCACTTTGCATCCCTGAAAGAGGACAGCTTTATAAATGAAGCTGGGGCCCAGGATATTGTTCATACTGTCACCAAAGTATTCTTTTTGAACACAAACCTCAACATGGCCCTACTTGACATAAAATCCCACAGTGGCCCCACACCTCTCTTAATAACCATATATTCTCTTTTCTTTTTCAATTTTTAAAAATTATTTTTTTAAAAAGATTTTATTTATTTATTTGACAGACAGAGATCACAAGTAGGTAGAGAGGCAGACAGAGAGAGAGGAGGAAGCAGGCTCCCTGCTGAGCAGAGAGCCCGATGCGAGGCTCGATCCCAGGACCCTGAGATCATGACCTGAGCAGAAGGCAGAGGCTTTAACCCACTGAGCCACCCAGGTGCCCTAAAATTATTTATTAAGTAATCTCTACACCAAAGTGGGGCTCGAACTTATGATCCCAAGATCAAGAGTCACATGTTCTTCCAACTGAGCCAGCCAGGCACCCCAGTATCCATATACTCTCTCCCGTTTTACAATTTCCCTAATGAAGAGAATCACTTGGGGAACTTGCTGGTCCCCCCAAAATTACCAGACCCTCTGAGTGAGAATCTCCAGAGAAAAGGCCCAGAGACCTGCTTTTGCTTATTGTTTCCTTATTTGTTTTCTCAATAAAACACTCCACTCTCCAACATGGCTCACTCATCATCAGGAAAAACTACATACTACTTCCCTAGGGAAATAAGGGTAAGGATGCGGATTGTAATGTCATTTTTGATAGCATCAAACTGGAAACAACCAGTATCCCCACCAACAGGGAAACAGATAAAATGTAGTATTCATAAAATGGAATTCTATGCAACAGTTAAAATGAATGAACTTGATCTATCGACATGGATAGAGTTCAAAAACAAAGTCAAGGGGAGAAAAAAGCAAGATGCAGAAAAATGTCTTCAAGTATAGTACTTATGAGTAAAATATGCTTTCAGTGATGTAAAAGGATAAATACCAGATGAACGATCATTGCCTTAGGAAAGGAGTGGAGAGAAAGCAATTAGGCAAAAGGTGTTGGTTAAAGGGGCTTTAAATATATCTGTAGTACTTTAATTTCTTTTTTAAAAGACTAGAAAAAAACATGGCTTTATGCTAACTGGTTTGTGGTGTTTTTTTTTAAAGATTTTATTTATTTATTTGAGAGAAAGCACTCTTGCATGCACTCTGAGGGGTGGGTGGGTGGGACATGGGAGGTACAGAGGGAGATGGGGAGAGAGAATCTTAAGCATGCCCAGCATAGAGACCAATGCGGGCCTCGATCTCACGACCCTGAGAGTATGTCCTGAGCCAAAGTCAAGATTCATATGCTTAACTGATTGAGCCACCTAGGTGCCCCTAAATGCTACCAGTTTTTAAATCTCAGTGGTAGGAATATGGATATAGGTGTCTAATGAACGTATTTATACTTTTTTAAATTCTCAAAATTCAAAACAAAGTACAAACTCTTTAACATGAAACAGAAAACTGCCTGTGATCTGACACCCACCTGAATCATGCCCCGCCCTCTGCCTGTTCCTCAGTCGTACCAAAATACTCCCTCTCCCTGGACACAGTGGCGTGGCAGACTCTCAGGCATCTGCAACCGACGTTCCCTTTGCCTGTCCTGCCTCCCAGAAGTCCCAATGGCTAGCGAGATTCTTCTTCATGCCTCAAAGCCCACTTCTACTGCCACCAAGTTGGGGATGCACTCTCCATCTGGCTCTCACAGAGGCAGGCACATCCCTTTTCTACTCTGGCACGGATCTCACTTGAAGGTCCAGCATCAAGCCCAGGGCACAGCATCCAGTCTGCGCCACATTAAATCCCTTGGATGAATGAAGAAATGAAATGGAACGTTCAGCCAGTTTCCTATCAGCAAGATTCATCCACGTGGATACACATTAAATGCCAATTAAAAGAAACAAAGCTATTTCGGGGACATGAAAACCACTACTCCTTAGTTCTTTGTGCAACGGATAAGAAAAAGGTAAGAAGTAGCCAAGGTAGCCATCTTCAAACATATGAAAAGCTTTGAATGGAAAATTGAGAAAAACTACTCCATTTCCACCAAGCACTGAGATAATGAGCTTAAATTATAGCTGGAAAGATGCGGATTAGATATTGAAAAGGACTTAACAAGAACAGCATACTACTATAGAGGGAAAGAACATGGTTTTGGAGGCAGCCCGTCCTGGCAATAAATCCCAAATCTTCTGCTCAATGGCCCTTTAACTCTGGGAACATTACAGGCCCCTGCTCAGGGCCTGTGTCTTCATTTCCGGGATGGACATAATAATACCCACCTTACCTTAATACTACCTCCCAGTAGTGAGCATTCAAAGGCATAACATGTAAAAAGCCCTTGGCACATAGTAGTCACTCGCCCTGCACCATCATAGAACTAAATCAGGAAAATCCCTCTCTCTTGCAATTTCTGAGGCTCAATCAGCAACAGTTGTTTAGTAGAAATCCTAGCTCAAAGCAGGAGGATGGATTCCAGAACACCACGGGACTCTCTGACCCATCCTGTTGATAGTGCCGTAGAGCCCCAAGGACCACCCTGGGAAAAGGGTCTTAACACTTCTTTTTTGGGAGTTAGGTTACTGAGAACAATGAGGTCACGATTACGCCAGGGGGTTTTTGAGCACCAGTATTCTCAATGGTGTTTTTCTTTTATCTCTTTAAAAAGACATGTAACTTATGGTCCTGATAACAGCCTAGGCTAAACTGTTTAGCATTTTCATTTCAAAAGGTGATGCTTAAATTGTCTTTTTAAACTTTCATTGTAAAAGGTGATAGTTAAACTGTCTTCTTTGGGCCCTAACATCAACACCTCCCCTGCTCCCGCTCTGATAATAGGCTCTAAGATTGTGCTAGAATTGCATTTCTCCTCTCCTCTTCTCCCAACTGGGAACAGAAAGGAAGACTTGCTCAAGACTCTGAGATTCTTTTCTGTTCCAGTTTAGTCATACTCAGCCCCTAGAAGAGATTCTGACCTGATTCTAACAGCCTTCATTTATAATGAAATCCGTCTTTACCATAGCCTACTCCAAGTAGAGAATATGTTTCTTGGAAAACAAGATTAGAATGTACCCCTAATTTGAAAAATTCATAATCTGGGATCAACAGGTCCAGCAAAGTTAGACAGAAAGGCTGGATTTAAATCCCTCAGTGCCATCCCAAACCCCCTCTCCCTCCAGCCCTTCTCTACTCTTCCCTTCCTCCCTCCCACCTCCCCTCATTCATCCCTAGGGTAATAACAAAAAAGGGTCTTTCCCAGAACTCCCAAAAATGTGTTCCCCTCCCCCAAGGAATCATGGCACTCTTTCCACTTGGCTTCTCAAGAAGCGACAGACAAGGCACTTACTTCCTTCATAGGCTGTGACAGGGTTCAATACATAATGAACAAAATGTCATAATAGCTTGATAAAGGCACTTTGTAAAACACATGGAACAAGCAATTAAAAAAAAAAAACTCTAAATGAAGATTCAATTCCAAAGGGAAGCATGCCTTTGGGTTTTTTGACAAAGCAAAATATTCCAAAATTCAATTGTTTAATAGGGCTTTCCCCAGCAGCACTGGCACGTGTTAATTCTCATTTCAAGGCAGCATGTTTATTTTAGTTCCAACCTACTTTCAATGGTACGTAATTAGGGAAACTAAAAGTGCATATCTTATTGCTTAATTTAGAGTCTACCACTGTGTTTCTAGGCCTTTCTTGGGATGTGTTTTAATGATTCAGAACGATGAAAGATTTTTATTCAACTTTAACTGCTTGAGAAAGGCAGTGAATAAAAGTCAGGTTATAGATTCTGATTTTTAAAAGAAACCTTGTCCTATTATTTTAAACACCAGCTTTTGCGGGCACAAGCTCAGCTCTCGTGTAATAAATTCTACCAGACATCCTCAGAGTTCCCAACATCCCTGTGCCAGGCATTTCTCCGAGGTCCAGACAATTCACAAGATTCCCTCCAGTGTCACCAGGATAAATTATCTTGGGTGGCCACCGCGGAAGCCACGAGTGTCTGTGGAGTATCTTTCTATCTAAAGAGAGGTAGGAAGTCACACCAGGAACATGAGCAACTGTACAGCGTCACAAACTCCCCATGCTACCAGGGAGCTGGAGCGGTGCCACCCAACAGGAACACAATGTCAAGGGGTGGTTCAACTGGTTAAGTCACTGCCTTCAGCTCAGGTCATGCATGATCCCAGAGTCCTGGGATCAAGTCCCCTGCTGGGCTCCCTGCTCAGTGGGGAGACGGCTTCTCCCCCTGCCTGCCACTCCCCCTGCTTGTGCGTGCTCTGACAAACAAACAAAAAAAATCTTAAAAAGAAAAAAGAAATACAACGTCAGCCCCCATGTAATGTACTTCTACATTCTCTAGTGGCCACATTTTATTAAAGTATACAATACAGTATGATTAAACTGTCAACTTATTATTGAAAGTTTGTACCCTTTGATCAACACCTCCCCATTTCCTCCACTCTCCAGCCCCTACCAATCACTGTTGTACTTTGTAAGTCCCACTTTTCTTTTTTTTTTTCTTTCTTTTTTTTTTTTTTTTTTAAGATTCCATGCATTAGTGATACCGCACAGCATTTGCCTTTTTCAGTCTGGCTTACTTCACTTAGCATAATGTCTCTAGGTTCATCCATGCTGTCACACGTGGCACCACTTCTTTCTTTTTTACGGCTGAAAAATACTTGATTAAGATGTATGTACCACATCTTCTGCATTCACTCTACTGTCCACAAACACTTAGGTTATTGCCATATCGTGGCTAATGTGAATAACACTACGACGAACCATAGGGGTGCAGATACCTCTTCAAGATACTGATTTTGTTTCCTTCAGATATATACCCTTAGATAAAATTAAAAATTCAGGGGTGCTTGGGTGGCTCAGTGGGTTAAAGTCTCTGTCTTCAGCTCAGGTCGTGATCCCAGGGTCCTGGGATCGAGCCCCACATCGGGCTCTCTGCTCAGCAGGGAGCCTGCTTCCCCTTCTTTCTCTGCCTGCCTCTCTGCCTACTTGTGATCTCTGTCAAATAAATAAATAAAATCTTAAAATAAATTAAATTAAATTAAAAATTCAGTTCCTCAGTTGCACTAAGCACACTTCTAGCACTCAGCGGCCATGTGTGGCTTCCTACTACGTCGGACAGCGCACCCTTAGAGATTTTATAATCCAGGGACACACGGTGCCGGAATCCTGACCCAGGCATCACCAAATCCTCAATCCCACCAACAATGAGACCTCCTCCTCCTCCCACGAAGTTGCCCAGCCGAGTGTTGGCTCAAGTGGTCAGAAGGACTCTGAGAAACAAACTGAGGGTTTTGGAGGGGAGTGGGTGGGGGCTTGGGTGAGCCTGGTGGTGGGTATTATGAGGGGCATGTATTGCATGAAGCACTGGGTGTGGTGCAGAAACAATAAATTCTGGAACACTGAAAAATATAAAATAAAATTAAATTTTAAAAAAATTTAAATTTAAAAAAAAAGAAAGCCCCTTCTTTGTAAGTGTTGAGCTGAAAACTGCTGCCTTGTCATTTCCATCTCCAAATCCTAGCTCTGCTTTCCAGAAAGTCTGTCCCCTTGCTGGGGGGTAATGGGAGCAACCGTCACAGCCTCCAGAGGCCAGACAGGCCCCGATCTGGTCTCCTGAGGTCTCCTCACTATAGACCTCGTCTGTCTGCCAGAGGGCAACATACCCATTCAAGAGGAATCAGGCTTTTTGAGAAAGCCTCCTTTCCCACCCCTGGCCCCTCGATCAGGACAAAGGGAGGGTGGACAAGCAGAACAGTTAATAACGGCTTTTCCCTGAGGCAACGCGGCTCTGCTCTTTCTCGGCTCACGCCATAAAATGCTGCAGCAGAGCAGTGACCCTAAATGCTGCAGGAAAAGAGCCCACATAAAACTGAGCACCTCGTACCTGGCACAGGGAGATTTTTCAGAGAAAGCACTTTTGGAGGAAAGATGAGCAGAGCAAAGCAGTTAAACTTTAATACATACATAAATATTAGTTTTGCATAAATGGGGTCCTACGATCAATGCCATTACCCCGAACACTGTACCCTACCTGTATCAGTATCAGCAGCTCCCCATTCTCACACACACCCCGTAACACAGTTTAAGAACACAGCATGTGTCCTAGATTTTCCTCGCTACTTATATAACCTAGTATAGTCCTTCATATACATACAGACAGAATTTCAGTGGCTTGTTATCGTGTGTTCTACAAAACTGAGATCTAATACACACTTTTCTGCACCTTGCTTTTCTTACCAAACTCCCTTTCAGTTATACAGAAAATACAGCCCTCCCTATGTCTCATGCTGAGCCCAGATCTGTCTCCCACTGGGTGTGCACCTCCCAGACACACACTTTCTCTCTCTCTCTCTCTCTCACACACACACACACGTGTGCGCACATGCACGTGTGCAAGAATGCCCACATGCACGTGTGCAAGAATGCCCACATGCTCTGCGGTCCTGCTCGGTTCCAGCAGCCCGAGTAGGAGTGGCTCCCCTGGCAAAGCAGAGTTAAGACCACAAGGAAGCCCTGGGCCTCAAGGTGGTTGGAGGTGATTCTGCAGTGTCAGCCTGGCTGCCTGGGCAAAATGGGGAGAAGGAGAGTCCTCTCTCCTATGTCTCAGGCACCCCATACCTTCACCTTCAGTGCCCTCACCTTCAGTGTTCTGTGCTACCAACATGTACACACCTTCTTTCCATCCCCAAGGTTGGGTGGCATCTAGGAACTTGAAATGTACACCATTGTAAATTGGACAGGTCTGCAGGTGTGAACAGAGTTCTTTACACCACGTGCACCAACTTGAAAGACAATGATGGAGGAGATCCGGGGAGGAGCACTCATCTGTCTTGGGAAGCGTTCAGTCGCTACCCATTACTTTGGGCACTTCCTTCTCCCATCCCAGCCCTCCACCCCAGATACAGATAGCAGCAATGCCCCAAAAGGACCCAAACCTGTCCTTTAGCACCACTTGACCCAGGGGGCAGAGCAGGAACTATGTTATCCAAAATATTTCATGCATCTGTGCCTATAGTACCCCGAGAAATCATGGGCCAATGTTTCCTTCATCCATTTTTAATTCCTGCAGGTTATAATGACATTCTTTGCAAAATAAATACTTAACCCCCTTTCCTGAGATTTTTTCAGGCCCGAGGAGGATGGAGATATAAAGCTTTCAGTTAATAGCTTAGTTTATTCTGGTGTCATTTCTTTTATTTCCTTTCGGCTTGTTATTTATGGTTTAAATTTTTTGCACCCTGGTGCTTTGGTCTGCTTTCCTCGGGAGAATAATTAAGAAAAAGAATTTAGATGTTCAGGCATTTTTTTTTACCATCGGGCTGAAGGCTGTAGAAGAGTTTAGGAGGAAAGACGGAAACGTGAGAGAAAGGGGCAAACACCATTGCAGTCAACACCAAAACCCCAAAATCAAACCACTGACTTCCCTAAAGTGTAGTAAGGTGTTATTCTTGGCATTTGGGATGGCACAACCTAGTATTCAAACACTCAGCAGATTCTGTTAGGCAAATAGCTAAGTGACAGGACACGTGTGCATGCAGACAAATTACCTTTGAGCTCATCTGTGACCAAACATTCCTGTAATTGAAATGGGATCGAGATTCTCCGAAGTGCACGTGCCCTACAGCTGACCTGATCTCGTTACATGTCCGTGGGCCTGGGAGACCAAACGGATCCAGAACAGAAGCCAAAATCAAAATGGAAAGTATGCTGCTCCTGCCACATAAAGAACTAGGGTTTAATTAGACAGGGGTCATGAATCACAGCCTTCAAAATAAAACAGAGGGGGCAAAGATAATAAAACTTTCTCCATGAGTGACTCCTCCACCCCTTTAAGACTGATAATGAAACTGACAAATATACCTTGGAGGCCAGCTTCAAGAATCAAATCGATTTATTTAATAATTTAGGAATCACTTCCAGCCATTTCTCCCATTAAAATCTGAGGAGCCATTGTATTCTCTGTTTCCTCGGTTCCTTTCCCTTCCCTTAGTTATGCCTCACTGAATTTAATAAATAAGTAATACAAAGGGGAAAGAAACACTTATCTGGAGTGCCTCGCCTTCGCCTTCACCCTGCAGGGCTCTCTGATTCTTTTCTACCTGGAAATAAATGGAGTCGAGAACAATCTCTTCTCCCGTCAATGCTGGGGCAGCAGGGTTGGACCCCTAAGTGTGGTCGTGGCAGCCCAGGAGCCCAGAGCACTGCTCAAACCCAAGAAGAAGTGCAGGATAAATAACACATTGAGATAAGCTCAGGGAGGCAAGGGCTCATTCCAAGGCAGACCGTGTGCATGCAGGCGACTTTCCAGCTAGTAAATGGCAAGAAACCCCAGCGACTAGTAGGGGAATTCCAAAAGCATCAAAGTAAACTGTGATCATTTGTAGTTTATTGCCTCAAAAGCGAGGGCTGCTGAACCCAGCCTTGGTTAGAGTTCCTCAGGATGCTTTGAAGAAAATGGGAAAGAGATTGCTAATAGACAGTAGGTCTCCGAAAGCAAACTTGCTGAACTCAGCAATGGCAACGGTTCCTCCTGCTCTCCCCGTCTGGGTAGGCATGCCTTCCCCACAGCAAACACCCACCCCCGGCTTTGGGGACCCAGGAGCCCACAAAACCAGTACACACCTGGAGCGTGAAGACCTTGTTCCCTGTAGAGCCACCCCAAAAATGGCCCAGGAGCTCCAACTGGATCCATCTACCACTGACGTAGCTAGCCTCCAGGCCAAAACCCAAGCCACTGGCACAACCACTATCCACTTCCCAGCCTCTGTCTGAGCCCCCACAAGCTACCTCTGAGGGCCCCTCTTCCTACACCAGCCATTTCTACTATTACGGGTCTCTCTCCCTTTGCAGGCTTACTGCCAATCACAAAGCCTGTCCCTCTACACTTGTATCATGTCTCCGGCTAGAGTAACTCATTTTTGCCCTGGGAGACTTGGCTTAGGCAGGAACCACCACCACCCAGAACCTCCCCATATCACTGCGCCTTGACGGCGTTGAGAACATGCATTTCTTGCCACTAATCGTCTGGTAATGTAATTATTTACATTGCGTCTTGGTTGTATCCCCATACTCAGCATATGTGCACACATGGTGGTGCTCTAGGAAACGGTGCGTTGCCTACGTGTTGGGGAACGCTGCGCTGGCTCGCTTCCAGGAGTCTGTGCCAGTCTGTGTAACTTGCACTTCCCAGATTTTTCTGCTGGGGGAAAGAGGAGGGAAGAGGGGACTGAAGTGCTTAGTCTCCCCTGGAAACCAGCTACCGAGTCTTTACCCAGCAGCCGAGGCGAAGGTAATTTATCCCTGCCGGAAAAGCATGGGCGGCAAGCCACAGAACCGCTTCTCTCCATCCACAAATTAATGATCATTCCCGGTGTTAATTCCATAAATAATTCATGAAGTCAAATAGAAGGTATCTCTAAGCCCCCACGAGCCATACTGTGCAACCTCACTCACAGCAGAAATTGAAACACAAACCTGGAAGCCTACCTTTGGTTTGCGGGAAGTTCTGATATTGCTAAACACATGTTAAATTTAGCTGCATGCCCTTTATTACATAAATATTCATTGGGCACCCCGTCTGTGCCAGGTGTGGTGCGGGCCGAGACTGAATAAAGGGCACAGTCTCCACAGTCAAGGACAAAGTCTCTCCCCTACAGTTGACAAGAAACAAGGAGACATCACAGAGTGCTAGCCCTCAGCAGATGACACCGGGAGGTTGAAGACCATGGAGGTTAAGTGTCTGTTCTTGGGAGTCCAGCAGACCTGGCTTCTAACCTCAATTCCTGGCCATGTGACCTGGAGCCAGTTCATCTCCTCCTAAGCCTCAGCCTCCTCATCTGTTAAGTGGGTATGATGACAATGATAGCATCTACCTCCCAGGGTTGGCCTACAGAAAGAAAGCAAATCATTAAAATGACTAAGCTTATGATATATAACACACTCCGGGAGATCAGAGAAGGTTTTTTGCAGAAGCTGAGTTCCAAAGGATGCATGGGAGAGGGGATGGGAGATATGGAGAAAGACCAGCTACATAATTCCCAGGGCCCAGTGCAAAATAAAGATGCTGGTCCCCTTCTTCAAGAAGCATTGAGACTTTTAAGACAGGGACAACAGAGTGTTAAAGGAAGCACAGGGTCCCTGTAAGCAGCGGGTGCCACACTCATGAAGCCAGCCCTAGGAGAAGGCATGTTCCCCACAACCACACACGTGACACCTACTTAGACAGCAGGGGTGACGGCTCCGGCTTACCCTAGCCTGAGTTTTAAGCCTCAGTGTGAATGGGAGATGCCTCTGGCTGAACTACATCCACTCTGGCTGTTGCAACAACATCTATGCACACGTGTGAATGACGTCACTGCACCCCATGCTCCTCTGATGCTGTTCACAAGCAGGAGAATGCACAAGGCCACCTTCCCAGGTCCCTTACCTGGCCTGGGATTCCTGAAACAAATCACTGGTAATCCCAGTGTCTGAGATTCAGACGTCCTGGGTACTAGCTCCAGGCCCTCACTCAGGGCAAGTTGGCCTCCCATCACTAGACACCAGTTCCTCACTGTAAAGCTGCAGGGAGTAGACTCATTAATCTCCAGGATCCCTTTGGATAGAATATTCTGTGTTTCTGTGCAATAGCAAGCAGCAGGAGGAAGAAAATAAAAGTCTGCAAAGCTAGAGTCAAGTAATAATAATTTTAAAACAAGCTATATACCTGCTGACTTTTTAATATACCATTTCTGGTCTGGAAAAAAAACTATATTATGCAAAATAAAATGCTGTTGAAAACTCCCATAATGTCCCCGTATGCATTTCATTTAGCCGGTGTGGCGTATATCATGCCATTAAGACTTTCCGTAATAGGGGTTCCAAAGCTCACTCCCTGGTAACAATCTACGATCACTCGGCATGGGGGGGCACATATTTCCTGTACATCACTGGCAGATTTTATTGTTTAGAACATTTGTATAAAGTCAAACAATTACCCCCAAGAGATGGATCATTTGCTCCTGCTTTTCCTCACCTGAAGTTGCCATCCTTCAAACCCCCTTCTTGGGATCATCTCCCTGACTCTCAGCTGAAACCATCCATGGAACAACATGCCCCAGGAACTTGGGCAGACCCCAAAGGCAGCCAGGATCCAGGGCTTTCTCCTCTGGAAACTCCTCTCAGCAACTGGACATCTTAACATTGGTTCTCAGCCTGGAGCCATATATGGCAATTACCTGGAGGGCCTGTTAAACTTGACTGCTAGACACAGACCTAGGGTGGCCTGGTATATCTGTCATGCCCAGGGCTCAAGAGGAGCTGCACACTCAGATGCCAGGAGGGTAACATGTGATCAATGCATGAACCACGTGATGATGCCTCTGATCTACTGGAGGGGGCACTCCTAGACGCTCACAGCTTCGGAACTTGGAAAACACTGTGCTAGCCAAACGGAAGCGTTCGCAGACTGCCGGTTTCTGTCCCTTGTCCTACAGTGTTGGCTAAAACGTCCTGGCAACTTACTACACACCAGGCGTATTATCATTATTTCCATTTGACACTTGAGAAAACTCAGGCGAAGGCAAAGGCAGTAACTTGCCAACCAATTACGCAGCTAATAAGGAGCAGAGTTAGGATTTAGATCGGGCAGTGCGGCCAGAGGGCTACACAGTAAAGCCTCCTGTACCAAGGACCATGCCTGTAGGTAGGGAGTGCCATTCATCCTGAAGGTAAGTAGAAGCGGGCTCTCCTAGAAGAAACCAGAACTTGTCAGGTGCTTTTGGGACAAACCCATCATTTATCATCCAAAATGGCATGTTTTTGAGAATAAAAAATGGCATTCTTATTCACTACACTAGACAAGAGGTGTAAAGGCACAGAGACCTATGGGGGGCTCCTCATAGGGCTCTCTGATGGGACTGAGGCTTAAACACGGTCTCTGTCACTCTGAGGACAGACAGAAGCTAAACAGCGAGACACCAGGAGCTGAGAGTGAGGATGGGTAAGCCATGCCCTGGAACCAGATCATTTAGTTTGTAGTGCTGGCTTTCTTTTCTCCATGTCTGCCGTTTTTCTTTCTTTTTTTTTTTTAAGATTGTATTTACTTATTTATTATTTAAGAGAGAGCATGCACATGAGCCAGGGGAGGGGCAAAAGGAGAAAGAATCTTGAGCAGACTGTGTGCTGGGAGTGAAGCCCAATGCTGGTCTCCAGCTCAGGACCCTGAGATCATGACCTGAGCTGAAACCAAGAGTCAGACGCTTAACCAACTGAGCCACCCAGGCACCCCTGCCTATTTTTCTCTTATTACCACAAAGTCCCATAAAGACTTGTGAAATGCCTCTCTCCTCACTAGCCCCCTCTCCCCTAGTTAGATAAACTCAGCAGGAGGACAGAGTGGAGTACAGTTTTCCCCTTCTCCCCACATGGAGACTTCTGCCACTGTTATCATCCTTGGAGGGTGTGGTCTTAGAGGGGAAACTTCATCTAATATTTCAATTCCGCCTAACGCCTCTGTAACAAGGCCTTCATCCAGGAATCTGACTCTAGACTCAAGCAAATAAGTACCTTGATAATTTTCAAAAGAAATACCCATGTCGTTGTGCCCTCACAACAACAGGGAGAGCCGTTATACTATCCCCATGTCATATCCAATGCTCAAACAAGGGCAGAGAAAGCGACCAGTGCTGAAATGGAAGCAATCAAACCTGATGAAAAGCAGGACTGATTGGGCTGGGTCCATTAACCAAGAATAATTACCGGCTCTTTTTTTTTTTTTTTTTTTTTTTAAGGAACTCCCACAGAGACTGCTGGGTGGTTCCTCTCGAGTAAATAAAATGAGTGAGGAAGCATTATTGTTTTGTATGGAACGGGCCTGAGGCAGCAGGTCCACACAAGGGAGCAGTGCCTGGGCCATGCCTACTTCTGGTTCATCTTTCTTCTTTAGGCAGCTGCCAGCAGATGTCCTTCCCACAGCAGCCCCAGCCATCCAGATGGCACAGAGAGTCTAATCGCCATTGTTAGCACTGATGGTGCATTCCAAAAGAGGAGAGAAAATCAACCAGGAGAGAAAATAGCTCTTCTCTCTGAGGAGCCACCTACTGCCTGTGTTTAATACAGATGAGCATCCCGCTATGCCACTCTGCCATCTGTGTCTGAGGGAAAGGTCTAGAAACCCCTTCTTGCTTCGGGAACCATATGGAAGCCATTAAGAAGGGTGCCCTTGCCACTCATCAGCCCAACACTGCTGGAAAGACACTAGCCTCAAAAACTAAAAAGTCTGACAAGACCAAGTATTGGCGAACATGTGGCACATCAGTATCTCTTACACTTCGCTGACGGGCCTGCAGATCGGAGCACCCTCTCTGGAAACCTGTACACTATCCAGTAAAACTGAAAATATCTGCTTCCTGTGACTGTGCAGTCACACTATGAAGTATGGACCCTATGGAAATGCACACCTATGCGTGCCAAGATACACAGACTAGAATGTTCATGGTATGTCGCTCACGATTACCACAAACGCGAAACCACCCAATGCCCATCAGCAGAATAGATGACTAAGTTATGGTAAAGGCAATCAATACCCCTGCTATTGTTATTATACAGCAATGAAAATGAGTAAACACAATTTTGAGGGAAAAAAAAACGCAAAAGACAGAAGAATACACCTGCTATGATTCCATTTACATAATGTTCCAAATCATCAAAATACCAGAAACCTCCAACACTACCCCCTATTGCTTTGGGTTGCATTGCGTGTAGTAAACATTAACATAAAGCAAGGAATGTATTACTGGATGTTAGTATAGCAGGGATCATTCCAGGGGAAGGAAGTATGATGGGGTGGGAAGGGTTGGGGTTGTTGTATGTAAGGTACTGGCAATATCCTATCTCTTGACCTGAGAAAGTTGGCTACACAGGTGCTTGCTTCTGTAAATGTATGTGTTGTGCATTTTTCTGTTGATATATGATACTTCATAGCCACACACAACAGAAAATGTTAAGAGAAAAAAAAGAAAGAAATGTCCCCAGGCCTGATGGCAGCTGCCGCCTATTGGCATCCGAGGAAAGTGCAGGTCGGATGGCCCATATTTGGTGAGCAGGAGGAGGGGAGAGGGATAAAAGGCACAGGAGAGGTGCAGCCTCAGAAAAGTTGTATCCATATCCCTTTCGGAATTTTTTTTAGAGTTTTATTCATTAGTTGTTAACCATTTTGTTTAGCAAATCGGTTTCTCCCAATGACCTCTGTGGAGGTGGCAGATGGCGCTAAAAGAACCCCCCACCACCACCACCAGATCCAGCCCCAGTCTGTTTGCTCACCCTCTGCTCTGGCGTGGGCTTGGGTTCCCAGGGCTCAAAGAATGAATGAGTGGGAGAGGGAGGGGAGGGAGCGAGGGGCAGGCTATGTGGGCAGGCAGCAGGCAGGGTCTGTGGGGAAGGATCTAACCATGGCCTTTACAACAAACTGCAGCCCCAGAACTGAGCTTTGTACTTTGCTGTATAGAGCCTTGCAGATGCACACAAATGTCGAATATCGAAACCTAGGGAACTGGGCCGCTAAATATAATCCCTGGGGCAAGAGCCAGGGGTGCGCAGGGGGAAAAAAGAATGGAGAGCGTGAGTCTGTATGAAAATCCAGTGAGGAACTAGATGATAGTAAGGATGAGAGCCAAGAGGCTAGAACTCTCCGCTCCCTGTTGTTATCAATAGCCCCATCTGGGCCCTCCCCTGAGGGAGAGAGTTTGCAAAGCCTGGTCTCTCCTAGGCCCCGACAGTTCCTCTGTAAAGGAAAAGCCAGGGCAGGCTGGAGTGGGCTGGGTGGGATGAGCCAGAGACAATGAGACGTAGTTCTATTCTTTAACACTGGGGAAATGGCATAATGGGACTGCTCATCAATCAGGTTAAAATGTGATTTTCCTCTGTGTCTAACATTAGTGACAACCCAATTTAATAGAAGAAAAAACTTATAAGAGTCTTTGGGTCTGTGCTCTAAAATGACGTTTTGAGCTTGTACCTTTTTAAATCTGAAGATGTTTAGATTCCCAGATAATCTAACAAAGGCCTCCCCATTTCCTGAAAGACTACATCAAGGACTTTTGAAGCCGTTTCTAATTTGTTGCCTTGAAAGGGTTGCCCCTAAGGATAATAACGTTCCCAAGCCCAAGGTTTCAGGAAGCTGCTTGGATCCAAGAATGGCTATAAGAAATAGATTAAACATAACTCTCCATTTATTCACCAGATATTTATTAAGTGCTGTCTAGATGCCAAGCCTGGAACTGGCCCCTGTGGCTAACGCTGGATGGAGCTTCTGTCTGGTGGGGAAGGAGGGTCACACAAGGGTCATAAGATGGTGTGCTCAGGGCTCTGATTCAGGAGCCCTGAACACTTGGAACACTTGCACATCATTGGTGAGATTCAGGAAGCAGAGAGCACTGTGAGAGCACATGGAAAGGGCTCTAGGGTCCAGGAAGACTTCCCAGAGAGATGTTACACAAACTGAGCTGTGGAGAATAAGCAGAAGTTGGCCAGGTAAAGGACACAGGACAGCAGTGTTTGGGGTAGAGGGAACATCACATGCAAAGGTCTACAGATGGGCAAAGGGTGGTGTGCTCAAGGTGCAAAGCCAGGAACTGGGGAGCAGAGAATTGAGGCCCTAGAAGCAGGAGGCACCAGGTCATCAGGGGCCTCCAAGGCCATCTGAAATAGTCAAATTTTGTTCTAAGCACATGGGGGGATGTGAGCAGATTGCCAGATTAGGAAGATTACATTGGCTGCTGTGCCTATAGCGTGGATTCGAGGAAAACAAGACAAGCATCAGGGAGACAAACTGGGAGATGTTTCTGTATCCACATGTAAGATGCTGATGAGCTCAAGCAGGAAGTGACAGCGGCATAGAGATATGGGTGGGCTCGAGAGAGAGCTAAGGATTCTTGGGACACTGAAGGGGAAGACCCTCTACCTGTTTTGTAACTTTACTTCAATGCCTTGGTGAAAGGAAATGCTTCGGAATACAAAGCATTCATTTCTAATACAAGTAATCAACCATCTTCTTTTCAATGTGCTTGTGTGCCTACTAGGTCAGGCATGAACCAGTGTTAGTGAACTCAGTGATGCCAGTAAAATGCCCAGCAAGCATGACAAAACGGCACCACCCCAGCCTAAAGGACAAGGACTCTGAGGTCAGACTGATCTGGATTCAAATTTTGACTCCACTTGCTTTCCCTGTGACCACAGACAAGTCACTTAGCCTCTCTGAACTCATCCTCTTATTTGAAAACTGCCTTGTAGGTTTGTTGGGAAAATGGAACTGGCCAGCGCATGGAGAGTCTAGCACAATACCAGGCACAAATGGCCTGTCCATGAATGCCAGCTACTGTTGTTCCCAGTGGTGGGGTTGGTGAGGGGGGTAGGGCTTTTGGTACTGCTTCCATAGCTCAAGTCTATAAATCCTGTTTTAGGTTAGCTGGTGAATCCTGTGTAGACGTGTGAATGTTGTTCGCCAGGTTTTTCCGGTGGTTGCTAGGCAGGTGAAAGTCAACACTGCTGTCCCAAGTGCCCAGCTGACAGTGTAGTCCACTTCAAAAAGACATTGATTGATCAGACACTTACAGGCAAGGAGACACGGCGAGATGCCACCGGCATCAGTACGGTCACCTGAACATGATGGTGACAATGACATCTTTGAAATATAGATAACGCTTTCCTCTCAGATCCCATACCCAAGAAGATACACAAATGGGTCTGAACAGCTTCACTAAGGCAGCACAAAGCTGTGCACCGGCAGTAACAAGACTGAGAACACAGTTCAGATTAAACAGAATGCTCCACGCGCAGCCCTCAAAACACTCTCCAGGAACACTGAGGGCTGAGAGCTGCCCCAAACGCTGTTGCCTAGGCAGCAAAGCATCCAATGACAGACTGTGGAACAAGGAAATAGGAAAACGGATCAAGAAAAGTGGCATGACCTTTGGGAGACTGAAAAGCAGAACGAGGCCAGAGCTGCATTCACCTCCACGCTGAACCAATACTTTATAGACCAGGAGTTGGGTCTGACTTTCTTCTTGGCTTCACTATCTGCTACTTTAATTTTTTCTTTCTTTCTTTTTTTTTTTTTTTTTTGTATTTTGCCAACAACAGGTCAAAATAGATCATCCTTAAATGCTCCAACATTGAAGCAAATCAATCTGCAGCTCAGCCCCATAGGGCTGATACCGTACGGAGGGGGGATATAATAACAGCAGTGTAGTAGGAAAACATTTTGAGATTTTAACCAAGGTTCTCATGCCTCGCAATACCCTCATTCCCTCTACCCACTCCTCTTTCCCCGGGCAAACACTTCCGCATCCAGCTCTTCGTGCCTCAGGAAAGGGAAGGCACAGCAGAAATGCTGAGAGAGAGAAAAAGTCTTTTCTTGATTTGGGAGTTTCAAATTTGAAACTCACAGCTGAGATTAAAGCAAAGACTTTTGCATTCCAAACACTTGAGAGAAACCTACTGTGCTAAGGCGCTCATACAGAAAATGTGTACAGGCAAAGGGGAGCTGGAGGTCACTAGACACTACGGTGTACCCCCCCACACCCCCAGGCAAGCACTGGTGGGAAGGGCACAATAAAGATCCCACAGTGATTCTAGGGATTTAAGAGATTTCCAGGAGAAGCCAACCCGCTGATGAGCTGGTGGCCTGGGATGGCTGGGTGGGAATTGTAGGCAGCCGTGCCTGAAAGAGCCTTTCAGTGCTCCCAGCATGAGGTGGGGGACAGCCAGATATTCCATGTGTACAAGAGAAGAGCAAAAATATCCAAGTAAAAGACAGATCTGGAAAGGCCCTGCAGGTCAGAGGAGAAAATATGGCCTCCACCTTCGCTGACAGAAGCCCAGAAGACTGATGGGAATACAGAAAGGGAAGTGGGCAAGAGGGGACCATGGCCAGTGGCCAGATCTCCTTCCCAAGGATTCAGGGGGCCGTGACTGAAATGATTGAAGTTAAAACTTCCATTATCTGGCAATTTGAATGAAGGGGGGAAAAGGAAGGAAAAGAAAAAGGAAGGTGGGAGGGAAGGGGAAGGATGTGGGGGGGAAGAGAAGTGAGGGGAAGTAGAGGGATTAAGTGTAGGTATATAAAAAAAATACAAAAAAAATCATTTTACATTTTTTGCACACCTGTGTGGCATCACTGTCATTATTAGGGAGTTAATACCATCCTTTTCTTTGTAAATCACCTTCTGCACACGCCAGTCATTAAGGGCAGCCCACTGTACCAGGCATTTCCTAAAAATTTCCCAGTTTACTCCTCCAAATGACACTCTGAGGCGCATATTATTCTCTCACTTTTTACAAATAAGAACACCAAAGTGGAGATTTGAGTATTTACCCAAAATGTCAGATCCAGGATTTTATCCAGGTCTTTCTCTCCATTGTGGCACAGTGGAGGGGCTTTTGCAGGAGAAAGGGACCTGGAGCAGCCACAAGCTGCAGGGGTGAGGGAAGGAGGTTCAGAAAGAGATGTGGGAGGCATTTCTGGCAAGCCTGTGCAGCCACCCTGCACTCCCATCAGTGGGGTGGCTTCCCCACGGGCTAGCAGCCCCTGGCACCACATCAAGGAAACACACGCTCTTCCTGCATCCAGAAGCCCTCCTGACCATCTGCCCATGAACACTCACACACGCGAAGCCAGGTCTGGGAGGGGCTGGGCTGTAAGCCCCCTGACGACTCCCCACAAGAGCCCCCGGCTCAGGCACCAGCAAGGACAGACCCAACAGAGGTTTTGTTTGTATTTTAAGAAATCTCACAAATCCCTGTTCAATATGCATTTAGGGATGATTGATCACTTGCTCATTGGGCTGATGGCTTCCTGTGCTCTTTGATTTTGGGCTTCACATCCTGCCTAGTGGAACTGATGATGGCAAGGCAGCAGCGTCCTGATGGAGGGAGGGCAGGAGCCACTGCAAACTTGTGAATAAATAATCTTCTAAGCAACAGATCTGAGCTAAAAGGGGAGTTTTACCCTAAACAGAGGCATTTCTATATAGTCATGGGCTTCCATTATGCGTGTCCTCTCCACACAAAGAGGAGAACTTGCATTAGAAGGGGTGGTTCTCACACTGGGGTATTTGAGGGCCATCTGAAGGTTGCAATTCAGACTGCGTGGATTCAATGCTTAATTGGCACTATATCTAACAGTAAATCCCTTATCTTCCAAATTAAATCCTCCCTTCTAAATCCTAAAACCAATATCTTAAGTCCTTTCTATTTTTTTCCATTTGCTACCCCTCAAAATCCATATTATGTTGATTCTTCTTCCTCGGCAATCCCCAGAAGTGTCCCTTCCCTGCTCCCCAGTTAAACCTTGCATTCAAGTGCAAATCTCTCCCTCTCAGGGGCTGTCTGGCCTCTTTGGTGCCTCTCTCCCTGGTTTCTGGTTCTGCCTTGACTTTTCCAGAGGGCTTGCTTTCCTTTCTCTAGGACTACCAAAGCCCAGATAAGCGACCTTTTTCTTAAAAAAGCCAAAGACTGAGTTCACCACGTGCTTCTTCTGAATCAAATTCCCTGTTGGGACTCACCTTTAGAACTACGCTACCCCCTCCTGCCCCAGACTGTGGATGCCCTGCTGGTAAACGAAATACCTCATCCTCCCTGATAGAGTCCAGGGATAGCAGAAACATGTACTGAGCTCCTTTTCTATGCCACATGGGGCATGAGGCCAGGGCTGATGATGAATTGTCCGTAACTCTTCAGGTTCACGCACAAACACTTACACACCCCGTAAGCCCAGTCAGGGAGGGGTCAGGCCTACAAGCCTCCAGCCGACCCCCGTACAGGCCTGCCTAAATTCACATGGTCTGAACAGCAACCTTCCGAGGGCCCTCAGATACCGGAGCGGGAGAAAAACCACCTCTTAATTGGAGCACGCCTCTTTGTGAGGAGAGGATGTGCATTACAGAAGGCAAAAGCTGTTTACAAATGATTCTGTCAAGGGATAGAAAAATAAAAATTTGGAAAATGGGAATCTTCACAACAGCACGTAAATACTGACTCAGCTCTCGGCTCAGGAAGATAATCTTCCTCATACTCCTTACTCCCATTTGGGCACTTCCTCAGGGTGATGTGTAATTGACAGATAACTTACCCAGTTCCCCACTGGACAATAAGTAAGTTCCTTGAAAGCAGAAAGTGCTTAATTCGCTGTCAAATCCCCAGTCTCCGGCCCAGGGCTTTGTAACCTGGCCACAGTGAGTATTTCTTGAATGACTGAACGAACAAATGGTGTGCCAATACAACAAATGAGGCGGATCGGGACAGCCTTCCTGGGGAAGGGAAGGCTGGAGCTCTGCAAAGGTTTGCAAGTGTAAAAAGTCCACCAGGCCTCTGGAGAGAGCACAGAAGCGAACGCACAAAGCACTGGGCGGGTCAGGGGCCAAGAACAAGATGGGACAGGCAGGTGGAGCCAGGATATGAAGGGCCTCATACGCTTGAAGAGGTTGGACACAATCCTGTGTAAGAGACAGAATCTTGGTGCTCTCTATTCCTGGACTCCTCCAACCTTCTTCCATTGCTCTGACAAACATATGCACATGTGACAGCATTTTATGAAGGAGAAGAGAGGGGAATGGAAATAAAAGTTCCCAAAGTTGCTACTCAACAACAAAAACACAAGGAACCCAATTTAAAAGGTGGGCCAAGGGCGCCTGGGTGGCTCAGTGGGTAAAGTGTCTGTCTTCAGCTCAGGTCATGACCTCAGGGTCCTGGGATTGGGCTCTCTGCTCATCGGGGAGCCTGCTTTCCCGCCTCTTTCTCTGCCGGCCTCTCTGCCTACCTGTGATCTCCCTCTCTGTCAAATAAATAAATAAAATCTTTAAAAAAATAAAAAATAAAAAAAATTAAAAGTGGGCCAAGGACTCAAATGGCTATTTTTCCGAAGAAGACAAACAAATGCCCAATAAACACGTGGAATGGCTCAATAGCACTAATCATTAGGAAACTGCAAAGCAAAATCATGAGAGAACACTTCACACCCATTACGATGACCACTATAAAAATAGTAACAGCAAGTGTTGGCAAGCATATGGAGAGATTGGAACACTTGCACATCGCTGGTGAGAATATATAATGCTATAGCCATTGTGGAAAACACTATGGTAAATACTTAAACACTTACTTACACATAACATTAAACTACGATCCAACGATTCTACTTCTGAGTATAGACTCAAAAGAATTGAAAGCAGGGACGTGAACAGATATCTGTAACACGATCCTCTCAGCAGCATTATTCACAATAGCCAAAAAGTGGCAACTCAAGTGCCCATCACTAAATGAATGGAGAAACAAATGTGACATATGTATACAATGGAATATTGTGTACCCTAAAAAGGAAGGAAATTCTGAGACATGCTTACAACATGGATAAACCTTGAAATATTATGCTAAGTGAAATAAAAAATAAGCCAGACACAAAAGGACAATTATTATATGGTTCCACTTACAGGAGATATCTACAAATTCATGTAGACAGAATCTAGAACAGAGGCTATAAGAGGCTGGAGGAAAGAAGGAATGGGGAAGTTGTTTTTTTTTGTTTGTTTGTTTGTTTGTTTTTTAAGTAATCTCTACACCCAATGTGGGGCTCAAACTCAAACCCTGAAATTGAAAGTCATATGCTCTACCAACTGAGCCAGCCAGGCACTCCAACATGGGAAGTTATTTTTAATGGGTACAGAGTTTCAATATGAGCTAATGAAAAAGTTCTGGAGATGGATAGTAGGGATGGTTGTACAACACTGTGAATATATTTAATGCTACAGAAATATGCACTTCGGATGGTCAAAGTGATCATTTTTATGGCATGCATATTCTGCCACAATAAAAATAATTAAAATTACAAAGTTCCCGAGGACTTGATTTTCTTTGACACGGCCAATTCAAGTGACTGGGGACATCCCATGGCTGCCACATCCTCTCATATCTTCCCCAGTTATAACACTGGTATGCGCTATTTTGGGTACTCCCTCCGTTATCCACTAAACCCCTTCCCCTCTTGCAAACTCTTAGTGAATGTGCATCTTTCCATGATACATTTCAATCATCTCTCAGTCCTAAAAGGCTTTCTCAGAATTCATCAGGCTCTGAGAGGAAAACATGGCATTTTTCGGTTTGGTTGACTAGGTTCCCATAAAGTTTTTAACTAAATTATGGCATCCACCGAAGATGCTAAGTCTTTGACCCTGGCTGTTTTCAATACACTGTCAGCAACCCATACATAAGAAGTGTGGTTTCCCTGCCTATGATGGGCAGGGGGCTGCTGTGAATCTTTTGAGCAAAGCCTTGTACCAATTTGTGAGAGGAAGAAAATGTCTGCCTCGTGCCTTCAAGAAGTGCCATGTCTGACCAGTTCTCTGAGAGGTACATAAGAGCAAGAGCCAAAATGGAGGATAGGCAGGTAGGAGGGCAGAGAGATACCCTCAGGGACCTTGGCACAGCACTTCCGGTTCTCTTTAAGGAATATCAGTTAATCATAGGTAATCATTTGAAATATTAACAGTATTTCCAATCACCACACTTTCTATCACCCAAGGCAAATGAGAATTCTATTTTTGTTTCCTCAGGGAAGGCCTGACACAGAAGAAAATGAGAGTGATAGTTCGAGAAAAAAGTTTTTAAGTTTCAAAAGTCTAGGACCTGGGACATAAACAAAAGATCTGGAATAAAATATGATCAGTCAGAACCAGCTTCTCCTGTTCTAGAAAGTCAGATAAGGTTTACCCCATCTGAAGAAAGGGAAAAGGGACGGAAGTTGAGAAGGCCTCTGTCCCCTGTCCCTGCCCAAATCAACGGACACCAGACATCCTAAGGGACCCCAGCACCCAGCCTGCTGCTGGGAAAGCCCAAAGATCTAGGAAGATCACTGAGTCCCCATAGCCTACAGAGAACAGGAGCAAGAAGAGCATGGTATGTGGATGTGAAGGTAGGTCTTGGGCAGCTTTGTAGAGTTTCCTTCCACCCCCAAGTAACAGAGGAGCAACACTCACACTGGGAGTATCAGGGTGGGTGGAGAGAAACTAAGCGAGAACCAAACTGGGACAGGATTTAGATGGAACAGAGTTCCCAGGAGTGATCTAACTGGACAAATGACTGGTCACCATGTTCCCATGAGGACATCCTAGCAAGTATGTGGGCAGATGACAACCCAGAACCAGGTGCTCCCTCCCACTCCTATGACATGACACAAAGCCCTCTTACCCGCCAGCCCAAAGTTAGACCCACTCCCAGGCGAAGGAGAGGAGACTCTGAACTAATTTAGATTAAATTCTACCTCTTGGTCCAACAAGGATTCAAATTAGAAAATCTGCAGAGCACTAATGTTCATAGCAGCAATGTTGTTCATAGCAGCAATGTCCACAATAGTCAAACTGTGGAAGGAGCCGAGATGACCTTCAACAGACGGATGGATAAAGAAGATGTGGTCCATATATATGATGGAATATTACTCAGCCATCAGAAAGGATGACTACCCAACTTTTCCATCAACATGAATGGAAGTGGTGGAGATCATGCTAAGTAAAGTAAGTCAAGCAGAAAAAGACAATTATCACTCATATGTGAAACATAAGGACTAGCACAGAGGACCGCAGGGGAAGGAAGGGAAAAATGAAGGGAAAGAAATCAGAGAGGGAGACAAACCATGAGAGACTCTGGGAAACAAACTGAGGGCTGCAGAAGGGAGGAGGGTGGGGAGATGGGGTAGCTGGATGACAGGTATTAAGGAGGGCGGGTACTGTGATGAGCACTGGGTGTTATACACAACTAACAAATCGCTGAACACTACAGCAAAAACTACTGATATACTGGGACCCCTGGGTGGCTCAGTTAGTTAAGCCGCTGCCTTCAGCTCAGGTCATGATCCCAGGGTCCTGGATCGAGTCCCACATCAAGCTCCTTGCTGGGCGGGGAGCCTGCTTCTCTCTCCACCTCTGCCTGCCATTCTGCCTGCTTGGGCACGTGCGTGTGCTCTCTCTCTCTCTCTGACAAATAAATAAAATCTTTAAAAAAACAAAAATTAAAAAAACTACTGATATATTATGTGTTAGCTAACTGAACATAGTAAAAAAAAAAAATTTTTTTTAAGAAAAAAGAAGTAGAAGAAAAGAAAAAGAAAATCCGCAGAGGCGCCTGGGTGGCTCAGTTGGTTGAGCATCTGACTCTTGATTTCTGCCCAGGTGATGTCCATCAGGCTTCCGGTTCATCAGGGAGTCTGTTTTCTCTGACTTTCCCTCTGACCCTCTCCCCACTCATGCACACACACACACACACACACACACTCTCTCTCTCTCGTTCGCTCTCCCTCTCTCTCTCAAATAGATAAATAAATCTTAAAAAAAAAAGAAAAGAAAATCCACAACTGTGAGGGAAACAAAGTAAACCATATTTTTTAAAGAGGTGAGTTTGTGGTCTATGATTTGTGTCTGCTGGATATCAGTGTGTGCACTGTTTGTCCGTTAATAACCAGTGGAGTGACATTTTACTCAACGGTTAAGTTCTAAAGTTGCCCCAGGAAGTGAAAACCAAGGATATTCACAACTACTCTTGAAAAATCTCTTGATTTATTCATCAAGCCTAGTATTGTGCCACTATTCAATACATTCAAAGGAGCCAGCTTTTCTTCCAGGTTTGAAACAGATTGCTGGTTTGTATTTTCCAAGCGAGCACCAGATATAGTATTGGCTTTTGTTTACAGGTATGTGATGCCAAAAAAATATTAAAAATAAGGTTTATTTTCTACTGTTAAAAGCACATCTTCCTTCAGGGCAAGGAAGGGGAAGGGAAATCTCACCCACAACTTAAATTGCCATTTTCTGCTTCTCAGGGAACCTAACACTGACTTCACAGAGTCCTCTCCACATATGCTCTGTCACCTTTAAGCCTAACACTTAGTGATAGAACCTGTGAGAGACAAACCTTCTGGAAACTCTGTGTCATCTGTAACTTTACACCATCCCTAAGGCAAAACTTAGTTTTTCTGCACATTCACCGAAAGAGCCTCTCATTCCAAACCACTAGCCAGGCATGTTTTCCGTAAGGTTCCTCAGGTGAATCATAGGAAGGCCTTACATCACACAGTGCAGGACTTCATGCCCAAAATCCCCATGAGACATCCCTTCTCAGGCCTCCCTCCCCAACTTAGAGCAGCGGGTCTCCTTTCTCCCACCACCAGCACCTCCCCCCCCCCCCCCCCCCCCCCCCCCCCCACCCCCTCCCCCCCCCAACACCACCACCTTCCCAGCCCCACACTGGGCCTTCGGGCCTCCCCACCTCCTCAACCCTGCTCTTTTCCTTCCCACATTCCATATACTCTCCACCTCTCATACACAGACTTTATCAATTGAAATTTGCAGCCTCCTGACTATCAACCATTAAGCCAAAAGGCCCCTCCACCTACCAGAACCCACTCTCTTAAAAGATAAAGGATTGTGCACAACCATTCTCCCTCATTATCTGTCTCTTACTAGCGGTTTACTAGGAATACAACCCGGAATACATTCCCCACCTGAGCAGCTACCACCTATTAACAAGCTGAATATGCTCGCATATGCGTTTCATATGTGTTATCCCAATTCCTTCCTAACAAGAACTCCAGAATGTTCTCCAGTTCCCAAATACAGGAAGGAAGGGTCAGAGAGGTAGAAGTCATCTGCCTGGCCCCACAGTTCAACCTCAAGTCTGTAGGTGTATTCCAGCACTAGACTACCTTCCCACAGCGGAAAGTAAAACAGTTTCATTACCCGAACTTCCCTTTGAACTTCCATGAGATTTGTCCAGGCCACTGAATTTTGTAGTCAAATGAGGCTACAATCTCACCGCCAGGATCCCGGTGCTGAAGAAAAAATTGTAGCAAAGGCTGTGAGCCAGCGGATCCCACCTCAACAGAGGAACTTCCAGTTAGGGTTGGCCACATGACACAATTCTGACCAATGAGATGTAAGTGGGGGTGGTTGGCTAAGGCTTCTGGGAAACCTTCCCTAAAGGAACAGCCCCGGCTGACCCCATCCCCTTCTTCCTGCCTGAAGCCCAAATGTGACGCTAGGGGTGCAGCAGCTGTCTTGTGCCCACATAATGATACAGTGTAAAGATGGAAGAACCTTGACACGGGGGCACCTGGGTGACTCAGACATTTAAGCATCTGCCTTCAGCTCAGGTCATGATCCCAGGGATAAACCCCACATGGGGCTCCCTGCTCAGCGGTGTCTCGGTGTCTGTTCCTCTCTCTCCCTCTGCCCCTCCCCCACCTTGTGCGCTCTCTCTCTCTCTCTCTCTCTCATTCATGCACTTTCTCAAATAAATAAAATCCTTAAAAAAAAAAAAAGAAACTTGATAATTTGCTTGAGATCCATTTCAGCTGTGGACCACCTATCTTGGTCTGCTTTTTATGGGAGAAAAATAAACTTATTTACTAATAAACTGTCAGTAAGGCTTTCTGTAACTTGTGGTTTAATTCATTCCTAATTAATCCAATCACTTTCTGTGAACACTTTGTAGTTAGTAAAGGGTCCCTTTCCTGCCATAGGACACACCTGGACAGCACTCACTAAACCAAGGACTGACCACTGGGCTGCCCCACTCAAACACACCCTAGAGTCTTCTGCCCTCAGATTTACAGCCGTCAAAACTGACCTACCTGGGGTGCAGAGTGAAACTCATTTAGCAAATATTATATCCAAATGAATCAAAATTAGACAGGCTGTGCCCTCGTGGAGTGTATGATTAAAAGGATTAAAATAATGATATGCTCATGGGAAAGTTCTTTTCATAGTTCCATAAATTTTGTTTTTAATGGTCAGTTCCCCCTGGGTAGATGGTGTCTCGCCCCCGTCCCAGGAGGACTCCTGATGCACAATGAGCTCTGAATAGCGGAGTTAAGATCGGAAAGAGAAAATTTCTGCTGTGTCACTTTCAAACCACTAAATGGGTTCCCTAATGATTCTTGGCTAGGAGTTTTGAACATTGAAAAACCAAAGGAGACACCAAGTCTGCCGAAAAGAAACCAGCAGGTTGGCAGGTTAGCAGCAACGGCCCTCGGCTAGTTGAATGTCAGGGACAGTGTTAGGAGCCACACCAGCCAGTGGAGGGGTGCAGGTGGGGGCGGGGTGGGGTTGCTGTATTCACACAGGCCTTGAAGGGCACTGCAGTGCCCTTTGGCCTTTCTGGGCACTCTGCGGCCCAGAAGCCAGGCAGAGTGGCACAGGACTTGCCGAACCACATTGAGGCTCACATATATCAAAAATTTAGACATTAACCCCTATTTACAACATTTGTTCACAGCATACAGCCGAGAACCTTTTTAGTAAATCACTTGAGATAAGCTGTCTGGCCCCAAATGAAAGATGTTTGCCAATTTCTTGGTAGGCAGAAGAAGAGCTCTTTATCAAAAGCATATTAGCATATTTTACCTCATTAATAACTTCACTGCAGCATTAATTTGCCTAATTATCGCATTTGGAATTCAACATGGTATCTAATTAATTCAAAACTCAAAAAACAAATCCAGAATTATAAAGCACGCCGACAGGCTTCTGCTTTATCATTCCTTCCTTCCTCGGCGCGTGTGTTTGCGCACACGAAGGTGTGTGTGCTGGCGTGTCTGCTCAGTGAAGACATATCCTTTATCCTCTCCCATATAATAAACATTCATTATCTTAATAAAATGTTTTCTTCAAATGAGGCAATTCTCTCCTTGGCTGAGCAGTTGGGGTTTCGGAGCTAACGTCCGCTCTCTTGCTCCCCATTCCTTTTGCGTTCTTCTTTCTCACAGGACTCTCACAAGGTTTTCAGGAATATATACTTCAGGAGCAAAAAGATTACTTTTTTTTTTTTTTTTGGCTTAAAGAACTGTGTCATTTCTTTTCTTTCCCGACCCATGCCTTCAGCACTAAGTAAACTAACAGTATTTGTCCACATTTTCTCCTGCACGCAAAGCCCTCCTAACCAATTCACAGGAGCCCAGAGTAAACATTAGTCGACATTATCAAAAATAAAAATCAGAGCATATTGGCCGAACCTTCCTGAAAGGTTTGAGCTTTCCAAAAATAAAACTGCAGGAAACTTTAGTTCAGGGCTCAAAACAACAGCTTTAGCCTCCACAATAATATCCTCTCCATTCACCCACGGCCTCTTACTTCCCACAAGAATATCTGATTGTAACAATAGGCCATATGCTGCCATTGTAGTGGAAAGATACAGAAAAGACTTAGATCTACATGACATTATAGGCAACACAAAATAGTTGTTGAAGTAAATGCTCTCTCGGCTATGTTGGCTTCCAGGCTATTTTGAAAGCCTTGTTAAGGCTGTGGCTAAGAAGTCAGGTCAGGTCAATGTACTGGGAAAATTCAGATTTTAAAAGGTGCTGTTAACTGTCCAATGGGAAATGCAGGTCTGGCAATCGGAGATGTAAAGTGGAGCCTGCCGTCTGCAGGTAATTCATTCTAACTCAAAGAGCAGATATTTATAGATTATGAGGTATCTCCTGCTATAGGTCAGATCCGTACCAACAATAGTCTCCTTCCTTTGGCAGATGATTTCCTACCCAAATGCATATTTCAAGACTTAGCAGCTCCATGCCCAGTGTTTTTGTTTCCTCTACACCATGCTCATGACCAAGAAGAGTCCGATCCCACAGTTCTTCCCGTGAATGTCAGCAATGACTACGAAAAAAATGGAGTTGGTCTGTGAGTTGACTTTTTCCTTCTGGTGTATCTAACTTCAACATGGCCTTGAACCTTCCAAGACCACTTCCAATCTGCCGCAAATGAAAAGCCATAATAGCAGGCTAGCAAACTTACACCCTGTGTGTTCCTGTGGTAGAAGGAAGACCCATTAAATTCTCACTATCTCACCTTGCTGTCTTAGGATCAGGGTAGACCACAATTTTTTCAGTATTAAAGGACAAAGACCGGGGCACCTGGGTGGCTCAGTCTGTTAAGTGTCTGACTTTGGCTCAGGTCACGATCTCAGAGTCCTGGGCTTGAGGCCCACATCAGGCTCCCTGCTCAGCGGGGCGTCTGCTTCTCTCTCTGCTCCTCACCGCACTCACACTTGCTCCCTCTCACACACTCTCTCTCCTCTCAAATAAATACAATCTTTAAACAGCTAATAAAAAATATTTAAAAATGAAGGACAAAGACCTTGGAAAAACACAAGTCAGTAAACCTTCAACAGAAGAATTAATCCATTTCAAGCCAACCTATGAAATAACACCAGAGTCAACCCTTCTTGTCCTGGAACCAGAAGACTGATCATCTGAGAGCTGACCACGGCAGCGGCAGGGTCTGCCCTTTCCCAGAGATGGGCTGAACAGGCACAGGCTCTGGCTAAATCACCAGTAAAAGGAGGGAAAAATGCATTAAAGGCTCTCTCGTGCTCTTCTGAAAATACGCATGAATCCACATCATAAAGCTACCACGCCATCAAGGAAGATTTACTATTTATTCAGGAGACACGGAGGCCCAGAATAACAGGGGTCCGAGGTTAAATAGCACAAGAGAGGAATTGTGTGAGCCACTGCGGCCACACCCGCATCTTCACTCCTATGAGCCCCGGAGGCAAAAAGGCAGAGAGTAGCTTTTCAAAGCTTGAGGATTTTTTAAGGGGAGAAAAAAAAAAAAAGCATTTTTGTAAGCCTTCATGCTCAATAAAGACTGTGCAGACATAAAATCCCTCATTTAAATGGCTGCAGTTTTAATATAAAATGTATTATACAGGAAAAAGATTTTATTACCACTAAATGCTTGCTGCAATTCAACAACAGAGGAAACTGACCTTGATTCTGAATCTCCTGCCTTTTCCCCCCTTTATTCTTCTCACTGGTACTTACTGAACAGACTTCCACTATTTCCCTTCCTTTCTGGAGAAATAACAATTTTTTCTAGAAGGCTGGTAAATGCACATCATTTTCCCAAGACAATCCAACAGACTGTTTTTGCAAAGAAATGCTAATAGAAGAAGGGAGACTTTGGAGACCAAAGAAACTCAATCTTGGAAAATAATCATGGAAACTTGGCTTTCCCTGATCGTGCATACTCAATTTGAAGGGAAAAGAAGAAATCCAGAGGGCAAGTAGTAAGGCAAAAGGAAGGTAAGAGATGAAAAAAAAAAGCCCTTCTGGAAGTTATAAATAGGAAACCCTTGGGAAAAAAAGAGGAGCCCCAAATCATCTCCCTCCTGGTAAAAAGAGTCACTAATGGATGTCACTGACATCACTGAAGGGACGCATCTCTATGGGTAAAGGTGCCAGAAGGTAGCAAATAGCATGCTCAGACTGAGCAATCCACTTGTCCTGACCCCCTTATTGGGGCTAATTGACAAAAGTGTGGGCAGTGTGGAAGAAAGCACAGGGGACCATGCAGCAGCTGTCACCACCCCCTAAACCTGAAGGGGCAGGGGAGGGGGCACTTAGTCAAACCCACAGAGGGGAGCTGCATGGCGAGGGCCACCTGGCAAGAGCAGTGGCCTTCCAGAGAGAGCCCAACAGAGAGAAAAGCAGGGAAATCAATGCCCCAATCTCATTTCCCACCCATCTGCTGTCCAGTGCCTTGTCTGGGTCTCACCTTGGCCAAGCCCAGCTATGAGCCAAAGAACAAGGGCACCATGGAAGCAGCCAAGATAGGACCATCTGCCGCATTGCAGGGCCGAGTGCCGAAGGAGAAAGGGTGTATCTGGAGAACAAATGGAAGACATCAGTATGTAATGGCCAAGAGTTCAAGCAAACATGCAAGATAGTAAAGACTGACTCGGACCAGAACATCAGAGTAAGAATGGGAAATTCACAAAAACATCTGATGTCAGACAGATCTAGATTCACATCTGTAAGCAACTGTGTGATGTCAAGAATCTTATATTGAGCCTCGGTGTCTTGCCCTGTAAAATGGGGATAATGCTGTACCCTTCCATCAGCAATCGTAGTAAGACTGACTGAGGCAAGCATTTAGCAGACTCTCTGGGACTCCTGGTTCCTCCACCATCCCCATTCATTCTCATCTCCTGTCCCCAGAGACTGCTCACTGAACTTGGGTCACAAAGAACAAAGAGGGAAACTGAGTCACAAGTCTCTATGGGTGTAGTGGCAGCTTCCCAGTGCCCAGTGGAGGAACCGAGGACTCCTACCCAGTTCTTAGTGTCTGTGGTTCTGCCCAGCAACCTGCGACCAGAGTATGAGCCTGGGGTAGCTGAACTCAAAGCTTTGAAAGGCCCTCCCCGACATCATACCCGCTCTGGAGCTCTCCACGGGCCTCCCCGCTAGTTACCATGGGAGAAGGAGCTGCGGCGCCTATCATGTGTCAGGCTACCCTGGCCGGTGGATCATCTCCATCCTTCTGGACCCTATTTTCCTTTGATTGACTTTGAATCAGAAATAAGAGCACCGCAGCAGGACCCAGGCTATGCACAAACCCCTCAGAAGAACCTAATGTTAGGCTCTTTATTTTTTTCTTTAAGAACAATGCTCGTCTGCTTCCTTTTGTCTTCTAAGTCTCTGCATCTCATTCCTCAGGGCCATCCTTCAGCACAAAGATCACTAGTGCTCCCATGTTCGGGAGACACTAGGAAAGAAACTTTACAGCTCTTCTGCACTAAAATGTAATAACTTTCTCCACACGGCTGCACAAAGGATTTCTCTGGGAACAAGGGACCAAGTTTCACAGTTGCATAAATATAAACTAAAGTAGAAATCCATCTTCGAGTCTGCAGGCACAGTCAACACTCCCATTTTTCAAGAGTCTCAAGGTCATTCTTCACTAGGCGTTCTTACGGCTCGGCTTTAAAGTTAAGCTAGTTTAATAATTCATGACATCATACCCATTAAAATATGAGTATTTTCTACCAAAGGAAACAGCCTTTCTTTCTTTTTTTTTTCCCCCTTTCACAGTGGAAGAGACCCAGACGAGTCCCTGCATAGGAAAACAGTGACGACCGCCACACCGCCTGATGAAGTGGGGGCGGGGGGGAGGTTTGCAATTTCGTCTGCCGCTGCCCACAGCCGGTGTTATCATGAAAAGCCAGCGCCATATGCCAGAGGAGACAGGTTAAGCCTCTTAAATGTTCCTGACAACAATGAGCTTTCATTTGTGAAAAGTAAACATCTGCCTCATGGGGAATAATCCACAAGACAATGGAGATGCTTATTTGTTTGTTTGATTGTGACTGCAGGAGGGCCTGGGGGGCTCTTGAGGCCCACCACACGTCCAAATACAAATAATTTCTTACACATTTTAAAAAAGAGTTGGCAGCCTTCTCCTAAAGACCTTGAAGGGGAGCCCTGGGTGCTCTAGATACTTACAGAGAGAGCGGGTGATCGCAAAGACTAGAAAAGTGAAGACCAGAACTGGGTCCTGGGCTCTGTGGTGGCTAGCTGGGAATCCTGGGCCCCGCACTTACCATCTCCGGGCCGTATTTTCCGCCTCCATAAATGAGGGTCAAAATGAAGTCTCTTCTACCAAGTCCAAGGGTTATGATGAGACAACTGTGATTTGTGACTTTCTAAAGTACTTTGTAAACTGTACAGCAAAACAAATATTAAGGGGGTGGTTAGTATTAAACAGACAAATTGGGACATTTGCCTCTACGCTTTGAAAAGTCAATAGGCAGAAGACTTATTACCTCCATGGCAAAAGATGTTTCCTCTTACTTGCAGATATTCCTGGAAATGGTTGCAGCCCCCAGCTTACGTTCATATGGCTGAGTGTGTGGGTGATCTTGGTGACCTCGGTGTGGGTGACTGTCACCTGGGAGAAGCTGGGTCCAGAGCTCTCACGGGTGTACCTGGGAAGAAGAAAAGATCATCATCAACCCGGCTGCCTTGCAAATGTCCTTTTAGACTTTATTATTATTTTTTTTAACACTCCCAAAAGCTGTAAGTGGGTATACTTAGCCTTATTTTAAAATGAAAAACTAGAGATTCAGAGAGAATCTAGGACAGTATTAAAGTGTTACAAGGACAAGGGCGCCTGGGTGGCTCAGTGGGTTAAAGCCTCTGCCTTCGGCTCAGGTCATGATTCCAGGGTCCTGGGATCGAACCCCACATAGGGCTCTCTGCTCTGAGGGGAGCTTGCTTCCTCCTCTCTCTCTCTCTCTGCCTGCCTCTCTGCCTACTTGTGATCTCTGTCCGTCAGATAAATAAATAAATAAATAAATAAATAAATAAATAATCCCCCCAAAATTGTTAAAGTATTGCAAGGACAGTATTAAAACCCAGATCCCAGGGGTCCCTGGGTGGCTCAGTGGGTTAAAGCCTCTGCCTTCAGCTCAGGTCATGATCTCAGGATCCTGGGATCAAGCCCAGCATCTGGCTCTCTGCTCAGCAGGGAGCCTGCCCCTGCCACCTGCCTCTCTGCCTACTTGTGATCTCTCTCTCTCTGTCAAATAAATAAATAAAATCTTAAAAAAAAAATTTAAAAAACCCATACCCCAGGGGAGAAAAATAGTAATGGCCTCCCACTCCTTCCACGTGTCCCACCAGCATCTGTATAGACATCTCACATAGCGCCTGTGACACTGTCACTCTGTGTGTATCTTTTATTCACTGCCAGGCTTGGATCCTTGAGAAAGGACCCGTGTCTTGATCATCTTTGAGCCCCAACCACTCCTTAACATAAAACTTGGCACACAGCCGCATCTAAAAGAAGTTGTTGAATGAATGAAAAAAGAAAGTGGAACGTAGGAGATGAAAATGGTTTTCTCCTTCTCCTCCTCCTGCTCCCCCTCCTCCTCCCCTTCTTCTCCCTTTTTTCTCATTCTCCTTCTTCTCCTTCTTCTTTTTTAATCTAACTTGTAGAAAATCTCTCTACTTCTCCTGAAACTCCTCAGGCTATGGGAACAGTCCCCTCTCTCGAGCTCAATTACAGAGTCCACACCTAGTCTAAAAGCAGCAGGTGAGAGCAAGCAAGACTCGGGGAGGCTCCAGGCATGTACAGCTGGCCAGGGAGGCAGTGCAGAAAGAGGGATACAGCAAAATGCCTCCAGAAATTATTCCAGGAACCACTCAGGGAGATGTGTGCCAGAGTCTGACCAAACGTGTCCACTATAGTCCTAGCCCGGGCCACACAGAGCTTTATCAGCTCACATGAGCCATCAGCCCTGAATCCAGGGTCGGACAAATGAGTGGCATAGATGCCACAGCCTCGGGTCAGCAGAGACTGTATGACCCGCATCTTTAAGCAAAAAATCAAATACACCTTGCCCTTGATGACACTTCCAAAGGAGCAGAATGAATCAGCTGGAGCAAATAATTTTTAAAATCATTTTTGCACAAAAACCTGTTTCAGACATTAACAACTGCCACTGCCTTATCCTGTCTTCCCCTACCTCAAAAAAGGGCAGTCTCCCCAACTTCACCAATACTCCACCTCCCAGCTTTATAACCCCTCATTTTTGTCTTATTTTGCTTGATTTTATTAATTTGAAGATGTCAGATAGATACAAAAGTAGAAAAGTGCATATAATATATTCCCATGGACTCATAACCTAGCTTCAACACTTGTCATCTATGGTCACTCTCGTCTCACCTCTACCCCTACCCTTTCCCCATCTTTATCCCTGCATTGGATTATTTTGAATCAATCCCAGACATGATATCATTTCGCCCATAAATATTTCAGTATTTACATCCAGAGATAAGAACTCCTTTTTTAAAGCATTTCTGGCACCATTTTAAACCTTCTTCTTCATTCTTCACATTCAGCTTATCATTAAGAACCATTATCATGGTTCTTTCTCCAACAAGGTATTTCCCTTTTGTTTGTTTTTATTTCCTCAAACCTCATCCTGATCTTAGTTCTCAGCTTAGAAGAGGAATGCCTCCTACTCAGTGTCTTGACTCTCATGTTCTCCTCTCTACAAGCCACCTTTAACATAGTCCATCAGCACCCTTTCATTACACCTTGTTCAAGAACCCACAGTGGGGATTGCAGTCTCCCGTAACTAATACTAGACTAGTCCTCCTGCCAAAACAACTTAAAAGCAAATAGGATGAAACTGTTCACAAGTCACATATAAAATCATGAAACAGAAGGGAAATTCACAAGCTGAGCCCCCAGCTCTACACCAGAAAGCTATACCCCAACTGGGTGACAGTAAGTTGGAGACCAAGCAGACCACAGGAGTCCAGGGGAGGTCGGTAGGCAGAGATCAGAGTGTGGGGCAATGGGAGTGGATTCTGTGACGTGGGGCACAAAGGATGAAGGGTCTATGCAAAGGGAAGAACCCCCATGTGGATCTCTGCAAGTGCTTAGCCGAAGACTGAACTATACATGTAGAGGGAGAGTTTAGACAAAGTGTACCGGAATTTATCTATTCTGGGGTTGAGAACAGAACAGAAATACCTGAAGTTAAGCCATGTTGGGGGATATTGTCGGCAAGAACGGAGAGACCTTGAAAATACCTGTTCCCCGGGCACCCAGCTGAGACACCAGAAATAGCACTCCTCAGGAGTAAGAATCACACCCCAGAGTAAAGTTTACAGTAGACCTACCCTACCCAAGTCTAAAATCAAGCCTTGATAGGATTGCCAGAAGAAAATGATAAGAGATTGAGTACCACAAGTTAAAGTTATGCTTTGAAAAAACATTGGAATTTTCACAGGTACTCCCTAAGAAAACATAAAACTTACATAAGTTCAAGACAATCTACCAATAATCCCATTACCTATGAAAACAAAAATCAACAGAGAAATATCACAAAATTCAATCTCCACACTGATTCACCCACAACAACCAGTATACAATCCAAATTACTAGACATGCTCACACATACACAAAGTAAAATGTAATGCATAGCCCAAAAAAAAGGCAGGTAGTAGAAACCAAACTAGAGGTGTTCCATATATGTAATTTATGAGACAACGAAGCTGTAATAAATATATTCAAAAAAATTAAAGGATGATATGCCAAATTATTAAAAGAAAACATGGTGGTATATATATACAATGGAATATTACTCAGCCATCAAACGGAATGAAATCTTGCAACAACATGGGTGGAACTAGAGTGTATTATGCTAAGGAAAATAGGTCAGCCAAAGAAAGACAAATACTATGATTTCATTCATATGTGGAATTTAAGAAACAAAACAGATGAACATAGGAGAAGCAGAAAAAGAAAGAGAGAGAGAGAGGGAGGCAAACCATAAGAGACTTTTTTTTTGTTTGTTTGTTTGTTTGTTTTTAAAGATTTTATTTATTTATTTGACAGAGATCACAAGTAGGCAGAGAGGCAGGCAGAGAGAGAGAGAGAGAGAGAAAGCAGGTTCCCTGCTGAGCAGAGAGCCCGATGCGGGGCTCGATCTCAGGACCCTGGGATCATGACCTGAGCCGAAGGCAGAGGCTTTAACCCTCTGAGCCACCCAGGTGCCCCAACCATAAGAGACTTGTAACTATAGAGAACAAACTGAGGGCTGCTGGAGGGGAGGTGGGTGTGGAATGAGCTAAATGGGTGATGGGTATTAAGGAGGGCACTTGTTGTGTTAAGCTCTGGGTGTTATATGTAAGCAATGAATCACTAAATTCTACTCCTGAAACAATAAATCAATTAATCAATCAATTAATTAATTTTTAAAAATTTAAATTTAAAGAAAATAAAATAAAACATGATTTTAATGAATGAAAAGATATAGAATCTCATCAGAGGAAATGAAAACCATTTAAAAAGAAAAATTCAGGAACTAAAAAGTACAATAGCTGAAATGAAAAATTCACTGCACAGGACTTGAGCAAATTGAAAGTAGTAAGCGAAAACTTGATGAACTTGAAGATAAATCAACATAAATCATGCAATCTGAAGAAAAGAGTAAAAAGAGATGGAATAAAAATGAACTGGGCCCCAATGACTACAAGGACAATATTAAACAGTCTAACATGTGTAACTAGAGTTTCATAAGGAGAAGAAGGTGATAATGGGACAGCAAAATTATTTCAGGAAATGTCAGGAGCTGGGAGAGAAAGACCTAAGCTGTCAGGTGTCCAAATAGCAGATTAAAGCAATAAGCCAAAGATGAAAGAGTTAGGGGTGCCTGGGTGGCTCAGTGGTTAAAGCCTCTGCCTTCGGCTCAGGTCATGATCTCAGGGTCCTGGGATCGAGTGCCGCATCGGGCTTTCTGCTCAGCAGGGAGTCTGCCTCCTCCTCCTGTCTCTCTCTGCCTGCCTCTCTGCCTACTTGTGATCTGTCAAATAAATTTAAAAAATCTTGAAAAAAAAATGAAAGAGTTAAGCCTTTAATTACTTATCATGATAGAATAATCAAGAGGCTAAAATTGGAGAAAACACTGACTCTCCTTCATTTCATTTCCCTCATTAAATGGCAAACCAGTCATGGGTCAGGTGAATCAGAGCAGACAAGGGGATTTTCTCACTGTTGAGAGAGCCCCTAACAAAAGACTCCAGCAGGTTTATGGATCTTGGGGTCAAAGGAAGGGAGAAGAGAACTATAAGTAGAAAAGTACTGGGTACTGAGTCAGGGAGGGAAAGTGTCTTCAGGTTTTCTCTCTCTTTCCTCCTATAGGGAGACCTAAGGAGAGGTACCTAAAAAAGACTTGTGCCCAAGGCCTCAGATAAAGATCTAGGAATAAAGGTGCTGAGGCTCAGAATGCAAATATGCAATGAGCATGACTCTCCAGTGGGGCCCAAATCCTTGACCAAAATTCTCTCCAGACACTGCAATGCACTGGCTGTGCCCCAAGCCTCCCACCGTGAGGCCTGTCAGGGAAAGCCTCTGCAATTGCCCATGGTCAGGCCTGAAAAATCCCACATAGGTTTTTAACCAGAAGCCAGACTCCTCAGAAATAAGAGCTGAACACTTCCCACATTTGATGTAAAATTTCAGCTTATAGATCCAGGAATCTGAATGAACTACAAACAAGATAAATACAAAAAATACCTCACCTAGATACTTCACAAACTATTGAAAACCAATGGTAAAGAGAAAATTTTGAAAAAAGTCAGAGAATAAAAGACCTCACAAACAAGGGAACAATATAGATGATGGCTGCATTATCATTAAAGAAAGGGAAGAAAGAATAGGAGATGAAGAAAAAGAGGAATGGAGGCCAGAAGACAATAGAATTCTATCTCTAAAATACTGAAACAAACCAAACAAACAAACAAACAAACAAAACAACTATCAACCCCAAGTTTTGTACCCAAAAAGACTATCCTTCAAAAACAGAGTGCAGGGGTGCCTGAGTGACTCAGCCGATTAAGCTTCAGACTCTTGGTTTCAGCTCAGGTCATGATCTCAGGGTCATAGGGTCAAGGTTCTCATCAGTCTCCACACTCAGCAGGGAGTCTGCTTGAGATTTTCTCTCCCTCTCCCCCTGCTCACCCTCTTACTCTCTCTCTTTCTAAAATAAATAAATAAATCTTTAAAGCACAACAAAACAAAAGCAAGTGCAGAAAGACATGTTTGAAGAAACAACACTGAGAAAATTTGTAGCCAGCAGACTTAGGCTAAAAGAAATGCCAGAAGATCTTCCCTAGGCTCAGGAAATGATACCAGATAGGAACTTGGACCTGCAAGAAGGAAGGAAGAGCACCAGAATTGGTAAATAAGTGGGTAAGCATGAAGCACTCCTTTGTTTTCTTCTCATAACTTCCTGAAAAGAAGATTACTGAAAGCATAGCAGTGCTGTAAGGTGGGATTTATAATTTATGTAGAAGCAAAAAAGATGACAAAATAGAACAAAGGTCGGGAGAAGGTAAATGGGATTATACTGTTCTAAGATTATTAAGTTTGTGATGTGATAAGTAGGAAGCATGAACTGTCAGATTAGGAACAGGAAATGAGGCCTAGAAAGTGGAAGGTGTGTATGAGTGGAAGTGGGAAGCAATAAAATGCTGATTCCACCACCTGTAACCACAGGGTCACCTACTAAACCCTGAAAGTGTGACCTCTCTCAAGGATGTTTGAATTTTACTAGTGATGCCTAAGAAGACTTGAGACCCAAAAAGACTGTCTCATGATAAATGACAGGCTATAGAATTTGAATTTCCGACTAGAAATCTCTACCACCACCTCCTCAATCACACATACAGGTGACAGCCTGCTCAGCTGGTGTCCAGGCCTGATTCCAACTTTCAATTTACCACAATCTTCAATTCATTAGAAACTCCTTTTCACCAGACTATCTGAGATAAGTAAAAATATAGTTTTTAAAAAACATTCTACTGTATTTTGTCATGTATTCTTTCTTTTAAAAAAAAATACTTTATTTATTCGAGCAAGAGAGAGCATGAGCCAAGGGAGGGGCAAAAGGAGAGGGAGAGGGGCAAGCAGACTCCCCACTGAGCAGGGAGCCCAATGCAGGGCTCCATCCCAGGACCCTGAGATCATGACCTGAGCCGAAGGCAGGTGCTTTACCAACTGAGCCACCCAGGCATCCCTATTGTCGTGTATTCAACTGGATATTATTTATATCTTGAAAAATGTTTTATTATAAAGTGTTAAAACTATGCATATGACATAGCTTGTTCTCTTTTCATCTATTCTATATTATTGTGTCAACTATTGCAAATCACAGCATTCTCCACCACAGGCCTAGGAAGACAGGCCTGTAACAGAGAACAAACAGAGAATGGGGCAGCCCCAAGAGGCAGCACAGTAACAAGGGACACAGAGGATCTTAATTCTCAGAAGCTAAGTGTAACCTGAAGGGAATACAGACCGTTATCATGATTAACAAACATTCACACAAAACTTGAAGCAAAAATAAAATCATGTGCTCACCAAACACATGGAAGCAGAGAGGAGAATGGTGGTTTCCAAGGCCTGGAGAGAGGCGGACTGTGGATCAAAGGGCACAAAGTTTCAGCCACACAAGAGGAACAGATTCTGAAGACCTACTGTACAAGTGAGGCAGCAACAACACACTGTACTGTAAAGTTTGCAAAGGGGACAAATCTTACGTTACATGCTCTTACCACTAAAGGAAAACAACAAAACAAAACAACAGCAAACAAAACGGGTGCCAGGAAACCTTTGGAGGGGATGGATGATTATGATTATATAGATCGTAGCCATGGTTTCATGGGTGTAAACTTGTCTCCACACACATCAAGTTACATACATTAAATATCTGCAGCTTTTTATGTCAATCAAGAGATTTTGTTAAAAAAAAGAATTAATAGTAGAAATCAAAGGCAAGGAGAATTGGAAGCAGGGAGGGAAGGAAAGAAGGGAGGAAAGGAGGGGGGAGGGGGAAGTAGGGAGGGAGAATTGCCATGGCCATGTACCTATCCGTCAGATTTGCTCCTCTGTCCTCCTGCTTCCTCTTCTCCCCATCAACTTCACACACATGTTCCCACTCCTTTTCTCACACGGTTCTTCACCTATTCCACTAGTCTCCCTCACGCCCTCCTCCTGGGTCCCCGAACTCATTTTTCTGAGCTCTGCGTAAACCTTCCTCTCCATCCTCCTTTGGGGCCAGGCATTCCTCAGAGCCTATCAGGCCGGTGTCTAAGATGTGACCTCTTCTCTTGAGACCATCCCACCCCACAAATATAGATCTGTCGTTATGAAATAAAGATTTTGGTTTTAATCCTGGCATTTTCTTCTCTGTTCCTGACCCATTTATAACTCGGAGCTGGCAGATTCTAATAACGGCATGCCTTGAGTTTTTTGTTCTGGCCGACTAGAAAGCTACAAACATTTTTAAAATTTATTTATTACTATTTTATAAATAGCCCACTTCGCTTTGCCGGCTTTTGAATTCCCCAGATGTCAGGACACCAGTTAAAATAATTTCTCTTGGCTTGAACCTGTTACCACCTCAGGCCTCAAGCCCAGACCTTTGCAAATCAGTCAGCAGAGCAAGAGGGTTGCTATTCTCACATTTTAAAGCTTTCTTCTGTTAATATTTCCTGGCTGGAGTTTTTGTTCTTTCCTAGAGAGCATGAGATCAGTGTTGAGACATCTGACAACAGCTTTTCTTCACCATCCACAGGTGTCTGGGAAATTGACTGGTCAACTCTGCCTGTATCTGCTCCCTGCTTCCACCGCCGCCTCTCCCTGCCTCCAATCGCTCCTTGTCACCTGTGCCAAGAAAGGCTGGGGTGGGGAGAGGGCAGGCAAGTATCCTTTCTAATCTATGATTCTTCTGATTTCTTTTCTGTGCAGTGTGTGTACACCCACTCCTAACTCATTTTTAGCTTTTGGTCAATAATTGCCTCAAATATTTACGGGGTGTCTTCTATGCACGGGCACTAGGCAGCAGCAAATCAGGGCTTACAGTCAAAGGGGGGCAGACATATGATGACCAGTCATTCCGTTAAGGATTTAATTTCACTTGTGAGAAGTGTGAGACGGGCAAGATGCTATGAGAGAGCAGAGGCTATGACGCAACCCTGCCCGGAATGTCAGGGAGAGCCTCTGTGAAAAAGTGGCTTTGAGCTGAGTCTAAGTTAAGGAGCAACGTGGCTACAGCAGGAGGCAGAGGGAATGAGAGGAGAGAGCCAGCAGGTGGAAAGAGGCATGGCCTTTTGAGGCCCTGAAATAAGGCTCTAGGTGGCTAGGGTGCAGGGAACAAGGGGAGAGGACCACAAGAGGAATGTGGCAAAACCGGCAGGGGCTGGGTTCCATGAGACCAGGGGGCCATCTTCGGGATTTGGGGCTCTACCTGATGTCATGAAATTTCAAACATTCCCAATCATCCATACCATCAATTTCAAAGTCAGCTCTGTAACCAAAGAAAACAAATTCGCAGACATAGAGACAGTTGCCCAGTTCCTAATTCCACTGACTGGTTTGTCAAGAACTCTAAATCCTCCAAAGCTACAGTTCTAAAGCTCCCTTGTGCTGCCCAGGAATATTCCCGGTTACATTGTATTAACTGAAACATCGGGGCCCACCACCATCCTGCTGAAACAGGTTCAGTCCAGTCCCACCTCGGCCAGGGATGAGCCTCTCTGCCTTCATACCAGCATGCGTCTCCGCAACCCCGGACATCTAATGTACAACATGATGACTCTCGTTAGTAGTACAGTACTGATACCGGAAATTTGCTTAGAGAACAGATTTCGGGTGCTCCCACCACACACACATACACACACACACGTATGAAAGCTAACTATATGAGATGGTATGTTAATTAGCTTCACTGTGGTGATCTCTGTACTGTGTGTGTGTGTACCTCAAATCGTCACATTGTACACCCTAAAACACACAATTTTGTTTTTTTAGAACTTAATTTTTTTTTAAGATTTTATTTATTTATTTGACAGAGATCACAAGTAGGCAGAGAGGCAGGCAGAGAGAAAGAGGGGGAAGCAGGCTCTCTGCTGAGCAGAGAACCCGATGTGGGGCTCGATCGCAGGACCCTGGGATCATGACCTGAGCTGAAAGCAGAGGCTTAACCCACTGAGCCACCCAGGCACCCCTAGAACTTAATTTTTAAAAAGAGGTCTGAGTCCTCCTCCTCCCATCTGCCCATTCAAGGCTGCTGGTGTTGTCTGTCGATGATGGACAGATGGGGCACTGGACAGCCTCGCTGTGCAGATGAACGTGGCTCCTAACGGAGCACACGGTGGACAGCAGCCTGACAGCTGACAATGAGTGGTCCCCTCTGGATTTCAGAGAACCCACCTCGGGCTGCCTGGCTCCTGAGCAGCAACCTTCAACGGGCCACCTTGCTTCAGTGGTGTCTCTTTTTCCTTTCTCCTCGGTCCCCTAACTCCCCTTCTCTCTAGCCCACAGCATGTAGGTCAGATGTCTTCCACTCGCGCCTTTAGATCTACTCTCCATCTGCTCCACCCAGCTCCCTAACCCGGAAGTCTGACCCATGTGGACCACTTCAATAAGCCCCCTCGCTCTGCAGTTGCCAAGGGAAGCCAGCCTACAGGGAGCCCTTAAAGGAGAGAAGAGGATAAGTGTAGGCATTTATTACTTTCTGCTCTCTTGTGTGGGTCACCATGACCTCAAGCAAAGTTCATGGCTCTGCTAGCTGGACCTCTCCATAGAGTTATCCTCACTGGTGCCGATGACTGCTCCCCTCCCTGCTCTCCCCGGCCTAGCAGTGGCATTGGCTTCTGGTGTTGCTAACCACTTGGACATAGCACCATCCCTTCCTCTCCCTATGCTTTATCCTCATCTTCGTAAATAGTGCCTTTATTAAACTCCCCAAGGCACTTCATTTACGGATGCCATGCTCCTCCCCAGATCTGGACCCACGGAGCCCAAACTCAGAGCTGAGAAATCTCAGCATTCCATCCCCATCTTAGGCCAGTGACTGCTTTTTTTTCTTTTCTGATACTTTTTTTTAAAAAAAAAGATTTTATTTATATATTTGAGAGAGAGAGTATGTGTGTGAATGAGAGAAAGAGTGGGAAGGAGAGAGGGAGAATCTGAAGCAGACTCTGATCTGAGCGCAGAGCCCGATTCAGGGCTCAATCCCATGACCCCGAGATCATGACCTGAATGGAAACAAAAAATCCAATGCTTCACCAACGAGCCACGCAGGCACCCCTCCTTTCTGATACATTTTGATTCCCATTCCCTGGTGACTGACCTGCAGAGGCCCTCAAACAAGCTGAAGGAACTTAACAAGTGTAGAGAAAGGGGAGACACATGGCTAAGGCTTTGTTCCTCCCTGTCCCTCACAGGCCCCACTTGCTCTGTCTCCCTTTCCCTCCAGCCACACTGGTCTCTTTGCTACCTGAACACATCAGGCACAAGCCACCGAAGGTTTCACAACACCTGTCCCCTCTGTCTGTAGTACCCCTCCTGCAGAAACCCGCCAGCTCAGTCTCCCACCAGCTTTAAAGGTTTTCCTCAAATGTCACCTTTTCAAGATGACTCCCCTGCCCTCCCTATTTAAAATTATCCCCATCCCTGCTCTCATCTCCTTCCCTGCTTCATGCATCTCCCTGCCACTTTTCACATCCGCACACACTCTACGAATATTTCTTTTGTTGGCTGATCACGCACACACCCTCACATGACTCACGAAATGCTCCACGAAGCGGGGGACAGTTCTCTGTTTGGCTCTTAATGATATCCTCAAGCACCGGACCAGAAGTTCACATGCTGTTTGTGGAACAAGTGAAATCCTGGTTCCAGAAACAGATACACAAAGGGACTCCGCACTGGTGACCATTTTGGTCCCCAAACTTTTAATCAGTCTCCAAGCACAGTCGCTTCCTGCCAACTCCCATCTGCACCAAGGGTCTGTGCCTCAACCGTGACTTTGTGCGAACAGAGACCAGCAGCGCGGCAAGGTGCGTGTCCAGTCACAGCCAGCTAGGCTGTGTTCGTGGGGAGCTGCTGTGTGGCCCCATCCTCACTCCGTTTCAGAAGCTGAATGATGCACTGGAAATGATAAAGCTTCCCTTCCCCTGGGAATACGACCCCACTGGTCCTGGCCGGTAAGACAGACACTTTGAGCAGATATATCCATTCACGCTCTATTCATTTTGAAAGCTCCTACTACATGCTTGTTTTTCGCCAGAAGCTGGGAAAGGAAAGATGAATAAAATATGGTCCTTTCCCTCTGGGCCCTCTGACACACCATGCTGGACTTCTATGGGGTGAAAAGATGAAAGACATTCTCTTCTGTAGTGCAGAATCAACCCACTAGATTCCACCGTGGACAGCGTGGTATCACTAAACACGTGGAGAGACTTTCCGTACCTAGGAGGGCCAGGCCTTGACTCTGAACCTACAGGCTCTGAGAAGTCAGAAACACTATCCATTCCAAGATCTGAGATCCAGAGAGAGAAAGCCCAAGGTTGACATGACTTACAGACCCATCCCGGGACCTTCAACTCCTGCCAACTCTCGGAGGCAGGGACATAACCAAAATCATTACTCAGGCCCAGCACCTGTGGAGACCCGGCAAAGAGATATTTGTTGAGTGAATGAATAGATAAACAAAGAAGAAAAAATAAAAGAGCTGGAAGTAATAAGGGATTAAAGTCAGAGGTGGGTCCACTAGTCCCTCTTAAACTGCATTCCCAGGGCCCATAGGTCTTCTGGATGTCCACGAAAACTGGGGTAAATGTTGGAGTCAAGAAAGGGGTTCAAGGTTAGGAGAATAAGCTCAATGGTAAAGGTTAGAAACAGAACCAACCAGTGACTTCTGCTCGGGAATAGTATTTAGATGCTCAGGTGTCAGCTGAACATTGATCATTAGATAATGCAATTGCATTCCATGAAAGGCATGGCAAGACAGTTTTAAATAGCAGAATTGGCTATTTGTTCCCTTCAGGTCTGTGTGCTCCGTGAGAAACTAAATGTAGTTTCTCAGGAATAATGCCCGGGCACAGCTTTTTAGGCTAGCTATCAAATTGGACCAAAGACATCATTCTTTTCACATGCTTTCTGTTAAATTTCAGAAATTTTTAGGTTAGACTCCAAGAACCAGCTGAGGTTAGACTCTAAAAGTTCAGGTTAGACTCCAAGAAGCAGAATCAAGGATGTAGGCTCCAGGGCAGCCAAGGGGTGAGAGGCAGGTCACCAGGAAACCTCATGCAATGAATTAATTCTCTGAATGCTGAGCCTGGGGGACTGGAGAAGACGAGGTGCTACTTAGGGATGCCCACGGACACCTGCTGGCTGATGTTTCTGCTGTTCATATGGGCTGAGGAATGCTCTTGCTCTGTGGCATCTCAAAGTAGCACCTGCAACCTGGTTCTAAAGCAACTTAGTATGAAAATACCAATTTTGCGTGCAAAGCAGAGGTGCGTTGTTCCTGCCATTTCTTGGGCATATGCAAAACTTAGAGGGTGTCAAAAGCTCCACACTCCTCCTTAAAGCACACTATCTGTCATCACACTGTTCAAATGTCTAAAATGATGGTTGGCCCAGTCTTCATGCCATCGATCCCAGGAAGCTTCTATCAACCGTCTTGCCGATGCTCTCAGTCCTGAGCATTTCCAGGAAGAACAGTACTTTTCTTTGAATAGTCTGCCAGCTGGTCTGAGAAAAGCAGGTGCAGAACTTTTTAAGTGCCATATGCACTTGTGTATGCTCCCAGCTTCCCTGCCTCTCCCACCACGGTTTTTTAAGTTTGTTTTTTTTTTCTTCTACGCAATTTTCCCCAAGACTACAGTGGTCAAAGGCAACAGTTATAAAAACAAGGAAAAGTGTTAATACTAGTGATTTTTAACTTCAAAGTGGATTCTCAACACTTTCTACAGGAAATTCTGTCTGAGCCTCTGTCTAATGCACAAAGCCCCACCAAGGCTGCTCTTGGAGAAGGAAAGCGCAAACTTCACTTCTACCTCTTACGACGAGGCAGCCGAAAGTGGCACCGTTCTGTTGTGCTCCTCTGTTCTCTTTAGAATAAACCGACACAAGGACCTGGGTGATCGAGTCGTCACCACGAGCCTGCTATCACGTTAGATTTTTCCATTTTGTGCTGGTATGGAAATCAAATCGCCAAGCCCCAGCTCTCTCTGATACAAGCCTGGAATAGCAACTAGAGCAATGAACAGCTCCCACCCCACTCATTGCTCTCCCAGGTAGAATTCTATTACATTTAAAAGTGTCCTCTGAAATTCTGATCAGCCCTGAGCATTTTATGCAATAGCCCCCCTAAAGAAAATTCTCCTCCTATCTGACAGCTCCCCAGCCTTTTGACTCCTCCACCATCTGGAAGCCTCCAGTCAGCCTCCTGCCTCTACAACCAGATGTTTTGGAGCTCACTGAGGCACAAACTCTCCTGATGGGCACATGAAACCAGGGGCAAAGGGCAGAACCAGTCACATTAGAGAGACGAGTATGTAAACTGATCCAAGAAAACAGAAAGTGCTCATATACACAACCAGAGGGACACAACCTCCATTCATTTATTCATCCTTCAAAGATTTATGGAGCACCTGTTCCATGCCAGGTACTCAGCTGGCTGCTGAGGATATGATGGGGAGAAAAACAGACACAGCCCCTACCCTCCAGAGACTCACAGTCTGGTGGGGACATCAGCTGAAGGACCGCACAAGCCACAAAGAGCAGCTGCCGATGCCGACGTGACAAAGCGAGGTCCGTGGGGTCCTGTGAGTGTGTGGTAAGGGTTCCAACCAACGCAGGCTTCCCAGGGATGTTTTGACCTGAGATCCAAGAGATGAAGACATGAGGAAGGAAACCGAAAAGGTCTTCACGTGGAAGGTGTCTGGCGCTCCATACAATCGGCCCGGCATAGACAGCAGGTGTCGGTTTAGCTGTTCCACATAGACGGAAGGTCTGAACCACAGCACCGATGGGGTCTCATCCATCATTTCATATTTTCTGAGCATTTGCTGTGGGTAAGACACGGTGGGTAAAGAAAAACATTCTTTATGAATGTTACCACATGCATTCCTGACAGCATCCCTGGCGTGTCAGGGGTACTATTATCTGTCAGGCTAAACGGGTAGAGAATTGGATTTGGCTTGTGGGTGGTAGTTTGCCGATCCCAGATCTGGGATGCATGTGTGGCGGCTGGAGTAAGAGCAGCCATATTGGACAAGGAGGTGAAAGTTTATCTACTAAGGGTGGCAGAGAAATAAGTTAGAAGGAACCTGAGTCCCAGTTATCACAGAGCCACCTTGTGAACAGGGGAACTGAGGCACAAAGAGGTTGAGCAACATTCCCAAAGCCAAGCAGAAAGTGACAGGCTGTGCTGGGGTCGAACCAGGCTCTGTACGGTTCCGAAGTCTACACTCCTATTCTCACACCAACCGGCTCGGATCAGGGATTTGGCACATCAGCTTCCCAGTATGGCAGCTGAGCACACTGAAGGCTGAGATTTTCTTCTTTAGCCCACTCAATACCTTGCTTGTTTGAAAGTTGCTCATTCCTCCCCTCTTTCATAAAACGCAGGTAATAATTTGCCCACAACTGGCCCATTAAAACACACATACACACACACACACCCTCTTTAAGTGCTTGAAGACAAAGCACAGGCACATTACCACTCCGCTGTCTCCTCTACAGAACTCACAACCCCACGCCTCCCATAAAGCAGAAGTCTGCACCCAGAAGCCACCGCAGCATCGCTTGGCGCAGAAGAGTGGGCAAGGCTCTGAGCAAGGGGTCAGGAGCCCCACTCAGAAGCTGCGGGGAAGGGAACACTCTCGGAGTAAGAGCCAAGTCGCAGGGTTTTGCCACTACTCTTTAGGCTTCTATCCCCCTGTCATTCTCTCAGTGTGCATGAGACTCCCAGATCCTACAAACTGGGCTTTGGCTATCCCCAAGGGATTCAGCAGAGTCAGGCCCTCGGACACCAGAAAGGATTAGTAAAGGGCGCACCAGGCTTTTCCAATAATAATGATCCAGGGGCAGCTTCTGACTGACAGCCCAAAAAAAAAAAAAAAAAGCAGTGCTAAAACTCAGTGCACTTGCATGTGCACCTCGTAAATCTCATTAGCTTATGTCACAGCTGGGTTCCAGTGTGTGGTGCTGGCAGAGAGAGCCTGCCCGCTGGAGTGTCACAGCCTGCCAACCCCAGGGCCTGCTGGTGACACAGACCACAAGCCAGTTCCGTCAGCTCTCGGCGCGTGCCCCTCACCGCCTTGTGGAGTGCACAGGGATCCATCATAGAGCTTTATTTGTGGCCTCGGTTAATCGAGATGGGTGAAAAATCCTGAAGTTAGACCGCGTACAAGACACACTCGTGGAAAATGCATGCGTCGTTCCTAGCTGGAGCTCTGCTTCCAGATTCTTCCGCAGTCTCCAACTCAGGCTTAACCACACATGAATGGTGTATTAGTCAGGATTAGGCTCATTTGCAAGTGACAGTAGCTTAAGCAAGACAGAACTTTATTTCTCTCCCATAAATGAAATCCAGAGGACTCCCGGGGTGGCTCTGTGAAAACTGGGGACTCAGGCTCCTCCTGGCCTATTTTTCTGCCATCCTCGATGCATGACTTCTGCCTCATGGTTCCCTCTAGCCTCCGTCTATGCATGCTAGACCAGGGACGGACAAACCACCCCCACAGAAGCCAAATCTGCTAGTCCACCTGTGTTGCTGAATAGGTCTGACTGGAATACAGCCATACTCGTTTGTGTCTGTATGGTCCACAGTCGCTTTCAAAGTTCAACAGCACAACTGGGTAGTTGGACAGAGATCATACAGCTCACGGAGCTGAAAATACTATCTGGTGTTTTACAGAAGTTTACCAGCTCCTCTTCTAGACCAAAAGAAAGAAAGAAGGACAAATAAGGTCACGGCAATCCAAGCCATTTCCCAAAACCCACACAGGACGTTTCTGCTTAGAAGCTCTTGAAGAATTTAGTCCCACAGCCATATCCGACTTCCGGGAAGGCTGAGGGCCGCTACCCGACCACAGCGGAGCTGGCCCCCGCAACGGCTCCTTGCCTCCAACACTTCGAGCCACTGCTGGTCTCTTCTCCACCTTACAGACTAGCTCCCTTCTGAGGCAGGCCACCCAGAACCACACTGTCACGTCAGCCACACAGGAGGAATGACAAAAACAGAGATGAGCTGAGAGACAGAGACACAGTGGCAGAGTCAAAGAGCCAAGGAAGAGGCCTGGAGAGAGCTTTAAGGCAGATATAAAACTTGTTTACAAATACAGGTGTGGAAAAAAATACTCTTTTTGTTAAATTCAACTTGTTTAAATTCTGCATTAAATTCAGCTCTAAAACAAGTATCCTGCCGAACTGGTCAGAAACTCACTGTAGTTAGCACTGGGGCTCCGGTCCTCAGATTTGAGCAAAAAGGTCCCAGGGGCTTCCACAGTGAGGCCTCCCATCAATGCGTCACAGTGGGTATAACTGGGACACCATATGGTCCTTTCAGGTGAGGCTGAGAAACCCAGAAAGGCAGGCTCCCTAGACACGCCTCTCCCCCCAAGGCCTGGCACCCTCCCCAGGGCACAGCCACCTGCTACTTTCCTCACAGAGGGAAGACTCCAACCATACCCTTATTTACACTTCCCAGAAACATGCCCCTTTTCTCCTTCCCTTCTGGCTCTTCAAGCAGCCTTTATTTTCTGCCCAGTAAAGAACCTCATGATCAAGGAAACACCAAGAATCTGACTAGCTGTTGGAATGGGAAGCAGTAAGAAAAAGAGTAAAATTTAATACTTGATAGACAGACATATGCGACCAAGTTTAACGTCTGTGCTAATATCACTAGGCTTAACATCTGTGTATCTCCCCTACCCTGTAGCCCATTTCCAAGTCTCTGTGGATCCTTTAGGCTGTAGCCCCAGGCTGGGTTTCCTTCTATTGGGCAGTGGGGAGAAGGAGGGAGTGAAAGATTTGGAAAAGAGGTGGACCTCTTGAGGGCCCCTGGTCTGCAAATAGCCTGAAATTGACTCTGATACTAACCACACCTAAATTTAAACCTATTCTGAAACAATCATTTATGTCAAGATCCTTGTTGTCAGTAGAAGTTGATGACTGCTAAGTGGTAAATATCCAGACGCCATGGATGAACGGAATTGGATCTCCACCTGTGGAGGGTTCCTGAGTGGGACAAGCCGAGTTTAATATCCAGCCCACACACACCAGGAAAGCGGTGCTGCTTGTAAAAAGTACTAAAATACTGCCAGCCTGGTTGGTAAAAACATACCGCCCTGAGCTCTCAAGTGCCACCTTAGCTCTTCCCCAGCAATCTCCCCAACTTCCTGCAATCAAGCTGTAAGAGTCAATACCTTGCTCAGCAGGAAGCCTGCAGCTCCTGCTCCTAGACTCAGGCTGCCATCCATTCTGATGGGTCAGGGCCCATGCCTTACTGGTTGCTGAATATTTTGAAATCATCCTAGATGAGAACGTTTTGAAGGGGAAGAAACATGAGCGGCAAGGAGAGGACTCTCCCCTGGGGTCACCATGCACAGTTGTGCAGGCTGTTCACTGCGTAAGTTCTCCTGACTGAGGTAGCCACTGGGAACTGAATTCCATCCTGTGCTCTGCTTGCCGAGAGTTGTGTCCTGGCACGGGATTGCATCCATCCAGAGAAAAGGAGCCTTTTTCTAATGCACACAAGTTGCTGTGTGTTCCAGCAGCTGGCTCACTTCAGAAGCTATTTTAATCATCCAGGCCCGAGAAGAATACACCTGACTTAGGGTGAGAGTCATAGCCTGAGAAGTCAGAAGTAAATTTTTCCTTGCCATTAACTAGCCAGGAGCCCTTGCAGACACTATTTAATTTCTCTGAGCCTCAGTTTCTTTAAAAATTGTCATAATACGTATTTTACAGAGCTATTGAAAAAATTAAGTGAACTGCCTGACACAGTGTGTGGCAAGAATCAAGGGCTCCACACCCAAAACCATGACTAGAAATACTACTGCTATTATTCTCAGCAAAGGCCTATGTTCTAAGTCTTGGAAATACCTCCAGGACAGGGCAAGACAGAAGGAGAGCCATCTGGGACATATTAAAAGGATGTGTGATAAGTAACAAACGTCCCAAGAAATGTACTAGGACCATGCCCCTTTCTCCTAGAGAGGGAATTTCATACGTGAATGTGATTTTGATGAATGACACATAATATGAGCTTATCCCTGAAGGAACTGGAATCGCCTCTGAGCTGGGTCTGGCATCAAGAGAGCTGAAGGCAGGGAAAGAGTGAGGCTATCAAGAGCCTGATGAAGGAGGAAGAGGCCAGGAAGGTCAGGCGGCTGAAGCTGCCATGACCAGCCGGGAGCTGAGCAGAGGTGACTGGGAGGCAGCCAACCCTGCTGTAGGGAACTGGAATCAGTCTGGGGGTTCTCAGGGAAGAGGGGCCAGATGTTCAGGAATGGAACCCAGAGCAGGCAGAACAGCCTGGAAGTGGGGCATTGCATCTGTGGCATCTTGACTTCCTAGTGGCGCTGACCAAGTTCTGGCACCACCTACCTTGGCCCCGTGGGTCTCAGGATGCCTGTGTTGAGCCTAATCTTGGACACTGAGTCTGCCCCGATCACCTCTCCGGACTCACACTAAATTTAACCAGGCGTCTCCTGCGTATGTGCGGAGACAGAGATCAATATCGTGTCCCTGCTACAACTGAAAGAGATGCCATTGTATTCATTCATTCATTCCAACACATATTTATGGGGTGAGCTCTGTACACCAGGCACTAAGGATAAAGCCGTGAACAACCGCCTCTCTGATCCATGTCCAGCCTCTAGCCACCACGCCACCCCAGCGGGGCAGAGGACTACCCTTCCTCCTTTTACCATGGCCCCCACCTCTTAGGTCAAAGGTGCTGAAAACTTTCCATGGACTTCAGATCTAGCCCCGCTCTCATGCTTCAGCTGTTGCTCCAAGCTGTTTTCCCTCCTTCCTCCTCTCCCACCCTCCACACCTGTCTGCAAACTGGCTCTGTGTCCCTTTAGTGCCCATCAGCCCTAAGGCTTACTGTGTTCATGGCTTTACCACTCCAAGAGGGCTCTGCACCCGCTGAATCATGGAAACCTCGCTTCAACTCTGAGACAAGTGGGGGCAAGAATTAGCCGTGTCATGTAACAAATTTGGAAACAGGCTGTTTAGGATACCTGACCTGCATGGTACATTACATCTCCTCAAGTTTTCTAAATGCTATATTAAAATATTGCATTATTTTATGTGTTACTTATACATTGCCTACTTCAAAAGAGAAGTGAATACTAGATTATATTCATCTCTAGTACGAGATATCCTTGTCTCCGAGTCATTTGGATATTGACGGTTATAAATAGAGTCTTGGAAGTACACAATGGCAATTATTCCTGCCCAAAGCTTACTCTCAAGTCCAAGGCTTGGCCTAAAATAGCCCCTTCCTTCTCACAGGGAGTTTGCTGAGCCATCTCCCACCTTCTTAGGGGAGCTCCCAGAAGCTGATCTTCCCTCCTGAGAACTGATCACTGAACTGATCCCTGTTTCTTACTCATCACATTATACTGAAGCCACATGATGGTGTACTGCCTTCCCACCGACCAGAATGCCCTAGGGAGTGACAGCGCACACCCAAGTGCCCACACTGTGGACGGCAAACACAATGATGAACTAAACTGTCCTTCCTAAATAGTGGTCCTGACCCCTTCTCTATTGATTACACTGTCTCCCAGATGTCAATATTCATGTGCATGTTCTTCTGTGTTTGTTCAGCTGCCCTTAGTACTTCCGTCCACATGATTATAAAGTCCTAAAAAGCATAGGGTTTAAGTCCACTGTGAAGCAGTGCATAGTTCCACACTCTGAAAGTTGCTTAGTAAAATGTTTTTGATCCTGGTAGTTGGTTGATGGGAAAAGTAAAAGCCATTAGGACTGTGATTAATGAAGATACTTTATGCACGTTTTCCCCCAAGCACAAGCGAGAGGACATGTAATCCCATTACCAATACTCAATCTTTCACTCTTGGGGGATTTCCTCACTAATTAGTCTGAAGCTGTAATTTAGCCTATACTTTAAGGAATGTGTCACATGAGGACACTTCTAATTTATTTCTGACCTTCCTTGAATTTAGAGGCACATATGCCTTTGACCAGCATTTCTCCCAACTGCTATTTTCCTGCTGCCAAAAAAAGTCATAGTTTATCCAAGACCTGAGAGGGGGAGGCAAGCCCAGAGCCCATGCCCTGGCACTTGGCCTGTCTAAGGGTTTGGCCCTGCTCTCCTGCTTTGTTCCCTCAAGCCTGCCTTCCAATGACGAAGCAGAATGAGCTTTGTACTACAATACCAGGACTTTGAAATGGACAAAGAAATGGAAGCAGAAGTGAAGTCTGTCCTATGTGGGTGGAAACTTGAAGAGCCAATACACAATGTGCTTCACTCCCGTTTCCTTCTGCCACAACGAGAAGAAAGTTCTAGATGGTGGCTACTCTCTCAGTCTAGGTCCTCAAGTGAGGACAACACGCAGCATTTCCCCAGCCTAATTGTGATGGACATGCAGAGAAAGCAAGAAATACACTTGCTGTTATAAGTCACTAAGAGTTGGGGGTTGTGTGTTATGGAAGCATAACCTGTCCCGTCCTGACTAGTATAATTATCCTAAGTAAAGGAACTCCTACCCCAGACTTTGATAAGACATACTTTGCTCTCACCCCCGAATTTCCTCCTGGAGGCCTACCTCCACAGTTAACCTCAATGAGCAGCCTTTCTGACCCCCAGAGAGTCCATGAACCCCATATCACTAGACCCTCCCTCCAAAATAGTCTACTCACAACATTCCACTCCTGGAAAGAGCCACTCCATGCCTCCTTTTCCAGAAGTCCAGCCAAAGCTTCCACCGGGGTTTGATGGAAAGGTGTGTAATCCATCACACATCCTGTATTGTTCCCTCCTCCCAGCTCTCAGCCCTGAAGGATACAGGGCTGGCAGGGCCCCCTGGCCACTGAGGGAACAGGAGTCACCCAGTCGCCATGTTCTGACAGCTTGTCACATTATTTTTCCCTGTGGGGGCTCTGCTCCCTCCATCTAACCTTCTTCTTAGTCCCCTGAGACCACGGGCCTCTATACAAGGCTCCCCAGGCAAAGCAAAGCAAGATTGATGCCCCACAAACGGCCTGCCATGCCCGGGAGGGCTCTCCGTTCAATGAGCAGAGCAGCCCATTCTTCCCCATCTCGGGTTCCCACACCGGACACCAAAGCGGGAGCTTGGAGCCAGGGCGGCAAGAATTCAACCTTTATTCATTCTGGAACACAAATGATCCGCCACACTCCCTTAATCTCCCTGGCCCTCTCACCTCACCCACTCAAAATCTTTCTGAAGGGCCTGGGCCCTCTTGGAATAACATGGGATTCATGCTGCCCTTTAGACAGAGGGACTAGAGCCCATCGAGGATTGGAAAGTTTGGGGGAAAAACATCCATTTACGTGTTGACCAGGGAGCCTTGCCACCATGATTCCCACCCCCACCCAGAAGCCTCGTCCCTCATTTGGCCCTTATTACCACAAAGTAGCCTTTGAGGACTGTGGGCCGGATCTTGCTACCAAAGAATCATGAATTAGCATTAACGCCCACGGTGATTTGCATCCCTGCACGGCAGGTAAAAGCCTCCTAAGGGTTTGGGCCTTCAGGGACTCCCGGGGGGCTATGGAGCAATACATATAAAAATGATTTCATCTAAATTCTGGGACTGGTTTCATAGACCAAAGCACCCCTGAAGGACAAAAAGACAACTGTAAAATTACTTGAAAATAAATGCTTCTAAAGTGTTCGGAAATAATCCGGGGTGTGGAGAATTGGGAGGTAGATAACTAATCCATCAGCTCTTTTTTTTTTTATCCCGCCATCTAGACTTTTTTTCTTCCAAGGCCACAGCCTGTCGCCATGCAGTTTATCAGCCGTCACTCCATCTCGATTCTGGGTGACATGAGATCAATGGCCTAAAACTGCTCTCAGATCTACGGAGAAATTTATAACACCAGGCTCTGCTATGCCCTGGCTGGGCCTGGGTCCCAGGGCTCTGAGGGCGAGGCCGCAGACTTCATTTCCATTTCAAAAGCGGATTGTGACCCACTTGGAGCAGGCGAGTTCATGCCATCAGATGCAAAGGAAGGCCCCAGTCAGAAGTCTTCAGCACTTAGGGAACAATGACTTTGAGGAAAGGAAAAAAAAAGAGAGAGAGACCTGCCAATGATTAAAATTCTCTCTGCCTTGACAGGACTCTAGCTTCCTGCTTTAATTTCTTTTGAATCATGTGGGATTTATTAATAACAAACCCCCAAATCTGCAACAACATGTTTTAGGCTCTGAAAGCAATTAATCCATCCAATTTATCTAACTACAGAACTCCTGAGCATGGTTTGAGAAGAGATTTGCAGTTCTTTTGATCCTCACTGAAGGCTCCTTTGGTTAACTGCAACCTCCTTTTCTCCACCATGAACTGTGTAATTTTGTCCTAATTCTGTCTCAGAGTGCCCATGAACCATAAACCTGGTCCTAGGAGCCCAGGCCAATCCCATATCCTATATTTTCCAACCAAAGAGTTCCAAGGAAATTCGTAGTTGTCCTTCCCCGCACACCAAATCCTTGGGTAATAAGGGGAACACTGGCTTTCTGTCCACAACTCCAGGCCATGGGCACCTATGGGACATGCAGCTCCTCGCCCCCACGCCCACCCCCACCATTTGTCTTGGACGGCTTCCCAACAGAAGGCATACTGTGGGGACTCTGGACTTGTTCCTGGCTGAACACAGAGAAGCCTCAGTTCTCTAAGCAAAAAGAAAACCCTGCCACCTGCCCAAATTCTCCTTGGAATAAGACATCCGAGAGGAGGTGCCCAGGAGGAACTGCATTTTCCAAGAGGACTGGCAATGCTGGGGTCCACCAACCAGCTCCTCCTGCAACGCTGGCTTCAGCGCCCCCTCCGGTCGGGCTGGCAGGTAAGGCAGTAGTCCTCACACACCCCCACAGCGGTCCTCAGCACACAGCACCCACAGACACAGCATGCGCCTCTCTGTCCTGAGTCTCTTGAGATTCGACCAGACCACGAACTAGTTAGTCACTGTTCCCTAACCAGTCACTTTAGAGAGTTGCCCTTCACCTTCTTCCTACATCAGAGTCTGCCAGTTTAGCCTTTGTCCCACTTCCCTCCCCTGTCCCTTCTATGCCCTGCCTTTGCCCTGGTGCACCTGTGATTTCAGAATGACATCCTTCAACCCCATTGCCTAAGGGTAGAACTGAAATTTCTTAACGTGATGTATGAAAACCAACCTGCTCACATCACTCTGGCTTTCTTCACCCCAGTGCCCCTCCCCCAGCCGCCCGTGGCAACCTACACTCCAGCCCTTGGATCTTCCTGCCAGTGGGCTTGCTATTCCTTCAGGAAGGAATGCCCTATTCACCCCCACCCCTGGCTAATGTCTACTCATCCTTCAAATCTCAGCTCAAATGTTGCCTCCCGCAGGAAGCCTTCCCTGCATATCTCTGCTCCCTAGTAGAGTCGGGCCCCCCTCCTCTGGGTTCACCAGGCATGCGATGCTTACCTGCACCACTGCTGTTGACATGCCACCTGTGTTCGGGTTTTCCACTCCTCTAAAGGCTGTGGGCAGCCAGCTGGGATGGGCTGCTGGGCAGGCCTCCATCACAGCAATCCTCACACCCAATGGTGGGTCTCCTTCCTCTTCTAGATTTCCTGCCTCAGGGCTGGCAGGCAGAGCGTATGATTTCTTTCATTCTTCTTCTTGTTCTTCTTCTTTTGTTCTTATTGTTGTTGTTGTTGTTCTTCTTCTTCAAGTAAAGCTAGGAGAGAAGCATAGAACAGATTCTCCCTCATAGCCCTCAGGAGGACCCCACTGACACCTTGAGATTGGACTGCCAGCCTCCAGAATATCAATTTCTGTTGTAAACCAGGCAGTTCATCGCAGCTCTGGCAGACAAACGTTGATGGGAAGCGCAGGGTCAAACCCTGGCTCCATGTAAGTCACTGGAAATCACCTGGTACTCCTGGACATCCTAGGAGGGAAAGTCTTCTGGAATGTTCCTTCCCCCCTCCCCCAAGAATAATGGGTTGCTGTCCACTGAATATTTGTCTCTGTAGGTGGTTTCAGTCATGATACATGGCTTTTGTGGAAACAAGTGGTGAAAAAGTCCACTGGAAATTCCTTTTTGCCATCATCTGATCTCAACCAGAGGGTAAGGTACCAAGATTTTGAAAAGACATGAGAACATTAAAGTTACTTGAACCCTCACATGACCATTTTTCTCTTTCCTTTGGTACCTATAAACCTACAACTATATCTATTATTATTTCCAGAAGTATGGGAGGGAAAAAAAAGAATCAGAAGGATAGTTGTAACTAAAGCAAAGAAGCAGATAGGAAATAGGAGGGTTGTTTTGTTTTGTTTTGTTTTTTTGTCTTTCTGAGCAAATACCTCACCTGTAAAATAGGAGGTTTAGATGATATGGCCTCTGATATTCCTTCCTCCTGCTTTAAAAGGGAATGCTAATTAACACGTGCTCAGGGCTTCCTAAGCACCTGACACTGTATTATCTTACACAGTCCTCTAGTCAACCTTACAAGGTATTATTATTAGCCCCATTTACAGAGAGATCTCCCACAACAATTCAATGGTATCAGATTTGAACCCAAGCTGTATGATCCAGAGCCTGTTGTAATCAACAGGAGTGTTTTGTGTCTTGTCAGGTTAAATGGGTATCCCAGAGCATCCTGACACACAGAACACACCAAAGGATAAGCTGCCCAAGACCTGGACGCGGTCCAGGGTTTGTGAGCATCTGGCACTGGGATCAATCCAAAAATCAATGTTTAAACAACAGTTACCTTCATCCTTAAACTGTCTCACGGTCTGACTGCTGAGTTTGAATCAGGGCTATGGAGGATGTCACTCTGTGGATATTAAAGTTTACAAGTCACAATGCCAGTATGGACAGTCCCAACGAAGTGGGGGGGCGCATTTTTAAAAATATAAAGCTAGCATTTGGAGGGTAGAAAAGAGCTTGGTTGCGTTTCTAGAGAGCAAAACCCAGCGACTTGGGAATTCTAAGAGCTTTCTACAAAGTATGCTTTCCTTACAAGAATGTATTGGATGTCTCTGAAGAGCTGCCTCTGTTTTCTGCTTGGAGGAGAGCACTTGCTGCAAACTTCCCGGGAAGGTTTATCCGATGGAGTGAGCCTGTTGAAGGAAAAACGATGGGCCCCGGTCTTATCTACTTATTTAAATAGTTAAAAGGTTAAAAAAAATAATAACCCCTCTCCCCATCCATCCTTGGAATTACACTTTCCAGAGAAGTCTAGTTCCCTTTCCTGGTAGATATAATCCTAATTAAAAATAAATTACATGCTGTATAGAACTTGAAATGGAAAAGATAATCCTATTACATATGAGAATATATCCTGATTTTTTTTCCCGCTAAACTGTGGGAGATATCAGATCAGGCTGAGCCCCCCATTGTCGCCGCTTTGAAAACTTTCCTAGAGCCCTAATCCGTCACGTGATGCCCGTGTCAATCTCGGGGTCTGCACGCGAGTTTCACAAAGCAGGCATTAGGCTCGGCAACAGAAACTCAGCTTTGCGGAGCCCGCAACATTTGCATTCCGAGAAAACGCCGGCCATTGTGGGCTGTGTTTGTTCTCAGGATTGCGAGACAGTTGCCTGCGAAGTTGCTAAAACCGAGAGAAAGGGGCTCCTTTGTGCCAGCCTGGGCCTTTGGTATGATAACAAGTCGATTTGAGCTGCTTTTGTGGGGCTGGATCAGCGCTCGGGGAGGTCGAGCTCCCCTCCCTTCCCCCCACTTCTCTGGCCCCACCTCCCTGGACATTTTGCTTCCCCGGGGAGTTGCTGTAGGCGCTGACGCGCTATTTTAAATCGTATTTCCATAATCTGGAGGCCGCAGGCGGCGGGGCCCGGAGCTCGTTCTGCTCGCGTGCCTTCACACCTTTACCGCCGGCTCGGAGGCAGTGTTCGCGGCTCTCCTCTGCTTGCTCCCCGCCCGGGGCTCTGCGCCCTGTGCTTCGTGGCGCCGCCGCTGTCGGGGTCGCTTCCCAGCGGCCGAGTCGCTAGCCCAGGATGGACTGCTTCTGACCTGCTGCGAGCCGCCCCACACCCCTCCTCCCGCCTTCTGGGTTTCTGGCTGCTCGCCCACTCCCCCACCCCAGCACGCCTTCCAGTATTTCAGTCTTGAGAATGAGCGTGATGACGCGAAGCTCTCCGAGTAAAAATATTATAGTTCTGATTCTCCAGCAGAGCAAAACAAACAAATTTAAGCAGCGAGCGGCTGGGGTCCTGGGGTCCGGGGGTTCAGGACAGAACTGAGAGGCGCGGGGACGCAGGAGGAGCGGGCGTGGGGTCAGGCTCCCAACCACTTGCGACCCTGCTCGAGCCAATTATCTACGCACGGGGACGGCTGAAAACATCCTTTCTCTGCGACTCTGGTCCCACTGCTCTCTTGCCCCCTCCCTCTTCCCCCAGGTTCTCGGCACCGCAGCCGCCGCACCTTGCAGACCTGACCTCCAGGGGTTTCAGCAGTGGCAGCGGGGAAGCCACTGTCCGACCGCCGAGTTCTGAATCTGTTCGCTTCTGGGCTGACCAGGGAAAGGTGGGGGGGAGGTCGGGACCCTGGGAGCGCTGAAGGTCACCAGCCCCAGGCCAGGGTGGGAGTGCTGCTGGGGCTCGGAGAGAAGACAGAAAGTTCTTTCCGCTGTGCAAACCACCCCCAGCCCCCCCCCTTACACTCGAGAAATGTCCCTTGGGCAAGAGCAGAAAGAGCGCAAACTGTTATAATTGGTAGGTGGGCGGGAGGGTGGGGCACCGAGGGGCGTGTGTGTGGAGGAGAAAGCTGGGAATAGGGCTCCTGTAGGGGGCGTCGCCCTTTCCTCGTCCCTGTGCCGCTGCAGTTTCCTGCCTTCGCTGCTTTTAGCAATACCAGGGCAGCAAGGTGGAGAAGGCAGGGAAAGGAACCCAGAGGAACGATGGCTCTTAGGAAGCCCCCAACTGTCCACTGCTCCTCCCTCTTCCCAATCTCAGAAGAGCTTTTATTTATTGATCGCTGGGGCTGCATTTTTTTCCTCTTTGGCAATTCCAGGGCTCCTACTTCATTCTCACCCCCAGCACCCCCACCTCCCTGTTTGGTATCCCTACTCTGGGGTGGTGTGGGGGTGGGGGAAACTCCAGAATGTCTCCTGAAAAGACCCCAGGACACATTTACTTGGGTTTGAGGGAAAGGAAAATACAGATGGATGCTGACAGCAGGACTGAAATCTGGATTCGGAAGAACGTTTATTAAATGCAGTCTGCTTATCAAATCCATCTCCTTAAAAAAAAAAATTCTTCTAGTGCGAGGCTTTTGTTTTTACCTCTCCTCCGTGTGTATTTGCATAACCTGCTCAATAAAGCTCTTTAATAAGAATTCGTCTTGCTCCCACTGGGAGCTCCAACTCCCTGGTCTTCACAGATTCTGGGGGTGGGGAGGGGAATACCTGTGGGGGGCAGCGCTAAGCCTGGCCAGCCCAGGGATCCGCCCAGCCCAGAGTTTGGCAATACCGAAGCTCCACACGTTTGTAGGCAGATGGTTAAGTTCCCCCAGGTTCGTGCCAGGTTTCGACGTCATGCTGTGATTTTGTTCTTCTGGAACGGGATGAGTGTTGCTTCTCGGAGCAGCCCTATTAGAACAGAAAGAAAATCCTCTAAATAGGCGGAACAAGGCATCAGGAGGGAAAGTTCTCTAAATGCACTTTAATACGAGCCGGGTATTGTGTGGAATTCAGCGCCCATCACCATTTAGCCGGAGAGTTATGGCAGTGATTGGGCATGAATAGAGGAACATAATGGATACATGTGGCGTTTGCTCATTATATTCAAGTTAGCCCAACTCCGCTGTGGAAACTGTTCAACTTTCTCTCCCCTTAGCTTGTCACAGTGAAATAATACAGACATTGGGGCCTCCAATGGGATCGCCTGCCACGCCATTCTATTTCCACTGCTAACGAGGGCTTCATAAGCCTTTGATACAGTCTGATCTTTGAAACCTTTCCAAATCTCCTCAAGCTTATGCTAAATCCCATTTGGAACTTTTTTCCCCCCCTGGCCAGCCAGCGCCCAGGGCTTAAGAAAGCCATTTGGACAGTGACATGCATACTAACACATCGCAGAGCTCTCTTCTGAAAAGGAAGTGGCAGCCCTGATCGCCGAGGCTCACTCGAGCAAAGCACAATTGCGTACACAAATTTGAGTAAAATCCATTTTTCCTCATCCTTGGGGCTCCTAAATCGCGACGCTATTTCTGCGTGCCTCGGGGAGCCGGGAGAAAAGAGTCTAGCAAGACCTTACTAAGCTGAACAAGTAGATGGAGAGAAAAAGGCGAGGTTCGGAAGCTTCCAAGGGGCAAAACGCTGAAAGTGCGTGGGGGGTCCAAAAACACTAAGGCGAAATCCCAGCGTGTTTGTTCTCACTTCAAGTCGGCAGTCCCGGACAGGCACAATTAACAAAACCATCCACTCCTTTTACTCCCGGCGACCTGTGCCAACTCCTCTGTATTCAGGGCGCTGACAGGAAAGGGGGAAAAAAGCGAAAGGAGTTAAAGAAACAAAGAAAAGATTCCCTAATTTTCCTTTCTTATTTTCCCCTCTAAGCCTTTCCACATTAAAGGGATTGTCAGAGGCTGGCGTAGGAGAGGCGAGAGGGCGAAGCTGCCATTGGCTGCCCGGCTCTGGTAATTTGCATGTCGGCTGCTATAAAAGCGGAGGCGGCGCGCGGCTCACAGTTCCAGCGGGGAGAAGGAACAGAGAGGTGTATGGTGTGGGGAGGTCGGCGCGTCCTCAGAGCCCGCCGGAACCTCGAGCTGCAGCCCGCAGACCTTCCGCACAGGGCTCGCAAAGAGCGTGCTCCTAGGAGCCTGCTACTCACACCCGGACCTGCAAACCGGAGAGGAATTCCTCAGCCTCTTGGAATAGCACTTGGGGCTGGCGGCATGAGTCCAGTGAGGCGCGGGGGCAGTCCCTGCCTTTTCCCCTTACAGCTCTTCAGTCTCTGTTGGGTGCTCTCAGTGGCCCAGAGCAAGACAGTGCGATACAGCACCTTCGAGGAGGATGCCCCTGGTACGGTCATCGGGACCCTGGCTGAGGACCTGCATATGAAAGTATCCGGAGACACGAGCTTCCGCCTGATGAAGCAGTTCAACAGCTCGCTTCTCCAGGTGCGCGAGGGCGACGGGCAGCTGACCGTCGGGGATGCGGGCCTGGACCGGGAGCGGTTGTGCGGCCAAGCGCCACAGTGCGTGCTGGCCTTCGACGTGGTCAGCTTCTCACAGGAGCAGTTCCGGCTGGTGCACGTGGAAGTGGAGGTGAGGGACATCAACGACCACGCGCCACGCTTCCCCCGGGCCCAGATCCCAGTGGAGGTGTCCGAGGGCGCGGCCGTGGGCACGCGCATCCCCTTAGAGGTGCCTGTGGACGAGGACGTGGGGGCCAACGGGCTGCAGGGCGTGCGCCTGGCGGAGCCTCACAGCCCCTTCCGCGTGGAACTGCAGACGCGCGCGGACGGCGCCCAGTGCGCTGACCTGGTGCTGCTCCAGGAGCTGGACCGCGAGAGCCAGGCCGCCTACAGCCTGGAGCTGGTGGCCCAGGACGGCGGCCGCCCGCCGCGCTCTGCCACAGCCGCCCTCAGCGTGCGAGTGCTGGACGCCAACGACCACAGCCCGGCCTTCCCGCAGGGCGCCGTGGCCGAAGTGGAGCTGGCGGAGGACGCTCCTGTAGGCTCGCTGCTGCTCGACCTGGACGCAGCCGACCCCGACGAGGGCCCCAACGGCGACGTGGTGTTCGCCTTCGGTGCCCGTACCCCGCCCGAGGCGCGCCGCCTCTTCCGCCTGGACCCGCGCTCAGGCCGCCTCACCCTGGCAGGACCGGTAGACTACGAGCGCCAGGACACCTATGAGCTGGACGTGCGGGCCCAGGACCGTGGTCCCGGGCCCCGGGCCTCCACCTGCAAGGTCATCGTGCGCATCCGCGACGTCAATGACAACGCTCCGGACATCACCATCACCCCGCTGGCCGCCCCCGGCGCACCTGCCGCCTCTCCCTTCGCTGCCGTCGCCGCCGCCGCCGCTCTCGGGGGTGCGGACGCGACCTCGCCAACACGTCCCGGGACGCCCGAGGCCGGCGCGGTCTCTCTGGTGCCAGAGGGGGCGGCGCGCGAAAGCCTGGTGGCGCTGGTCAGCACCTCGGACAGAGACTCGGGTGCCAACGGGCAGGTGCGCTGCGCCCTCTACGGGCACGAGCACTTCCGGCTGCAGCCGGCCTACGCGGGCAGCTACCTGGTGGTGACTGCGGCCTCGCTGGACCGCGAGCGCATTGCCGAGTACAACCTGACGCTCGTGGCCGAGGACCGCGGCGCGCCCCCGCTACGCACCGTGCGGCCCTACACTGTTCGCGTGAGTGACGAGAACGACAACGCACCACTCTTCACACGGCCGGTCTACGAGGTGTCGGTGCGAGAGAACAACCCTCCCGGCGCTTACTTGGCCACGGTGGCCGCCCGGGACCCCGACCTGGGCCGCAACGGGCAGGTCACCTACCGATTGCTGGAGGCAGAAGTAGGCCGTGCTGGGGGCTCCGTGTCCACCTATGTGTCGGTGGACCCGGCCACCGGGGCCATCTATGCGCTGCGCAGCTTCGACTATGAGACTCTGCGCCAGCTCGACGTGAGCATCCAGGCGAGCGACGGTGGCTCCCCTCAGCTCTCCAGCAGCGCCCTGGTGCAAGTGCGAGTACTGGACCAGAATGACCACTCACCGGTCCTGGTGCACCCAGCGCCGGCCAACGGGACCCTAGAAGTGGCAGTACCCGGGCGCACGGCAAGGGACACTGCCGTGGCGCGCGTGCAGGCCCGGGACGGGGACGATGGCGCCAACGGGGAGCTGGCATTCGAGCTGCTGCAGCAGGAGCCTCGAGAAGCCTTCGCCATCGGCCGCCGCACGGGGGAGATCGTGCTCACAGGCGACCTCTCGCAGGAGCCGCCAGGCCGCGTGTTCCGGGCCCTGCTGGTCATATCCGACGGCGGCCGCCCCCCGCTCTCCACCACTGCCACCGTCAGCTTCGTGGTGACAGCAGGCGGCGGGCGCGGGCTGGTGGCGCCCGCCAGTGCGGGGAGCCCGGAGCGTTCCCGCCCGCCAGGCTCTCGGCTGGCGGCGTCGGGGCCGGCGCTACAGTGGGACACGCCGCTGATCGTCATCATCGTGTTGGCGGGGAGCTGCACGCTGCTGCTGGCCGCCATCATCGCCATCGCCACCACCTGCAATCGCCGCAAGAAGGAGGTGCGCAAAGGGGGGGCCCGCCGGGAAGAGCGGCCCGGGGCGGCGGGCGGCGGAGCCTCGGCTCCCGGCTCGCCGGAGGAGGCTGCCCGGGGAGCCGGGCCCAGACCCAACATGTTCGACGTGCTCACCTTCCCTGGCAGCGGCAAAGCGCCCTTTGGCAGCCCCGCGGCCGACCCGCCCCCGCCCGCGGTCGCCGCGGCCGAAGTGCCGGGCTCGGAGGGCGGCAGCGCCACCGGGGAAAGCTCCTGTCACTTCGAGGGGCAGCAGCGGCTCCGCGGCGCGCACGCCGAGGTGAGGCCTTCCTTCGGCTGGGCGCCCCCCTCGGTGCTCCGCGGACAGGCTGGGGGAAGGGACTGGAGGGTTCTGGGTGTGTCCGGATGCCTAACCTGTTGCACTTTGTTTCTTGTCCAACCCCGGTCTCACCCCCTCCCCCGCCCGCCCCGCTTCCCCGATTCCTTGCTGCAGCCCTACGGTGCCTCCCCCGGCTTCGGAAAGGAGCCGGCGCCCCCTGTGGCGGTCTGGAAAGGACACTCTTTCAACACCATCTCCGGCCGAGAAGCGGAGAAGTTCAGCGGCAAAGACAGCGGCAAAGGGGACAGTGATTTCAACGACAGCGATTCCGACATCAGCGGGGACGCTCTGAAAAAGGATCTCATCAACCACATGCAGAGTGGTGAGGACTCTTCTTTCCTGCCAAGTTCAGCGTTCCTCCTTTCCCTACCCTGCTGCCCTCCTGTCAATCTCCGTTCCCAGCCCCCTCCCTCTTCCCCACTTTTTTTCAGTTCTCCAGTTATAGACCCCTGCCTTCCTCAGACAGCCGATTTCAAAATGTCACGTCGAGGCACCCCCCCCTTGAATAAAGAACACTCCCATCCTGTTAGGTGGAGACAGGGGGTGATGCTAGCTATGGGGGGTGGGGGGGGGAGAGATGGAGGGGGTGGTTCTGCTCCGCAGTTTCTTAACTTGATTCCAGCAAAGGAAGCTGAGCCAATTTCATATAAAGGTGGCTTTATAAAGCAGCATTTCTTTCAAATCTTGAATCACCGTGTTCGCTCTCATACCCTCTTTTCTTTTCAGCCGCCCTGACCCTGCCTGACATTCCGAAGAGGGAGGCGCAGTTGTGTTCAATTTCGGTAATAATCTTCATGCTCTCTCCTTCTCTTTCATGTTAGGACTATGGGCATGCACCGCTGAGTGTAAGATCCTGGGCCACTCTGACCGCTGCTGGAGCCCGTCATGCACGGGGCCGAACACGCATCCCCCGCCTCACCCACCAGCGCAGATGTCTACCTTCTGTAAGAGCACGTCCCTGCCTCGAGATCCTCTCCGCAGGGATAATTACTACCAGGCGCAGCTGCCCAAGACAGTGGGGCTGCAGAGCGTCTATGAGAAAGTGCTCCACAGGGACTATGACAGGACAGTCACCCTGCTCTCTCCTCCCCGTCCAGGGAGGCTCCCAGACTTGCAGGAGATCGGGGTACCCCTCTACCAGTCCCCCCCTGGCAGGTACCTGTCCCCAAAGAAGGAAGCCAATGAAAATGTGTAACCCCATGCTGCATGTGTTCACAACTTATACAGGTCACTCCGAGAAGCCCCTAAATTATTGACTGGTTTCAGTGTTGTATATATTAAATATGCAAGATGTGCCTTAAAATGAAGCTGTTGGAAGCTCTTTCCAATCACATTGGTACTGTTTGGTATTTGCAAACAAAAATGTAGTTAATGTAATTTTTATGAAATGTGTGCCGTATTTAATTTTTCTTATCATGCTATTGACTTTAATTTCACTTGCAGCTTGCCATTTTCTTAGTGTTTTTAACCTGTATATTGTGTAATGTAATGTTTGTATATAATGAAATTTTGTTATATTTTTATATAATAAAAGCTAAAGTGGAAGTTATTGCCAAAGGAACTGTCTGTAAGACAAAAAAAAAAAGTGGGAGTTACTTAATGGAAATTTATCTTTCACCTGAAACAACCTAGTGTTTGAGAATTTTTGCCTTGCCAAGTATACCTTGTATATCTTGAGTCTGTGGTAGATTTCAAGTTCAATGTTATTTAATTACATTTGGTTTTCTGTAAACCAAACCGTGTCACTTATAAGCACAGTAATAAAGGATTTGTCATGTGTTTGAAGAATCTGCTAATTGCTTTTCACGAAGTTGCCTACAGTTAGACATTCACAAATAATCTGAGTGCCAGAATTAAACCTTTCAAGTGCTAATTATTTGGGCATTATTAATATTCACAGCAATATTAAACTTCCAAGTATTGGAAAGTCTCATCTGAGTATTAAAAATACTTTATTTTGTAAATCATGTGCATCTCCATTTACATCAGGCACTCTATAAAATACTTGTCCTCATTTATTCACTCAACAGATATTTATGGAGCATCTACAAAAAGTAGAGAAAGCTGTTTGGGCTGTTCATTCACTAATTAAACATCTGTTGAGTTTTTACCAACTGCAGTAACTCCCCTAAGAGCTGCGGTTCGAGGTTAAGAAGACATAGTCTCAAGGATCTCTTAGCATATTAAGATGTTAATAGCAAAAACACACTCAAATGTATGGGTGAAATGACATGGTACTTGGGATTTGCTTTGAAATAGTCTAGAAGAAAACACGGGGCTATATGAAACAAGACTGGTAAATTACTGATCCTTGTCAACTGTGGCATGAATACGTGGGCAAGTGGGGGGTTAATTATACCAATCTATTTGTGCGCTTGTGTGTACTTAATGTTTGTTATTGAAGGTTTTTAAAAAGACACTCAAAAGACCTATGCCTATGTCTTAATACTCTCCGCATTCATTTCATTTGAAATTAAAATAATAACGAGCGCAAACATTTACTGGGCAGGCTTTAATATGAGCCAACTCCTTACAAAGCACTCTTCATGAATTATCTCTAATCCTCAAATGACGACCCCCCTGAGATTTACAGATAAGGAAACTGGGGCACAGCAAGGTCAGGTGCCCCAAGTCACATAGCTGATGAGTGGCCAGCATGAGGCTCAAACCCAGATTATTCAAGGCAAGAAAATAAAATGAAGAAACAAGAAGGATTTTTGTTTTTGTTTTTGTTTTTTTTTTAACTTGAAAGAAACAAAGAGGTGGAAGAGTCCCAATGCATTGCCTTTACTGCCTGATTATTGTTTAGCCCTTTATATTTGTGAAGTGCCTGTGTCCCTTCGTTACTAATTATAGAGTGTGAGGCACTGTAATGAATAGAGTAGCCCTCAAAGCTGCCTGTTGAAGTCATAATTGAAACCAGTGGTGGCTCCAAGCTGAACAGCAGGGCGGGCACACAGAAGAGCTTTGCCACCCACGGCCTGCACGAAGTTCAGCCATTTCTCTAGGAAACTGAGCGAGCTGGGGCTGCCCAGACCTCAGGTTCTAAAAGAAAATATTGGCTGTGGCTAGGTTACCAGACAGCTCCAGAGCCATGATGACCAGCCCCCAGCAGAGAGACCTCTAGGTAGGACTCCCATTCTAACAACTACCTCTTTATTCTTGACCTAGTCCTATCAAGTGCACAGCAGAACAACAAATAATCCCATGCTGCAGCCTAAAAGCATCCAATCTCTGAATGTGTTTCCTGCCTTTGTCCTTCAAGAGTAAAATAATGTCATTGTTGTTATTTCATTTTTGTACCACGCGAACTATTTCATGACTCCAAAAAAATCAGTTGTCAAAACTTCACTGTCACATTTTTCCCTTAGAAGAATGACCATGAAAAGATCTTTTTTTTTGTTTGGATCTTAAAAAAAAAAAAAATCAGACATACAATTCAGTTCTTAAAATTGTTTAAATAAAAAAGAAAGAAAAAAAAAGAGGGAGGGAGAGAGAGGGAGGAGAGAGAAGAGAGAGAAATGGGAAGAGGAAGGTCTTCTAAGGGCCAACAGCAGGAGCTCTCAGAGAAACGGGAGCTAGATGAAGGAGGCTTTATGCTTTTCTCTAGAAATGTTGACTTTCAAGCACATTTCTAAGAAAATATGTTGCTTTATTAAATTAAATGACCAGAATACTTAGAACAATGCCCAGCCCATGGTTATACTTGCTACATTCCATCCTTCCCTTTCTTTAGCTTACTTGAAAGACAGTCTCTACTGTAACTATCAGTGTGGTCCCACCACTAAGAAAAATGACACAGATTCAGGGTGTCTGGCCTTGTTCTGCCACTGGTTTGCTTTCTTCACTTCTCCCACTTTGTGTAGTCAAGAATTTCGTGTATACTCAACACTCCGTGAACAAGTGTGGCTAAAGTAAACAGCACAGACTAGTTCACAAAGTGATCTGTGATGGTACCACAAACACCCTTCTGGAAATGGAGAGCCACAACCCTCGGGCACCATGGCAGTGAGCAGGGGGACATGGGAAAGCCCTTGGGGAAGTAAGGGGTCACCTTGAAAGAAAAAACTAAAGCCAGACTTTACGTATTTCATAGTTTTATATCTGGCCCCATTGACTTGGATGTCCTACACTTCCTATAATAAAATATCCATCAAAGAAACCACTTCAGAAAATTAAAATCTAAGTGGTTTCAACATCTATTGAAAAAAGCATTCTGAAATAGAGTGAAATCAGGATGCACATCTCCAATACAAATATATATGCACGTAGAGAGAAAATATAAATATATATATATAAAATCAGGATGTGTTCCGTGCCATAATTAGCTAACTATCTGGCTTATCTCACTTGGCACATGTAAGGTTTTACCATCTAAAAATTCCGTTTTAGAAAACAAGCATATTCACTTTAGTATCAAATGCAGTAACAATAGGATAATTGGAATGCTGTAAGTTTTAAAAGCAAACCGAAGCAACATAATACAATGCTCGATGGGGCACTGTGCTTTGCATCAACTCAGAAGGGCTTTGAAAACGCTGTTTCGTTTTCAACAGCTATGCAATAACTCAAGGGAGTATCTGTTATTCCCTTTCTTCAGAGGAAAATAATCTGCAATGGAATTCACCAACAGGTTTAAAGTCGCCTAATAAGTGAACAGCACGTAGAAAGAGACACCAGCCTGTTTTTAAAGCCATCAATTAAACCGCCAGATTAAATGTGCCCTTTTCCCCGGGCGGGGGTGGGGGGGGGAGACTTCACTTGTTATCAGAATACAGGATTTGCTCCCACAAAAATTGTAAAACAAATTTCAGTATGTCAGAGTGAAACCCACATAGTTTAATGTGAATTAGGGGAAATTCCATTTGCCAACCCACTGTGACACATGGCTGTATCGTGGACACTTGGGACTCAGTATGTTCAAATGAAAATCATAATCATCCCCCTTTCCCTGCCACCATTACCCCCTCAAACTAGCCCCCAACCATTGTTTTAAGCTCAATGAATAGGACTGCATTTCATAGACCAAACCCAAAATACACGTCGTTTTCAGACTCCACCCTATTACTTTCCTCCACTCACCAAGATTGGTTGATTCTATTTTCTAAGTATCTTTTTCGGGCTTCTGTAGCGCCGCTGTGGCAGGTAGGATCCTCTGCCTAGTCCCCACTCTGAGTCCACCCAAGCTCCAGAGGACACTCCGGGGTGCACTGTGATCGCCTCCACTGCCAACATCGGTCCCCGCTGCTGAGGACTTCCTGAGGGCTTGGGGTTCCCAGACAGAAGAGGCTTCTGTGGTGGGGCCCCCTGAGCTCATTCAGCCTGTGCGCAGAGCCATCTGGAAGCGCAGGGATTGTAAGATCAGCCAACTTAGGGTTAAGTTTGGTGGCTTAAACCCCCCAGCTTTCCAATCTCTCGGAGGGACACTTTTGAGTTGTGTTCTCCACAGTTCCCCTAAGAGCCCCAGGTGACGCTAAGCTCCAGTTGCCTACAGCAGCAGCCTGCCCAGTGACATCCCCCTCGTTGGCACTCCTCTTTCCCCTCCTCACTTTTCTCAGCCACCTGTGCTTCCTGGGATCCCCTCCCACATCAGTTTCCTGCATCCAAGTCTTTGTTTCAGCACCTTCTTTTAGGGGGACTGTCCAGATCAGGATGGCAGCCTAGGAACAAGAACAAAGATACTTTGTTGGGGGGGGGGGTGTCCATTACCGTGCTCTAGACACTGCACCAAGCACTTTACATTTAATCCTCACAACTCTGTGACATCTGTCCTCATGAAGCCATCTCGCATATGAGGAAAGTGAGACTCAAAGAGGTAAGGTAAGTAGGAGAGACCTGCCTGAGGTCACACAGCTAATATCAGAAGGGGCTGGGATTAAAGTCGACTTCTGTCTGATACAGAACAAGAAATACCGCCTTACTCAAGCTCTCATTGTGTCTTCCCTGGGATCCAGTACAAATCTCTCTGCTCTGCCGGTCCCCCTCCACCCCGCCCTCCATACTGCTGCTGCAAAGACCTTCTCTAAACATCTGATCTCCCAGTTTACCATTAATACCTGCGTGACTGCCCATCGCCTTTAGGATAAAGTTGGCAGTGCCATCCATGGCATCCCAGGCCCTTGGTGCTCTGGCCCCTACCTCCCTCCCCAGGCTCAGTCCTGCTGCTGCCTTACTTCCCACCAGCCCACCTGCTATGCACACCTCGAACTTCAGCCACAAGGATCTACTTAGGTTTTCCCACTCCATGCTGGCCCTTCTGCCAGGACGGCATTCCATTTCCTCTCCCCCTCTCCCCACCTTCATCTTCTATGGTCCTTTCTTCTTATCCTTCAAAACTGCCCAAGAATCCACCTCTCCCAGCTGCCAGCCAGACTGGGCAGGGGACACCTCCTCCTTAGCACTTACCAAACTGAAGGTAATTGCTGCTCGGCATCTCTATCTCCCCCGTGGCTCATGACATCAAGGACTGTCTGTGTCTTTCATCTCTCTCTCCCCAGCACCTGGCTGGTTCATAATCAGGATTCAATAAAAAGGACTTGCTGAATGAAATGATTTACCGAGCCAAGCACAAAAGGTCATGGTCACACACCACAGCCAAGAGACTCTGCATCTGCAAGTTGACATACCCACCCCCCCCACCGCCCACAAGAGGATGGTGCTAAATATGCCTCCAAATCAGACATGACCAACCGGATCCAGCATCTCATCCATCCCCCAGCTGGCCTAGTGACAGGAGCAGTGCTGGAAGGCCACAAAAATCACACCATCCACCTTACCGACTGAAGACCAAACCCTCCCCATCTTCCAATCTCAATGAAGCCGCACCTCTGAGACCCAACTCAGCCACTCCCAGAAATGTGTGGGCACTGTGGATCTGGAGATTTGACGTGGCCCAGTCCACGCTGGTAACTAAAGCAACATGGCCCAAATTCAAATAATTGGCGAATCTTATACCTGTTCTAGGTGAATGCAGCAAACCATAGCTGATGAGGGCATCTTGTTGTTCTCTAAGCTAAATGTTGGATATTGGGCTCTGATTTTATGGAGACTTTGTCTAGTTTGCTAATTTTTCTTCCTATCAGTTCTAGGAATGCAGCTGTTGAGGAGGTGAAAGTTTGCTCCTAATGAATGTCCCTAGACCATTGGAGGAAGAACCATGCTGTCGGCAGTCGTGGGTGAGAGGATGGGGACGGACTCTCCATTTTATTCAGCAACTGACTCTCAGCCATCACTTAACCTCCTTGTGATTCACTCTGCTTATCAGCCCAAAGCCCTTAATCACAGGCTTCATTGGAGGCCTGAGAATGAACTAATGAAGATGCCAAAATGCAGCAGGAATGCTAAGAGCTAGGTCAGCCATGCCCACACATGGAAGAAATTCAATGTCACCATTCTGCCTCTGGAGTTCCTCCCTGTGACTTTGGTGGGGCATCTCCAAGACGGCAGCTCCATATGAATGCTACTAAAGAGCCCACTCTCCCAAATTATCTAAATTTTTCCAGGTACCCCTGTGAAACTCTTTTTTTTTTTTTTTAAGATTTTATTTATTTATTTGACAGAGGGAGAGAGATCACAAGTAGGCAGAGCAGCAGGCAGAGAGAGGAGGAGAAGCAGGCTGCCCGCCGAGCAGAGAGCCGATGGGGGGTTCAATCCCAGGACCCCAAGACCATGACCTGAGCCGAAGGCAGAGGCTTAACCCACTGAGCCACCCTGACGCCCCACCCCTGTGAAACTCTTAAGTATCTTCGTAAGTCCTTCAATTCTTCATGTAACTTCCGGTGGTTGTTCCTGAGAAGCATAGCCTGAGATGGGGATCCTTGTGAAAACACTTACGGAAAACATGTTCTCAGGAGAAGGGGAGGGAAGCCAGCATATGAGGGCAGGAGAAGAAAGCGCTCCCGAGAAGGGAGACTTCATGAGCCTTTGACTGCTCACAGCGGCTAGGAAGGAATACGTAGTCTCCATGGATGAGTGTTGGTGGGGCACAAACAGCATCCACTCTAGCTTCTCAAATCGGAATCACCAGAAGGGCTTGTTGAAACACAGAGTGCTGGGCCCCAGTCCAGAAGCTTCTGATACAATAGGCTTGGGGTGAGGTTCTATAATTTGTATTTCTGACAGGTTCCCAGGTGATCTACTGTTGTTTGTCCAAAGACCACCCTTGGAGAACTACTCACTACACTGTGGAGGTTATACAGTGTAGAGCCAGGACATACCTTTTGTGAGTCTACCAGGTTTTACCCGGGAGTATTTCAGCTGTAGAATATAACCTTTAACCAATGTCTCCCATGTACTTAACTCTGTGCTTATCACAGGCACAAAGAACAGAGAGAAAACCCCTGATCAGAGAGCAAGTGAGATGATGAGCGTGAAACTTGGAGCTCAAGAGGCAGGGCCCACTCCATCTACCAAGACATCAGCAGCCCCATGTCCCCACTCCCCCCGCACCTCTCCACTACCACAACTCGGGTGAGAGGTATCAGTAGAGGTTGAAGAGGGCCTGGGAAAGTCTGCTGATGGCCATTCCATGCCCATAGATGGTTAGGCTCCCACTGGAGTACTGTGCACAGCTCTGAATGGTATACCTCTGCAGGGACCTGGACCAACTGGGACACGTCCTGAGCGGAAGGCTTAGCGGATGAGGGGACTCAGTGCAGTAACCTTTCATGGGGGTGATTTGGTGAACAATCTGTAACAATGCATGATACTCAAAATCAAGATGGGCCACCCCAAGAGGTGGAAACTTCCAAACCAAGGTAAAACAATCAGCTGATGGAATAAGGGGTGAGGGGATCTGGTTTGGGGGTCAAATAAGGTAGCCTTTAAGTTTCTTCCCAAGCTTATTTGTTATTAGTTCATGCAAATTCTTGTTATGCCCCTTCTTCTACTCTCCAGGCATTCTTAGGGTCCTGTCCTGCTCTGATTCTCAAATGTTGGAAAGCTTAGCACTCTAGCTTTTATTCCATTCAGCTTGCAAGACCCCTTAAATCCCATCCAGTTTTCTAAGAAGAGCCAGAGTAATTCCTGCTTTCCTGGTTGGATGTTTAGGGGATCTGGAAAACGAGGTCTATTATTTTCTCCTTTTATGGCATAAAATCCAACTCTTGTCCCTGTGAAATTGTCTTTGATTTCTTATAAGGAATTTTTCAAGAAGGTTTTAAAAATATACAGCTCACGGGGCGCCTGGGTGGCTCAGTGGGTTAAGGCCTCTGCCTTCGGCTCAGGTCATGATCCCAGGGTCCTGGGATCGGGCCCCGCATCGGGCTTTCTGCTAGGTGGGGAGCCTGCTTCCTCCTCTCTCTCTCTCTCTCTGCCTGCCTCTCTGCCTACTTGTGATCTCTGTCAAATAAATAAATAAAATCTTTAAAAATATATATATACTGCTCACAATGACAGCCCTCTGTCACTGATCATGATGAGTGACCCCATCCTCCAGAAAGGAAAACTGAGAGCAAAAGATCAGAAGCAGGTATCTTCCCTGTCTTTTCATTAGCCCCACCACCTCACCCCTCTCTCCAGTGCTTATTAAATGGAGATATTTATTCAACATAAGTCTCCAGGCTTATGTTCATTTTAAATCATTTAAGAATTGAGTCACTGGGGTTGTGCTTTGGCCAACCTCCTGCATTCACTCATCCCAGATCCATGCTCTAGAATACAAAGGGGCTGTGATTCACTTCTGCTCTTCTGCTTCACTAATCAGAGAAGCCTATTGCTCTTGCCATGTGCTGAGTGATATAACGGAATTTTCTAGTCTGAGGGCATTAGATTCAGATGCCGCTAAAAAAAAAGTCAGGCAATCTGACTTACTGTAGCTGTGGAGAGGTGGGGAGGAAAAAGAGCAAGACTGGGTTGTTTGTGCTCTCTCTTGCTCCTGACTAGGACATAGACCGCTACGAACGTGCTTGACCCAGTCATCTGTGTGGGCTCACATAACTCCGTCCAGGCATGAGGGAATGGACAGACTGAAGCAGTGCACAGACAGCCAGTTTATAAGAAGCATCATCAAAATCCCCATGGAATTTAACTAGATGCACAACTAGTTTCCAGAACTCCTCTGAGAAAGAGAACTGCATGCAGTTGGCAAATTGGGATCAGGGAAGGTGGGGAGAAATCAGCTGCTGACAGCCCACCACTCTAAGGAACATCTGTCCATGAAAGGTGTTGTCTTTAATTTGCTGAATGGGGCAGGCAAGTTTGGAGAACGCTGAACTGCTGGGAGGAAGAGAGGATGCTTATCCTATGCCTTTTCTCACTGCCATTCTTCAAAATAAATGTGCGATGAATATTTAAAGGATATAGGCTTAAGGGACTTAAATCTTGTTTGTCATGTTTTATTTCTTTTATTTAAATAGATCTACAAGGAACATGACAAAACCTTCACATTTGTCAATTTCCGTTGGTTGGGTACACAAGTGTTTGTTTTTGTTGTTATTGGGTTTTGTTTTGTTTTGTTTTGTTTTGTTTTTTCTAGCCATAACAAAAGAATATGGCTTTGAAGGATCACTTCATTTCTTAGCATGCCCCAGGCTTCCATAGGTCTTTAACTCGCAATATTATTACTGTACCACCCTCCCCCCACCCTCACTTCTTATCCCCAGCTGAACGCTGCTCTGGGCAGAAGAAATAGCAATGTATGAGTGGTGAACATAATCACAGCCTAAAGACATGAGCATATAGGTTCTCTAGTCAGAGAGAAGCCAAAGAGGGTCTGGGATACATGGATAATGCCTTTGGCAGCCCATCTCTCCTCCAAAGAGCACCTCAGAGTCAGCGACACCACTCGGCCAATTACACAGAGTGGCAAGAAGAACAAACGTTACAGACCAGTGTTTAGGCATTATGACAGATTTGCGAATAGGCCAGGATCTCCGGGGGCTCTGACAGAGCTCTATTAACAGAGTGCGAGCCATCCCCCTAACACTGTACACAGGCACCTCTATATAAACAATGACTTTACGATGTTCACACCCAGATTAGTGTGGCCATGCTCCTGGGATTAGACACAGTCGCCTTTTATTCGGAAGGACCTTGTCCTTTCAAGCAGCAAACATCTAGGCAAGAGACAGAAAAGGAGAATTCAGACTGTGGCCTTCTGGTAGACCAGAGCAGGGATGGCTTCCAATCTACTGAGTCTGGACATAAAGGATTCTGGATGGGCTGGAGGTGACTCTTAGGAGGTAAAGTGTTAAAAGTCGTGATTCTCAAAATATGGTCATTGAACACCTAGGGACCCCCTAGAATCTTTTGGAAGGTCCGCAAGGGAGTATCTCTTTTCATAATAACACAAAGATGTTATTTGCCTTTTTCATTGTGTTGACATTTGCACTCATGAGGCAGTGGGGGATAAAAAAGTGCTCATGCCTTAACATGAATCAAGACAGGGGCAACAGATGATCATTGTATTCCTCACACTTGTGAGAAAAAATGTCCCCAAGGACCACCTTGATGAAGCAGTAATTATTACTTTTATTAAATCTCAACCATCGAGTATGTCTTTTTAATATTCTCTGTGATGAAATGGAAAGTACACATAGAATACCTTTGCTACAAACAGAAGGATGATGGTTGTCTCAAGGAAAAGCCCTAGTGTGACTAAGTCACAGACTGAACCAGCTGCCTGTTTGTGGAACACCACTTCCACCTGAAAGAATGACTGACCAACGGCTATGGTTATTCAAATGTGGGATTTGGCAGACATCTTGAAAATTAATCAAGGAAAAAAAAAGAATCAAGTAAATCTGTCACTTGAAGGAAGCAATGATAGTGCTTGTTCAATAATGACATTTAAACTCTCAAGGTAAAGGTAGAATTTTGGGAAAACTGTGGGCTTGACAGTTATGCAATGCTTAAAGACTTTCGAAATGAGATTGGTAGTTACATTAACAAATATGAATGCTTCAATATGTAGATGATATGCAGAACTCAGTAAGTCAATATTTTCCAAGTGATCCATGCATAATGTTAAAAAGTCATGGATGGGGGCACCTGGGTGGCTCAGTAGGTTAAGCCTCTGCCTTCAGCTCAGGTCATGATCTCAGGGTCCTGGGATCGAGTCCCACATCGGGCTCTCTGCTCAGCGGGGAGTCTGGTTCCCCCTCCCCCTCTCTCTCTGCCTGCCTCTCTGCCTACTTGTAATCTCTCTCCCTCTCTCTGTCAAATAAATATGTAAAATATTTTTTTTAAAAAGTCATGGGTGGGTAAATGGATCCATTCAAAGCGCCAGATAAACAAGTGGATTTTAATGTAACAAAGGATGAAAAGGTCACTGATAAAGTTTCAGATTCCACGTTGCAACTAGCCTTTAAGAAACTACCTCTTGTAGAGTTTTGGTACAGTATCAAAGAGGACCATAATTATGAGAAAGTCTAGTAAAATACTCTTTTCTTCTGCAACTACATATCTGTGAAATGCCAGATTTCCCTCATCTACAACCAAAACAACATATTGCACCAGTTTGAATACAACAATTATGAGAAGCCAATTCTCTTCTATTAAAGAAAATGGCAAAAATGTAAAATAATGCCTTTCTCAGAAATTGTTTCAAAAATATAGTTATTTTTCATAATTGTCATTTTGTTAATATGTATTGGGCTTATTGTTGTTATTTTTAGTTAATTAATATTATCTAAATTTCTGTTTTAATTCCTCATGTGGCAATTATAGACAGAGACAACCTAGATAAACAAAAGTTATTTTGGGTTCTCAATAATTCTTAAGAGAGAGGCACCTGTGTGGCTCAGTTGGTTAAGAAACTGCCTTCAGCTCAGGTCATGATCCCAGGGTGCTGAGACTGAGCCCCATGTGGGGCTCCCTGCTCAGTGGGGAGTCTGCTTCTCCTTCTCCCTCTGCCTGCTACTCCAACTTCTTGTGCTCTCTCTCTCCCTAATAAATAAATAAAATATATTTTTTTAAATCAGAACATTATATGAAGATTGAGTATATATAATATATGTAAAATGCCTGGTTTAGAAAAGTGCTCAGTTATATTAAAGCCTATCCATATTTATTATGTTCATGTACTATTATTACAAGAATTCATTTAACTCTTACCTCTGTGAGATAAGTACCATTATTTGCTTTTTACAGATGAGGAAAAGGAGGCACAGAGAGGTTAAGTGACATACCCAAAGTGGAACAGTTACTAGATCGTAAAGTGGGATCTGGGCTCCTGATCCCTGTACTATACTGTCAGCACATGTTGGTGCTGATATTGACAAGGGCTGTAACTTCGATTGTATAGGTTACTTACTGTAATGATTTTCCTCCTATTATCCCCAAGCCTTTTATAAGGTCTTATTTCATATTCCAAACTAGTCTTGAATGTGCTATGAGATAGTAAGGGACAAGAATAAAGGGATGGGACTAATGGAGAAAGCAGTACCACCTGCCATTTCTGTGACAGAAGCAATATAAACTCACAATAATCTCAGAATGATGTGGGTGGGGGTGGCTCAGTGGGTTAAGCCTCTGCCTTCTGCTCAGGTCACGATCTCAGGGTCTTGGGATCGAGCCCCGCATGGGGCTCTCTGCTCAGTAGGGAGCCTGCTTCCCCCTCTCTCTCTGCCCGCCTCTCTGCCTACTTGTGATTTCTGTCAAATAAATAAATAAAATCTTAAAAAAAAAAAATGATCAGTGGAAAAGTCCAGCTGTCCCTCCTCCTGCAGAGATTTCGCCCCCTTTAAGTCAATCTTAGAGGACTCCTCCTGCATTTGTTAAGTAAAACGGCCCTTTCCCTGTATGTGGACCCCTGCCCTCAAAGAAGTGGCAGTCTAATTGAAGGGATAGAACAAATATATGACATAACAGCGAGAGCAGATGACAGTGTTTAATTAAGTGTTAAAATTAATAGGAAACCAGACTGAACCTTTTTAAAAACATTTCACTTAGATGATTTAGAAAATACTTTAGGATCTCCCATGCCTCTGGGTCATAATTAAGAACAGTAATTATTATTGTACTCCTGATGTCACAGAATTCTGAGTTAAATTCTTTCACATCTCAATTCGGCAAGATTCTTTCCTCCGCGGCGATTCAGGATGATTCTCGTTTTTTTTCCTACATCCACAGTTATGAACTCACTTCAGGATGAGCTCCACTGTGTTGCCATCAGCCGCCAGCTCCACACTAAGGGACACTCTGTGCACCCTGAGGATGTTGTTGAGGACTTCCATTGCGACACACGGAGCTGTGCCCGTCAGGTTACCAGCCATGCCCATCATGTACCAGCACCCACAGTGACCATGCTTCTCAGAGCTACTGGGTTATGTTTCTTTCATGCATATCATGGACTTTGTATCTGACCAGGTTTCCTTTCTGTTTCAGTGTATAGATGTATAGATATTTACATTAAATATTTATTTATTTATTTTAGAGAGAGACAGCAGGAGCGGGAGGGGCAGAGAGAGAAGGGAGAGAATCTCAAGCGAACTCCAAGCTGAGCACGGAGCCCAACGCAGAGCTCAATCTCACCACCCGGCTCCATCTCACACCCCTGAGATCCAGCCCTGAGCCAGACACCTGACCGACTGCGCCACCCACACGCCCCTAGATTTAGAGCCAAGTGCACGGCTAGCCTGTTGTAGGCAGCCTTTGGGGGATACATTTCTGTTTTGACCTCACTTTTATCTGCTTTTTAAATTACTTGCTTTCTTCACCTAATTAATTGTAATTTTGCTGTCTTCATTAATTAGTTATCCTCGGAAACTGGCTTAAACACTTGCAGGAATAAGGTGGGGTATAAACAGCTCTTCTACTCTGCCACCAACCACCAGAATGGCCTTGAGCAAGTCTTTCAACTCTCTGGGCTTCTCATCTGGAAAATGCTCACTCTGGCAGTGCCTTCTGATCCGAATAGTTTATGATTCTTAGTTGCACATAAGGGAGAGTTAGGAATAATGGGCTGTCTCAGGGCAAAGTTTACAAACTGAAATCTGCACGAAGGGTGCATTTGCTGGAGTCCTTACATGTCACTAATCAATAGCTATCTGGAAATAGGCACAAAAAATGCAAGGTGGAAACATTATCGGCACAAGGCTTCCCTCTTGTCCTTGACCTGTGGCAAGGACATTTTCTCGACTTACTGAGCACCTACTTTGTCCCAGGCAGGATGCTGGGAGCAGGGATAGAGAACAAAAATAGATAAGATGTGGTTCCTGAATTTCAGAAGCCTAACAAGTAAAGGAGAGAAACTCGGAGGAAAAGAACATGAGGGAGGGAGGGGCAAGCAAGGGGAAGAGAGCTTGGTGAGGAGCAACTCAGGAGCTGCAGAGAGCCAGCCCCGGTCAGAAGTGAAGGGCTGGGGGCCAGGGAGCCCCTCTGTGGCTGCTCCGTGGCCGCTGGGGCAGAGGAGCCCTGAAGGAAGGAGGCAGATCACCCTGCCACAGGTGCCAGGGCGCCTCTCATGTGCATCCATAATCATAATAACTTCACACGTGAGTTAACTTCTCTTCCCAGGCTCTGCCAAGTTTATGTGCCAGATGGTACTTGCCTCCCACATCTGATTTACTGTAGGGCAGACCAGCTGTGCCTCAGCCCAGGGCAAGCCCACATCTGGCAGCCAGTTGGTAAAATTCTCTCCATATGACACCCCTGCCCTCCGATCAGATTCCCCAGAGCAATTATCTTTCTGTCAAGGTTTTTGTTTTTTTTTTTAAATATGTTTTTCTCTTTTTGGCTTATTTCTAGGACTATGGTTGAGTATCTATCAGGAACAGAGCTGCTTAAGCACCTTCATGTCAGAGAGAAGGCTCTTGCCATGACACAGAAATAATGCTACCACCACACTCTGTGGTAAAAGTACTCATGGATAAAGTAGAGGCAGACACAGTTGACCATGTGCCCAAGGGCTATCCTTTCCTTTTTCCCATGTTCGTAGAACCCTAATTTTATTTGGGGAGGCAACAGCCTTCAGGAAGGACCTTGGCCTCCCAGCCCCAAATGATCGCAACGGATTGCTCCAAGGTGACCCCATTCTTCTTTCTAGTAATTGCATGGGGTTATATGAGGGTGACCCATGACTGGCCAGTGATATCCAAGTGAAAGTCTGTGGGGAGTGCTTCCAGAAATCATTTTACTCTCCCTAAACCAAAAAGAGAGAGAGAGAGAATCCAAGAGAAATAAAAACATATGTGCAGGGGTGCCTGGGTGACTCAGTGGGTTAAGCCTCTGCCTTCAGCTCAGGTCATGATCTCAGGGTCCTGGGATCAAGCCCCACATCAGGCTCTCTGCTCAGCAGGGAGCCTGCTTCCCCCTACCCCCACCCCTGCTGCCTCTCTGCTTACTTGTGATCTCTCTCTCTGTCAAATAAATAAAATCTTTAAAAAACAAAACAAAACAAACAAACAAAACATATGTGCACACCAAGACTTGTGCCTCAGTGTTCACAGCAGCTTCGCTCATAATAGCCAAAACTCGAAACAACCCAAATGGTAGCCACCAGGTGAATGGATAAACAAATTGTGCTATATTCAAACGATGGGATATTAATCAGAAAGAAAAAGGAGTGAACCATTAATACTTGCAACAACACGGATGAATCTCAAAATCCTTACACAGAACTAGAGTCTGTCCTGCATGCTCTGTTTCTATGAAGATCTGAGAAAGATAAATTTAATCTATAGAGATAGAAAGCAGCTCAGTGTTGGCTGGTTGTTGGCAGGAAGGCTAACTAGCAAGAGGCTCAAAGGCACTTCCTGGGATGATGAAAATGTTCTGTATCTACCCGTTTATCAAAAACTCCTCTAGCCATACACTCAAAATAGGCACATCTCATAATATGAAATTATTTCTCAATAAACTTGAAAATGTTTAAAAGGAAGTAACGAGAAAGAAAGCCTGTACTTCCTTACTTCCATGAACATCGTTGTGAAGAGAAGTACACTTGGAGCTGAGGAAACTGTTTTGCCATCATGAGATGATAAACCCTCAGTTCCCAAACTATACCCTGAGGCACCCTGGAGTGGCACAGTGAATTCACAAAGGCATCATGGGGGTAAATTTTCAAGGTAAACTTTTCTTTTTTTGGAGAGGTAGAGAGAGACAGAGAAAGAGAGGAGGGGCAGAGGGAGACAAAGAGAACCTCATGCAGATTCCCCACTGAGTGTAGAGCCCGATATTGGGTTCCACCCCACAACACCGGGATCACAACCTGACCCCAAATCAAGAGTTGGATGCTTAACCAACTGAGCCACCCAGGTGCCCCCATAAATGTCTTTATTGTCAGCAGAATCAGACCTATAGATACAAACAACAAACCTGGTTACCAGAGGGGAGCATGGTAGGGAAAGGGACAAAATGGGTGAAGGGAAGAGGGAGATACACAGAAATAAAGGCACAGCATAGGGTCATACAGTCAATGACACGGTAATCACTCTGTACGGTGACAGATGGGAGCTACGCTGGTGGTGAGCACAGCATAATGTAAAAACTTGTCCAAGCACTACAGTGTGCACCTGAAACTAATGTGCAACACTGTGTGTCAATTGTAAAAAAATAAATTTTTTTAAATACCACTAATAAGCTTGTAATGAAGCTAGATTACTAAGATATTGTTGCTTGCTTTACAAACGGGACAAATAAGGTCAATTTACTTAAAAATTATTAAAAATTCATTTTTTGAAAAAAAAATGTCCTTATAGTCCAAGCTATTATTGCAAGAAAAACAAGTCAAACCAAACTTAATCTACATTTTCCACATGCTGACTCTTAGAAGTGAAGCATATATCTTTTGAGTTCCTTTTCTAGGCATTTGTATGCAAATAGTTGTAATTTGTATGTGTGTTTATAACATAAACGTAGCATTTTTATAATTTGATTTTTTTCACTTATGTCTTAGAGAGTTTTTGAGACTGTTGCTGTGTATGGCATTGTGTGAATATACTTCTCACTACTGATGGATATCCAGAGAATATCCAATTTTTAAAATAAGCCTCGTTGAGGTAAATATCTGTGAAAACGTCTCTTATGCAAGTGCCAATATTTCTGAGGCCTAGATGCCTTGGAGGGATGATTCAAAGGACGTGCAAATTTTACATTTTGAAAGATACCAATAGAGGCACCAGACTGGCTCCATTGGTAGAGCTGGCAATTCTTGATCTTGGGGCTGTGAGTTCAAGCCCCACAGTAGGCACAGAGCTTACATTAAAAAAATTAAAATTAAAAAATAGATAAATGAAACAGAAAGGGTTTTTTTGTTGGTTTGTTTAAAGAAAGCTATCAACAGGCCACACCAATTTATTCTTCCACCAGCACTGAGCATAGCCATATCCTCATGGCCTCATTAGAAACATCATGTAGCTGGCTTCCCAGGTGACAAGGTCAAGCCCTTCTCCAGAGATGGGTTCAGGGACAGGCATGGGACCCAGGTCCAGGCTACCGAAACTTGAAGGGAAACCTGCCTGAGGGAACTTCTGAAAAGGCTTCCTCCCTCCTAAAAAGGTCACAAGAAATAGAAGATTCTCTCTTCCTTTGAAACTTATCAGGACCAGATGTGATATCTGAGGCCCCCAACCATTTTGGCACATTAGAGACACAACCTGAGGGTAAAGTTCGGCAGAGCAAAGAGAGAAGGAACCTGGGTCCCCACTGTCATTACGAGCCATTGAAGTCACCACATGTGAAGTTGGCCACACCTCTATAGAGACTTTGGTCATTTCTGGTAACATATCCACTCACTCTGTAAGACCGTTTAAGTCATGCCTTTCTGTTACTTGCAGCCAAAAGCTTCCATGTGCCATTACCGAAAGGTTTCCATTTGTTTTTTTATTACTGTCAAACTTAGGGGTAAAAATTGACAGCATGTTTTAATTCCATTTCCCTTTTATTACTAATGTAAGGGGTGCCTAGGTGGCTGAGTTAGGCTTCTGACTCTTGATTTCAGCTCAGGTCATGATCTCAGGGCTGTGAGATGGAGCCCCCCTGCCACATTGGGCTCCACACCAGGCATGGAACCTGCTTGAGATTCTCGTTCCCTCTCCCCTTCCACTCCCACCTAAAAAATAAATGTTGAGTATTTTTTGCAAGCATAGTGACTTTTTGTATTTTCTATTTCTAATTTCTATTGCCTATCCATATTCCTTGTCCATTTTTCTATGGAACTGTCTGTTGACTTAAAAGTTCTTTAAATATTACGTACATTGATCTTTTGTGTATTTATAGCTTGCCAACATTTCCCATCACAGCCAAGCTTGTTTGGGGTGTTACTCATTTTTTTTCCCAAGATAGTCAAATCCATTAGTGTTTCCTTTTTTGACTTTTTGGTCTGTGTCTGACATAAGAAGGCCTCCTCCACTTCAACATGATTTTTTAAATTACATTTTCTTTCAATATATGTAATTTTAAAAACTTAGATTTTATATTTAGATTTCATGATTACCTTTTTTTTTATCATTTTTTATTATTATGTTCAGTTAGCCAGCATATAGTACATCATTAGTTTTCAGTGCAGTGGTCAACATTTCACCATTTGAGCATAACACCCAGTGCACTTCACCACACCTTTGTGATAGTGTGAGACCGAAATCTAGCATTATTTTTCAAAAGAAATATGTAATTTTCTCAACACTCTTTATTTATTTTATTATTTCTTTATTTTTAGCAGGAAGGGGCATAGAGGCAGAGGATGAGGATCTTAAGCGGACTACCCACTGAGTGGGGAATCCCAGGTGGGTCTCCATTTCACAACCCTGGATTCCCGATCCCAGCCAAAATCCAAAATCAAGAGTCCAACTCATGGACTGCACCACACAGGCCCCCACCTCTCTACATACTGTCTCCCCACCAGCTGAAAGGACTTTTTTTTTTACCGTAGGTAGACTCATCTGTTCCTGGATTCTGGATTCTGTCTTGCTAATCTGTCAGTTTTTGCACCAACACTACACTTGTAATTATGACATTTTTAGGAACATATTTAGATTTCTGGCCGGGTAAGCTTTTCCTCTTTTACTTCTTAAAGTGTTTCTTTCTTTTTTAAAGATTTATTTATTTACTTATTTATTTGACAGACAGAGATCATAAGTAGACAGAGAGGCAGGCAGAGAGAGAGGAGGAAGCAGGCTCCCCGCTGAGCAGAGAGCCCCATGCCGGACTCCATCCCAGGACTCTGGGATCATGACCTGTTAAAGTGTTGCTTATTCTCCTGCTTTTTTCTTCCCAGGTTCATGGGTTTTTTATTTGGACTGCACTGAACTTGCCGGCTGACTAGGGGAGAATCATTGTTATCTTTACAGTGTTGAGTTGTTGTGCTTAGGAAGTGCGTTTCCCCTCTTTTTACGGTCTGTTTTGTTTTATAATGTTCTCAGTATCATTTCAGAGGTTCCTTTTCATTAACAGCTTTGCCCATTTCTTGTTCGGCTTATTATATCAGTATCTGTGGTATTTTGTCGAGTTTGTTGCTACTGTGTGATTCGCATTTTTTAGCCTTTTCATTTTCTAACGGCTTCTTACTCAGATTTAGACAAGCTATTCATCTGTGTGGGTTGATTTTGTATCTGGCCACCTCACTGACCTCCCTTATCAGTTCAGTTGATTTGCTTGCAATTCCTGTCTAGAAGGTCATGCAAAATATTGCTCTTGGTTCCATTTAATGCATTTGGCCTTGAGTTTTGCTTGTGTGTGTGTGTGTGTTTATCTGATACTAATATTACAGTACTTGCCCTTTTTGTCAGCCTCATCCTGGGAAATAGTTTCTCATCCCTTATTTATAAACTCCGTATGTGTGCATGTTGCGTGTGTGGACGGTTTGATTTAGACTGGGTTTTATTTTATTTTTTTTAAGATTTTATTTATTTATTTGACAGACAGAGATCACAAGTAGGCAGAGAGGCAGGCAGAGAGAGAGGAAGGAAGCAGCTCCCTGCTGAGCAGAGAGCCTGATTCGGGGCTCTATCCCAAGACCCTGAAATCATGACCTGAGGCGAAGGCAGAGGCTTTAACCCACTGAGCCACCCAGGTGCCCCTAGACCTGGGTTTTAAACAGAATTTTAAAAATCAGATCTTAGACTCTCAATCTCTCGAAACAAACTGAGGGTTGCTGGGGGGTGGGGGTGGGACAGGGTGCCTGGGTGATGGACATTGGGGAGGGTACGTGCTATGGTGAGTGCTGTGAAATGTATAAGACTGACAATTCACAGACCTGTACTCCTGGGGCATATAATACATTATATGTTAATAAAAATAATTTTAAAAAATCAGATCTTAGAATATTTATCCATCCATTCATTCAATACATACTTATTGGGGGACTCAGCAGGGAACAAAAACAACATGGACCTTTGTGACACTTAACCCATTTTCACACTTACTGTGGTCCCTCTTGTGGGTCCCCCTTGTGTTCCAATGTATTCCTGTCAGCTTGTTTTATGCTTTCTATTTTCATGTGTCTTTGTCATTTATTTTTCTCCAAACTTGCCTTGTATCAGACTGGGATTTTGCTTTCCCCTTAAAGGGACTGGAAATTACACATCTTATTTCTATCTTTCTAGCAGTTGCCTTTAATTTTTGACAATTAAATTTTTCTTTTTTTATTTTAAAGATTTTATTTGTTTATTTGACAGAGAGAGAGATCACAAGTAGGCAGAGAGGCAGGCAAAGAGAGAGGAGGAAGCAGGCTCCCTGCTGAGCAGAGAGCCCGATGGGGGGCTCGATCCCAGGACCCTGAGACCATGACCTGAGCTGAAGGCAGAAGCCTTAACCCACTGAGCCACCCAGGTGCCCCGACAATTAAATTAAATTTTTCTGTCAGGGCCTAGAGTTAGTATCACAGCTTCTTCTGAACCATGTGAGATTCTTGGGGCACTAACAGCATCTCCCAGCCATGACACAGCTATTCACGATTGTGGCTGCCAGCTATCATGGATATTTTTATTAAGGATCGGTATTTGTTTGGATTATTTATAACTTTTACCCAAGACTTTGCTCCACATTATTCACCATATCCCACCTTCCTACTTCTCGCATCTGTTTTTCTTTTTTGCTATACATGTTCCTGAGGAATTCTTTCAGGGACGTTTTGTGAATGGAAAAACCTCCTGAATCATTACATGTACTCACACTAGAATGCTAGTTTGAATGAATGGAAAATTCTAGATCCAAAATTATCTTCGGCCAGGACTTGGAAGATTTTTCTGCCTGATCTTCTACCACCTGTGAGCCTAGTGAGACGTCTGATGCCAGTCTGACTTTTACTCCCTGGCAGGAGCATATTACAAAAAACCTCAATCAAAGCAGCTTCAGCAAAGTAGGGAATTTATCAACTCATACCCGGGAAGCCCAGAGGTGGAGCCGGCTTCAGTGTGGCTGAATCCAATGGCCCTAACAGAGCCTTCAGGACTCTTTTCCAGGTCCTGCGGCTCTGTTTGTCTGTTTCTGTATGTTAGGCTCATTCTTCCTACTGTGACGAGCTTGCTTTATGCAAGAAAGTAACTATACCCACCTACAGCCAACATTCCTGCAGCCACATAACCCAAGAGAGACCCACTTCCCCATGAACACATGTGAAAACCTTAGAGAGGACTCTGGGTGAGCCCTTTTGGGTCCTCTGGCCATCCTGACCTCATCATACTCCCCTGTGGCCTGAGTTGGACACGAGGGGAGATCCTATAATTTCCAGACCCCTCTGAATGCCAAGGAAAGAAGGAAAAGCAAACAAGAAGGGCAAAATCAAAACTACCATTGCCCACAACAGTAGATAAGATTTCGCTTTTTCTGGAAGCTTTCCAGATTTCACTTTTATCCTAGAATCTGTTCATTTCCCCAGGATTTTCTGGTGTGGATCTTTTGACATTAGTTCCAGTGGCTTTCATTGACTTCTTTAAAGCAGACGATTCTGGTCTCTCTTTAGTGTAAAGAACTATTTCCTCCATGATTTCCTTCTTTCCTTTGTCCCATGTTCTCTGAGCCTGGACTTACTATCCAATTGATATTTGGGGCCTTTCTGCATTAACGCTTTTTGCCTTTTCACTTTTTCCTGAGCCTTATCTTCCAAGTCACTAATGTGGACTCTTCTTTGCTCTGTCGCCTTATTGGATTTTCCATTTCATATTTTTAACTTTCTAGAACTATTCCTTGCTCTCTGGGTCTTTCTTTTTCAGAGCAGCCTATTTCTGTTATTGTTTTAATGAGTGCACACCTCCCTCGCGTATTTTTTCAAACCTTCCGTATCCCGACTTGTCCCTCTTTCCTCCAAGATCAGCAGCTCTTCCTGTTAATCTTTGCACTTCTCTTTCACACTGTTGTTCTCCTCAGATGTCCGATACTCATTGGTTGCCCCTTCATACCATGATCAGTGTGAGTAGCTGGCAAATCTTCCTCGTGCAATTGTGTTGACTGGTTTCCCCAAAAGATATTTCTCCTGAAAGGATTTTTTGTGAAGGAAGCATCCCAGCAGAGAAGCCAGGGGCAGACCCTGCCCCAACTGCCAAAGTAAAGGGGGCTTGACTCTAGCAATGAAGAACTTCAGCGATTTCCCTCCTGGGAAGAAGGTCCTTCTTCTCTCCCATTTGTATTTCTTATGATGTCTGGAACTTCCTCAAGGTCACCTGTGTTATTTCACTCCCAGACCCTCCAATCACCTGAGAAACCTTTCCCACAAGGCACCTTCCCCTCCTCTGCCTTTTACCCACACTTGCTGTTCTGCAAGAGGTTCATGAGATTTGCAACTAGTCCTTCCCATCTGATGAGGCTCTCAATTGTGTCCCTATCAATTGCCCCGGGACCCTCTTCCTGCTCCTTAACTGTGCTGAAGGTAAGCTCAGAGTTGCCCTCTTTCTTCTCTAATACCACAGTTATTTTCTTCTGGGTGGGTTTTGGACTGTCGTCTTCTTGGCTCTTTCCAAAGCCATCCATCTAAAGAATTCCTCTCAATTTCTGGTGCCACTGCATTGAGAAAACTGGAGAGAAAGAAAAGTAGCCTCCTACGCTGGGATCGATCCACTCCCATGTGTGTTCCAAAGTATTCGTTACACAATTTGTTTATATTCTGAACGCCCCAAGGAGCACTAAAAAGGAACCGGTTTGCTGGAATTGGATTTATATCCAAGGGAGATGGGAACAAACTTCTTTGTGTTATAATATTCAGTGAGTGTCAGGGACTATGCTTGTCATTTTATATGAATTTCCTCATTTAATATACACTAATTCATACACTAATTCTCATAAAAACTCCTGTGACCCAGATATGAAAACTAAGATGGGGGAGATGGGTAATCTCATAACTTACCCACATTCATATAGCTAGTAAGTCACAAAGACAAGCTCCAAACCCCGATGTCTCCAATCTCAGGACCCAGGAGTACCAAACACTGTATGTAATATCTCTAAGCAAGCAAATGGTCATATTGTGTTATGGCGATGTAGTTCTGTCCACTCAAGTGCTGACTGAATTAAGTGAGTCCATCGTTCAGCCAATCTAATGGTCAATCAGAGTTATTTCCTGGGGGAAATTGGCATTGGGACCCTGGGACTCTGGATAGATCAGGGAGGAGGCAGATCTGCTTGGTACATACATAAGCTAAGAAAAACAGTCCGCCAAGGAAAAAAGAGTCAAGCAAGCTGACAAAGGAAAGCAGAGACCCTGAGGCCCCGCAGCGTGGCCGACACAGCTCCTGGTGGCTTTTCAGTTCCTGGACCCAGCCTCCTGGGATCCCTGTTGCCATCTCTACTCCTGCGTTCTGTGAGACAAATTTTCCTTTTGCCTAAGCCAGCCTAAGCAAATTGTGACCAAATGGTCCCTAATGAAGACAAGTGTAAAGCAATTGTTATTCCTCCCCTCTTCTGCGTGTGTGTCTGTGTGTGTGTGTATGCGCGCGCGCGCGCGTGTGTGTGTGTTGACAGAGGGGCTATTTAACTTCATTCCAAAGGTCTCCCAGTGATCATAGGGAGATGACAAAATTATTTTTTTTTTCTTAAAGATTTATTTATTTGAGAGAGAGAAAGAGAGCACAAGCAGGGGAGAGGGGCAGAAGGAGATGGAGAGGGACAAGCAGACTCTCTGCTGAGTAGGGAGCCCGACCTGGGGCTCGGTCCCAGGACCCTGGGATCATGACCTGAGCCAAAGTCAGATGTCTAACGACTAAGCCACCCCGGTGCCCAAAAATTCTCTCTTGCAATGAGGTCCTGTCAAGCATGAGCAACGTAAGCCCTGCCATATGATTTCTGAGACACCCTGAAGGTCCTTTGCCCTCCCCCAAACTCTTCCTGCTCTGAAAACTGCACCATTACAGCTTGGTTCGTGGGTGTTAGCCTTGTTGCCCTGAAAACCGGCAGCACATCCACAAAACTGTGGGCTCCTCTAAGCAGAGACGGGCCCCCTTCGCATTTTTGTCTTCACCGTCCATAGGACTGCACCAGAGACAACCTGGCACGTACTCCTGCAGGATAAATGAATCAAGTGGAAAAACAAGGGCGGAAGGGGAAGGTGAGGGCACACACTCTGATGTCTGCAACTTCCCCGTTTTGAGCTAGGTTGGTTCCAATCACAGGCGAGCCGTGAGATGACAGTTACGAAGAATTGAGCAACCCTGAACGAGATGACAGACTGCATCCGTCTCTGCAGTTCCATTTACCTTTACAAGCATTAATGCCACCTGGCCAGATTCATTTAAACGAAGAGGAGTGGAAAGGTTTACATGTTCTCAGGGACTGAAGGGCAAAGAAGGGGGAAAAAAAAAAGAAAAAGAAAATTGCCAGGCAGAAAGGGAGAGCTGTCTGCATCTCTCCCTCCTGCTTTCTCTTCTTCCCCCACCCCTGCTCTGTTTCATAAGTTTTACTGCCATCCTGACACTATCTAAATTATGATTTGAAATTCATTCAAGCAGACTCGCTCGTGGTTGCGTTTGTAAAAATTTGAAAAAACAGATTTAATTTCTTTCTTCGGAAAAAAAAATGGCAGTGTTATAAATACAACTAAGGGACTGTTCGTGTGCACTCAGTGACTGGAACAAGCAGATGCATGGTTTTAATATCCATTTTTATAAGCCTGGAGGTTAGCCTCCCAACAGTACCCAACAGGATTCCATATGATCTCTTCAAAGCGCTCTGCTAATGAGTTGCCATCATCTGTGCAAACAGCCCTGTGAGAAGCGGGGAGTCGTAGCCGCCTCTGCAAATGAGAAGACTGAGGTCTGAGCAAGGGAGGGGAGTTTTTCCCAGCTGAGCAGCACAGCCCAGGCAGGGCTCAAAGCTCTGAGTTCCCTGAACTTGATCCCTGAGCCTCATTCCTATTTGAGATGAAACTCCCTCAGGCAATTAATTCATGGATTCTGACATAGCCATGGGGTAGAATGGAGGTAGAAATTCCACCAATGGAGAGAGACTTAAATGTTACTTAAATGTTACACAGCCTCCGTGTGCATTTATAAATTCAAAAGAAAATTTTCACATGGCTCATGGACAAAGTTTTCAGAAAAACCATGGCGGTCTCAGGAAGAGGGTTCTTCCTAGTAAACATGACTGGAACACGATTCCACAAGGATGTAGGGCCCAAGGAGTATTTCTGTATGCTATTCTTGGTCTCGCATAGGATGTGAATCTAATTGGAACTGTTTTGATCCACATCTAGAATTTTCCAATGAACAGCCCATTGCCTAATTGGCCCCTTGAGTTAGCAAACGGTTGCTATTTTGATGACTGTTTTCCTATCTCTAACTACTTTTTACTTCATTCAGTTCAACCTACATTTACTGGGCAAGGAACAATGCCAGAAATCAGGCAGGGCAAGGAAGGAGAGCAGAAATGGGAAAGAAAGATAAATAATATGCAATCTGTTGCCTCGAGGAAGATAAAGTCCCTTTGCATAAATAACTGAATTAGAAGGCTAATGGCATTCAATGCTACAAAGGAGGTAAAGCTATCAGAAGGCAGAGGAAGAAAAAACGAATGTTATAACAGGATGGCAAGGGGCAGAAGAGGGAAATTATAAGGCTTCAGGAAGGAAGCAGCATATGGGCTAGACCATGAATGGATAAAATGTCGATAGAAGAAGAGCAGGAGGGCATTCTAGACAGAGGGAACAGCACGGCAAAGACACAGGCAGGAGAAGGACAAAGTGTGAGTAAGTGGGAGGTGTGTGTTGGGATCAGGTTGTAAAAGACCTTGAAGTTGGGTCTGCAGGAAGTGGGGAGCTACCAAGGGTTTTCAAGTAAGTAGTCAAGAGGTCCCTGCGGGCCTGAAATAACTCAGTCACATCTACTGAAGAAATGAACTATGTTACTTAAGTCACTGTGTTTGGAGGCATCTTTGTTACAACACTTCAGTCTTAGTCTAATAAAAACACCGTCGGGGCACCAGGGTGGTACTGTCTGTTGAGACTAGGCCCCCTGGTTTCTGCTGAGGTCCTGATCTCAGGGTCATGAGATCCAGCCGCCTGTGGAGCCCTGCGTGGGACTCTGCGTGCTCAGCAGAGAGTCTGCTTAAGACTCTCTCTTCTTCTGGCCCTCCCCCACCTTGAAAATAAATAAACACAAATCTTTAAAGTTTTTTTAAAAAAAGCCCTCATCTTACAAATGAGGTACCTGAAGTTTAGAGAAGACAAGAGCCTTAAACAGCATCATGTGACCAATTTGTGGCAGAAAGAGGGCCAGATAAGAAAATTTCATTGGGGGAGCATGGGTTGGTCAGTCATTAAGTGTCTGACTCTTGGTTTTGGTTCAGGTCCTGAGATCGAGCCCGCATTGGGCTCTGCAATTGGTGTGGAGTCTGCCAGAGATTCTCTCTCTCCCTCTGCCCATTCTGCTCATGCTTGCTTGCGCTCTCTCTCTCTCTCTCTCTCAAATAAATAAATAAAATCTTTAAAAAAGAAAAGAGGGCACTTGGGTGGCTCAGTGGGTTAAAGCCTCTGCCTTCAGCCCAGGGTCCTGGGATCAAGTCCCGCATGAGGCTCTCTGCTCAGCCTCTCTGCCTGCCTCTCTGCCTACTTGTGATTTCTGTCTGTCAAATAAATAAATAAAATCTTTAAAAATAAATAAATAAATAAATAAAAAGAAAAGAAATTTTCACCCGGGATATTCCACTTCCTCAAAAGATACAATGGGAATGATGGTGATGATGTTGAAGATATTGGTTGTGATGATGTTGGTGATGATACTGATGAATGTTATTTGCTTTTGATAAGCTGGTCTTTAGAGGTTTTGTTTTTGTAACTCATATTCTTTATATTTTTCTATTTTTAAATGTTAAATCACACCACAGATCATGCATGTAACCACTTGAATCAATTATCTACGGGTGATAACATCCCTGAAACTTAATTAGCAAAGTTGTTTCCCAGACTGACAATAACTTACAGCATAATCTAAGAGTCACCTCAGAAGACAGAACAATTCATTAAAAATCACTAATGTCTGCAGGGTTTAAAGACACAAAGTGTTCATTTGGAGAATGAGAAATCAACGTGCATTGGCTCTTGCTGTCTGGGTTTGTCACGCTCTGTGTACGTGGGATGACGCACGTTCCGAAGCCCGAGTTTAATTAACATGCTTATTCTGTGGTGGTACTTCCATTCTAACAAATTAAATGTTTAAACAGCCAGCGCAAACATTTAGATCTGAGTCAAAATTGTTTGCACTCTACCAGTTTAGGCATTTAATTTATTATAATCCTTTCCATAATACATGTCTTGAAAGTAATTTTTTTTGCCCTGAAAAGTATCGTTAGTATTTCAACTGACAATATTGAATCTGAGACCCTCAGAATATGATGGGAGAACTAATTTGGACAGCAATCCAGGGAAATTCATGAGATAGTAAATGACTCTTCATCTGTCCTGACTTCCCCAATTGGCCAGGGGATGACGATGACAGGTGCCAACTCTGGCCCTGACTTTTGCCCCATAAATCTCTGTTCTTGCAGAGAGATGCTGTAGCAAGATGAAACAAGGATCTTGCAAGGCTTTCCAACATTTCATTTTTAAGAAGCCCTTCCCTAGATCCTGACCTCTTCTTCTGCAGATATTTTTCCAGAATAAAGAATTTTGCTAGCTCTCAACAATTTCCCCCTTTCCTGGGGCTAAAGAAAGTGAAAATGCACTAGAAAGAAAAATGATAACAGAAGCTCTGTGGAAGCAAAGCTGCCTGAAATGATACAGATCTCAGGCCAGCGGCCAAAGAAAGAAGTCACAGACGAGACCATGACCCTCTGGGGCTCCAGGTGACCACAAGGTGGCAGTGAAAGTCTTCTTTGCCCTGCCCATGAGGCCCTCTTCCCCAACTCCCCCTACCAACCCCCAACCCCAGAACCCTTTCTCTTCCCCACCCTCTGCCAGGGAAACAGACCAATGCACCCAGATCTAAAGAGCAGGCACTTTGACATTTTGAATGGATACCTTTCTGTTTTGTTGTGAATAACATGGAAACTGGAAAATGGTTGGAAATTCCCCTCCAGTGGCTCTTGCTTGAAGACAGTGGAGCACTGTGTTGCGATCAAGAGGAAAATACCAAAGAGTAATAGACGTTTGTCTACAATAGACATTTGTCACACAAACTCATTACATCTTGATTTCTTCATCTACCGAATAAGGGTCTGGTTCCCTCTTATCCCTGTGGTTTTCTTCCAGGTATCCTTCCAGACAGAAAGGAGAGGGACTCCAACTCATCACAGTGTGTCAGAGCACAGCAATCAGGTTGTTGCTGGGTGGGAATCAAAGTCACCAGAAACTAAAAACCTGAATTTATTCACTCTCTGTCTCTTCAGGCTTCCATTTCCTGCTCAGAAATCTTTCAAGGTCTTTCACAAAACGTTCTGGATTATTATTTTTTTTAAAGACTTTATTTTTTAGGACTGGGGTTCAGGTAGCAAGCTGGGAAACCCACCTGGTGGCCATGGCTTTCTGGTTCCCTCAGCAGGAATCCGATACCAACTTCTTCCATCCTCCACATTATGCATTCAGCATTAGACCTCTGTTTTATCTGCAGCATGTTAGTATTACACATTTATATTTTGCCAGTTATCTCTTCTATTAACCCGGGCACTCTGCAAAATGACTTGTCATTAATAACGTGAACTGGCTTTTTCAGTTTAGACAGAAAGGAAGATATGGAATTGAAGGAACTGTGTTATCTAATGCATTTTCAAAGAGATTTGTTTGGAGAGAGCGCTTGTTAGAAATACCTAAGCAGAGAGCATCAAGTCTTTGACAAAATATATATTAGAAAAATTGCTTAGAGGACTTTCAGGGATTAAAGTCTACCAGCATGCACTGCTTCGAATTTTCTGACAAAATTTTAGCAGCAAGCATATTAGAATCTTACAACCACTTTCCTAAATGCCAACATCCAAATCACAAATGCCACCCCTACTTGGATGAGGGTTGGAGGTTATGTTTGTTCGGGGAGGTACACCGGGCTTCGTTGTTTAGTTTGCTCGCTTACCTTTATAAAGACAAGCACAGAATTTTAGAATGGGTGGGACCAGATAGATGTTTCCCATCCTCCTTGTTTTCTAGATGAGGGAATCGGATCCATATAGAGGAGTGTTCCCAGGTCATACAACAAACATAACGCAAAGCCAGGACTCAGAGCAGCTGCTTGACTCCGAGCCTCTCACTTTCTCCATCATGCCAGCTGTCATATTCTACAAATGGGCAAAAAAGGAGCATGAAGAAGACGTCAGTAATCACTCATTGGGGAAGTCATCTCTGAGCCTAGAGATGGAGGTTCCACGATGCTCATCAGAGCCTCAGAAAAGGACAAATAGATCTGGTGCAGGGAATCGGGGAACCAGACCGGGGGAGCGGCTGAGGAGGGCTGAGCTGGTATCTGACACCCAAGAGGCCCACACCAAGCCTGGTGAATTACCTGGGAGCGGAGGCTTATATGGACCTGTCGGCATATTGTGAAGCCAGCAGGGCAGCTTCAAAGGGCAGTGTCATGGAGAGGATTGCGTGTGGGGTCACAGGAGCCCTGAGAGGGAGCCCCAGCTCTGGTTGTTGCTGCTTGTGACCTTGAGCAACTATCTCCCTCCATCCCTCTGGCTCAGCACCCCCACCTGCAAACTGAGACACCTTTGTGTGCTCTACAGTGCTAAAAATGTGTAAATTTTACTCTTGTGGCTCAGGTTTGTAAGTTTTATCATGCCCTGAGCAACTGGCCAATCAGCCATGATTTGCCTTTCCTGCAAGGACACAGGCAGAACACTCTGACTGAGAGAAACGGGGCTGGGCTTGGCTTCCTACAACCAGAGGTGGCCCCAAATGAGGCAGTGTTGGCCTGAACCCCCAGCTCAACCTTTCCGTTCCACCAACGGGCTGCTCTGCTTAAGTTTGTTTAATTCAAATGGTATCCAAGCCAGAGAAATACACTACTGCTTTTGTCAGGGAGGCCTGAGACTGGCAGAAAGAATACACAAAAGAGCCCTGACGGGTGGCTCCACTCCGCGGAGGGCCGTGTGTGTGTGGAGCCCTCTGCCCGCAGCAGCACGCTGGAAGGGGTCTGCCTCGCCCCCCAGGTTTGGGGGCAGGAAAAGACACCAGCTTTCCTCCCCGTAGGCATGCAGCCCTCCAAGACCCTGCCAAAATGTCAGGTTTCCAGAGAGGCCCTGAGGGGAGGCCAGGGTCTTTTAGAGACACATACATGTGACTGGGTGAGTATACCTAAACCGAGAGACCCCCACAGCAGAGGCTCTCAGAAGGCAGGAGATGAAGAGGAAAAAAGGTCCAAGGGATCATAAAGTCCAGGTGAAGGGCTCAGAGACGTCACAGATAAGGTGACCCCAAATTTGTCGTCATGGGAAGAAGGATCATTTCTCTGATGGTGGAAAACCTGCAGTCCAGTCACTAAACAAACCAACCTGTTCATCGGTTTACCTCCCTGGGCCTCAGTTTATCTTCCCGGGTGTCGGTTTTTCACCTACATAAAAGGCAAGCCCTCAATTATACAGTGTCTCGGTCATCTTCCAGCTCTAACAGGGGCTTCGTTCTGACTTGAAGGACAGGCAGTTCACAGAGGAAGTGGGCTTTAGAAAGAAAGTAGAATAGGTGAGCGGGGAACAATCCAGCCAGAGCTTTGCGTGCAAAGGCCGGAAAACCAACACAAAGCATGACTCACGTCAGGACCGTCAGGACCAAGTGAAGAGCTGAGAAGATGGGAGGGTGGGGGGAGAGGAAGCAGCCTACATGGCTCCCTCCCTTGCCTACTTCATCCCTGATACTCAGCGCCTACCTGGGTTGGACACCGGCTTTCTTCTGACTTTGACAGAATTCCAATTTGCTCCTAAGTATTTTTTAAAAAGTGACCCATGGCCGAAGACATTCAGAAAACACTATGTGCTAAATTTCTCTTGGAAATTCATTATATAGTTTTGTACATTAAAACTCTATACGGGGGCAGCTGGCTGGCTCAATCAGGGGAGCATGCAACTTTTTGATCTCAAGGTTGTGAGTTCAAGCCCCATGTGGGGTATGGAGCCTACTCTAAAAAACCAAACCAAACCAAAACTCTGCACTGCACCATCCCGCTGGTACGAAACGTGTTGAATTCAGTGTTTGCTAAATTTAGGTGACTGTGGAATCTTGGCATCTAACACCTGCTGATGCTTCCATCCCATGGAGTGAGTCTGTTAGGGGAATGAATGTCAGCTGCTATAACAAAGAAAGCCCAAAATTTCAGCGACCTCCGCGACGCAAGTTTACTCCGTACTCACATGGTACGATGCAGGTGTTGGTCACCAGCGGGTGCCCTTCCACAAGGTAAGTCACGGCCCTGATTATTTCCATTTCCTGGCTTTTTTCTGGCCAAAGATTCTGAATCCTCAGGATCCCAGTCACCAGAGGGGACCGACAAAGGGGAGAAGCTGGTTCACCTTTTGACCTCCTAGTCACATGGTCCCATCTGGATGCAAAGGAGCCTGGGAAATGTAGTCCGTGGCTGGGCAACCGGTCTGTGGTATTAAAGGCACAGCGCAAATTTTGGTAAACCATCTCCACAACTAATCTAATAACTAAATACACTCCCTAAACCATCCCTTTTTATCATCATGCCTTTAATCATGCCATTCCTTTTGCCTAGAAAGCCCCTTCCGCTCCCACAAATCCTCTTTCTCCAATTGACAAATTCCTACCCACCTCTGGAGCCCCCCTGAAAGGTTGCTGGCACCCTGAGCCCTTCCCTGACCTTGACCCCATTTCTCTTCTTTGTGTGCCTGTAAGACTTTGGACAGTAGTGTTCAAAACCTTGTGTCTATTTCTGGCCTGAAGAGGAGCCCCAAATGGGCAAGTCTGTGCCTCAGCCACCTTCATATCTCTGGTGTCCAGAGCTGTGTTTGATATACAGTAAGAGTTCAAAAAATAGGAAAAGAGGGAGGGAGGAAGGAGTGAAATGAAGAGCTGTGGCATATGAAGGAACAGAGCAGGAAGAAGCAGCCTTCTCTAACCTGTGACTCCCGTAATTAACAAAGGGAAAGGGACTTTAAATAAGCATTTTGCTCCACTTAGGAGCCGAGGAGTTAAACGTATGCCATTGTAGGCAATGTATGCCTTCATCTTTTCCTCTAAGTGGTTTTGGGGGGGTTTTCTTTGCTTGGAATTCTCTTTCCTTTGCTTTTCTTTTTTTCTCCAATTGAAGTATAATTGAATATAACATTATATTCGTTTCAGGTGTTTAACATAGTGACTTGATATTTGTATATATTGCAAAATGATCTCCACAGTAAGTCTAGTTAACATCCATTACCATACAGAACTACCAAATTGTTTTTCTTGGGACGAGAACTTATAGGATCTACTCTCTTAGCAACTCTCAAGTAGGCAACACAGTATTATTAAGTGTAATCTCTGTGTTCTTCATAGATGACCTTTAATAACATGCAAATTAGCACCCCTTCACTCTTTCAGTCTCAAGATTCATAGTAATGTAAACAATTATTGATGTTCCATATCTGGAAGATGCTTGGGTTATAGTTTTGGTCTGACTATAGTCAGCCTGAACTCAATGGAATATAGTTTAGAAGAACATAGCTAAAATAGGTTTTTAAAAAATCTGGACAAAATTGGCTCAGATCATGATCTCAAGGTCCTGGGATCGAGCCCTGCATCAGGGTCCTTGCTCAGCAAGGAGTCTGCTTCACCTTTTGCTCCTTCCCCTGCTTGCAATCTCTCAATCTCTTTCTCTCTCCCAAATAAGTAAATAAAACCTGGAAAAAAAAAAAAGAAAAAGAAACTTTCAAAATGCAGTCTTACAATCTCTCTGATGATATTCTCAGGATAAAATAGGTTGCCCGGAGAGGCATGTCAGCCTCACTTCTCTGTAGGAGACACCTGACCTGGGCACAGGCACTGGAGAGGCCTGGCCTGCCTAACCCCGGGGGGACATAGGGCTGGCTGGCCCCACCCTACGCATCCCTCAGGAGCCTTGTTGCTGATTCAGACTGTCCACAGCTCAGGCAGGATTCAAACCCAGAATCACAGAGTAAGCCCTTATCAGGTCTTGTGCTGAGTCAGAAATGGAAAAAATGGGAAAAAAAATGTACAGGTGCTGAGGTCAGGTGGGTGGACAATGGAATTCCTGAGAGTCCACTCCAGCTGTTGGGGAGAACAAATCAAGTCCCCCATGCTGGTCCTGACTATCTCTCTAAGACCTAAACAAGTTACTTAACTGTCCTCAGCCTTACTTTCCTCATCTTTAAAAAGGAGCTAACTATGTCAGTTCTTCCAGATAAGATCATGTATTCACATTAGACAGGAGAGACCGGGGGAAAGAGAAGTATCCAGATGCTCTTGCCACCCTCTGAGCCCTATGTCGTCCAAACAGGGAGCTGATCTACACTCACTCACCCTAGGACGTCCCCTCTGGCATCTCAGTTACTGTCCAGCCACACAGAAATGACCAATTCAGAGAGCTGCTATGGGCATGGGCAATGAGATATTCAGAGGTGGAGCCCGAGTTGATTAATGTTCCCACAGCCTTGACAGTGGATATGTGTTTGACCAGGCTGTCATACGGGGTATTGACGATAGTCATGACCTTAATGCCTGATCCCTCATTTCACATCTTGACCCAATTTTGAAGAGGGTCATCCCCCTAAGAGTCGGTTTGGTCTGATGTCTGATGCCTTATTTTCAGCAGCTTTCCTTCCCAAGACATGCTGGTTTCATTGATAAGTGTTGCTAGCTCTTTATCTACATCATTTTAGAATAGGTTGCCAAGGCAACGGGATTCAGAAATGATTCTCATTACTGTACATTCCCTGACAAATGAGTGTCTGCATTTACATGGTCTCAACCAGTATTAGTTCTCCTCTTTCTGAGATAGAATGCCAACACTTAGAGTTTGCGCACACAATTCAGCATGTAATTATATATTGTCTCCTAATAATTATACATTGTCTTAGTGAACAATACAGCTGTGGGCATCCATGCCAGCCCACATTAACACCTCCCACATCAACAACCTTCCTCACTGATGGGCCAGTAACACACACTTTTAGATGCCATAAAGAAAAATGAGATATTCATAAGAGTGTATGTGTAAAGCAAACCCACACTCTGATTTCTGAACACTGCCTCAGTTTCCATTCTGTGAAATCCCTTGATTCCTAGTCTTGGAATGGGCCAAATAGTTATTGTTTGTTTTACCCATTGGTTTCCCTAGAAGGAAATATCATTACTCTCAGTGTAGCCAGGATTGGACAAAGACCTAGGAAGGCAATTCAAGCTAGGACAGATCTGTATATATTTTCTACAAGTGTGGAATGGGAGTGAAACCACACTGTCAAAACCACACTGTCAAAAAACGCTCCAGTTCCAACATGGATGCTTTATTTGGATCATGTGCCTGAAATCCACACTAGTCTCTCTGAGATGTCCCACAATCTTTCCTCTCCACTAGGTGATGAAGGAAATCCATGGTGACAGTAGAGCTGAAAAAGGAAAATAAAAAATAATTTAAAATCTTATGTGGATTTGACATTAAGCCCTTCCCACTCCACCCCGCATCCCCCTACCTCCCTCCAAAAAGCAAGCTGTGAAGGAGATAACTGGACTATAGAAGGTCTGGGGTTGGGAGCACTGAGTTGCATTTTAAAAGAATTGGTAGCTCCAGGTCATTTTAATCAAGTTGCATGTCAGCTTGCAAATTTTCCAAATTAGCTATAGCTGGAGGAGAGCAAGATGTTGTTCTTCTTTCCTAAAGAATAAAAACAGATTGTTGTGACACGTTCTCAGTCATAATGACAGATTGGAGCCGTTGTTTTTGGTACAAGTCAGAAAACAAAGCAACTTTTTTTCTTCCCCCAACACTGTAGCTCTTGATTGATTTCTGTTGAGATCTGGGTATCTCCCAGTTTGTCAGTAATGTTGATGAAGTTCACAAAAATCTTAAAAGCCAAATGGAGACACAAAGACTGATTTAAAATGAGACTAATTTTACTGGGAAAGGAAGCTTTTGGGCTTGAGGACAAGTCTTAGGAATGCTTAGTCTGGATACTGTTCAAATGCTGCTCTTTTGAAAAATAAAGAGGGTAGTGAAGATGGGATAGCCGACATTCTCCCATCCCAGACGCCTCTCTGCTTCTGAAAGCAGGAACATGTCTGACAAACAGAAGCTATTTCTACCGTCCTGCATAAGGCTAGCTCTGCACCTCACTGCCCAGACAGGGGGGTGTGTATCCCCCCACCAGTCCACTGAAAGATAGGTCCGACATCACAGTTAGTCAGAACAGCTGTGGCACAGACAACTGGTTTCACCAACCAGACAAGAAGGGCTTTAGATCTGTCATTCATCATTAAGTCAACCAGTAAACATCACAGCTGAAGACTATGGTTCCAGAATCCAACAAAATGGAAGGTTTAATCAATATTTGCATAATGTAAGGAAGGAAAGAGGAAGCCAGGGGGTGAATAATTATGGGATACACTGGAGCAATCCTTTAAGATGCCCAGAAACCCAAAAATAACCAGCTCTTCCCATATTATCATCATCTCGGTTTCCCTTGACCAACTCATTCTTCTTAACCCCAATCATGGACCCAGTCCAACACTTTCACACACTTCCATGGGTGTAGAAAGCAAAGATCAAATCTCAGGGGAGTCCACAGATTTCTCTCACCCCTTTATATATACTCACAGTGAATGGTGAATCTGATATTCTGATTATTTGGCCAAATGGCCAACAAATCTTTATTGACATCATACTGGGAGCAAGACATAATGCTAGGTGCTCTGGGGGACACAAAAGAAGGCATGCACAACACTGTCATTACCCTCAAGGAGCTCCCAGTCTGGTTGGGAGGCCTGGCTTCCACTGGCCACACAGTTGTATATGATTAAGTCCATTAACAAAAGACTTGGAGTGTGAACACTGTAGGCATTTGAGTGTTGGTGAGTTCCTAAGGATTTAAAGGAGGGTCTGAAGGGTGAAGGGGGAAATGAGCAAGATGTCTATAGAACACTTAGCCCGCCTGGAGCAGAGTGTTTGAGTGGGTGAGAAATGGAAATGAGATGGAGAAAACAGGTCAGATTGAGATGCTGGAAAACTTTCTCCCATAGGAAATGGTGAGGAGGCTGCCTGGGTGGCTCAGTTGGTTAGGCGACTGCCTAACATCGGGCTCCCTGCTCAGCAGGGAGTTTGCTTCTCCAGCTGACCTCTCTCCTCTCATGCTCTCTCTCTCTCTTTTAATCTCTCTCTCTCCCTCTCTCAAATAAATTAATAAAATCTTTAAAAAAAGAAAAAAGAAATGCTGAGGATATGAGGGGCACGTCAGAGTGAGGCTTAAAGCTGCAGAGCAAAAGATATGATGTGCAGGCTGGATTGAGCAGAAGAACCTGGAAATAAAGTGCCAAGTTCAAATCCAAATGCACTATCTTAGCCTGGAGCACAGAGGGCGTAGAGTGAAGGACAGTGAAGGACTCTGCAAAAGACATGTGGGATGAGGACACAAAAGCGGGGGGAGGGATGCCTGGGTGGCTCAGATGGTTGAGCTGCTGCCTTCCGCTTGGGTCATGATCCCAGTCTCCTGGGATCAAGTCCCACATCAGGCTTCTTTCTCGGCAGGGAACCTGCTTCTCTCTGCCTCTGCCTGCCACTCTGCCTGCTTGGGTGTACTCGCTCTCTCTCTCTGACAAATAAATAAATGAAATCTTTTTAAAGGGGGGGCGGTAAGAAAGAAGAACATGTCCAAGAACATGCAGAAGGTCTGAGAATGTATGTTTGGTAACATCTGTCAGGCACCGTTGTAAGAAATTACGTGTATTTTTTCAATGAATCCTCACAACAACCATATGAGGTCAGTTTGGTTATTATCCCCATTTCACAGATGGGAAAACTGAGGCAGAGAGAGGTTCAATAATTTGCCCTCTGTCCCACAGTTAGTAAGGGCAAGAGGAGGCCAGGGGAAGCTTTGAGCACAGTGTGGCTCCGGTGTTTTCACACTCAACCACCTCACCAGTTTCGCCAAACTGGGCTTTGCATCAAGAGGCAGAAGCCAGATCAGCTTTGCCCACTCTTCTTGTGAGGTGTTGGAAGCCTACCCAAGGGGAAAGGTTCTGGGAGTTGTTTGAGATACAAGTAGAGAACTTGGAATTCAAGTAGAAACTGGAGACACGGCTCTGAGGACCATCCTCCCATAGGGCTTGCTGCCATGAGTTTTCAGGGGAACGGAAGAGTGAGGGAGTTTTCAGAGGAAGAATAGAAAACAGGAGCACACCACAATGAGCCCTGAAGACTGCGTAGCTCTGGGGTGAAAGGTGAAAGAGACATCAGGGGAACATGAGACAACATGGGTCAGAAGGGTGAAGAGAGCTCAGAGTGGAGTGTCATGGGGGCCCACGGAGGAAAGTGTTTTGAGGAAGATGGTGGTTAAGATGCCCAGGGTTAGCGGGTGACGAGTGATGAGTACAGGGCAGCTGGACCACCGGCAGGGGTGGGGGGAATGCCTCTGACTTTCAGGGGTATCGTTTGAGTAGCACCCAGGGGCAGTAGGGATTGAGGGTCTGAGGGGTCCCAGGAGGGAGAAAGCGGTGGTGGTAGATGAGGCTGACTAGTTAAGAAGCTCATCAGTGGGTAGAGGGAGACAGTGGGTCAAGTGCATGGATAAAAGCCTAGAAGGGACCAGTGCAAAGGGTGGTTTTTGCCCAGTGGGAATTCAGCCTAGAGGAGAAAACTCAGGGTCCAGACCCAAAGCATGGTCCCGAGGTTGGCTCTGTTGGAGAGAGAGCTCTCCTCATATCCTGAGACTGGGAAGTGGAGCGGAGATGACCAGAGATCACCGCAGTGAGTCACCCTCTTCTCTGGAAACCAAAGGCACGGCCATCCGCCCAGTGAGGACAGGATGGGGAGGACCTAAAGAGAAGTGGGCGCACCTCTGCACGCCTCTGCTTGGATGGAACAGAGTGGAAAGTTTTATTATCGGAGGCAGATGATGAGAATTGGGTAAGGAATCAAAGTGAGCTGGGTGGGAGGATAAATGCATTGAAAAACCTGGAAAAGCAGCCATGGAAACTATTCCCCGGCGCCCCCTCTCCCCTCTCACGCCAGCCTAAAATGAGGCCACCGTCCAATCAGGCCTCCTAATGTCCAGTAAGATCAGCCACGCGCTGCCTGCTCCTCGGGGCTCCAGTCCTAGACTCCGGCCTTAATGAGTCACCTGCTCGATAGTTTCCACTTCAGGCCTTTGGCTCTCTGGGACCTCGGTCCACTCAGCTGCAAAATTGACTTACGGGATCATGTCAATCGCCAGATGCTGCAGAGCGGAGCGGGACACCCCAGCTTCTGCAGGTAAACGAACTGCCTGAAAGGAAATGAGCAGTGATTTCCCAGGGAGTCTCTCCCGCAATGTCGTTATAATGTCAGCTTTTGACAGCAAAACGATTTCAGCGGAAGACTCTAGAGTATCTCGTGGAAGCGCCTGAGCCTTATTAAAATGATGTCAGTGCAGGCTACGTTCCACGTCTCCCGCACATGAAAACTCCGCAGCGGGAGAACTCAGTCGCTCCAACAAACTACCACGCTGCCCAGACCCTGGTGTGCACTTGACCTGTGGGGTTCCCCCCCACCCCTCCCTTAATTTCAGGTGGAAGACAATCCATCCTGAGCTCTGCCAGTCAGCCAGCCCCGAGGGGGGTGTTCTCCACCTTGGCTCCAAATGCCAGCATTTGTGTATCTGTGAGGCTCTTCGATTTCCTCCTCGTTCTTTCCGGACAATCGGCTGTGGAACACACACTTCACGGGGTCTGATACCTTTGACTTCGGGCCTTCTCGGTGGCCCCTACTACAAGCTCCACATACATAATCTCATGTTTTCTTCCCGACCTTTCCACCAAGTAGGCGTTACCATCGCCATCTTTACTGGTGGACCAACAGGAGCTCAAGGAGGCAGCCGGTGGGTAACGAGTTGAACCCACATCCACGTGGCTCCAAAGCGCCTGCTCAGGACGCACTAAAATCACCAAGACCTGGCGGAGGGGGGACCACACCAGGTGCACACCAGTCAGGTGTGTGCGAGGCCTACGCTGCCTCCCTCAGGAAGCCCTGCGGCCTCATCCTGGTGAGACATGATGGATGGTAGGGGAAGGTCCTGTGTGGTATCGTGTATTCTGGCCAGGTCGGGGAAGAGCCAGCTTGTCGGCATGCCCATCGGCTGGTCACCTCTCACGGCGGCACCAGTGCTGTGTGTGCCAGCCCCGGGTCCCCAGCGCCATCAGCATCAGCCCTAGGAAGCTGATACTGTGGAACAGACTCGCAGTCTGAGCAACACCAGGTGGCTCGATGGGCCCCGAGATGTCAGGAACTTTCCCCGTGTCCTAGGGCTGCTGTCGGCGGCCCCAGCCAGCAGGACCTGGGTTTGCTGCTCCGTTTCCCCCGCCCCGGTGCTCCTCCTCAGTTTGTCCTGACAGAGCTTCAGGGATGTGGCCCCAGGGCTCGGCACCTACGTCCCCTGTCTGTAAACAGGGGCTTGAGGACAGAGAAGGAAATAGCAGGCAACGACCCCTTCAAACAGCGCCAGGGGCACCTGGGTGGCTCAGTTGGTTAAGCGTCTGCCTTTGGCTCAGGTCAGGACCCCAGAGTTCTGGGATTGAGTCCCGTATTGGGCTCCCTGCTCTGCTGGGAGCCTGCTACTCCCTCTGCCTGCCACTCTCCCTGCTTGTGCTCATTCTTTCTCTAACAAATAAATAAAATCTTTAAAAAAATTTTTTTAAAAACACTGTTGCACCTAATTTTCGCACTAAGTGAGGGGCTATTATCCTCCTTGTAATGATGAGGAAAGTGAGGCTCAGAGAGGTGAGACCACTTCCCAAGGTCCCCAGCTGGTCAGTGAGAGAGCTAGCATGTGATTCCTCAATTCTCTGGCTCCAAAGCCTCGGCTCCCAGGCCACCCCCTTCTAATTCTCCCATGGTCCTGCCAGGAAGACAATTTCCCTCAGAGATTCTGTGTTCACCCCAGCCCTGCTCTCAGTCCTGTAGGAAGCAGACCAGCCTGACATTACTTCAATATCTGCATCAACCAATGTTGTTTCTTTCTTTCTTTTTTTTTTTTTTTTTCCCGAAAACACCTTCCAGGCTGTGAGGGGAACCATAAAGAAATGAGGGTAGAGGGGCTCCTGGTAGCTCAGTTGGCTAAGCGTCCAACCCTTGATTTTGGCTAGGGTCGTGAGCTCAGAGCCCTGGGATGGAGCCTCACATCTGTATGGTGCTCAGCAAGGAGCCTGCTTGAGATTCTTTCTCTCCCTCTCCCTCTGCCCCTCCAACCCCCCACATAAATAAATAAATAAATAAATAAGATCTTTTAAAAAAAGGAAGGAAGAAAGAAATTAGGGTGTATAGCTTGCCTCTAAGGAGCTTACAAGCAGGATGGAGAGAAGAGCTGCCGCACAGGAAAGAGAAGGAAGCAGAGCCAGGCCAAGGGGGGGCTGGAGGTGGGGGCCGGGGCTGAGGACACGGGGAGTCAGGCCTTCAGCTGCGTGTGCCCAGGTGAAGGAAGGCGGGCAGGGGATAACCTTCCTTCTTGGGGACGGTATGACCCAAGGACAGAGCTGACTCCACAGGGAAGGAAGAAGTTTCAGGGGGACAGTGGGGGACAATGGTGAGGACCTTAAAAATAAAAGAGAAAGTTAACGGGAGGGGCAAAGAATGACAGGAAAAGAGAGAGAGAAAGGGGAGAAGGGAGAGAGGAAAAGCTGCCTTGGAAGAGGTCTGGGGCACTGGGGGAACTCCTGTTGCCCAGTTTGTGTGCTGGCCCTCTGGTCGCAACAAGCAAGTGGCCATGCGAGCCTCCCCCTCATCTCCAGACATGCTGCCTCCTCTGACTCTGAGCTTGGGGCAAGCAGCCGTCATAGGGGGGACAACTGCGACAAGAGGTGGCAGAGGCGAGCATGGCCCTGGGTGGTAGACTTCTCAGCAGCCAGCTCCTGGGGGTGCTAGCACCTTTTGGGTGGGGGAAAGCAGTGAATGGGGGTTCTGTCGGCCCAGTCCCTGTGGGCAGAGGTTGCTCCAGGGGGCTAAGAGGACCTCCAGAAAAGCCTGAAGAGACCCAAATTATGGACTACTCCTTGGCTGGCCTGGTGAGCAGGGCACTTTGAGTACGAGCCAAATTCCACTGTTCCCTTCATCTTTCCTGTAGTGAATCTCAAGGGGGGAATCTGGAAATCTCTCCTGTCCTCCCTAGAGAATCACAGGTGCAGGAGGGGGCTTCTCGATGAGGGGGTGGGAGACAGCCTCCACATGCTATCCTGTGTTTGGCATCTTCTCAGCATCTCACTTCTTGGGCATTTGAATGAGATCAAGATGCTCGAAGACAACCATACACTAGTGTGCTCATGGTTGTTGGCCTCCTTCTCTTCTGGGGAAACTCCTCACCGCAAAAAGATATCCCCTCCATCAGGCACTTCCCCCTTCCAGGGACTCCAGGGGAAATAATTCCCCGGGACATGAATGGAGAGTAAGGGGCAGCCGGCTTCACCTACCCGACTGGATGCAAAACTTTCATCAGCATTGTTCTTGAATGAATGAGGTGTAGACTAAACCTCCAGATTCACCTAAAGAGCAAGATAGAAAAATGTCATTCTTTTGTTGGAAACTTGCCTAAACTTTAATATACACTGTGTGGTCAAAATGAAAAAAAGAGGGGCGCCTGGGTGGCTCAGTGGGTTAAAGCCTCTGCCTTTGGCTCAGGTCATGATCCCAGGGTCCTGGGATTGAGCCCCGAATCGGGTTCTCTGCTCAGCGGGGAACCTGCTTCCTCCTCTCTCTGCCTGCTTCTCTGCCTACTTGTGATCTCTGTCTGTCAAATAAATAAATAATATCTTTTTTTTTTTAATGAAAAAAAAAAGAGAGGAGAGGCACCTTCTTGCTTCAGGAGCTCAGGGCCTGGGGCTTCTCCCTTTGCCTCCATCAGCAAATACACACAGTGAAGGTTCATGGCTTTGGAGAAGGGGATTAAGTGTAATAATTAGTGCAGCCTGGGTCCTGAGCACTCTGATTTGAAGCTGGACCTAACCATGGTCTAGCTGAATATTAGCCCTGGCTGAATCTTGTTCACACACACACACACACACACACACGCGCGCCACTTGCGCCACTCATGCCCGAAAGCTCCGCCCCTCCCTGCTCTTTGCAGAAGGACCAGGGACTGAAAACCAGATGCTTCTCTGGCCTCAGTAATGTAGGGCCTCGCGGTTGTCTTGAATTAATACTTTGGAAAGTTTCTTCTATCCTGTAGCTTCATTTTCTTAGACACAACTCCCTGACCTTTTGAGATTCTTGTTATAACAATCTGCCTCTTGTTCAAATAATTTGCAATTACCAGAAACCAACTGGTTGCAGATAAAGGCTAAATGTAAAAGACCAACAATATCCAACTTCAAAGGGGGCTTAAGATTGGAGTACTTACTAAAAATAAGGGATCAAGGAGATGGAAGGAAAAGCCCTGGCTTAACTATCTATAAGATGGGGCCATCACAGCCAAAGGACAAGTGGCCCAGTTCTCCAGAGAATCCAGGAGCCACCAGCCCTCTGGATGGAAACTCAAATCCGTAGGGATGCCTACACCACAAGCTTTCTTTGAGAACTATGTTGACGGTTACTTATTACACTAATTGGAAATAGCAGAAACTAGGTGACTAACCCATAATTTCTTCCTTCCTCTCCTCCTCTCCTCCTCCCCTTCCTATCTCCCTCCTCCTCCTTTGTCTCTCCTCTCTCTCTGCCTCTCTTTCTCTCAATACTTTTCCCACATGTTTATAATGGGTCGGACACTATAACAGATGCTAGGGATATAAAATGAGAAAGACCGCTCCTGCCCTGAAGGCACTCGCAGCCCCTGGGAGAAGAGGACACTTCCGACATGTGAGTACAGCGAAGGGAAGGACAGAGCACTCTAGGAGCACCCAAGAGACTTGCCCCAGTCAGAGGTAGGTCCCGATCCAACACAAGCAAAGGCCCCTGAAATAGCTTCCAGTGTGAGCCAGGACAAGCCTGCACTGAGTGCTCTGAGCACAGGGACCCGGGGCTATGGAAGACCTGGGAAGAAGGGGTGGGCAGGGGCAGCCAGGAAGGTGCTGAGTGCCCTTGGCGGGCAACCTAAAGCAGCAGAGCCTGAGCACCTCCCCATCTCTGCTGACTAGTTCCCCCAGAAAGCGCTGGGTGTCTGAGACAGAAGCCTGGCTCCTCCAGGAAGAGGAAGCAGGCTCCGAGAGACTGCCGAGTGTACCTCCAGACAGCTTCTCTGTCACCTGAAAGGAGAATCTGCCGTCCCACCCCAGGAAATTCATTCTTGAAAATCTAGAAGTCTTGCATCCTTATGAAAGTGCCAAGTTTGGGGGAAGCCCTGCGCTCAGTTTCAGAGAAGATCCCCCCTGAAGAGGCCCCAGGGAGGTCAAAGACGCCTGGCAGGGTCCTCGGAGGAGAACAGGAAGAGGGGCAGAGTGGACAGACAGCAGAAATATACCCTTGGAAGCCAAACAAAGCCAAGATGGGGGAAAAAAAAAAAAAGACATTTTTTTCCTCCTATAATTTCAAGAGGAGTGAGTGGTATTTGTAGTTTTCCCCTTATCTCCCTCTGAAGCAAATGCAGATGCACGAAAGCAAAAGCCTCCCTGCTTTGGAGCATTTCATTCTTTCATCTCACAAACTTGATGGAGCTCCCACTGGGCGCCAGGCTCTGAGCCAGGGGCTGGTGGCTGGGCAGGTGGGGGGGGTGTCTGGAGGGTTTCTTCCCATTCTCCCCACTCGTGGTGAGGTTGGAGCCTCACTGGGGCCAAGAATCCAAGGTGCCAGGGCTGCGGATGGCAGATGGGCCCACCCACCTGCGAGTGCCCAGCAAGGAGATCCAACGGCCACTGGATGCGACAGCACACAGCATCTTGTCCAAAGGCTTACCTAAAGCCCGGAGCCTGCAGGTTAGAAAAATAAACCCACGGATGAAATGAACATTATAGTAGCAACCTGCAGAGCCTCTTAATCTGTCACTTAAATCTAGGGCTTTTAGCTATAATTGAACACCCTACTGCGACTGTTATAAAGAAGAGGAGGAGGAGGCGTCGAAGTTGTGGTTTCAGAGGGCGGATGGAAATAAATTTCCCTTCAAAATGAGTCAATAACAATGCCTTTGTGTTAAAGGCCTAGAGTGCAGGCCCAGTCACTGCGGAGGAAAACAATACATCCAGGGTGCTCAGCGGGCGGCTGAGTCACAGCCCAGCCTGCCATTATTGTGGGCGCGTCTGGGGGACCACGGAGAGCGCCGGAGACGGAAGAAGTACCACCGCATTTCTACAGAATTGGAAAGGAGCTGCCTGGTGGATGACTATGTGCCTGTCATCTAAACTGCTCACTCTTAGTAAAGAAAAAAAGGGAGGGAGGAGGGTCGAGAGGGAGGGATGATCCACAGCTCCCTGTGCGTCAGGGAAATGCAAATTGAAATAGGGAGAGGGATGACCCTGGTGGCTCAGTCGGTTGAGCGTCTACCTCTTGGTTTCTACTCAGGTCATGATCTCAAGGTCATGAGATCCAACGGGGGTTGGGCATTGTGCTTAGCATGGAGTCTGCTTCAGATTCTCGCTCCCTCTCCCTCTGCTTCTCCCCTGATTCGCACTCTCTCTGGAACAAATAAATAAAACTTTTTTTTTTTTTTTAAGAAATAACGAGATACCGTTACGCACTGTTATTCCCCAATAATGGGTGCGTGATTAAAGGATTGAGACTGATATAAAGCGAAGGTCAAGCAAAGCTTCATTTCGCGCCAAGCATCAAGAATCTAACCGAACGTTCGGGGACGCACCTCTTACAAGAGAGGGCAACCCTTCTCTGTTTCACAGTCTAGCTTTTAAGGGCAAAGGTCATGCGGTCGGGCCTGGCCATGCACAGGTGACCAATGAGATTTTAACACACACAGGAAACTCCACAGTGATGCTAGGTGACCAATTGAGTTACAATTTACCCTAGTAGACATTTGACCCAGCTTATTACACCTTGATTAGGATTGGCGCCAAAAAGGCTCCCAAAGGGCATTGGCCGGGGGAGGGGGGCATACTCCTTGGTAGCTAGGGAGACAGTATGCAACCCCCCACTGATCAATATCTCCACCTGGCCTGACCCACCCTTGTATCTGGGCTTTGTTACATGGAGCTGGTTTCCGGGACTTGTTTTTAAGTGAATCCCCTGGGGGAAGGGGAGCAGGGATAGTTTAAGGGTTAAACAACAAGGTTTTTGTTTAACCTCAATGAAAGCCTCTTGCTAAAATATAAAAATATAAAATAGGTCCTTACAACACCTATTACAATAGCCAAAATATGGGTCACTGAAATCCCCAAATGCTGGCAAAAATGTGGAGTAACAGGAACTCTCATTTGATGCTGGTGGGAATGCAACAAGTTACAGCCTCTTTGGGAGACAGTCTGGCAGTTTCTTACAAACCTGAGCTTATTCCTACCATCCAGCAATTGTGCTCCTGGATATTTACCCAAAGGAGATGTGGAATTCTGTCCACCCAGAAACCTGCACACAGAGCTTTATATAAAGCAGTTTGGTTCATAATTGCCCAAACTTGGAAGCAACCAAGATGTCCCTCGATTGGTAGATGGATAAACTGTGGTACATCCCGACAGGGAAATTTTATTCAGTGCTGAACTGAGTGATCAAGACAGGGAGGAATCTTAAGTGGGTATCACTAAGTGAAAGAACCCAATCTGAGAAGGCTACATAATAGAACATTCTGGAAAGGGCAAAACTATGGAGACTGTGAAAACGTCAGAGGCTGGTAGGAAGGGGAGGGATAAATAGGTGAAACACAGATTTTTAAGGCAGTGAAAACACTCTGCATGATAGTATAATGATGGGTACATGTCATCACACATCTGTCCAAACCCATAGAATGTATACCACCAACAGCAAACCCTCGTGGGAACTATGAACTTCGGGTGACCGTGATGTGTCAGTGTAAGTTCATCAGTTATAATAAATGTATCATCTGAGGGCGTCTCCATGACTCAAATGGTTAAGTGTCTGCCTTTGGCTCAGGTCATGATCCTGGGGTCCTGGGACCGAGTCCCACATGGGGGGGGGGGGCACAGCTCAGGGGGGAGGCTGCTTTTTTTTCTCCCTCTGCTTCTCCCCCTGTTCATGTTCTGTATCTCTGTGTATCTCTGTCTCAAATGAATAAATGAAATCTTTTTAAAAAATAAAAATTAAAAAAACATAGCCTCTGTTGACAGATGTTGTTCCATGGGGAATGTATACTGGGAGGGGGGGCAGAGCCTATGTGGAAAATCTCTCCATCTTCCTCTCATTTTGCTGTGAACCTAGAACTGCTCTAAAAAAACAAAAGTCTTTAAAAGAAAAAGAAGAGGGAAGAAAGGGTGAAAAGAGGAATTGGGGGAAGGGAGAAAAAGGAGAGGAGGAAGGGAGGAAAGGAAAAGAAATCTTTAAATAGAAGATGGTGTCAAAAATCCCCTTTGCAGGGACACCTGGGTGGCACAGTTGGTTGAGCAGCTGACTCTTGGTTTCAGCTCAAGGTTGTGATCTCAGGGTCATGAGCTTGAGCCCTGCATTGGGCTCCAGGCTCAGTGGAGAGTCTGCTTGTCCCTCTCCCTCTATTCCCCTCCCCCATCCCATTGCTCATACTCACGCTCTCTCTTTCTCTCTGAAAAATAAATAAATTTTTTTAAAAAATTCCCTTTGTAAAGCTTTTAGAAGATCATGGTATATGGGAATGATTTTGTGAAGATCAAGTCCTTTCCGGTCAATCATACCGAGCCTCCTGCAAGTTTGAGAGGGAGCGATGGTGCCTTGCCTTCTGGAATGAGAGAGGATCTTCAGAGCGTCCTGTCCCTGCAGAAAGGCAGTGTGATACAAACACAGGAGGCAGTTATGGTGCCCGTATTACTATTATTACTGAACTGAATTGTCTTTGAGAGATTGTTCTAAGAGGGACATCAGCCTGAGAGGTGAATTGTTTCTTCAAATTTCTTCTTCAGAGAAGTCAGGCTTCCAGGATTTGAAGACAAAGAGGGAGGGGTCTGGCAGCCGCCTCAGCTGGCAGACTCCTTGCATCCTAATCCTCACAGAGACCCCACCTGAGAACTGGGCGTCTGACCCTGTGAGACCTTGGGTGGAACCAAATTTGCTGGAAGTCTCTTCGGAAAGCATCAAATGAATATTGTACTCTTCACAAAAAAGCTTTTCCAAGGAGCACCAAGCAAGAGCCATTTTCATACTCATCCAGAGTCAGTCTTTCATGTGATCAGCACAGACTCTTAAACACCCACCTTCATGAATCATGGTCAGACCCAAGGCGAGAGGAGCCGTGGCTTCCCTCAGCTCTCCTTTGAATATGTGTCAGTTGCTGAAAACACTCCCTTCACCCATCATATCCTAACTACAACTGCACGGGCTTATATCCAGTTCAAACTTAAATTCTCACCCACCAGAATACCCCAATGACCCCTTCATCGTCAGACAACGAGGCGTTCTGGAGGAGTCAATGTGCTGTGTGATTTGAGGTTTTACCCCTTCGAGCGCGGAATTGTAAAAAATAAACAAGGAGGCTGGGTGTATTGCATACTTTCCTGCCAAAATAAAGAGAGCACATTTCACACTTGAAAGTTTATGATTCAGGCCATCATCCTGAATGAGAAGTATATCGGAGGGCTGTAATTCACATGCTGTAGGTAATAAAAGGTTAAAAGTAGTAGTGATTTCTGCCTCTTGGGCTGGTGCCCTTAACGTAACTTGATTTCTGGGGCATTACCTGTTATTAAGTTATTTTCTGTGTGTCTGCCCCAAGTTATCAGGGTTCATGGATAATTGTTAAAAAGACATGGCTCAGGTAACAAGCTTCATTTCAGAAATTAGAAACTGTGTCAGTTATTAGATCCCAGCATAATTCTGACCAAGGAGACCCGAATAAATGTTCTCTCTCTCTCTCTCTCTCTATATATATATATATATATGTATATATATATATATATAATGTGTATCATATATATATATGACATCATATATATATATTACATATATATTTATATAATATATGGCCATGAGATCAAAAGATGTTGTATCAGTTAAGATTCTTCGGTGTAAGCAAGAGGAACCACCCTTGAGTTACTCAAGCCAGGAAAGGAATATACTGGAAGAATTCTAAGTAGGGCCCAGTGGTGAAGTTGTTGCTGAGCACCCAGGCCCTGGACAAGCCTGAATGAGTGCTGTCACGAGTGCGAGGATTCTAGTGTTCCAAGATCCCACGGCACTCACTTCTGGTGCTGGTGTGTCTCCTTCAAGAGTCAATTTATAGGAAAGAGATGACCTCTTTGGCTCATCTACCCCTGAAGCCAGGCAGATACAACCCTGTGACAAGCAGCCTCATAGAAACCACAGAGAATGAAGAAGGGGCATTTTCCCCCAAAGAAAGGAATGTTGGGTAGATAAAAACAGAGGTCCACCAGATAGCTCCACTAACCCAACCTACACAGGGGCATATTCTCAAACCATAGGTTGTTCCAGTTTTATATAAATATGGTTTCCTGTCCCAAGAGTTTGCCTGCTCTCCTCTGAGAGGCCATGGTAGGCAGAACACACCTCTTCCCTAGGGAACCTCCATGCCCTAACCCCCAGACTCTATGAATGGAGGCCTTTGCAGATGTGATTAAAGTTATGGACTGTAAATACAGAGATTAGCCTGGCTTATCCAGGCAAGCTAATGGAATCACATGAGTCAGAGGGGCACCGCGGAAGAGTCAGACACATCCTAAGCACGAGAAGGACTCATTCCCTGTCACTGGAGGGGAGTCACATGGAAAACACAAGGAGGAGTTCAAACAGCTTCTAGCAGGATCTCTAGCAAAGATAAGCCTCTGGCTAACAGCCAGCAAGGGCAAAGGACCCCAGTCCTGCTCTTGTAGGGGACTTAATTCAGCCAACAATCTGAATGAGCCTATAAGTGGGTTCATATCCAGAGTTTCCCGAAAGGAACTCAGACTTGCCAACTCCTTGTGTCAGCTTATGAGACTCGCAGCAGAGGACCCAGTTGAAGTACTCTGCCCCCAGAATTCTGACATACAGAACTGAGTAATAATAAATTTGTGTTGTTTTTCGCCACTAAATTTGTGGTAATTTATTACAGCCACCATACAAAACCAATACAGAGGCCACATAGATGTCTCACCTACTGCAAATTAATACCGGCATCCTGCGATTTTCTTGGTGATTATCTGGGTGGATGAGCTCTCTGGGCTTAGCAACCTGACCATAAATTCTTCCTTTCCATCTTCAGCAATAACAACAAGGCAAAACCAAAAAATATTCATTGAACAACTACTATGTGATAGGTACATTAAAGCCATTACAGTATATAATCCTCAGCACCCCCCCAGAAAAAAAAATCCCCAAAACCCATTATACAAATTAATTTTTAAAAGATTCTTATTTATTTATTTATTTATTTGAGAGAGCAAGAGCACAAGCGGGGTGAGGGGCAGAGGGAGAACCAGACTTCTGCTGAGCAGGGAGCTCGACATGGGGTTGGATCCCAGGACCCTGGAATCATGACCTGAGCTGAAGTCTTAACCAACTGAGCCACCCCAGTGCCCCCTTTTTAATTTTTTCATTTTATTTTTTTTATTTATTTATTTGAGAGAAAGAGAGTGAGGGAAAGAGCTATTTTACAAATTAAAAAGCCCTCCATATCATGGCATCCTAGAATATAAGAACAGGAATAATGCCTACTTCCCCAGACATTTATAAGGATTGAATAAGATACAAGGATGACAGACAACTCACCCAAATTCACAGGAGTAGAAGGGATGGAGCTGGGATTAAAACCTCAGTCCAGGGATGCCTGGGTGGCTCAGTCGGTTAAGCTGCTGCCTTCGGCTCAGGTCATGATCCCAGGGTCCTGGGATTGAGCCCCACATCGGGCTCCTTGCTCGGCAGGGAGCCTGCTTCTCTCTCCCCATCTTCCTGCCACTCTGCCTGCTGTGTCTTCTTCTCTCTCTCTCCCTCTCTCTGACAAATAAATAAATAAAATCTTAAAAAACAAAAACAAAAACCAGTCTGTCTGACCCAACACAAGCTCTACCAGCAGCACTGTGAAGAAACCACCCAAAACAACGGTACCAACCTGACAGCCAGGATCGCTTCATGGCCTCAAGATCCTCCAGTGTCTGGGACATATGGGTAAGTGGGACCAAAGCTGGACCCAGAGTTATTGGCCAGGTCTCCTTCTCTCTCCACATAGATCGGTGTGGGGGTTGGAGAACACACTGACAGCTGCAGCCAGATCTCAGTTCTCCTTGGTTTTCAGTTCTCACAGGGCTCTCCTGGGTCTGGTCCATGCAGGCACAGTTACCCCAGCTGTCAGGAATATGTGGAGAATTTTTCTCAGCCTTTCTGTAGCACCCTTTCATTTTTGCAACTTCCCCCATTGGATCTATGGCTCACTCCAAATAAGAGCAAAATCTTGGGCTAGCAAAGTCACACGGTTATGTTCATTCGTTCCCAACTGAGTCCTCCATGTTTAGCCAGCAAAGCCACAGTTCTAAACACACACACACACACACACACACATTGCACCTGTCCTTTCTGGCCACAAACTTGCTCATTTCCAAGGCCAGCCCCCCACGTTGAAAGCTACAGTTGTGGCCAGTTGAGCTGATGGAAGGGCATGGAAGTAGCTCCAGGCAAGGAGGCCACAGACGCCTACTGTTCTTACCTGAAGCTCCAACAGTTTTTCAAGAATAAAAGCTTCTCAATTTGTTGTCTGCTTTGAAACAGTTGTTTTTGACATTTTTTCCCCAATGTTATGCTTGCTTTATGGAGGAGTTACAGGCCTCTCCTGCTGCCATGACCAGAAGCCTCTCCCCCCATCCCTCCTGAGGCCCCAGGAGACACCTGCCACCGGGAGCTCCCACTCCCCACTGCTGTCCTTGTCCCTGGACCATAGCAGACCCAACACTGCTTGACAGAAGCTGATGTCTATACCCTTCAGAGTCATTTCCCAGCTTCTCCTGTCTCTTTCCACATTTCCCAGCTCTGGCCCAACATAGGCAAAATGGAGGATTTTGCAGCTTGAATCTATTTCTGTCTTATGCATATTATCCAGTAACAGAAAACATACAAGTCTGGGGGCCCAAGCTCCGGCTTCGACTGTCATTCCATGTTTTTCATTGCAGTTAATGAACCATAACTGCCCCCAAATACTTTGGCTTTCAGACTAGTGGGGCCAACATTCTTGACTGGGTATTAATTTACCATTGCGTTTCTATGAAAGAACAAGAAGGAGCTGTGTGTGTGTGTGTGTGTGTGTGTGTGTGTGTGGCAAGCCTCATTCCTTGTAGCTGAGAGCTGAGAATGTTTTAGCCTACTCTCCTGTTTATTCTTGCTGCATTACTCCTACATTAATATCTCCTTTTGGAACGCTCAGAAAATAAAGGAAAACAACAGCCCTTCCTGGCAATGAATGTGAACGTCATCTAGTGAGGTGATGGAGTTATTGCAAGGTGATTATGAATCTAAATGCCATCCAATCATATGTAGTCTGAATAAATAACATGGGTACAACTACTTTCAAACACACACACATCCCTATGGTTTGGTGCTAGTCTTTTCACCATTGCCAGATTATGGGACATTTTTACTAATATTAGATAGGGAGTCTACAGCTTCTGGATCACGCTGGAAGCAGAGAAGGCCTATAACATTTACTGAAAGTTAGAAAGTATTCCTCATGCTCAAAAAGACTGGGCATCCCTGCACCAGGGAAACCAGATCTTAGCAACACAGCATCTCCTCCCTTTGGCCTAGGGAAGGGACGTTATCAGAGATGGTGGGTTCCTCCGCCACTGCTACTGGCTTATGCCCATGACATTGGCCAGCTGGTGGGTGTGCTGCCCTTGTGAAGTAGGCAAGCTATTGCTCTGTGAGTCTGAAGACTCAGCTTCTACTCCATATGACATTAGCTTGCTGGGAAATCTTGGAAAATCTTCATTTTCTTGGGCCTCTCCTCCTTCATCTATAAAACAATATTACTAAATGATGTCAAAGACCCTTGGCAGCTTAGTCATTCTTGGACTCAACACATTGTGATTATAGGCACCTTGCACACATCTTCCTGTTCATAAACTGCAGGATGGCCACAGGCCTTTTACAGACAATTGGATTTCCCGGCTAAGTGCCAACAGGCTCTCCTGGCTACTGATCATAAAACAAAATGCAGCTCAGGGTACAAGTGGCCCATAGCATCCAGGCTTGGGTGGAGGAGCCCACAGAGCCTCTCCTGTCTGAGCAGCAGCCACCAATCACCCAGCACTCGCTATGTGCCAGGCACATGGGAGAAGCACGTTTTGGGCTCTTACATCACTTGATGCTCACAATAATCCTATAAGGTATCTTGTTACTCTTCCCCTTTTACGGGTAAGGAAGCGCAAACCTTTCTCTGCATTATCCTTGCACCCTTTAGATCACCTTCCCCTTGCAGAGAAAGGAGGAATGTATTTATTCTTCGGACAGAATTCATACACACATAAGCCATCATCCTATGGGTCCCCATCATGAAACACAGCAAGATTCAGGGAAGAAAATAAAATGTTCATTTAGCTATTACCATGTGACGTTTCCTTCTCTGAGACAACTGCCAAATATCTATGTAATGATCCTTAACTCTCACTGGAAGCTGGGGAGAGTTAGGTGATTTGAAGTTTATCACTCTTTTTCATCAGTCTTAGAGCAGAACACATCAAACAGTGAGGAGGGCTCACGCTTGACAAAGCACGGCAGTTAGAGGATGGCATTCCTGAGAGAAGTTGTGACTTCTGCAACTGAGTCAATCAGCCCCATCCATTACCTAACCTCTTACTAAGTCTCTCACCAGTACCCAACCCAAAGAAAACTGGGCTTACCCTATGCACACTAAATTAGAACAAAGAAAAGTAAATGATGATGATGCACAGAGTTGGTGACATTACAGTGAAAAGCCATCCTTCATACAGAATATATTTATATAGATATAGATAAAGATATAGAATTTATATATAGATAGATAGATATGACTGCAGATTGGTACAAAACTTTCACGAGGCAACATGACAAAACCTAACAATAAAACTCAGCAACCCCACTCCTGATCACCTACCTCTAGAAAACATATCAATAAAGACAAGTCATACATGAAAATTGCCCATTGCAGCATTGTCTACAATGGCAAAATATTGGGGCCAACATAAATACACACACACAGACACACAGACACACACACACACACACACACACACACACACACACACACACAGTCTTTTGGTATTCATTGAACACCTATTATGTGCCAGGCACTAGGCTAGACCCCAAGATGAATGTGAGTCCTTGATGAGTGTGCTGAATATTGAGGTTATTTTGTTTTGGTTTGGTTTGGTCTATTTATTTTTGACAACTGGTATTCACAGTTGGTATTCACAACTGGACTTCTGGCTTTCCTGTATGTCACGAGACTGGAAGATTGGAAACTATATAAAAACCTGGATCCTGACTATGATATGCATTCTGCCAACACGATGTGTTTGCATGAGATCTGGAAGGCAGAAGGGAGGCAAAAGGACGTATTATTCTTCCTCCAGCACCCATGGTGGCCCCATGGGCCTCATCATGTGCGGCTCTTTGCAGAAACCAGCAAAACTCTTGCTAACCACCCACCTGGGTGCTGGGGGGCATCTGGGACCATTAGCAGCATTTTCCTGCTTTCTGACCTCTGCTTTCTGCAGTACTTCCTAATTCTCTGAAAGTCAGTCTTGAACCTGAAAGTTAAGGAGACCCACTCCCCACCCTCACCCCTGCTGCTAATTTTCATTCCTCCACCCTTGGTTTTGTAAGCACCTAATTCCCTGTGTTAAATCCCTCTCTGATCAAGATTCCTAGAGTAATATTTATTTTCCTTGATCCCTAACATATTGCAAAAAGATAATAATCTAGAGCAGTCCTGTCTGGTAGAAAAATAATGCAAGTCACACATGTGAGCCCCATGGATAATTTAAATTTTTTAGTAGCCATATTTTAAAAATAAAAATAATCAGGGGCACTTGGGTGGCTCAGTCAGTTAAGCAGCTGCCTTCATCTCAGGTCACAATCCCAGGCTCCTGGGATCAAGCCCCAGATGGCATGGGGCTCCCTACTCAATAGGGAGTCTGCTTCCCCCCCTCTGTCTGCCTCTTTCACTCCCCTTCCCCCTGCTTGTGCTCTCTCTGGCTCACTCTTTCCTTCTCAAATAAATAAAACCTTTAAAAAATGAATAAATAAAAATAAAAATAATCAGGGGAAATTAATTTAATGTTTTATTTAACCCAATATATCAAAAATATTATCATTCTAATACATAATCAATATCGAAATCTTAATCAGAGCATTTACTTTTTATACTGTCTTCAAGAGACAGGTGTATTTTATCACTAAGTCATTTCTCAATGCAGACCGGCCGCATTTCATGCACTTAATGGCTACACGGGACTAGTGGCCCTGATACTTCGTAACAGAGAACTGTACAAGACAACGCTGTGCCGTACGATGGCAGCTTATTGTGTCACTGTTTAAATGCACTCTGGCAGGGGTTGGCAGGGGACCTTGTTTCTGCTACTGTGGTTGGCTCATCTCTCCACCCAGTCCATTAGGTGTCTGTCAGGTGAGACCTCTTTCTCCCCACGTGAAATCAAAGGCAGCCTCTCCAATGGGAAAGAACAGAAGCTGTGTAGGCACCCCCAAACTACATAAAATCCCAACAGGCAAGAAGGGGCCAGGCCTGGGGTGCTAGGCGTGGTCTGCCGTGTGCTGGGACGTATTCAGGTGCCAACCCATGTAGCTCTCTGCTGAGACAGCAGACAGGCTGGCGTGAGCTCCTCCGTCATGCCCACAGGGAAGGAAGGGGAGGCTGACAGAAGAGAGTCAGCGGGACTTCTTTGCAGAGCTCCCGAGCTGGTTCTGGTTCTAGGCAACATCAGCCTAGAATCAGAACCTTACTTCCAGGCATGCCCAACAAGCAGGAGCAACAGACACCTGGCTCTGGAGACCGAACCTTGCCAATGGTGAATCTGAAGCAGGCAAAAACAGATGTGAGGATGGATTCAAGAAAGAGGGCAGTCGCCAAGGTCAGGGCAAGCCAAGATGGACACGTGCCGATCGTGGACTGCAGGAACAGGCTGAGAACGACTGCAGACCCAGCCAGGAGAACGAGGCTAGGAACCAGGGTGAGTGCGGAAAGGCCTGGGCGTGCCTGCCTAAGGTGAGGAGGGCTGGGGTGCTCATCAGTCCCTGCTGGCTGCCTGTCCTCCGGCTTCATCCCCGAAGAGCTGTGTGCAGCTTCCCACACACCCTCATAACAACCCCCTGCCCCCGCTGATTTGTGAGTTCTCTCCAGCAGGGGAGCAGTGCCAAGAACTTTCCACACATAATCCCAATCTAGTCCTCCCGGAAGCCGGATGAGAAAAGTACTATGATTAGCCCCACTGCATAGATAAGAAAACCTAGAGCCTCGGAACCTCACCTGAGGACTCATACTTAGGAAATGTCGAAGCTGCGATTCAAACTGCAAAACTTCAATCCAGAGCCTCCCGCATAATCGTGGGGCTGGGCTGCTCCAGTAAAAGTTTGGGGGCTTGACTGGAACTGGAAAAGGAGTGATATAAAGGCAGGGGGTAAATGGTCAAACACCAGTTTGGCCAAACTCACAAATAGTGTGCTGCGGTCGGACCTGGGAGGTGGGGGGGGACGGTGGGAAGCAACAGGAATGACACTTTGCCCCCCCCCCCAAGGCAAGTGGCGCCCTCCATTCACATTCCAGAAATGACCACCCGTGCAGCCGGAGCCCACAGGGACCCCACCTACCGAGCCCTGGGCTGGGGGGCAGGGTGGATGGCAGACGCTGCCTTACTTCTGAGAGAAAGGAATCATTCTTAGGTACAGAAGGTGCTGTTACCATGGCGACCACAAAAATCTTGGCCCAATCCTAGGCCAGTAGCTTGACTCCTAATTCAGAGAGGCTTGTTTTCCAGGCTTGGGGGCGGGCGGGTGGGGAGGAATGAAATTGAATTAAAAAAGAATCAGAGTGTCACTCCACACAGCAGCCTTGCACAAAGGGACAGTGTCTCTGCCGGGCTCAAAATCTGAACAGGTACACCGCAAACACCCAGAGGCCGATGGAAAGCCCCGTGCAGAAGGTGAGGCGTCCTTTCACAGTGGACAGTGTCCCAGCTGGGGCTCAGGGCCGACTTACAGAGGAACCTGCCAGAATAAATACGACACCTCTGGGACAGGAGCCGCGTGCCCGTTGTGGGCTTCCTGCAGCAGTCTGCGGTTGGGCCCTCATAATGCTGGCTTTTTCCAGACCCGTCAACCCTCGTTGATGGGACCAGAGTCAGCCCTGGCAGCTGGGGGTGCTTTTCTACTCAGCCTCACTCAGCTCTGCCTGCAGCTCCACAGATTCCTAAAAACCTCACTTTTGAACAGAGCCTGGGTCTGTCCTTCCTCTGCAATGGTGGCTCACCCATTCCGTGAGAATTCCGGGCCAGGAGGAGGAATGCAGATGCCACCACCCTGTCCCTGGAGGTATTTGTTCACTGCCCCACCTCCACCACCAGGCAGGCATCCGTATACCATGCACATGCCCGGCAGGGCACCCCCAAGTCCTAGGACCAGGAGCCCGACCGCAGGAGCTCCCCTTCCCCATCGGGTAGACCCACCACCATCGCCATGCTGTTCCAGGCCATGGGGCTCCCCAGAGATTATACGAACCAGGTCCTGCTTTTTCCATCTTTTATACCTGCACCAAGGAGCCAACAAAAGTCCTTAAAGATGCCTAGAATGGGAAAAAAAAAAACAAAAACACACACATAAAAAACCTTGCCTGAGTCCCAAAGTTTCCTGTACCTAGGAAGGGGTCAAAAATAGTAGAGCCAATTAGTGAGAACCATTTGACAGCAGGTTCCATATGCTTGATGTTTCCATTTATATTTCAGTCATGCAAAAATTATTGAAACATTAAACGGAATTCTAAATAGGTGCAAGAAAAGCTTTATCTCATTTTTGGATCCCAGTTCAGTAAACTACTTTCATTTGTCTGCTTTCAGCTGCTGTTGACATTTTCATCTTTCCGGAGGATGTTTATCATTATATCTCATCTGAAGTTCAACTAAGCACATGAAAAGAGAACAGGCATTATTAACCCCCATTTTATAAAACAAGCCCGGATGACCTAACCCAAGGTGACGGGCTCAGCCTTTCCCTCAAGGTCAACAACAGAGCACAATCTTAGCAAGTCTAGATCTAGGGCTCTGTCCAACTTTCCAGAATCTCAGATGTACCAGGAGGCTCGTGTCCTGGGTTGAACCAAGGCTTGAGTGGATTAGAGAGAGAAGTTTTCTTTCATAACCAGTAAGCGTGATTGCCACTGGGAAGGAGAGCAAGGTAGCTGAAGCCATGGGTGAGGGGAAGATTTTCATTTCACAGTAGACCCTTCTGTGCCTTTGGATCATGTACCATATATGTAACCCAATGACCCAGAAAATAATTAACATTTAATTTGAAATGTTAGTTTAGATATAACTTAAAATTCAAATGTAATTTTAAAATTTCCTATTATAAATCAATGTTCTCTTACCCCCAAATTAATGGAGTTGAAACACACCTTGTGATTATTGTGACCCTTAAGACTTGTGAGAGCCACACCTGGGTGAGCCCACAGCCAAGTTCACAAGGAAGAGACTTAGATGAGAGATGCTGGCCGCAGTCACCCCTCCGCGCCCGAAGCTGCATCGTTCAGTGGAAATAAAATAGCCAGCTTACAATGATCTCTTTGGTGGAGGAAAGTCATGGGGTAGGTACCTTAAAATGTGAGTAAAGATTTAAAGTTGCATCTAATTTATAGTTCACACTGGCATGTGTTTACACACTTTGGAATATGGATCTGTTTTATTCCATGAACTTACAATACTGTAAACTAAAGAAACCCAAAACACTGAAATATTGGGAAACTGTCCATATTTTCTCTCTGTATCTGTTAGAATGCTTTTGGCTACAGGAAACCAAAATGCTGGCTGAAACTGACTTAGACAATAAGGGAATTTACTGCCGCACAAAATGGACGGACCACAAGTCCGGGTCTCAGGGTTTGTTGATCTAACACCTCAGCAACGCCATCAGGGTCCCAGGTCCTTCCAACCCTCTGTGCTGTGTGTTATCAGTACTGGCTTCATCCTTGGCAGTATGGCAGCAGGGCTCCAGACACTGTCTCCAGACATGACAGATTCAAGCAAAAAAAGAGGAGCCATTTTGTTTTCTTAGGACAAAGGAGCCTCTCAGAATTCTCCCACTGCTACCCCACCCCCAGACATCACTGCCTGCCTTACTTCATCACCTGCCATTCCAGAACCAATCATTAGCCCAGGGGTGGGTGAGATAATCAATGGGAGGAGAATGGTTGTTGGCCAAACACAACATCCACTACGTACATCGTCCTTCTCCCAAGAAGCCCCTCCCTACAGTCACTCTGTGAGAAGCTTCACAAGAGAATGGACTGAGGGTTTTGGCTAATCGTGAGCCTCTGTTTACATAGAGATGCCTGACTCTCACCTCCTTCCTTTTCGGATTTACTCCTGCTGCGAAGTGGTGAGAAACTATGGTTTCAGGTTTCTTCTACCTGTGTGCTATGTGTTAGAAATAAGTTTAAACAAAGATAATGCTCACATGACTAAAAGACAACTTAGACTGAGTAAGTGGGAATTCAGTAAGCCATTAAAAGCAAGATTCACCATGAGGGAACACCATAATAATAAGCAGCCAGCCCATGTTCAACATGAATGTATCTGTTAGCATGGGCATCGTGTTCATTATTGTCCTTCCCAGAAATCTACGTAAGCCAAAGGTATTTTTCAAGGCTAATGATCAAATGAAGTATGTAGGATACAGGTGTCAGGGAAGAGTCTCATTGACTCAAATGTTCCTTATGCTGAGGTCTCACCCTTGGCTACTGCACCTGCCCTAGCAGCTCAGAAGTGGACACTCAGGGAGTATTCTCATTAAAGGTATACAAACCCACAGGAGAAAGGATGGATTGATGTCACTAACTTGCTGAGATAATAACCACCTCGGCTGCACAAAGCCCCAGCTGGAGGTTAAGAAGAGAATTGCCTACAAGCAATTTACACAGAGCTGCTAAGAAATAAAACAGTGTCAGATGGGCCACTGAAAACCAGCGTGGGAATCTGTTCTTTTTTTTTTTTTTTTTCTGGAAAGAGACAGAAGGTACAGCCACTGGCTACATTTATTTTTGGAGCAAGGAGAAGGGAAAAAAAGATAAGTAGATAGAAAAAGATGTAGACATATGGACTGATCTGATTCAGCCCTGGAGAAAACATCCATCTCAGCATGTCAGGGTTAAGAAGGGCCATACACTTGTGACATTGCCATCAGAAATGCACAGCTTAATAGCAGAAAGGGCAAGAATGCCAGGATGGGATCATTCTAGAGTCAAAAATTGAAAAAAGCAAACTCCTGATTCATCTTACAGCTTACACAGCCGCACTATGCTCTACAACAGTGGGGCGCCAGCTTCCTGAATCACCTGCGGTCCGTGTTCAAATGCAGATTCCTGCTCAGAAGCTCTGGGGTGAGGTCTAGGATTCTGCACTTCTATCAAGCTCCCTGATGATGCCCATACTGGCAGCCTGGGGACCACACTTTGAGTAGCCACTTTCTAAGCTATCTATGACAGAGCACAGCATTCATCTAAGTTCATGGTTGGTATAGTTTTAATGTGGTTTTAAGATGTATAACTGCTGGAATCAGAGGAGCATGTGACTCTTGATCTCAGGGTCGTGAGTTTGAGCCCCACATTGGGTGTCGAGATGATTTAAATAAGTAAAACTTTTTTTAAAAAGAAACCAAAAAAAAAAAAAAAGATGCATAAATGTTAAGACAGAAAGGAACCTTAAAAAGATAACAAGGGTTGGGGTGCCTGGGTGGCTCAGTTGGTTAAGGCTCTGCCTTCAACTCAGGTCATGATCCCAGGGTCCTGGGATGGAGCCCCACATCGGGCTCTCTTTCAGCAGGGAGACTGCTTCTCCCTATCCGGTTCCATTAACTTGTGCTCTCTCTTTCCATCTAATAAATAAATAAAATTGTAAAAAAAAAAAAAAAAAAAGATAACAAGAGTTAATATCCAGAGCATATAAAGATCTCCTACAACTCAACAACAACAGCAAAGAAACCATTTTATTTTATTTTTTTAAAGATTTTATTTATTTATTTGACAGAGATCATGAGTAGGCAGAGAGGCAGGCAGAGAGAGAGGAGGAAGCAGCCTCCCCGCTAAGCAGAGAACCCGATGCGGGGCTCTATCCCAGGACCCTGGAACCATGACCTAAACCAAAGGCAGAGGCTTTAACCCACTGAGCCACCCAGGGACCCCCAAAAAAACATTTTAAAAGGGACAAAACATGAGTAGACATTTCTCCAAAGAAGATATATAGATGGCAAATAAGCCTACGAAAAATATTCAACATCACTAATGATTAAGGAAATGCAAATTAAAACCACAGTGAGATACCACTTCACATCTATCAGGATGGATATTATTAAAAAGAAATAAATAAAAAATGTTGACAAGGATATAGAGATTGGAACTCCTGTGCATTGCTGTTGGGAATGTCAAATGATACAGCCTCTATGAAAAACAGTATGGCAGTTCCTCAAAAAATTAAACCTAAAGAGAGGATTCTGGGAAGATAGCAGGGTAGGAGGGACCAGGAATTGATCTCCCCAGGTAGACAACAATTGCACTGGCAGAATCTATCTGATGCAACTGTTTTGGAAACTCTGGAGTCTACTGAAGGTTTGCAACTTTAGATTTAGATAACAAATGGATGAATTTCAGTCAATTTCATCTCTTAGAGCCTAGCAGCTACCCATCCCCTCTTCCCCCCAGGAATGTGCCAAGAAGTTTTGCATGCGTTCTTGGAGTAACTTACACACAGCTTGCTGGAGTCACGGTGGGCAACAAGAACCCTGTCCTTCAAATATCAAGGACCTGTTCTCTGATTGCGGATTGCTGCTTCTGATCAGAGGGGCCCACAGAGAGGCAGGCAGCCATTGCTGGTGCACCTGTCCTCATTTGCTCCAAGTCCCTCCCCCTCCAACTACAGTGACTTTCCAGGCATTTCAAGTGCTTCCATCTTCCCCCCATCCCCCCACCGAGCTTTATTTTTCTCTTTTTCCCCTTTTGAGAGTCAGACTTTAAAAAATTTGGAGAAAATTTATGGAATTACCATATGACCCAGCAATTCCACTTATGGGTATAGACCCAAAAGAATTGAAATCAGGGTCTCAAAGAGCTATTTGTACCCCCATGTTCATAGCAGCGTTATTCACAGGGGCTAAAACCTGGACACAAACCCAACAGTACATTGACAAATGAATGGACAAGCAAAATATGGTTTATACATACAATGAAATATGATTCGGCCTTATAAGGGAAGGGAATTCTGCAGTATGTTACAACACGGGTGAACATTGAGGTCATTATGCTAAGTGAAATAAGCCAGTCACTAAAAGACAAAAGCTGCATAATTCTACTCATATGAAGTACCTGGAGTAGTCAAATTCACAGAATCAGAAAATAAGACGACGGTTGCCCGGGACTAGAGGAGTGGGGGAATAGGGAGTTCGTGTTTTATGGATGTGGAGTTTTAGTTTCGGAAGATGGGAAAGTTCTGGAGTTGGAGGACAATGATGGTCGCACAACACTGTGAATAGTCTTGATGCCGCTGAACCACACAACTAAAAGTAGTCAAAATTGTGAAGTTTTATGTTGTTGTATTTTACCTCAACGCTTTTCTAAGCTCGGATAATTTTACCATCTGGTTTCCTAGATGAAGAGGGTAAGACAAAGGATTACTGCGAGGGAAAAGCAGAAGGGCACAGCTGGTTGGTGACAGAGACCAGAAGGAACCCCTGAAACTGAACTCCCCATTCCACGTTCCGTGACCTTTCAATTCTGATACAGGGCTGATCTGGAATGAGGAACAGATGCCAAATGTTGTGGAGAAGAGAGAAAAAGAAGCCTAGGTGCTAAGCATGACTCTGGCCTTGTGGCTGTGGCGCTTTAGATGAATACTTAACTTCCCTAGGGTTAGACCTCTTGTCGGTAAAATGCTGAGACTGACAACAGTCTCGCCAGGAAAATACAGAAATTGACTCCCCAAATATTTTACTTGCAATACTAGTCTCAAGCGAGATCTGTGGGAGCAGGGGATACGGATTTGTAGGCAATTATTTGGGAACTGCTACAGACAGAATGTCCCTCTTAAGTAGTCACAAAGCGCATTAGCATAGCAAAGGCTCTGGAAAATTCTATAGTAAAAAAATTCGTTCATTTTTTTTTGTCTTTACCCAGTTATCTTACTTTGGGCTCCTGAAGCAGGAGCTGAGACAGGGATTTGAGTGCAAGTAATTGATTTGGGAAATGAAGAGAGACACAGCAAGGAAATGGGGTAGCAAGACAGAGACAGGAAAGCAGCCTTGAAGAATGCATTATTAAGGCAGCCTTGGGGGCGGGGGTGGGGGGGTGGGTTTGGGATGGGCAGCTGGAACGGAGTCCCAGTGGGGAAATTGCAGGAGCCAGTGTGGAGCACAGGCCTCAGTTGTCCCACCTGAGGGACAAGACAGCCGGGATGTTTGTATGCTGACGCTCACTAGTGGGAGTTTAAGGGCTGCTTTGGGCGGGTGTCAAGTTTCTGGAACTCATGGCCCATTATGTGAGGGCAGATGGGCTTCAGGAAGGACCTTAGACATTCAGACAAGAGTTTCTGGGAGTCAGTGTCTTGTGCTGAAGCAGGACACCAACAGCTTCTGCTCCACTCAACATTTCTTAATCTCAAGTGGCTGTGGAACGCCTCCTCCCTTATTTCTGAACACCTAAAAATATCCCGCAAAACTTTGGGAAACAAGACAATTGCTAAGATCCCTTCTGGTTCTAATGATCTAATGCACTCTGATTTTAAGTTACTTAAAAATTACTTAAGATGCCTATTCAGAGCTGAATGGCCATTCTGTTTCTGAGCCTTGACCTTATGCCTGCAGGCTAGGCAAGGCTGGCCTCCTGTGGGGTGGCGGGGGTGGGGCAAGGGTGGGGGGGTTGTTGCGGGGACAGACTCTGTCCAGATCTGGCAGGTGGAAATCCCAGAGACTGCCATCTCTCAGATCCATAGGTATCTGTTTCTTAAGTTTCTTCCCAAAATAACTGAATGGAGAGTTGACAATCTTACCTTAAAATACAACCATGCCATGGAAACACAGAGTTCTAGTCTAGGTTCCCAAGTTTGCACATTTGAATTTTTTTTTTCCCAATACTAACCTGACCACCTAAAATGTTTTCTTGGGCGCGTGGGTAGCTCAGTCAGTTAAGCATCTGCCTTTGACTCAAGTCATGATCTCAGGGTCCTGGGATAGAGTCCCATGTTGGGCTCCCTGCTTAGTGGGGAGTCTTCTCCCTCTCCTTTCTGCCCCTCCCCCCTACTTGTGCACGCACCCTCTCTCTCTCTCTCCAAAGTAAATAAAATCTTTTAAAAAATAAAGTACTTTCTTATGTTCAAAAGGAGAAATCTTGTCTGAACCTGTGGAAAATTTGAGGTTGGAGATTAATCACTCAGGTATAATATCATACCAGTTTGTGATGAAGAAAAGAAAGAACAAATCTTTAACCAAGAAACTCAGCCAACCCCTCTAGACAGATGGGTTGTCTATAAAGAAGCGCTCTGACAAGCCATCCCCCCAACCCAGTGCTGCTGTCAGCGTTCTCGCTCATAGCCAGGCAGTCTGAAGGCTTGCTTTGGGTGGAAAAAATTGCCTTGGCCTTGGTTCAAGTCTCTTCGCTCTCTCTCGTTGACAAGTCTTAAAAAGAAATCAAGAACCAGAAAGAATGAAAGGATTGCCCATTTTTCCCCATTCAGAGGGTTTACTGCTTCTAACATTCATCCTGAAGTTCTACTTTTGATCTTTCCCACCCCCCCGCACAAATCAATAGTTGTCCGAACCATATTTACAAAATGCAAATAGTAATACCATTAATACATTAATAATTAGTTTTGGCAAATGATATCAACAGGGTGAACAAGTGTATAAATATATGTGAAAAATATATAAATATAATTTGTAGTATGAATATGTGTTCATGTGAAGCAGCAAATCAGCCGATTTAAATTTACCAAATGCCAACATGAAATCAATTCAAGTCAGTCCAGCCATGAGCCAGGCTTCATGCTGAGGACAATTAGACCCAACCCAATGGATCCGCCAGTTCTGCAGGCAAAATAGGGTCAGATACTGGCATTTGACTATGATTCAACCTCATAGAAAAAAGAAAGTCACAAACCCGGGGTTCAAAATTTTAGAAAATAGAATTTTAGAAATATTTTAGATATTTATATTTATAAAATATTTTAGAAAATAAAATGAAATAAAATAAAATAGGGGCACCTCAGTCGGTTAAACATCTGGCTTGGGCTCACATCATGATCCCAGGGTCCTGAGTTGAGGCCTACATTGGGCTCTGTGCTTAGCAGGGAGTCTGCTTCTCCTTCTCCCTCTGCCCCTCTCCCCGGGCTCATGCTCTCCTTCAAATAAAGAAATAAAATATTTTTAAAAATAAATTAAATATTACACAAGTATCAGAAAAATGAAAAAGTCCCTCATATTGTGACCCTCCAAGGATAATTTACTTTATCAATAGTTTAGTATATTTCTAGACTTTCCCAACATGTATGTTTCTATTTCTTCTATTTGTTTTTTAAGAAAATTTGTTCATACAACCCATATTGTTTTACAACCTGGGTTTTTTTTTTTTTTTCCATTTAAGTATATATCTGGAACATCTTTCTGTGTTGGATCCATCTCATTCTTTCCAAACTGCTGCACAGTATTCCATTGTAAGACACTGGAATTTATTTCACTCTCCCTCGTGAATGGACAATCAGGTTGCTTTCACTTTTTGACATTTCAAACATGGTTGCAGTGAATATCCACGAACTTAGATCTTTGAATCCGTAAAATCAGTGTTTTCTAGCTTAAAACCCTAAAAGTAGAATCGTTAAATCGAAAGATACAAACCTTTTACATCTAACGAGCATTGTCAGATTAGAGGAAATGGATTTTAAATTGACCTTGGAGATCAGGAAGAAAATGGGGCTAGGGTTTCCAGACTGAAGTCGCTGCCTGGGAAAGGGCGCAGAGCTCTAAGAGTAAGCAGCATGCTGATTCCTGGAAACTATGATTTAGGGCACTGGCAGATGAGGCCAAAATGTAGCTTGGGGGCCGATTGTGCTTGGAAGGACCAGGCAGTCACAGCACCTCATTAGGTCTTACTTTCTGTCCCTGTGATTTTTTTTTCTCAAACTCTCACCCATCTTTGTTGTTGGTGACTGAGCTGCGATGGTGCTGAGGACAGTGGCTGGACAGTGGCTGTGGCTATGGCCCTGTGTGAAGTAGTGTCTCTCTACTTATAGGCAAATCAGTAGGAGGGGGACTTCCCCATCCCTCCACCCAATTCTGAGCCACCTGAGCTCTGGCCCTTGGCTGCCCATCAGGAACCAGATGGCCAGGGCTTGAATCCAGCTCCGGATGCTCACTCCCAGTAGGACCTCAGGTCAACCTGCTACCTCCCGTGTCTCAACTGATAAGTGAAGATAATATCAGCCTTACACCCTGTGGTGTCTCCACAAGGACAGCGTGAGATTTTACCTACAAAACCAACAGAAGAGGGCCTGGCATGTACAAGAGCTCCTGGACTGTCAGTTCCCGGGGTGATGGTTCAGTGACAGGTCATCTGCAGCCCCTCTCCTCTCCAATGACAGTGATCCAACACCTCTCAGTGTGGGGGGAAGGGAAGAGCAGGGGCTTTAGCAGCCAGTGGCCTCAGATGTAAAAGGGAGAAAACACTCTCTACTTCTACCTTCAGGCTTGTTGCAAGAATCCAGGTAAGCTACGTAAGGGACCTTGCACCCAGCTGGAACTCAGTAGCGCCTAGGTGGAAATATTATTCCTACTGATATTATCAGAAGTGCCAATACATTGTTGTGTACGTGTCTCCTTCATCTTCAAGGAGTTATTAATTCCCTGAGCCTCTCCAAGGTGGTAGACAGAACCAAAGTCCATATGTGATGCCATTGATCAAGCAATAGAGCAGGAAGTGTTTAAGATGGACAAGAGCCATTTGGAAATCACTGAGGCAATGATAGGAACAGAAGTGATGGGCCGTATTCCGTGATGGTTAATTTTATGTGTCCAGTTGACTCGGCCAAGGAATATCCAGATAGTTGGGAAAACAAGGGAGCTGTTTCTGGGTGTGTCTGTAAGGGTATCTCCAGAAGAGATTAGCATTTGAATTTGCACACAGAGTAAAGAGATCACCTCCTCCAATGCAGGTTGGTACCATCCAGTCCCAGAGCTTGACCAGAAAGACAGGATGCAAGAGAGATGATTTTGTTCTCTCTGCTTGAGCTGAGACATCCATCTGCTCCTGCCTTTGGACACTGGACATTGGTGCTTCTGGTTCATCAGACCCTTGGACTCAGACCAGGATTCTTGGACTTGGACTTACACCATCAGCTTTCCTGGTTCTCCAGCTCACACAAGGCAGATTGTGAGACTTCTCAGCCTCCATAATTTCATGAGCCTATTTTTATAGTAAATATCCTTTTATATCTATCTGCCTATATCTATATCTTTACCATACTGGTGTTGTTTCTCCAGAGAATCCTGACTAATACAAGAGCGGTAGGCAATAATGATAGAATTAAGAGAGACAGATGGAAGCTTACCTTCCTTTCGCTTGGAGGCTGTGGAAACGGTCTTCCCTGGAATCTGAAGGGAGAGAAGGGTATTGAGGAAGAAGGGAATGCCCTCAGAAGTGGAGAATTTCAGAGACAAAGCATATGTGGAGAGGAGCAATGTTTAAATGAGAGAACCTGAGCCCAGGAGTATACGAAAGCTTTCCAAAGTGTATGTGGGCACAAATGGCTCAGAGGAAATTAAGTTCCACATGCTCCATTTCCTTGCAAAGTCTCTCCTAGAATTAATATTCCCAAGAACACGTCTGTGGCCAAATGTCCTAGAGATTTTCCTTCCCCACCTTTCCTTTAACAAACACCCATTCCCCATTTTTAGCTATTATTTTGTTGTGGTGGTTGACTATTCCCTAAATGCATAGATTTTCTATATTGGGGCATGATTTTGCCCAGAGGGGAGTCTTGTAAGATTCTCATGGGGAGATCAAGAAAAAGATATGATCAGTCAACATCAGGAAACTGGGAGAGGTGTCCTAACCCCTTGTGTGTGGTGAAAGATAGCCAGATCAGAGCTCTCATTACACTCGGTCCAATTCATGTATCAGAAGGGATCCTGACACACGGTGGGCTGCATTCTGTAACCGATGAGAAATCGTCAAAAACGATTTTTTCAATGAATTGCTTAGATGACATTGCGCTTTGAGAAAAATGACCCTATGTTCGGAAAAAAAAAAAAAATCTCATTTTTTAAAAGAAGCAATTGCAGTAGCTAAATATTTGAACGTAGTTAAATATTTATAGATTCACAACGTTAAATATTCAGGTTACCTCTGGTAGGCAGATGCTCCCTGGCATCAGTCACGGCCTCACAGATGCGTGTCTCTCTCATTACTTACTTCTTTCGTTATTCTTTTAAGCCCTTTCAAGTCACCTAATTGCTCCAGCAGCCAGGACATTTTTATCAACCCCTGTTAATTAAAAGGCTTAACTTCCAGTGCTCTGTGCCTAGAGCCAGAACTCATCTGGAATTCTTCAGCTTGGTCCTCGGCCAAGGACCTACTACCATAACCCCCCGCAGTACCTCCAGCCCCGTCCCTCGCCTGTTCGTTCCTGGCCCCCTCTGAAGCCCCTACTTCCCCTGCCCCTGCCCCTGCCATCTGTAAAAGAAAGGGGCAGGCTCTCCCTGTGGGTCTGCTTCCTCTGTAGGAAACAGAGGACAAATTAGGGATTGTCCTGTAAATCTTGTGGCTTGGGTCAAAAGTAATAGGACAGAGCTCTGTCATCTACTTAATCATCTTCTGTGATCATAGGTGACCCAGATGATCATCCCCCTTTATCCCTCTCACTCCTTACCCTCCCCCCTCACCTTATATGTGCTGCTGTAGCAAGTCCTCCTTCCACCTTACCTTAAAGTTAACTCCCAGGCAGAAACTAAATGAGATCCAAATAACGTCTACACAACACACAGAGCTGTCGATCTCTGTCCCTGAGGTCCTTGGGTCTACCCCAGATAGTTCATCTTCCTCCTCAGTTCTGCAAACGTGTGTCCTTCCAACAAACCCTTTTCTGTCTAAGCTGGCTTGCATTGCGTTTCTTTTCACTCACACATTCATCAATGAACACGCACACAAATATAGAAATTTCTGATTCTTTATCATCACATTGGTAGAACAAGGGGCCGCTGCTCTATTCTTCCACAAAACAATAAGGCTGCTCTGATAGGCAGTACACACCAGGAACGCACAGATGGATACCGTATCCATTCACCAGAATCAACAGACGTTTTGAGTTCCAGATAGAAGTCACTGCCCCCATGAATTTGCTATCCAAAGAGGGCACTCACCACTAATTTTGACAACTGTTATAGAAGAAGGGCCAAACTCTGGCCATGATGGTTGAGGACAGGAAGAGTAATACCCCATTTGGGGACAGGGGAAAGCCTTTGTGGAAGAGAAGCCATCTTTGCTGTGCACTGAAGGACAGTGAGAGTTCCAGCCGGCCAAGATCCCAGAAAGGAACATTCCAGCCAGAGCACTAGACGCAAAAGCAGAAGAGCAACTAAAGGCAAGTAGGGAAGCAGCGGCCATGCTGTGCCTGCCTTGCGCGAAGCCAAAACAGCGTTCTCTTAATTTAATAAACAACCGGAAGAAGTTATAAAATGTTTCTGAGCCAAAGAATGACACGATCTGAGCTACACTTTAAGAAGATTAATCCAGGGGCGCCTGGGTGGCTCAGTGGGTTAAGCCGCTGCCTTCGGCTCAGGTCATGATCTCAGGGTCCTGGGATCGAGTCCCGCATCGGGCTCTCTGCTCAGCGGGGAGCCTGCTTCCCTCTCTCTCTCTCTCTCTCTGCCTGCCTCTCCATCTACTTGTGATCTCTCTCTGTCAAATAAATAAATAAAATCTTTAAAAAAAAAAAAAAAAAAAAAGAAGATTAATCCAGTGGCATTATGTGGGATGATCTCAAAGGCAGAGAGAAGGCAGGCAGAGAAAGGAGTAAGAAAGCCGAGGAAATCATCTTAGGCGGCAGATAATGAGGGATGGAATTAGGACAGTAGGAATGGGAAGGAGGGGGTTGATGGACGGAAGGCATACGGCAGAAGTAGCAACTGACAGGCTTTGACAAATGTACGCATGAAATCTTTCACCAAAGTGTGTATCGTTCTTATCTGGTGTTACTTAGGGTAGTCGGGATTGTAGACCATCTGTCATCGATGCTAAGAAGTGAGACAGATTTTTATCCCCATCGGAAGCAGGCTGTTGGACACTCAGGGACCCGTGCTTACAGGGGGTGCAGCTGGGAAATATCCCAGGGCAGGGCGTTTCCAGGGCCAGCCACGGACTCAGTGCGATGCCAGGGATCACATCAGACTCCTAGGCCCCCAGCACCTCCAGAAGCAGAACAGCCCGTAGGCAGCTGGATTATCAGTGAGCTCATAAGTTGGCTGGGGATCCTGTTGGGCTGCACTGCACTCAGACACTAGCCTGCTTCACGGTGCCCCCTGGGAGCAGACCCAGGACCCAGGACAGGGACCGAGTTTTTGTAAGTGTTAGAGGACAGTGAGTGCGGCTGCCTGTCTCTCACTGGCATCCCAAGCACCCAGCACCCAGCCAGCCTATACATAGAGATGCCCAATAACTGAACGCATTAGGATTTCTAGAATGTCCAACCCTACTATGGAGCCACCCCCCCCCAGCTGCCACCCCTCTCCTTCTGCTAGCATCCTGTCTGCCCCCGCTCCTCTCCTGAAGCATCCCAGAAAAACTGAGCTTCCTATGGCTTCAGCTGCAAGCTGAGAGGGGCCAGAGCACGACCCCCACTGCAGGGGAGAGCAGAAGCGGGAGCAGGAGAGAGGGCTGGGAGAGGACCGGCTTGCAGAGACAGGAATCCAATGCAGCCCCACCCCCGTCAACTGCGAAGGCACAGAACAACTGAATACATTAAATAATCATTTTTTAATTTGAGTCGGTAAAGCATTTGGGAATAGCAACAGTGTGAACAACCCTCACAACCCAATAACATTCCAGGCGGACACCGCGGTGACTGCTTGTCTCAACACTTGTTCCCCCCCTCTTATCTCTCTATTGCTTCCAGCCACGATTTGATGAATCTCTGTGCCAGGAAAAAAATAAAACTTATTAAAATTATGCTGTCAAACTGTTGTAATTTTCTTTTATCTTGCTCTCAGCTGTTTAAAAAAAAAAAAAAAAAAGAAGCAACAAACTGTTCTCTCCCAGGCCCCAGAGCCCTCAGCTTGGAAACAGTATGGGTTTCAGGTCCTTCTGCTTCTGCCTTGCACGAACAGGGGGGTGTCTCGTGTACTAATGGGGGTGTACAGAGGTCTAGAGAGAGAAATCCCTTGTGGTTCCCCTCCCCACTGCTGACTCTATGTGGGTCATCATTACATATGTGTGAGACATTTTGAAATAGAGAAGTTATAATGATCAGAATTCTGCCCCCCCCACACACACACACACAAACGCACACATGTTCAGGCAAAAAGCCTCGACCTCTACTGGGCTGCGGTCATGTCCATGATCTTGGTCCTACAGATGAGGTCAATGGGAGCTACTCAGGAACTGCTGAAGCAATGATCTTGGACTGTGGAAGGTAAGGGGCCTGCCAGTCTTCTTCGGGGGACAGGGACCTTCATCCCTTCATCAAGGATGCCCTCCCTGCAGATCACATGGCCTGGTGAGCCTCAGCCTTTTGTGGCCAGTGAAATGAAGACCACAGAGGTGGGACCTGCCTCAAGAACGAGCTGGTGAAAGTACCTCCGGGAAGCACTTTCAGCCACAAGCTGGGAAAGAAACAAAAGGTTTGGGGGCCTGGCAAGCAGCAGCAGCTATACTGGTGGAGCGCAGACCTTTCCAGAAGCTAAGATAAAGAATCAACTCTCTGTGGTCACATGCATCGCCTCAACTCTTGTATTTCCGGGTTGTTTGCTTTGGATTCACTGTCCATGCATTTCCTCATAAGATTCTTTGGGGAACGGTCCATCCTCACGGCAGCTGAACAAAGGGAGGAGAGGGTATAGGCTGCTGGACCAACGTACCCATGAGTGATCAGGCCACTGCTTGGCCACTTGGAGGAGTGGTGGCCAGGGCGGGCGCCCAGGTGGAGGCCAGGCAGGTGGGTGGGGGAGAAAAGTGAAATGTGGGGGCTGGAGGTCAGAGACCCATCCTCCTGGGGACAGCCCCCATTCCCCCTTTACCTCCTCTGCCTTCTCACCTCCATTGGCTGTGCTGGAGAGTGTGGCTGGGGACTGGGGAAAGAGAGGTGTTTAGATCAGGGACTTGCATTTGGACAGAAGGGGCGCAGCAACTCACTCTGCCAAGGTTGGCTGAGGGACCTTGGACAGGATATTGAATATCTCAAAGCCTCAGTGTTTTTATTTGTTAAAAGGGAATAATGTTGTTGTTGTTGTTGTTATTGTTGTTGTTGTTGTTGTTATTGTTGTTGTTGTTGTTTTAAAAATTTTATTTATTTATTTATTTGACAGACGGAGATCACAAGTAGGCAGAGAAGCAGGCAGAGAGAGAGGAGGAAGCAGGCTCCCCACTGAGCAGAGAGCCCGATGCAGGGGTCGATCCCAGGACCCTATCATGACCTAAGCCAAAGGAAGAGGCTTAACCCACTGAGCCACCCAGGCGCCCCAAAAGGGAATAATGTTAATGCCTACTTCAGGGGCAGGTTGGTGCTGGAATTCAGTGAGATATTCTATGTACAAACTGAGCAGGATTTCACTGTCTCATCAGCACATTACCCCCTCCTCCCCTGAAAAGCACCCTTCCTCTTTCAGGGAACTGCCTTTCCTGACCCTTTCACTTGGGTGGCCACATGGGAGTTGCTACCTTTAACACGACCTGGACCACAGTGACTGATGGAGAGGCAATCACCCTTTTTCAGCCATGCTAAAGCTAGTAGACACCCTACAACCACAGTCATTTGTCCAGAGAGGGTGTGTGTCCCTAAGCAAGTCATCGGAACTCTTCAAAAGGAACAGGGAGTACAGATGTTCAAGTCCTTGGCTCTAGTCCCCCGCCCTCTGTGATTTACCTCTATGCTAATTCTTTATTTTTATTATTATTATTTCCAGTTAGCCACTGTATAGTATGTCATTAGTTTTTGATGTAGTGTTCAATTTTCATTAGTTGCATGTAACAACCAGTGCTCATCTAATCCAAATCATGTCACGAGCAACCAAAGAATCCTATAAAAACCAGAAGTGGGATGTTGAAAGTGGCAGACCCTAAAAAGGGTCAGTGGGTGGGTGAAGGTCAGGAGAGTGGTTTTGACATTCCCTTGAAACTGGGCCAGTCTTGGTGACTGTCTCCACAAAGCAAGTGGAACGGAGATGACACTTTGATTTCTGAGTTTGGGATAGAAAGAGCCACGGAGCTCCTGCAGGTTTATCTTGGGACACTCAGCCTGGGAGACTTCAGCTGCCAGGTACAGAGCCCAGAACCCTAAGGCCCCCAGATGGAGACAGCTTGAGGAGAGAGAGTTGCCTGAGGAGCCCAGCCACTGGAGTCTTCCCAGCCAGGCAAGCTTGTAGGATGAAGAAGCCTTTGAGACGACCCCAGGCCCAAGTGCTGCCTGAGGCCGTGGTCGAGAATGGCCCGGCTGAGCTCAACCTTCAGAACCAGGAGCAAAATAAATAACTGTTATTGCTGTCACCATTGAAAACTGAGGTGGTTTACTGTGCAGCAACGGATGGCCAGAACAGCAAATGGAAGGCAGTCAGCATCGCTTCACTCTGCTAGAGATCTTACCTGAAGAGTCAGGTAAGCTATTTGTTACCAGATTATCTGCCAGGTCTGGGGACTCAGCCCACTGAGACCAGAGCTCTAGGGGCTTGGGTCAGTTGAGAAAGAGTAGTTGTTCATACTGCCTGTAAGTTTCAGAATCACAAGAAGCTACACCAGGGGCACCCGGGTGGCTCAGTTGGTTGAACGTGTGACTCTTGATTTCAGCTCAGGTCATGATCTCAGGGTCCTGAGACGGAGACCCGCAGAGGGCTGCCTGCTCAGCAGGGAGTCTCCCTCCCCTTTCTGCTCCTCCTCCTGCTCATGCTCACTCTTTCTCTCTGACTCACTAAAATAAATAAATCTTAAAAAAAAAAAGAAGAAGAAGAAGCAGCAGCAGCAGCAGCTACACCTAGAACTAATGAAAAGGAATGATGTATAGGAGTGGACATGACTTTGAAACATTTCAGAACGTGAAGGAAAAAAGCATGTCTGTGGTTTTGCACAAGTCCATGCATTTTGTGGTTTTGCACAGAAGGTGCCCGTGCATACCCAGGTACCGAATAGCCAAGGGCGTATGATAGCAGACTTCCCTACCATGACTGATCAGGAGATACAAACGTGGCCCCCCGCGAGCCATCCCAGGGCCTTCCCGGCCGTTGTTCATGCTTGAGCTGGGATGAGACTAGTGGGGCAGAGGGAAAGACCCTTCCTCTCTAGACTCGAATCTATAAAGACAAAAGATCAAATCTGACCGTGGAAGCGGTTCTAGCCTCATGAAGAATGACGCCAGCACACAGAGAAGAGAACTGGTGCAAACCGGGGAAGCCTGTCTGGGATTTGAGGACCTGTGTTTTCCACCATTGTTTATGCCGGCCAAAAATTCACGGCCAAAGCTGTTTAACTCAATCATCTGCAACCAAAAGAATGTTTAACACCATTCCAGGGACACAGAAAGCCCCAATAAATGCTTTTCACATGTAGTTGTTGCCCATTGCTGTGCTTCTAGCAGAAAGGGTAGAAGTCAACTATGTATGAGGAATGTATTCAAAGCCGCACCCCACTGGGGCTCAGTGGCCCATGAAGTCAGCTCACCTCATCCCCCTACTGGGAGCCCGTAAAGTATAGGAATGCCCAGATCCCGTCTCACACCCCTTAATGAGAATCTTTAGGGATGGGGCCTCGGTGTCTGTATCTTGTTAAAATTCCATTATAGGACTTCTGATTATATAAACACAGGTGTTTATCTCTACTTCCTCCCCAAACCTGATAAAATGACAGCAAAAGAATTAAAGAGCTAAAAACATGCAAACAAACAACAAACAGGAGAAGACTAAACAGATGAGAAATGTCAATAACATTTTGTACCGTGGAAATTGTATGGGAAAGGCAGCAAACAAAGCCGAATCCAAGTGCCTGCAGGGGAAGGCAACCAGAAGCAAACCTATTTATACCCCAGGACCCCGGAAAGCTCAGGAATTCATAATACTAGGTTCTCCTGAAGGCAGAGAGGCACAAAGCAGGTCCCAGTGAGGAGGTCTGTGTCCCAGGTGCCTGCCCCACCTACGTAGCCAGGCAGGAGCCCTTACCCTGCCAGGCAGAAGATGAGGTTCATTCGGAGAGGATCAAGGAGCCAGGTGCTGGAGTCTGGGGCTTAGGCACACATGAGGGCAAGAAGAGCTTCATCCAAGAAAAGAAGAATGAAAGGAAACACCGCACAGACTTTTAGATGCAGAGAACCAGCTGGTTTCCAGAGGGGAGGGGGACCCAGGGAGGGGCAAAGAAGGTGAAGGGGATTAAGGAGTACAGTCTTCCAGTTATAATATAAATAGGACATGGGGATGTAATGCACAATATGGGGAATACAGTCAATAACACTGTAAAAACTATTTCTGGTGACAGATGTTAACTGGACTTACCAGGGTGACCATTTCTACGTTGTACACATGAAACTAAAATAATACCGTATGTCAATTACACTGCAGTAAAAATTAAAATAGGAGACCTGGGGGCTCAGTTGGCTGAGTGTTCCACTCTTGGTTTCCATTTGGGTCACGATCTCAGGGCCATGGGATCAAGCCCCAGCTCTGTTCTGCGCTCAGCGTGGAATCTGCTCCAGATTTTCTCTCCCTCTCTTCCTCTGGAGCACCCCCACACACACACACAACCCCCTGGCATGTTCTCTCTCTCTAAAAAAAAAAAAATGTAATAATATTAATTAATTAATTAAATTAAAAATAAAGACAATACTACTGGCTGAATGGAGAACCTTCTGCCCCCTTCTATTCTTGCTCCTCGAGCTTAACTGAAACTCTGAAGGCAAGAGTAGAAACAGTTCCATTCTGAGAAAACTGCTAGGATCCAGGGAAGGACGCACAGAAGAAAACGTTTTTATATCCCCAACAAACAGCCAAGTCCCCATCTGTTGACCATACCAGTTCGCAGTCCTGCCCACGCACACAGAGCTATCACTTAGCTTGTGGGGGCCTCACACTCCAGTATCGGTGACAGTCAGATAAGTGAGGAAAACCACTGCAGGGGAAGAGACACCAGAAGCAATACACAAGACAAGGAAACCTGGAAGAAATAAAGACAATGCAGAGACTAGAAGAAAGCTTCTGTAGTATTTACAAACATGTGTGTGCACACAGGCACACACACGTGCACGCACACACACACACACACACACGTGCACGCACACACACAGGGATCGTCCCTTTCTCTCACTTCTTCAGTAGCTGCTAACAAGTTTTACTATCTGCTTTTTTTGGGTTGTTATTTTACTTTTCAGAAAGACTTCGTCCTTTCTGCCGCTTCACAGTCTCAGTTTTCAAATAAATTGGCAGTTTTCTGCTTTTCATTTGGGAGCTTTGCACACAGAAAATGTCAGTCCTGGAGTCTGCCATAACCACTGTTATGGCCCTTTAACCTCCCATCATTCTTTGGAAGTCAAAATCCCCTAGAAGAGAAATGCCGTCTTTTGTCCATTTAACTAGGTAAGGACATGCTCGGGAGGGCTCTGCGGGGACACAGACAAGCACAAACGCCGGTACCTCACCTCCTCTGTGAAATGCAGAGACTAGCTTGGGAGCCAATATTGATAGATCTTGGGATAGGAACAAGACTGCCTTTCACCAAGGAATGTTTCATTTGAAATTACGAAGATAATGCCAACAGTGCCTGTCTTTGGGCTTTTTCTGAAGAAATGGTATATATATTAAGCTGGGCTGAGCCAACCCTCTCCTCATAAAGGCAATGACAGAAACTTTCAAGATGCGTTGGCTCTTAGGCACTGAAAAGCTCATAGAGCACCCATAAAACGCCCCTCAAAGGGTACAATGTTGCTACACAGCAAGAAGAGGATTTTCTTCAAAAATGCAGATATATGCGATTTCTTAAGTTCTATCTGCTCCTCTACGTGATCTCAACATGTTGGTTTTGACAGTGTCTCGGAGGCCCCCCTCCCACTCTGCAGAGGTCCTGAGCAGCTAATGCCCAGTTTTTAGCAGAGATCACCTCTTCCAGAGGAGCGATGATGGAATTAGGACTGGCTCCAGGCCGATGTGGCCACCTGTATGTCGCTGAAGCAGACAGTAGAGAGATCAGGAAGCAGGGGGAACATAACTACCCAAAGGAGAAATGTTGGGTACAATGATGGGCCAGTGTTCATGAGGCGGTTCTCCTGGGAAGTAGTTAAAAACAACTCTGTGGTAACATGAGAATATTATTTTCTTCAGCCACTAAATTGTATTTATGCCGTAAACCACCTTATAGATTATTAGAATACCGGAAACCACCTGTGGATCGAAAGAAACAAATGGCAACATTCAACAAGCAGTAGAAATCTTTAAATCATCCCAAAGTGGGTAATATTCAAGGCGTTTCACCTGACTATTTTAAAATTGTTCTCAATTGCTAAAATAACAAAGTCTTTTGCCGTATGCCTAGTTTTTTCCCCCATCATTTCATTTTAAGCCTTACAATACTTTTAGGGAATGAATAAGGCCTGCCATTACTCTCCCCAATTTACGAAGGAAAATAAGGCTCAGGAAAGCTAGGAGGTTGTCGAAGGTCCCGCAATTAGCAGGAATAATACCTAACTCGGTACAGTACTTTGTAAGACGCGAAACACCTTCGAAAACATCAGAGCCCCTGGAAGCCTCCCAACAGTCCTGTGAGAAAAATGTTACTAGTAGGTTCATTTCTCAAGCAAACGGAGTCTCTGAGAGGTGAGAATGTTCACGGTGGCCAGCGCTGTCCACAAAGACCCAGATCCCAAATCCTAATCTCACCCTCTTCCCACTTGAACTCAAGGTCTATTGCCCACAAGGCAACTGCCCTTTCTGGTAAGTCATCTGCCCTTGAAGAAGATAAAGAAATAAATCCTTCTCCTCCTTGACTGGCAATAGTTGAGCCAAATGCTTTGAAAGCCTTAGTGTTCTTGGGCGCTACGTTGACTCTTTCAGCAACAATCCACCCGACAGTCCGTGTAAACTGATTTACAAATAGAGGATTCCTGAGAACTTGTAGAAGTCTTAACATGTCCATGGATAGCACAATATTTGGCATTTTAGATCCAGCCAAGAAAGGCTGTGGCTTTAGAAGAGCTAAGTGTGTCTTGGCATGCCATTGCTAAACCCTGAACCAAGCCTACGTCCTTGAAAAAGCATAGGTGAGGTAATAATAGCAAACCAGGCTATATTAAGTGTCCACCTGCAAAATGTCAAGCTGTCTGTGTGCCCCAGACACCTTCCCCTCTTCACGGTAATCTCAGTCAAGGTCCCTGTGGGGGACAAGGCGGCAGGGAGGTGGGGTGCGTCTACTAACAAAGCCCAAAGGTTATTAGTCTTCACTTGGCATTTGGTTCATTTGGTTACTTCTCTTATTTTTCCATTCAAAGCTAACCTTAATTCGGCACTGATTTGGGTGTCTAAATATTTTCATTTCTCAAGCAAAATTTATTTATTTTTAATATTTTATTTATTTATTTGACAGAGAGAGAGATCACAAGTAGGCAGAGAGGCAAGCAGAGAGAGAGGGGGAAGCAGGATCCCCACTGCGCAGAGAACCCGATGCGGGACTCGATCCCAGGACCCTGAGATCATGACCTGAGCGGAAGGCAGAGGCTTAACCCACTGAGCCACCCAGGTGCCCCTCAAGCAAAATTAAAGACTTCCATTTCTACACCCCTTGCCCCCAGTAAGAAGCAGCTTCAGTGACAACTTTTTTATGAAAGTTCCTCATGACCCAACAATGGTGCTTCATTCATCTGACTTGAAAGACAGGGTTGTCAGAAAATCTGTAAGCTGTTTCCACAGAAATCCCCGAGTGCTGTGAATAGTATGTCTGTCCGGCTCCAGCTTCAGCACAAAACTTGGCGTGGTGGAGTTCATAAAACCAGTCTTCAGATGCCATAAATGCCCCATGGGTTTTGTGTTGACTCTAGAAATGCCATACTCTGTATTTAATCTTTCCACATTCCTGAAATACCAGAAGTTTCTCATGTGCTTAGGGTGCACTTTTGGGAAATTGAAATGGCTTATTGCTTTTTAAGTTTTGTATAAATACTAACTACTACTTCTCCTTTCAACGTTTTTACTTTTCCTAAACAAAGCGAAGGCAAAAAGAAAGAAAAGAACTGAATAGTGCTTTGCAAAAGTCCAAAGTTTTTCCGTTTTAGTTTATCGAATTCTGATGTCACTAAGAAAGTAGTCTTTGAATTAATACTGAGTCTCAATGTCCGTGGAAAACTGGGTCCCAAGAGAATTGCTGGGGCTTTAAAACAGAAAATAGTTCACATGATACATGCAACCGCCATAAATCTGAGAAGACAGCTTATTAGGGAAGCTTCTCTTTGAATTGCAGCATGAAAGACTGATCTAGTTAAGAGAGAGATCTTGACTTCGAAGAGAGAAGGTAGAGTCGGTGCCTATGGTGATTCTCAGAGTATGCATTTGATTTTTTTTTTTTTTTTGCAATTAAATAAAAATGTTGGAGCCTCTTGATTGCTCATGTTTGCTTCTGTTACAGCTGCTCCCTGGGGAAACGGTATTTTTGCCATCTGTAAATTGGCAGTAACTCCCAGCTTTTCTTTATGTCACAGCATATGTTATCAACAGTTTTCTGTTTCGCCTGCACTGGATCTGCTCCTTTAAATCCCTACTTAAAACTCACTTTTCCTGTGCTTCCCTGTGTTAAGGCCCACCAGCCTCCTTCGGTCTGTCACTACCATGTGTCTTGTTCCTTCCCATTCAATTCAGCACCTACTACATGCCTGCTTATCGCCCGGCTCTCCACAACCTTCACAGGTAGGTTCTGATGTCCCAGTTTTACAGATGACCGAACTGAGGTCCTGAGAGATGACAAATAACTCACCTACAGTCACAGAGTTTATTGGTGGGAAAAGTAGCGGGGCTACAGACCACAGAGCCTGGCCCATCCATTCCAATGTGCTCTACGTTAAATGACGTGCCACGTCATTCCTGGAGCAGGAAACAGCACATGAACGTCTAAGAACCTCAACACCTTATAGAAAGGTCACACCGATCATGGGCGAGACTCATAGACTCAGCAGGTCTTTGAGATCATCGAGTTCAGACTTCTTTTTTTTTTTTTTTTAAGATTTTATTTATTTGACAGAGAGAGAGAGATCACAAGTAGGCAGAGAGGCAGGCAGAGAGAGAGAGAGGGGAGGAAGCAGGCTCCCTGCGGAGCAGAGAGCCCGATGCGGGGCTGGATCCCAGGTCCCTGGGATCATGACCTGAGCTGAAGGCAGAGGCTTTAACTCACTGAGCCACCCAGGCGCCCCGAGTTCAGACTTCTGATCAGCACTCCAATCAGCAATTCCCTCCGCAACAGCCTATGCTTGAGCTGTTTTTAAATTAAAAAGAAAAAAAGTGGAGAATCGCTGTGGATTGGATCGCATTTATGTATCAATATCCATCCAGCGGTTGAGTTTCTGCAGCAACGTTGCGCTTGGGAACAATTGTGCAAACGGCCTTGCTCAGGTTGAATCAAAATATTCCCACCAGCAGAGCCAGGCACCCAGGAGAGACCTGGCAAGTGAGTGGACAGCGACACATGTCGCTGTTCATGTGCCTTCCAGGGACCGACGCTCTCGAAAGTGGGCCCCGAAAGAGCTAAACAGCATCCTTTCAAAGCAGCACAAACAACGTGATAAACACCAATTCCAGAAGATGAGGAATCCCTCACGATCCCACCAGCCGAACTAATCTGTTTTCATTCTTCTTGCTTCCTGCTAGTCCTTACCCACATGTAAACACGATGTTTAGAGTTGTAATCAAGTATACGTGCAATTTGCTCTTCTGCTTTGCGTGCTTGACATTATAGCATAGCCATTTTCTGTTGCTACACAGTCTGCATAATTATAATTTTTAGTGACTGTACAAGAGTCCATCAAATTGGCACAACATAATTTCCTTAACTACTCTTGTTTTAGTTTTTCTTTATTATAAATTACTCCACTATGATCATCTTGATTTTTACTGACTTTTCCCCCTTCTTTTGGATTATCTCCTTGGAGTCAAAAATTAGCATACTCTTTAAAAAACAAAGTCAGTGCAAATGGCCTCTGTTTTGAATTTTGTGACATGCTAAAGATCCCTGTCCTTAGCAGAATTGACATCAGGTGTGGCTGTTCTTTTATGTATTAATATTTAGGTGTCCCACAGCTTTGTGTCATAAAGAGATAAAACTTTGCACTCCATGAGCGTACCTTCTAAAAGAAAATAAAAAGAGAACTTTTTAAAGAAGAGTAAAATCATTTTCACGTCCTCCCCAAAAGAAAGTTTTTCCAAAAATTTTTGTTATCTTGGGGTGCCTGGACGGCTCAGTCATTAAGCATCTACCTTTGGCTCAGCTCATGGTCCCAGAATCCTGGGATCAAGCCCCGCATTGAGCCCCTTGCTTGGTGGGAAGCCTGCTTCTCCCTCTCCTACTCCCCTGCTTGTATTCCCTCTCTTGCTATTTCTCTCTGTGTCAAATAAATTAATGAAATCTTTAAAAAAAACCTTTTTTTTAATCTTTCCCTTTTAAAAATCTGCTACATTCACCTCCTATACTCTTCAAACATGAGTTTTTAAGCAGGAGCTTGGGGTCACTGGATTTGTTATTCAAGGAGATCACTTGGTCCCCAACATGGGAGGTGGCTTAGACAGAGTTGAGGCATAGCTGGGGTCCGGTTGAGAGATCCCAGAAGTAGGTCAGGCAGGATGGCGTGAGGCTCCGAGGTAGGCATGGCAGGTGGAGTGGGGATGGCCAGAAAGGGGCAAATGCTGGTGACACTTCTTAGAATGGTCAGGACTTGATCAATTCGGTGTGTGCATTAGACAAGTGCACCTGTTGGCCAGCTCTCTGGAGATTTTCAGAAGAATGATCCTGTCCCAGGCTCAGGTTAGGAAAGCTAGATCACTGCCAAGTCAGAATCATTTGAAGCATTCCAGAATCTCTGAGCTCACTTGCCCAAAATGTCTCTAGAGAGAGTCATTCATTGAGGGTGACATCCTGCCTCGCCATCAGCCTTCAATTACAAGGCAACCTGCTCCTGAATGAATGACACACTGTGACATTTTTCCAAATGTGGTAAGGATGAAGCACCGGGCTGGGGAGTCAGAGAACTGAGTCCTAGTCCTTCCTGCATGGTCATGGTAAGTCACTTGATCTTGCCAGGCCTCAGTTTACCTAGCTGTAAAGTGGGGATAACGAGGACTCTCCCACCTGTTTCACAAGCTGTTTTTGAGTATCATGTGAAATCACCTGTGTGAATCTCTTTGTAAACTCTGATGTCGGATGGCCTGGGGAGTAGAAAGAGGCAGGAAGTTGATCACATCGCCGGTTGTTGCTGACTGATAGAAAGCAAGGCTTTAAATGAATGGGACATGGGACAAGTAAATTTTGGTGAGTGTGCCTGAAGGGTTGTCTCTGTCTGCTTGGGCTGCCATCACAAAATATCACAGACTAGATGGTTTAAACAACAGACATTTATTTCTGAAAGCTCTAGACGCTGGAAAATGCAAGATCAGCTTGCTGGCAGATTCAGTTCCTGGTGAGGGCCCTGTTCTCTTCCTTGCCAACAAACACCTCTTGCTGTGTCCTCATAAGGTAGAGAGAGTGAGATTTGATGTCTCTTCCTCTTCTTATAAGGGCGTTAATCCCAACATGGGAGCCGCACCCTTGAGACTTTATCCAAACCTAATTACCTCCCCAAACCCCTACTTCCAAATGTCATCACACTGGGGTGGGGGGGATGGGGGTCAAGGCTTCAACCTCTGAATGTGAGGGGGACACAACATTCAGTCCATAACAGGGGAGAACACAGCACTGACAGGAACAGACCCACAAAGGAGGCTGATGGAACTCGGAGTACCTAGTGCAAGAGGATCCCTGAGGACAGTGAATGAGGGCGTGAGTCCCAGCTCTGCCCCTTTCTAGAGCTCCATGACATGGACAAGTTACTAACCTTGTCACACCTCGACTGCCTCATCTAAAATGAAGCCTGGTTCCTTCACCAAATATTTTATTGAGTAGCTACTATGTGCCTGACAATGCTCTAGGTGCGAAGGATGAAAAGGTAAACGAGACTGGCCACATCCCTGCCCTTGTGAGGTGCCCATGACCGTGGGGGATGGGGGTGCTCTGAGGTCCTGTGGGGGTCCCATGGGGGTACTCTGAGGAGTTCCTGGTATAAACTACATGGCACGGCGGTTGTCAGAATAAGTGTTCTAGAACTGTTAGCTTCTATTATCATGTGTCATCATTTTTCCGGGGTTGGTCCTGTGAAGACACTATATGAGTAGAACAAATGAATAGAAATCAGGGGCATTAACCCCGAGGTCCATTCATATATTCCCCTCTGTTCGTGTTTGCTGTCGTGGGTAGAACTTGCAGGGTCACCCCCACACCGCTCCTTTCACTGGGGAGCCAATATCTGCGCTGCTTAACCATTCATTCTCTGGGCTTCCTTCTCCACTGAGTCCAGAAGGGCATTGCTTATTTAGAAAATGACATGTTCCGAGTTATTAATACATTCCAAATATTAAAATTTCAGTGGAAGCACTGGGAAAATCATGGCAGGATCATAATTTAGGAAGGCCAGGTGGCTAATGAATGCTTGGTGCCCAGGAATATCTTGATTCCTCTGCCCCTCTCTCCCAATTAACAAAGGCGCTGATGATCTCGGGGCTGCTTCTGGCCAGCTGGGATAAATCAGCCTGCTGACAGCTGCCCAAATGATGTATTTTAAGGGCACGGGCCATGTGGCTCTCTATTGCAAAGCAATTGGGGTCACCGTGTTTGCATATGGATTAACTTGCTGTGCAGGGATCCTACGCACTTACTGCGCACGCTGTGGGTTGACAAGTGGTAGCGATTCAACAGTGATAACGAGGAGGAAGACCTGACGACCCTTCAGAATGCCCCCATCTTCATTTCTCTCTATTCCTATTTTTAGGACTTCTAGCAAAGAGAATGCAATTGACGTTCCCTATCTATTTTCTCAGCCCCTATTCTTAGAAAGAATTTCCCACAACTGACAGAAAAAGGTATCTGGATGAGCATGGATGGAATAAAGAAAACCCATAAAGATCCATACAGATGGGACTTGAAAATTATCAGCGTGGCTCATATTCCTAGTGATTCTAAGGCAAGATACGTTGAAGTTATGGTCATGTTGAATACACTGTTAACTGGAGGAGCCATTCTCTAGGGGTCCCCAGGGCTAATCCCAGTGGGCTCAAGTGGTAATTGCTCTGTTGTGAACAGTCTAGAAGTCCCTGAATATTTTGTCTCGATTCCCCTGAGCAATCATGTGTGACACAGGGGAGATGACTAACTTAGTCCTTATTTAGCCATTCAATAAACTTTTATCAATGACCTACTATGTCCAACACACCATACCAAACATTGGAAGGATCCAAAGACATAGGAGGCAGTCCCTAGCAAGCCAGAAACCTGCCGTTTCAGAAGAGCGATTAGGAATTCACAAAATAACCACCACACAAGGTCATACAGTTCTCATGCCAACTTTTCTGTGATTCTTGGGACCTGTGATCATAGGTCCCAGATTTTCTGGGCTAGTTCTGATAGCTCATGATCTACGTCATTTTCCCCTCTAAATCTTGGAGGTACTCCCAAAGTCAGAACCCAGCCTCTATTTCTCAGACTGCCTCTTTGATCTGGAAGCAAGGCAAAAATCCTCTGATTCTTAGCTAAAAATGGTGGTCCCTGAACACACGAGTAGCTTATACCATAAGGTGACTGACCGTTCATAATTCTACAACAAGCACTTAATGAGGAGCATGAGCCCTTTCAGCAAGGTTTTCTGAACCATGACTTGGCAAATGTTTTCGATGGCCCTTGGACTGCTTTTCTTTTCATTTATTAGTTAACGATGTATCTGCAAATGAACAACAGTGAACAAGACACAGTCTTGACCTCGCAGAAGCTTAGGTGACAGTCTAGTGAAGAAAACAGACTCCCCGCCTCAAAAAAATAGGGAACGATGTTCCTGGGGAAATGGCCAGAGCATCTCCCATGCATTCAAGGACTTTATTTATTTATTTTTTTATTTACAGATTTTATTTATGTGTTTATTTGAGAGAGAGAGAGAGAGAGGGCATGAAAGTGGGGGGAGGGACAGAGGGAAAAGCAGACTCCCTGCTGAGCAGGGAGCCTGATGGAGACCTTGATCCTGGGACCCCAGGACCCTGACCAGAGCCCACAGCAGACATTTAACCGACAGAGCCACCCAGACGCCTCTCATTCAAAGAGTTTAGACTTGACTCCGATGGCACCGCCAGCCACTGTGGGCTCCTCCTAAGCTGAGGTGCGAAGGGGTATGAGTTGCACTTTAGAAGAGCGGATCTTGAGAGGGTACCAAGAGAGAGAAGCAGGCAGGGTCAGAGGGAGGTGGGAGGATGGGGAGGACGGTCTCGTATCCTCCTGGGGATGACTGCCACAGAAAGCTCCATTGAGAGGGATGACAGCTCATGAGAGTGAAGGCTGAGGTGGAGCCAAACAGCCATGAAACAGCCCCTGGGCGGGGGGGGGGGGGAGGGCAGGAGCAGCTATCCCCCCAGTTACTCACCCACAGTTCGGTATCACTATGTTCTGAGCACTTTCCCTATACTTTGGCATTTAGCTAAGGAGAAGTAGGCAGCAGCAGAGGGATGAGTAGTTAAAGATAACTTGAAAATTAACTGATCTATGTGGATGAACACAAATTTGAAAGCCTCAACATGGGCTAAATTGAAGGGAAGGAACTCTGCTTTGATAATCCCCAAAGGCAAACAATCCCTGGTACTTAGCATTGGAAGAGGACGCTTTTTTTTCCTCCAGTGCATCTACCATCAGTGCAAATGCTTTTTATTATGCCGATACAGGAGTACTTGCTATATTAACTCCAGACTGGCCAGGTAGCAGAAAATGGGAAAGGAGAAGCAAATAGGACCCGTGAGCCAATTAGTTCATGAGTGCAGGGATACAGGGACTCTAGAATAATGCACTAAAGTTAATTGTCCATGATAGCTTTACATCAATGTCCTCTTCGTCTCTCTAAGCTGGGGAGTGTCACCATCAGAAACTTCTAGGGAGAATCCTGCTGCCTGTGTGGAGTAATTCCGTGTTAGTGGCTCTGTGGAACCCCCCTTCTGTCTTCGACGACTTGTCCCTAAACTGCTTGCCTTCTCCTCCTAAATGACCGAGTGTACAGAAGGAAGTCGTGGCAGAACTAGTGGGTATGATGCCAAGCATAATAAGTCCGTCAGAGAAAGACAATTATCATATGATCTCACTCATATGTGGAATTTAAGAAACAAAACAGAGGAGCGTAGGGGAAAGGAGGGAAAGATAAAACAAGATGAAATCAGAGAGGGAGACAAACCATGAGAGACTCTTAATCATAGGAAACAAACTGAGGGGGAGTGGGGCGATGGGGTAACTGGGTGATGGGCAGTAAGGAGGGCACTGGACATTATGTAAGACTGATGGATCACTGAACTCTATCTCTGAAACTAATAATACACTATATGTTAATTGATTGAATTTAAATTAAAAAAAAAAAAAGAAGTAGTGGCAGAAAGCTGTGTGTAAAATCCTGATGTCAGAGCTCTGTGCCCTTTTCCATGCCTCTTCTGGAGGAGGGAGGTTCTGAGGCCTCCATTCCCCAAAGACAAGAGCAGGTTCTGATTGCCTTTGTCCATTCCAGAACTTTGTCTCACCACATTCTTGCCACAGTCTTTTCTCCTAAAGTTCCCACATCCATTCATACGACCTTTGTCATGCTCTCATCTCTGGCTGGGGAGTCCATGGGGGAACATTCTCCTGTTTTCCTTAACTACCTCTGCAATTCCTTCACGGTTTTCCTTTGCCACGTCCCTATCGAGCCTACTTGCAACTTCAAAACCAACAGTGACTCTGAAGCCAGACTTCAGTAGCCTCAGATCCTGGAAGCCATCACCCCCACCCTGCTTCGTCACCAGGCCTACACGTTAGACCATGTTCCCACACAGAACCGGTCCACCTATAAGATCTCAAAGACTAAGTTCTCCCTCTCTGGTTATCTCTAGAACTCTTCCTTTTCCTGTCCCTCAGACCACCGCCATCAGGCCAGCTTTCCCCTCTCCTCCCAGTTCACCACCCCGTCCCTACTTCACAACCTCCCCTCCCAGCCCACACCCTACAATTACCCGGCCCCCTGACCTTCTGCCCTTCCTAAGACCATTTTCAACACCCAAGGTGATGGTTAATTTTTTTTCTCAGCTTTACTGAGGTACAGTGGACATATAAAACCATAGAATATTTAAAGTGTACAATGTGAAAATCAAATAAATAAAAATAAAAGTGTACATTGTGGTGATTTGATACACATATACATTGTGAAAGGATCCTCCCACCCCCACTGAGTTCATTAACACACTGTGATGGATAATTTTATGTGTCAGCTTGACTGAGTTTAGGGATGCCCAAGGGGGCCGGTAAACATTTCTGCCTCTGTCTGTGAGGACATTTACATAAGAGATTAGCATTTGAATGGGTAGACTGAGTAATCATTGTGTGAACCAATTCCTCACAAGGATCTCTCTTTCTGTATTCCTATAGGTATCTTACTGGTTCTGTTTCTCTGGAGAACCCTGGCTAATACACCCAATTTCCCCCAACATCATCCGTCATCCTCTCTCTTGCTCTGAGTTTGTTCAGTGCCAGTTGGCCAAGAGCCAGTTGGTGCCAATGTCTTGTTCTCCAGCCGCAAAGGATCATTGCTTTTGTAAACTCCATATTGTAGCTCTCATATGCTATCAATTTCTCCCATACTTTGTAAGCCCTTCTTGGTCCCCCACCTTTCCATCTCAGCAGATGGCCTTCTCTGCCTCTTTACTGATACTAGGTATGACATCTCCCCTTGAATTTTCATAGCTCTCAAACTTAATGGGCCCCAAACTTAGCCAATGCTTCCTATATCTACCTAGTTGTTTGTGCTTGAAATCTTGACATCTCCCTCTTCCATGTACTTCACACTTCTCAATCTCCAGAGTTTGTTGATTCTACCTATTAAACAAATCTCAAGTCTGTTCTTCCCACCTCCATCACTTATGATTGTTTTAGGCACCATCATCCCACTCGGATGCCCAAATGATGTTTTTAAAATGCAAATCTGGGGCGCCTGGGTGGCACAGTCAGTTGAGCATCTGACTCTTGGTTTCAGCTTAGGTCATGAGCTCAGGGTCGTGAGATCAAGCTCCACATCGGGCTCTGCACTCAGCACCGAGTCTGCTTAAGAGTCTCTCTCCTTGGGGCCTGGTGGCTCAGTCAGTGAAGCATCTCCCTTCAGCTCAGGTCATGGTCCCAGGGTCCTGGGATCAAGTCCCACAGCATCGGACTCCCTACTCAGTGGGGAGCCTGCTTCTCCCTCTCCCTCTGTCTCTCTCTGTCAAGTAAATAAATAAAATCTAAAAAAAAAAACAAAAACAAAAACAAAAAAACTCTCTCCCTCTCCCTCCACCCCTCTCAAAATGAATAAATAAATCTTATAAAAAAGTGACTTCCCATTATTAGGAGGAAAACATTCAGCATCCTTAACATGCCCTAGCAGACCCCATTTGCTCTCTGGAACCTGCCATTCTTTCCTTCTCTGCAATGCACACTTCTTTCCTTCTTTCCAGTGGCAAACTCTTCACCACCACATGGTAACACTCTGTCTCTCCACACTTCCCACACCTACACTCATCTCCCCCTGGAAAATTCCTATTTGTCTTTCAGTTCTCTGCTTAAATGTCACTTCCTCAGGTGCCGCCTGCCTCCCTCACCCAGTGTAGTTAGATGTTATTTTGTCTTCAGTACACTGGGTTTTTCTCTCACATTGTTTATCACAAATGTAATGACACCATTATTTTGTGATTACCTGCTTAATGACTGTCTTTTCCACTCCTCTAGAGGCAGATCAAGAACTGGGACCCTGTCTCATTTTCTTGTTGCTGTGTCCCCAGACCTGACACAGTGCCTGACACAGGGCAGAGTTGGGCTGTCACCTCCAAGGAAAGAGCCTATGAATCAGGTCCATCAGTAGGTGGGAGAGGGGAGAAAGTCTATGAAATGGGCACCCTTTGATCCCCTTCTCCACGGGACTCCCACTGTGCTGCTCCTCCCATCTTCTCATCACTGTTGACCATCTTCATGTAAACATATTCCTTTAAAATTGTTGAAAATATGCCACTTCAACAGAATGAGCTCAGAGGGTGCCATGGTCTCCCCACCCACCGCTTACCCCCATTTGTTGTATGAATGAGACAGAAACTTGCATTTCAGGGGAGGAGCAAGATGGCGGAAGAGTAGGAGACCTAAATATCATCGGGTCCCAAGAGTTCAGCTAGCTAGTTATCAAACGATTCTGAACACCTATAAACCCAAGAGGAGATTGAAGAGAAGAATAGCAGCAATTCTATAAACAGAAAAGTGACCACTTCCTGGAAGGTAGGATGTGCAGAGAAGTGAATGTGAGGTGATATCAGAAGATAGACCACGGTGGGGGATCAGGGGGAGGTACCAGCTCCCAGCAAGTGGTGAAGACCCAGAGCACAAAATCAGAACTTTTAGAAGTCTGCTCCACCGAGGGACGTCACTCCAGGGGCTAAGTGGGGTTGGAGCCCTCACGGGGACAGTGTGGTCTCAGGTCCCCGGGGGTCACAGAGAGGCTGGGGGTGTCTGAGTGCAGCAGAGCACCCAGGTATCGGAGCAGGGAAGCCAGCTGCAGAGACAGAGCCAAGGAGTGAGCTTTCAGCTCTGGGTTACCTTAAACTGTGATCCGAGGCACAGTCAGGTCACTGCTCTTTGGGCAGGGACCCTACAAGCAGCAGAACCAGGGAGACTCACCTTCCTCCTCCGGGGGCAGGGAGCCAGAGCATGAGCAGGCTGCAGGAACCTGCAGGGTTTGGAGACTCCAAATGGGGCTGTGTGCCTGTGATAGAAACGCTCAGTCACAGGCCAGGGGAGCACGGAGCGTGGGCCAGAGACCACAGAGGCAGGAGGGATTGACCACTTTTCTCCAAGGGCGCACTGAGGAGTGGGGCTCCAAGCCCTCAGCTCCTCCAAGCCGGAGATTGGGAGGCCGCCATCTTCATTCCCGTCCTCCAGAACTCTGTGGAAAGCGTTCAGGGAACAAAAGCTCCACGAGCGAACCCAAGCGGATTACTTAGCCCGGCCCCTGGCAAGGACAGTGCAATTCCGCCTTGGGGAAAGACATTTGAGAAATCGCTGCAACAGGCTCCTTCCCCAGAAGATCAGCGAGGACAACTAGCCAAGACCAAGCTCACTGATGAACAAGAACTGCAGAACAGCAGTGTTAGGGGAAAACAACACATAGAATTCACGGCTTTTCCCCCATGGTTCTTTAGACTTTCAAATTTAATTTTTTTTTCAAATTTAAATTTTTTAAATTTTATTTTTTTCTTATCCTATTCTTTTTTCATCTTTCCTCATTCCTGTTTTAATGTTTTTTAACTATTTTATCTTATCAATACATTTTTAGAAAAATTTTAAAATTTTCATTGTTATAGTCATATTTTATCCCTTCATTGTATTTAACTTTATTTTTTGTATACATATAGGTTTTTCTTTCTTTAAAATTTTGGGATACAATTTCTTCTAATAGATCAAAATATACCATAAATATAGTGGATGGCTTTGTTCTAGTCTCCAGCCTGATCACATTCTTTCCTCCTTTTTTTTTTTTTTTTTCCTCTCTTTTTTCAACCAACTTCTTATCTTGCCAATTCCTTTTCTGGAATCCTTTTTAATTTTCATCTTTACAGTCATATTCCATCCCTTAATCATGTTTGCCTTTATTTTGTGTGTGTGTGTGTGTGTATGATGTTTTTCTTTCTTTAAAATTTTGGGAGGTAGTTTCTACTAACAGACCAAAATACACCCCAAATCAAGTGTGTGGCTCTGTTTTAGTCACCAGTCTAATACACACACACACACACACACACACACACACACATATATATATTTCCCCCCCTCCTTTCTTCTCCCCCAGTTTCAGTCTCTTCTGATTTACTTAGTGTCTATTTTTCTGGGGTCGTTGCTACCCTTTTAGTATTTTCTCTCATTCATCGATTCTTATCTGGACAAAATGACAAGGTGGAAAAACTCACCACAAAAAAAGAACAAGAGCAGTACCGACGGCTAGGGACCTAATCAATACGGACATTGGTAATGCATCAGAACTAGAGTTCAGAATTTCGATTATCAAGGCTCAAAAAAAGCTGGGCTCAAAAAAAGCATGGAAGATACTAGAGAATCCCTTTCTGGAGAAATAAAATCCTTTCCTGGAGAAATAAAAGGACTAAAATCTAATCAAATTAGATTTCAAAAAAATCAAAATCTTGCCATTTGCAATGACGTGGATGGAACTAGAGGGTATTATGCTAAGCAAAAGAAGTCAATCAGAGAAACAGTTATATATGATCTCTCTGATATGAGGAATTTGAGAGGCAGGGCAGGGGGTTGTGGTGGGTAGGCAGGGAAAAAATGAAACAAGATGGGATCAGGAGGGAGACAAACCATAAGAGACTCTTAATCTCTGGAAACAAACTGAGGGTTGCTGGGGTGTTGGGGGGCAGGGATAGGGTGGCTGGGTGATGGACATTGAGGAGGGTATGTGCTATGGTGAGTGCTGTGATATATGTGAGACTGACGATTCACAGACCTGTACCCTGAAGCAAATAATACATTATAGTTAATTTAAAAAGGGGGGCTCATTAAAAAAAAAAGAAACTTGCATTTCTCCCCCACCCCTCACCCTTCCCTAGTGCACCTCTCTACAGAGCCCATGTGTCCCCAGAACATCCCTGCCATCACTTACTCCTACCAGTCCCTCTCTCCTCAAGCTTTATCTTCCTGCTTGCTTTGGCTTCACCCCCTCCTTCCCTATCTTTCTGTCATCTCTTTCCCTGTGGCCTTCAAAGGTCTTTCCAGCTTGGGGGGACCAGTGGGGGTGTGGGAGTGGGTCAGGGAGAACTTTCTTGATCCTCCAACTCCCTTTTTTTTTTTTTAAGATTTATTTATTTATTTATTTATTTATTTGACAGAGAGTGAGAGAGGGAACAAAAGCAGGGGGAGTGGGAGAGGGAGAAGATGCAGGCTTCTGGCTGAGCAGGGAGCCTCACAAGGGGCTTGATCCCAGGACCCTGGGGTCATGAACTGAGCCGAAGGCAGATGCTTAATGACTGAGGCACCCAGGCACCCCTATCCTCCAACTCCCTTGACCCAGCCCCCTTACTTTCTTTTTCCCCTCAATGCCAAAGTTCTTGAAAGAACTGTCTTCGTGTGTTACGTGCACTTCCTCCCCACCTCGCCGTTATTTATTATTTCATTCACTCATTTTATGAAGTTAGTAAGGGTTCTCAATACAGAATTTGAACATTCCAGAAGACACACAGTGAAGTATCTCCCTTCCATGGTGTCCCCAAGCCACCCAGCTCTCCTCAGGGGCAACCCCTGTTGTCAGTATCTTGTGTATCTTTTCAGAGAGCATAAACATATATATAATCTTGTTTGCATTTTTTTGATACAAAAAAAAAGGCATTTATACACATTTCCAACCCTTGTCTTTTTTCACATAAAATATGTTAGGAAGTGCTCTACATCAGGAAATCCAAAGCTGCTCCCTTCTTTCAAATCACTGCCAAGAACCCTCTGTGAGGACGTACCATAAATTCTCCACGGTGGACACCCAAGATGTTTCCAGTCCTTTGTTCTAATGAAGATGCTGCAATGAATATCTTTGCATATATAGGATTTTTCCACCCTTGTGAGTGTGTCTGTGGGATGGATCCACAGAAATGAGACTGTATTTTGCATTTTGGAATTAAATTATTTTCCATAAGAGTCGTACCAGTTCACCCACCCACGACAATAGAGGGGAGGCCCTCCGTCTCTCCAGCCCAACAGCTGTCAATTCCTACAGACATCTTCTGTGGGCGCCGGTTCCATTCTTGCCTCCTTTCCTGGCCCCACTGCACCCTGCTTGTCACACGTCCTCCCTCTCCAGCAACCCAGAATAGAACACCTCTTCCTGCTGCCGCCCTGCCCATCCAATCTCCCTTCAGTCAGGACACCTGGGTTCCTCTCCTGGACCCTTGCACCTGATGACTCACCCAGCAGAGGCCTCTGCACAAAGCTAGAACTCAGTATGAATTAATGAAGCTTGGCTCCAAAATGAGGTGCTCTGTCATCCTAATAGTGGCAGATGGCATTTCCAAAAGTGAAAAATACTTTCACTGTTCTTTTTAAAAAATATATGTTTTAGGTATTCCTTCGGACATAATGTTTTCAAGGTGCGTATGTGTTGCCATTGTTGATTTGTTTGTTTAACTCACGAAGTCCACCAAACAATGCACTGTCATTCTGGTCTCCCCAACTCCTTCCCTCCAGCTTCCTCTGCTTGGCTTTTGATTTGGCTAGCGCTCTATCCTCCTCCTAGACCTTCTAGAGACATGGGTGACCAGGGCCATCTCCCAGCCCTGCTCAGTGCTCTAGTCCCAGGGACCCGCCAGCAGTGCCAGACTCTCCTCTCCACTCTGTCCTGTTCTACCAGCTTCCAACCCACACACAAAGTCAGGAAAAGCACCTCCAGCACCATGTCACAGCAGGGTCCTCTGACATTTAAAGAGATCTTTGGATGGTAGAAAGAGTCCTGGCACTGTCACATTTTTGGGATTGCAGGACTCGGCATCCTCTACCCAACCCTCCCATCTCCATCCCCACCGTCACACACTAAGGGCGCTGGGGCGGGGTGGGGTGGGAGGTAGGAGACAGGAGAGGGTCCGGAATGCAGGACGAGCTCACACAGCGGCTGGGGCGGGAGAGGGAAGGGAGGAGAGAGGTGAGGCTCTGGAAGGGGTGGGGACCGCTGGGCTGGCCCGGGTGGGACAGGGCACTGTGTGTGCTCGGCCTTGAAATGCCCGGCACGTCGGGGCAGCGGGACAGAGCCCAGGGCGCGCGCGGAGGCTGCCAGGGTCTCGCTCCTCCGGCCACAGCCATGACAGAAAACTCCGACAAAGTTCCCATCGCCCTGGTGGGGCCTGACGACGTCGAGTTTTGCAGTCCCCCGGTGAGTAGGGCTCGGGATTCCCGGTCCCACTGCCGGGTCAGTGGACACTCAGGGCCCGGCTTTTGCGCGCGGGTCCGAATCCACTGCCCGGAGTCAGGGATTTGTGCCACCGAATCTGGGAGGCTGGTGCCCAACCCCGCGCGTGTGCAGGGTTCTCGGGACCCCAGACGGCCGTGAAGGGGAGGGTGGGACCGGACGCAGGAGCGGGCGTCCTGTGGCGGGCGGAGCGTGCACAGCCGCGGGGCCCTGGCCCTCCTCGGGCAAAAGTTTGCTGATCGCACATCCACGCCTGAGTACAAGGGACCTTCGGGACGGAGCGCGGCGAAAGGGGACGCGCCGTTTCCCACCTCCACGGGAGGTGCGGGGTGCGGGGGTGCGGGCGGTGCCGACGTGACCGGCCCCCCCTCCCCGACCTCCCCGACCCCGGCCCGCAGGCATACGCCACGGTGACCGTGAAACCCTCCAGCCCCGCGCGGCTGCTCAAGGTCGGAGCTGTGGTCCTCATTTCGGGGGCGGTGCTGCTGCTCTTCGGGGCCATCGGGGCCTTCTACTTCTGGAAGGGGAGCGACAATCACGTAAGTCCAGAGGCGGCGCGCGGGGTGCGGACCCGAGTCTGGGTGCGCGGGGCGGGGAGGCGCGCGGGGCAGCGGCGTCCTCACTGTCACCCGCTTGTCCCCCCCACCCAGGTGGAGCCAGAGCGCTGGGCCGCGGGGGGGGGCGCCCGCCGCTGCCCGCGGGCCCCCTTCCTCCTGCCCCCGCTTTTCTCTAGGTCCCCCGGGGCACCTTCTCCCTTCTTCTTCCAATTCCACCAGCTGCTTTCCGCTCTCGGCAACTTCGTTGAGAAGCAAGTCAGAGTTTTAAGGGGGGATATTAAAACATAGAGTAGCGGGAGAACGCAGGGGACAGTTGGAGGAAGGCCCTTTCCGGAGGATCTCAGCCTGGCGCTTGCTGCCAGCGGCCCTGAGACTGTCGGTGAGGCCCCTCACCTGTCTGGAGCTAAGTCATCTCCAAGGCCCTTCCCAGCCCAGAAAGGCTACGAATTTAAGAGCCTAGGGCAAAGATGGGCCTGGGGAATAGTCAGACCCAGTAGCAGGGACGAACTTGACCTTTCAAGAGTTTTTGTTTCTTTCACTGCATGTGACCTCTCCATGAATGCTCCCTTCTCTCTTGCCCTGAGGAAAAGAAATGGGCTAACTTCGCTAAAGGTGGCAAATCTCTTTAAAAATCAATTCTGGCCTAGTCACGTGTGATTTAATGGTAAATGTTTCACTAACTGCTGTCCTACTTTCTTTGAATGTAACTATTTATTTTAAAGCTCCATTGGCTCTCAAAGCATATACAAAGCGCTTCTAATATGACTGGGCAGAATTCCAGGGTGTTCTCAAAGTACTCTGAATTTTGTTCACCTCTCTAAAGGGGAGGGGGGCATTTTATCTTGATGACCATTGCCAGGCCTGGTATAAGCTTATTTCCACTAATGGAAAAGAATTCCATCTCCAGGATGCACACAAAGGGCTTTTTCTTAATCACTACCCTCAGAGGATCTGTGACTGCTGTTTGTCACCCCACCCCTCTCTCCCACCATGAAATTCAAAGCATGAACGAATTCCAGTACTTAGAGAAAATGGTGCTAAAAGCAATTCAACCATTTTACACATCACATCTTCTGCAGTCACTGCATAATTTGTATTTTTAACTCAAATGCCTACTGTAGATAATCATGCCATTTAGCACTGAGTCTGTTTGAGAGACTATATCAAATTTACGAGCATCGATTTGTAAGATCAGAACTGCACAGTATTTTGTGTATATTTGAAAAGTGCCTTAATGTATTTGTATTTTAAATATAGAAGTTAGGCCAGATTCTCATGTTTGAAAGCAGCAAATCCGAACAGGAGAATGATTTCAAGATCTCCTTCTCCATTAATAGCAGGGTTGAGATTGTCATCCCTTGGGAAATTGTATGGTATTCCACCGCAAATGCTATCTTTTAGATGACAAAGCCTCAGTGCTATAGGTCATTTGGAGGTAAAAATAGCTTTGCTTTTTTGGGGGGAGGGTAGGGATTTTAGACATGCTGTATATTCAAATGAATACTATTTGGCATTTAATTATTCAAGGCAAATACAACTAACTGACAAGCTTCTAAAAAGAGAGACTGAATGATCATCTTAAGTGAGGCTCCGTCTTTTCATCTCATACTTCACCACAAGAGTCTGGTTCAAGAGAGCGGTATTAAATTCCAAGACTACAGAGGAATAGTGAATCACATTTTATTGCCAACAATCAACGTTGTTTCTATTTCCTGTACAGGCAGAAGAATGCAGAAAATCACGTATTGTTTTGTTTTGTTTTGTTTTGTTTTGTTTTACTCCCAAAATATTTGGTGCTGCTCTAGATTACTTAAGTCTGAAAAACAAATCACAAAACACGAAATAGGGTCCATTTGGCACCCTCTCTGCGGAGCACACGCTCAGGTGTGCTTTCCTTGAACACAAGTATAAATAGCCCAAACAAAACATAAACCCAAAGAGGTAAGTCTCCATCAGACAAAAGACATCCACCACTAAACGGACTTCCCCACTCTTCAGGAAGAATCCACGCTCTGCTTTTCTATATTAGTTTTGTTTTTTTTTTAAAGATTTTATTTATTTATTTATTTGACAGACAGAGATCACAAGTAGGCAGAAAGGCAGGCAGAGAGGGGGAAGCAGGCTCCCCGCTGAGCAGAGAGCCCGAAGTGGGGCTCAATCCCAGGACGCCGGGATCACGACCCGAGCCGAAGGCAGAGGCTTTAACCCACTGAGCCACCCAGGCGCCCCTCTATATTAGTTTATAGAGGAGAACCAGCTGTCATTCCCCTCCTCTCCCTTTCATATGGGCAAATCCCCTCAGGACAGGTTTATGGGAAGTCATCTGGGGGACTAGGAAGCATGAGAGTGCTCACAATTGGGGGACAAGTGCCTGGGCTCAAATACTGAGGCCATGTCTCATCCACGTGACTGTACATGGAACAAGTATTGAAATATGAGGAAAGTCCCACCAAGAAGAGAGAGCCAGCAACCCTGCTCTGTGGGAGGAGGGGATGAGATCAGTGCTTGAGACCTTTATTCTCAGACTGATGTTTCTAGAGAGTGTCCCAAACATGATGTCATGAATCTTATAGAACCCAGGCTTCATTAGAAACTCATTAGCAAATATTCCTGGCCGCAAAAAGCACTGTATGGAACAGAATTTTGGCAAATAATAAACTCCCTTGTATTCAGAGAATCTCCTGAGGTGCCAACGGCTCTGTAGGCTCAGCAGACAATGTGACCACTGCCCCACCAGCCCAGCCCCCTGAGCTCAGGGCTCAGGACTTTGGAAAAAGCTTTGGACTGTGGACTCTCCCACCATTCACTTCACCAGGGCACAGGCCTCCCACAGACACCCCCCCAACCCCCCACCCCTGAGCACAGTGCGCTCCTTCTGTAGGATCGGCTGAGCTACGTTACAAATGATGCAGGTCCTCTGCCTGGCCAGGGAGCTTCTTTCCGGGCAAAGGGGGTGGGAGTGGGGGAAAGGAAAATTAGGACCACAAACCACTCTTCTAGTATTCTAATTTTGTCTCCTTAAGACCCGCTAAGAACTTGGAAATGGTTCATTTGTGAAATTTTGCATTGTCTTACGAGTAAAAGCTTATGTGCAATGTTTTCTCAAACACACACACACACACACACACACACACACACAGCTTCTTATTGTACAAGTGAGGGACGCTTGTTGCAGCAAGAACTCACACACATGTGGTCTGCCATACTCCCTCTGACGGTCATGCTTAGCCCGTGTGAGTGGTGGCTGCTCAGAGAGCCCAGGGACAGAACAGGGCCCGCTTTCTAAAGTTTACCTGCAGAAAGCACCGGCTCAGCCAAAGAAAACAGGTTTCCCAAACTGGGCTGATCACGAGGACCCCCTGAGATGCAGAGGCAAACAGACTGGTGGGCTCTGCCCCAAATTCTGGTAAATCAGAACCACTAGAAGTGGTTCTTGTGATCGGGCAAGCGTTGGGGACAGCATACCACAGGGATCCCAGTGCAGGGCAGAAGGAAGGGCACTGGAGAGACGGTCGGCTGAAATTGCGTGCCAGGATTTTCTATGCTGCGGAATAAAGGCCATTGCCCAGAAGGGGACTGCTTTGCAAAGCCATTTCTACATCTCTGCTGGTAAAATAAAACTGTGCTCTGTGGGTCTCGTGATAATGAGTTTTCTACAAGTAATGATCCGGTAATAACAGATACTTCTTCCAGGGTCTGTCCATGTAGCAGTCTTTCTTCATAATGAGGGAGAAAATCAGACTTGAACTGAATCTCAGCTATTTGAAGTTCTGACCTACTGACCTGACACTAAGTAGCAAGTGTCTCTTATCAGTTCTTGATCCTTCCTCTCTAAAGATTTTATCTTCTATGTCACATAAGATATATAGAGATACGCACACATACATTTGCTTCTAAGTCAGAAAAAGAAAGAGGGAAGGTGAGGGAAGAGAGGGAAGGTAAGACCCACCTATTACCCCAAAACACAGAGAAAGTTCAAGCAGGGTAGCCACACACTGAGCAGGAGCAATGTGTGAGTTATTTTGTTAGCGTACTTACATGATGTCTGAACTAAGAGAGCCCTTTGGGTGATCTAATTTAGTGGTAAACTAAAAAATATTTCATGGGATTATTTTTCTTAAGATTTTACTCAGAAATCCAACACATAACACAGATAGCAAGCAGAGCCGCTCTAGCTAAATTGTAGGTGGATGGGAGAGAAAGGACGACCGTCACTATCCCATCTGGTCTGCCACCGTCACCTCTGGGCCATCTCTGTGAAGCCTCCAAGTTCGAAGGACAGAAATGAACACCATCTATATGGCCCAGCTTCTTCATTTTACACCCAAGGCACCTCCCAAGACCCAGGGATAAGTGGTGCAGCCCCTCGTTTTTCTGATTCGTGGACCGCTGCTCTTCTCCCATGCCAAGTCTCCCTCCCTTCTTCCCCCATACGTCTCCTAACAATATGCCCTACAACACCATATGCCTGTCCCATAGTCATTAAAATGACTAACTCTCACTTTGAGCTGAAACAGATGTGCACATTGACCTTGATCTCCACAAGCGCTGCTCTACATCCGGCATGTCCCAGCCCTGCCTGTACTCCTCACTCTATACCAGAGGATGTTGTAAAAACCTTTCAAATTGAGGTGCCACTGCAGACTTGTTCAGTTAACAGCCCAGTTAACCATTTATCCATCGATGGCTCTCAACTTTGACTGCAAAGTAGAACTGATCTAGGAAAAGAAAGATCTACATCCAAGCCCCATCCCCACAGGGTCTGATTCCAGGACACGCTTGCGCGGAAGCTGGAACTTCTACGCAGATACCTGTAGGGCGCAGCCAAGATCGCAGATCACTTCGCTATTTGAATAAGTATCCAAGACTACCAGAGCTTTCGGTTTTAAGGCATTTTTAAAGAAATCATTGTATTAAGTGATTGGGTGTACAGATGAAGCCCTTATATGTACATATATTAATGATCATTCGGTATATCTCTAACAGATGTGAAAGCCACCTCCTATACTGCAGGTCTAAAGATAAGCCCTGAATTGCTCTAAAAAGGAAGCATCACTGACTCCTGTGTTCCCTTCCAGATTTACAATGTCCATTATACCATGAGTATCAATGGGAAATTACAAGATGGGTCAATGGAAATAGATACTGGGAACAACCTGGAGACCTTTAAAATGGGAAGTGGAGCTGAAGAAGCAATTGAAGTTAATGATTTCCAGAATGTAAGTATATTTCATGCATTTAGAGAGTTTAACTAGGCAAGCCTGCAAGGCTCTCCTAATCCAGGCAGAAGCAACATCTCTCACACACAACCAAACGGTAACTGTTCTTTATGGCAGTCATGGCGCCACTAATTCACATACATTAGGCAGCATATTCTCTCTGAGAAAGGACCACTCTTTGTCCTTTATATTTTCTAAATGAAAAAACAACATGTTGGCACTGAAAAGAACAGGTACTTGGAACTATATAAAAGTCTTGGCAGAAGGACTCGAAAGACCTATTTTCTGTAACACAGTGAAAAAAATGCTCAGAGCACCCCCAGAATGTTCCGAGGTCTGAAATGGGAGCCTGCAGAGAGGAGGGAAATTGTAATGACCTGGCAATCTCATCAACAACTGGTGGGATCTACTTACGTACTTCTCTCCATTCTTCAGATTTCCCATTTAATCCAGAAAATTAGCATGGAGAAATTCCCCTACCATAATCCTATGTTTTCCGACCATGGCCAATTACAGATAAAACATTCGAGTCTCCTTTGAGAGGGGCAAACACGTTTGTTTTCATAAGTTCAATTTACAGGCAATTTGAGACATCAAGCTCTGCGACCGTGCTTCAGTGTAGGACCTCAACACAGCGGCCCTCGGGGCCCTCTCTCCTCTTGGCCCACGTAAATATTTTATTCCCTTCATGTTCAAAGATGAGGAAAAGGCATCACTGTTTGTGTTCTCCTGTTAAATCTGTAGATGGAGTAGGTGAGACTTGATAATGAAAAAAGGCACTTGAAAATAATGTCTCTTCTGATAGTTTATTGGCCTACGAACATCCCATCGACCCGCCTTGCTCCAATTGATGAGAAAAACTAGAGATGCTTTTCATTTGAATGAAAGAACTCCCCTTGCTGATGCCAAAAGGCATTTCACGAGTCCCGTTGAATACCAAAGAGATGCTAACCTTGGATCTCCGAGGATGGGTGATGTTAGGTATTCCTTGCTGTGACAAGGACTGGCTATGTTCAGAGTGGGCTCTGGCTGGGGGCCGGGGGGAGGGGTGGGCTTTGCAGCCCTGGATGTGACCATTTAGTCAGAGCTTTGCGAATGGTTCTGGTCAGTACACAAAGATAATTTCTCTGGACGTATTAAAGGCTTTTACTGCTAGACCCAGGACAAGGTAAAAGCATTTTTTCTTTGTACTGCTCAATGAAAGATGACAAAATGTAGCTCCCACACACACATCATTCAATCCAGAACAGAACTGAATACCTACGATGTGTCACAAGATCAAGATACGCAAAGGGAGGTACACAGATGAATAAGAAAAGATCTATGTCTCTCAAACGTGCATGAATCAGGAATACACTTTTAAAATATTTTAATCCCAAACCTATATTTCTGTTTTATAATCCTTCGGTTCTAATAATGGTATTGATTGTGTTTTGTCCTCGTAGGCCAACAGGACCACAAATATTTTATAAACTGATCAATTCTCTTTGATAGCTTCCACATTTCTCTAAGTCAGAACTGGTGAGTAGGACATTTTTTTGATGGATGGAACCTGTTAGGGGTTTAAACAAGCCTGGACTTTTGAAAACACATGAATCAGCCACTATGGCACCTGCACTATTACTTTCTCCTATATTTTAAACCATCCATCAGATTCAAGAGGTGTTTATCAAGGCCTACTATGTGCAAGGGACAGTGCTAAGCACAAGGGATGCTCTGACACTTGGTCCCTCCCTCAAGGACCTTGCAGTCTAGACCAGGAGGCAGACATGCCATGCAGAAGTGACTTCAGGCCCACCTGGGAAATGTGCTATGACAGAGCTGTGAACAGAATGGAACATACCAGTGGTGGGGGGTGAGGGGTTGGGGGACAGCTGTTGGCAACTTGGAGCTGAGGTTTTACAGAGGTGATGACAGCTGCATCAGGTCTTGAAGAATGATGAGGATTTCCACCAGCAAAGAAGTAGGGGCAGGGCTTTCCAGACCCAGAGAGGAGTCCCGAATACAAATGCACAGGCCCACTCTTGAGTTCTAAGGAGCCCAGTGTGGTGGAAGGTGGGGAAGGGGAGCAGAGGGGTAGAGCCAAATTAGGAAAGGCTCCAAATTGTGAACAGTGAACAGTCTCCCCTGCTGAGCTAGGACTCCACCTAGGTTTTAGTAGAGCCAGTGGGGAACAAGGCCCTCGCAAAAGAGAATAGCCCTGAACTAAGGGCGCTAGGCTGTATACTGTGAAAGAAAAAATTATCCAGGCCACTTGTTAAAAAGGAGAAGGCAGGCCATATTCAAAGGAAGCTACTACGGTGTGGTTTTACAGTAGGGGAGAGAGAGATTGTGTTCAACTCTGAATACGGTAAGGAAAAATGAGCGTTTATAGCCAAGGAGTAGGGTAGGGGTATTGGTGGATAGAAATTTACTAAGCTATGGAGTAGTTCTTTACTAAACTGAACCAACAGGATTGTTGCTAAAGGCAAGCCAGGGTGATCAGGTATCAAGGGTGGTCAGATCTAGGCCAAGTCAGCTGGATTCTTGCTCAAACTGGAATAAACTGACCAAGGCAGAGCCCACAGTTGGGGCCTGGTCAAAAAAAGGACTCAGAGGAGACTGACTCGAGGTGAGTCAAGGAGGGTCTTTGTCAGTGCCCTCAAGGAATACAAAGAGGGGTTTGTTCAGAGTGTATGAGTTATATTCTAAAACATTTTACCCTCAGAAGCGTAAATGCTGTTGGCTTAAGCCAATCCTTTCTGGCCTAATGACTCATTTATATAATGTAAACCCTGGTTAGAAATTAAGATAGAATCAGCTAGTGGGTATATACAAGTGTTCACTCCCCAATTCTTTTAACTTTGTGTATATTTGAACATTTGAATTTAAAAAGCCAAAGGAAAGAAAAAAAAATAGCATAACCTACCTGGTAGGTTAACCTACATAACCTACATAACCTACATAACCTACACCTGGTAGGTAGGTAGGTTAGTGATTTCAAAAATCAATATAACCATCAAAAAATTAAAAATGAAAATACCATTTGGTGCAATAATTCTAGTACTAGGTATTTACCTAAAGAATATGAAAACATTAGTTCAAAAAGATATGTACACCCCTATGTTTATTGCAACATTTTTTACAATAACCAAGATATGGAAGCAACCCAAGTGTCCATCAATAGATGAATAAAGAAGATATGGTATATATATATATATATATATATATATATATATATATATAGTGGAATACTACTCAGCCATGAAAAAGATGAGATAGTGCTATTTGCAGCAAGGTAGATGGACCTAGACAGATTGATGCTAAGTGAAATAAGTCAGAGAAAGATAAATACTGTATGATTCCACTTACATGTAGAATCTAAAAAACAAATGAATAAACAAACAACAACAACAACAAAAACCCAAAAAGCAGAATCAGACCTATAAATACAAAGAACAAACTGATGGTTGCCAAAGGGGAGAGGGATGACGGGATAGGCAAAATGGGTGAAGGAGAGAGGGAGATACCGACTTCCAGTTATGGAATGAATACGTCACAGAGGTGAAATGCCCCCCAGAGGGAATATATTGTGCATGTAATAGGTTGTACGGTGACAGATGGCAGCTACACTCGTAAGTACACCACCACATGAAGACTTGAATCACTATCTTGCACGCCTGACACTAAGGTAACATTGTCAGCTATACTAAAAAAAAAAAGTTTACAAAAAAATGGCCCCAACTATAACAGCAAAGAAACATAAGACAAAAGCGATTCATACTATAACTGGGACTTCTGTATGCAAACGCTCAGCCTGATGCACTTAGAAACATCATGACGTCACGCACTTGCTCCAAGAGGGGGTATCCCTCACAGTGCCACAGCTAAAAATACGGACTGACTTAAGTGTGTGTTGGCAAATACCAGGTTATTTTCTCAGTGAACAAACCACAATTTTCTGTCCGTTTTCGTGGTAATTGCATTCCTCAGAATGTCCTCGTGCATTGAGACTGTGCCGGAAGTCATGTTGTGTCGATATGTAAAAGCATGTTAGATTCTAGGCACAGATCCTTCCAACCAGGTTTTCCAGCCAGGCCCCGGGGTGCTCGGTTCTGCAGGACTTCCCTGGGCTCTGTGGGACCCGGCCCCCTGGACCCTGCCCACGGGAGGCCAGGAGAGCCCCCCCATCACCCTGTCTTTGTGACAACCAAAAACTCTCTGTAAGATTTCTAAAGTGCCCTCTTGGGGGAAGGACCCCTTCTTGGAAACTTCTAGTTTAACCCACAGAATTCCATTAGATCCTCTAGACAGAAAAAAAACGGGCAGCTAAAATGAGATCGCTGACTCTTATTTTAAAAAAAATGCTAGAGCATTGGACTCTGCACTCATTATCTTTGCTAGCAAATTTCTTCATTAGCACCAGCTTCTAAGGCCTTGTTTGTTTGCAGAAACAGGGGTTTGCTTGGCTTTCCTGTGCTTTCCCATTCCCTCTGTTTAATCTCTTAATATATCTGGCTGCTTGATATGGATTTGTAGCCAGACAAGTTGGTTAATATGTGTGAATTCCTTCCCGCAGGACCCATCCCTGTGGGGTTTCAGTTCTCTTTGCAGCGTGTAGACTGTCAGAACTAGCTCAATACTAGATTCACATTCAGGGCTGCAAATCTTTCAATAGACTCAGCCCTGTCCTCTGGGGATATGGTCGTGGCGATATGGTGTTTCCTCCCTTGCAACTTACCTTCAGAGAATGTGGGGGCTGCAGGTGGAGGGAACATATCAAATGAAGGCGGCAGTCATCCCCCCCACAGCCACCACATTCTGTTTTTCTGTGAGCCCTAGATTCACATGCAGAATAAGAGCAGCAGGCCTTCAAGGAGAGAGCAGGGAGCAGTGGTTCTCAAAGGTGTTCCCCAGGCCACCAGCGGCAGCAGCACTGAAGAGAGGAGCATGGCCCCCATTCAGACCTACCGTGTCAGAAACTCCAGGGGTGGGACCCAACGTGATTTTTATTGATCCGGTCTTCTGGGTGAATTTGATGCCAGGGGCAATTTGTGAGCCGCTGGTACAGAAGAAACTTGAATTCGAAGGCTGTGCCTTAGCCCGTTCAAGCTACTGTAACAAACTCCCGGAGTCTGGGGGATTTCTGAACACCAGAAATCGCTCACAGTTCTGGAGGCCGGGCAGTGCGAGATTAAGACACCAGCAGGTGAGCATCTCTTGGGGGCCTGCTTGCTGGTTCGTAGTTGGAACATCTTCTCGTGTCCTCACAGGGCAGAAGGCGTGAGGGAGCTCTCCGGGGTCCTTTTCGGGAGGGCACTGATCCCATTCTCGAGGGCGCTGCCTCGAGGACACCATCGCCTCCCAACAGCCCTCCCTCCAAATCCATCCCACTGCAGGGAGGTTTCAACATAGGAATCTGGGTGAGGGGACAAAAACATTCCGTGTATAGTAGGCTATTTCAGTCATTTAACAACTTTGTTATCCGGAGTACATTCTTTTCTCCCTGAACAGGTGCTCTGTCACCCTGGCTATACTTTCTAACCATGTGGGGAGCTTGGAAGCTTGGAGCTTGCTGATGGGCACTGGCCCCGGGCCAGTTAAGTGGGAATCTCTGTGGAGATTCCCCCAGGCATCAACGGTTTTTAAATCTCTCCAGGTGGTTTTGGTGCAGGGAGTCCCTCCTCCTGGAGAGGGCAAGGATATTGCTACCCCCTCTTTCTGGGTGAGAGGTGATGCTAGGACTCATGTGTCACATATGTGAACAGGGCCCATGAGGCTACAAGGCAGAGCACGAGGGGCTTTAGGAGGAAGGGGCCTTTCTTTCTCTGTGCTCCGGCACATCGCCCCTCAGCCCTAGGGCTGCTGGCTCTCAGAATACATACAGGAGAACTGGCCGTCAATGTCCTCTGTTCTTCGTGGAAGAGGGCTGAGTCCCGAGTCAAAACCCCGAGAGATTTCTGAGTACTTTTCTTCCCCCCACCCCCTGCAGCACTGACGCTGGAACAAGTCCTAAATCTTCTTGACGTTCATCTCAACTGAACAGAAGATTAACAAGTTGAGATGTTTGGATTTCTGTGGGTGTCTGTTGTTAGGGCATAAAATATGTAGGCGTTTGCCTCTGTTTTTGGCCACTCACTCATCATGAAAGCCACAGGTTCTCCACCAGGGTGGAAGTAAACACCCTTGGGACAGAACGTGCTCTCAGGCTTCGTGCACCTGCCGTAGCATCGGGCCTGAGCCATGAGCCAAGCCCGGAGTCCTGTGGCTGATGTGGCCCCGGAGGCTGGTCCCTAGCGTGACAAGCAGGAGACACTGCTTGTGTCTCACAGGGGACAGAAACAAAGCATCCAAGTCCTCCAGTAAGGTCTGGGAACAAAGGACAGCTTCTGGTGGTGTAGGGAGCTTTGCTATTTCCCTGCCTCAGTGACTTAGCAAAATCTGAATTCCTGGAATTAATGAATTGGGTGCACATCTTTGGAGAACCTTTGTGGGATCACCAAAAAGAAAAAGATTCAGATACTAATGTCAAGAGGCTTATAACTGAGTTAGGACAGAACCTTGACAAGGAGTGGCATGGAGTTCTAAGCGCCAGATGCGGGGGAAGGAAGGCTTGTGGAAGGCAGAGGAGGAGGAGCCCGCCACACCTGGGAGTCCATTCTGTTCATCCCTATACCCAGTGCCTGGAACAGGGCCCATCTCGCGGTTAAATACATTGAATGAACGAATGAATGCATAGCGGGATGGATGAACTTTTCTTTCCTAGGGCATCACCGGAATCCGTTTCGCTGGAGGAGAAAAGTGCTACATCAAAGCACAGGTGAAGGCTCGCATTCCTGAGGTGGGAACCGTGACCAAACAGAGCATCGCTTCTGAGCTGGTGGGTACCGGTGCCATGCTTTGACAGACAAAGGGGCTTGGTCTTCACATGGCCCTTGTTTGCCTAATGTTGGGGCGGGAACTGATTAGTGATGAAAACAATGTAAAGGACTTCTCATGACAGAATCTTCATTAAAGGGGCCTTGGGAGCTTTCTAGCCTCAGTTCCACTCAGTGTGGGAATTCCTCCTGGAAATCAGCAGCCGATCACCACGCCTGTGCTGGAAAACAGCGACGCAGCTCCCTTCCCCCAGCGCCAGCAACTTTGGGAGTGGGGGTGGGGGGTGATTAAACCATTGCGCCTATTCTGAGCCAAGCTGGTTCCCCCTACAGTTTCTTCTCCTTGAGTTCAGCCCAATGAAGCTCCTTAACATGTATTAATTCCTTTCCTATGTGTCAGACTCATGAGATTTTTTAAGCACAATTCTTCCATTTATTATTAACAACTCGCCTTTGAGCTTGATTTTATAAAAATTTACTTTAAGAATTGCACAGAATTCTAAAGACACATCTACTACCTTATATTTATTCCATGCTGTAGGGCTTTCAACGTGGCCACATGCGTCATCGTCCTCTATTTAAATTGTGGCAGGGTATGATGGGGAGAAAATCGAAAATCGAAAAATATGGGTTCAAATCCCAGCTCTGACACTATGGATGTGGCTTCAATTCTTTGAACCTCAGTTTTGTCACCTACAAACTAAGGATCTGCCTCCTGTCCCCAGGGCCTTAGAACCTACTGGATAATGACTACACAGCTGCTGCTATAAATTACTAATTCCATTATGATCAGCTTTGGTCCTCCCTGTATCCCTGAGAGGGAGGTAAAGCCAGCATCAGCTTCCTTAAGGCAAAGGAAGAAAAATAAGAGTAAGCAGAGGTGCCTGGAAACTGCCTAATTGTTTGCTGTCATAGGAGCAGCAGCAGGTGTCTCAAAACAAAACAAAAGCTACAACAAACCGTTGAGTTTTTAAAGCTGGCCGTAAAAGTACATACTATAAAAATGACACCCAGACCTCCTTTGTTCTGAGCCTTGAGCTTCTCTTATCACATTACCATTTTGTTAACAGTCCTAGCACTCCATTTCTGTAACACAGAATCCTTTACATGTTCTCTGTAAACGGCCAGAGAAGCAGTTCTCCTCTCCTGGCTTCCGAAAGGGCCGGCTCTCCAGCCACAGCTGACCGAGAGCTAATCCTAAATTTGCAGTACATTTCCGGGGCTTTTTAAAAACAAGTAGTTTGTTTTTTTTTTTTTTAATTTTTTATTTTTTAAGGATTTCATTTATTTCTTTGAGAGAAAGGAAGAGCACAAGCAGGGAAGGGGCAGAGAAAGAGGGAGAAGCAGAGGGAGAAGCAGGCTCCGGGCTGAGCAGGGAGCCCTATGTGCGGCTCAATCCCAGGACCCCGGGATCATGACCTGAGCTGAAGGCAGACGCTTAACTGACCGAGCCACCCAGGCGCCCCGTTTTTTCTGATTTCTTAAAAACAATACTTGGTCATTACAGAAAATTTGGGAAATACATAAAAGAATAGAGAAGAAAATCACCCACAATTGCTTAATCCACAGATGTTCATGTTAATACTAATGTTAATGTTTGGGTGAATTATTTTCATGGGTGTGTGGGATACTCTTCATGATTAAAGTTATCTTGCTCTGCATTCTTACTATCTTTAGTTCTAAAATGTAGATTATAATGAATATATCATATGTCATCAGATGGTTATAATTTAAGTCTTTTGTTCTTGAATACTTTAGCCATCTTCTGTTTTTCACTATTTCAAGTAGCAATTCAAAATAATTATTTGAATATAGAAATAATTCACGGTGATGAACAGTTTAGCATTTTCAAGCTTTGTCTGCATCTGATTCTTTTCTTTAGACCATAGAGGCGAATTATTTTTCCTGTGTTGTTTCTATTGTGCTTGGTGGGTCCTCTGGTGGACAAAGCCAGATTCAGGCAACATGTTTGTGTGAATTGGGAATGTGTCCAGCTGTCAGTAGCTGAAAACTACACTCAGAGTGACTGAAACACAAAAGGACTTTTCTTCATAGTAGGCAATGTTAGGAGGGGGCCAGCATTGCTGATGTTTTTGGGCTTTCCTTCCCAGCGCCAACCATCAACCACGCATTAAGGAAGGAAGTCAGGAAGAGGTTGAGCAGTGCCAACCGTGACTTCCCTTTCATCGGGAACAGAAGGCTTCTCAGCCCCCCAGCACACTTCAGTGTGAACTGCAGGGTTTAGAACTGGTCACATGGGCAGCCCTAGCCACTGGAGGATCTGAGCAAGGGAGCAGACAGCGTCTCTCCGGGGGTGGGGACACGGCTGCCTCACACAAAAGCAGGGCTGTGTGGCAGGGGCAGGGAGAGGTGAGGCGGGGTGGGCAGCTGGGACTACGTGCTGCAAGCTGATTGCACATCACCAGCTTGTAAGATGCCTAGGTCCTAGGTCTGAGCACCCCACGCTTTCCCCGCACGCTTTAGCTTATGATGGGGTAGATTTATGCACCACTTGGCCTTATAAATTTTTCATCAAATGCTGCTATACCCAAAGAGCATTCATTTCCTGGATGGAGCCATTTAATTTAAGGTGAATAAGTAGATTACCTGAGTGTTAGCTTCCTCCAATAACTTTAAGTTGTTTTAATGCAGCCATAAGCCTGGGGGAGAAAGTATAAATGAAGTGCTGCTTTTAGCTAAAAATAGGGAGAAAACATTTTAATTTCTCCAGCCTATTGCAAACTAACAAGTCCATGAAAGGAACAACCTGGCAAAATAAATTTGTCTTCTGGGTTATCAGACGGTTCTCAGCATCTCGTGGTAGAAGAAAATCCAGGGTTTAGCTTTGAAATCTCAGTGGTGTGGTTGATGTGAGGGACACCTGAAATGTGTTTTGTTATAGCTGGGAAATGTAGAAATGGTTTATGTTAAATAATACTTTGAACTGAAGACATTAAAGAACCAATCACTTGCTTTTTTCCATTGTTGTTCAGAAGCTGCAGAACAAAACCCCAAAGGATTTTCACTTCAAATGAGGGCTCCTCTATCCTTTATAGGATTTCAGAGTCCATTCAATTGCTTTTCCTCAAAAAATCTTTGATCAAAAACATCAGATTAACCTAAGTCTCAAAGTTGGTATCAAGTAATTTTCACTTCCACTCAGGACACTCAGTATTCACACATTTCAGTTATCCAAAGGTGGGGGGACAAGCGGGCAAAGACAATATTGTGCAGAGAGTCACAAAGACAAGACACACACCACACCACACCCCACCCCCCTACACACCACATACATACCACATATATATACCTCACAACCCCACACATACTCCCTACAGCCACCCTACCCACCCTACATATCCCCCATATACACCACACATCCCAAATCCCCACTCACCACACACATACCACATACATACCCCACCACCCGACACATACCCCCTACACATACACACCCCCACATCCATCCCACGCACCCTACATGCTCCCCCATATACACCACACACACACCCCACACCACATACCCCAAATCTCCACACACCACATACACACATCCCCACACCATACACACACCACATACACACCCCACAACCCCACACACACCCTCTACACATACATACCCCCAAACCCACCACACAATCCTACATATCCCCCAACATACACAAATGCCCACACATACTAGACCACACACACACACACACCCAACCCCACACATACCCCCTACAAATACACACCCCCACACCCTACACACCCCATACATATACAACTCCCCGCCATCCCACACACACATGCAGTTCTCATTAAGTTTTTATTAGGTGAAATAATCTACCAGCACGTGACTCTAAATACACAGCATGCTTCATTGTCCTCTTTGCTCAATGCATTTCATTTTTACTTACTTGCAGGAAGGCAAGATCATGCCAGTTAAATATGAAGAAAATTCTCTCATCTGGGTGGCTGTAGACCAGCCTGTGAAGGACAACAGCTTCCTGAGTTCTAAGGTCTTAGAACTCTGTGGCGACCTTCCTATTTTCTGGCTTAAGCCAACATATCCAAAAGGTAACATTTTAAATTCTCTTAATGCTGCTGGCAATTACCCTGTTTGGGTGAGTTTCCTGTGAGCCTTCCACAGGCCTGAGCCTGTAACAAGGAAGATACATCAGGATGCGTGCCACGGTGTCTCAGTAATTGGCAAGAAAGATCAAAGAGAAGGAAGGTGACAGCCATGAATGTTTTAGGGAAGGGACTGAGCAGCAGGGTTAACAGGAGGTGGATCACGGAGACAGAATACCACTGCATTATCTGCCATTTTTATTTATGATACTTCCCCCCTTTTTCTGCTCTGCCCCTTAATCTAAGTTGTTTGCGCTTTCCAATTTTACATTTTTTTATTCCTATGGCAGAGAATCAAGGGACTAAGAAGCCGTCATACTGCTGAATCTTTATTATGTTCAAACCTAGAATTATGGGACAGCCAAAAGCTGCTGTGGGTATAGTCTGAGATTCTTCAAGTTCAAGGCTCGAGCATCGGCTTCCAAGTCCCTTGAAAAGTAATGAAGGGCCCATGGGGTTCAGAGCTAGCTTGGAACACACCTTCAAGCTCTCTGTGGATGGTGAAGGCCAGGTGAGAGCCCTGAGGGCCAACTCTGTCGTGAATTTCTCTGTACCCAGGGGTCCTTTCACTCTTCATCACCAGTCGCCCCACTGCCCCCAACCCCACCCCAAAGGCCTACTTTGGAGCTGCGGCTCAAGAATAGAAGAAAGGCCTTTCTCCCAGCACAGCTGAAATATACTCTGTCTTCTGAAATATTTTATGGGATACAGAAGAGAGCAGCATGATAATAAAATACAGGCACTAAAACCATCAAGCTTAGAAGGGACAATGGGCAGTGATTATTGAAAGGGAATAGTTACAGTTTCACAAGGCGAAAGAACTTATGGAGATAGACGGTTGCACAGCAATGTGAACGCACATAGCACCCCTCAACTGTACAATTAAAAATGGTTAAAATAGTAAATTTTATATTTTACCCCAATTAAAAAAAACAAAAAGCAAAAAACAAACAAAAAACCCTCACTAGGCTTAGAGAGTCCAGGCTTCTGATTCTGTCACCCCTAATTTATTCCTACAGGTCACAAGTCTCATTACGTCCCAAAGCTTGGATAAGATGGTTACTTTCTGGTCCAGGCAAAGCCAACAGGATCCAATTTATAAGCCACTAGCCGTGGCTTCCTGGAAGAGTGAGTGGAGAAGGATCCTGAGGCCACATGCAGGCTCAGTCAGGAGTGGCATGAGCAGTGGCTGTCACCACTGGAGGGACTGGAGAGGGCTGCCAAACCGAGTCACTTTTGCTGTCCCTGCTCTTGCTCCAGTGGGCGCTTGCAACTCACAATACTGTGGTCTTTTGCCAAATGCTGGCTTTTGATTCCTCACCTGCCCCCACATGCAACACGCCTTCTTGCTTTCCACCTCCCAGGAACTACCCCAATACCTGTCCCTTGTCCAGTCAAGGACAAAAGCCTCTGACTCTACTACTATGTAGAGCTCTAATCACTTTGTTTGAGGACAAGCCTCTTACCCAGGAGCTCATTCGTTTACTCCACACACACTTTTCTGAAGGCTTACTCTGTGCCATTTACTAGCTCGAGGTAGTTGGGATGCATTGGTGCAGAACAGACAAGAATCCCTGCCCTCAGGGAGTTCATGCTGTAGCACGGGGAGACAGTAAACAAACACTAAATTAAAATAAAAAAATCATATGGCAGCCTATGCAGTGCTATGGAAAAATAACAGAGCAGGGTATTGGCGGGTGGGGATCTGACTACAGAGTTAGTGTGACTGATGGGATGAGAAGCTTCACCCTTCGGCAAAGCAAGCTCTGTACTTCCGAGATGTAGCTTGGCCCCTCACCGCCCAAAGCATTCAGTCCTCACAACACCCACCCCAGAACTACATGTTAGGCCCAACACCAGAAAAGTGGAAACCACCTAAATGGAAAGGGGTAAATAACTGTTGGGGTCGCTAGAGGGCGGAATATTACACACATTAAAGATGGAGGTTATTTTTTTCCCAGTCTTTCATAAATGCAGTCACATTTAACAATAAAATCAAGGAAATGAAACCCGCTCTGAGGATGCCTGGTCCCTAACACCTAATTCTAATAAAAGCCCCCCAACTCCAAGGTCCAGCAACCCCTGCCTTGGATCCTTAAGCAGGCAGGTCATCAGCGTCACACGGCTGTGTTTTCAGAGACAGTGACGGCTGGACACGGTCAGGGGGAAGGCTGAGCACTGGCGGCTGCTGAGCTCTGGCTGGGGGCCAGCTGCCAGCCACTGTGCTACAGCTCAAGGCTTTATCCTCAGTCATTCTTTACCTATAACTGTCCAGGTAATTACAAATATCCCCATTTTATAGATGAAGAAACCAAGGTTCACGGAGATTTAGTAACCTGCCTGAAGTCATTCAGTTAGTTAAAAGTAGCGCTGAGATTTGAATCCAGGGCTCTGTGATGCTTCTCCAACCATGAACTCAGAAACCTAGAAGCTATCTGTGGAAGCTCACGTGGCAGTAAAGCCCATCTAAGTTCTCAGAAATAACACAGCATTATGTAGTCATCATCACCTAACATTTGAGTAATTTTATGCCAAATGCTATGCTAAAACCCTTAGACACAGCTCTACTCTCTATCACTACTCTGTGAACTGGATACATTACCTCCATTCTACAGATGAATAAAGACTCAGACACCAAGGCCAAAGCTGTGTGCGACTTCCCACAAGTTATTCGGCAGCCATGGGTCATGCCACAGGCCCCCTGTGGTGGTGTGAGGAACTAGAGCACTGGGCTGGGAGCCAGAGAAGTTCACGTTTGGCTCCTGTTTCTGTCACCCATTCTGTGATCTTGGCCAAGTGTCTTGGTCTTTCTGAGCCTTGATGCCCCCATATATAAAAGTATCTGCTTTTTCTGTCCTCCTACAGGATTAAAAAAAAAAATCAGCCAAGATAACAAATCTCCTGAAAACTATAAAGCTTCATACACATACGGTCAATCTACTAAGAATGTACAGGGCTGGGATGCCTCATTGGCTCAGCTGGTAAAACATGTGACTCTTGATCTCAGGGTTGTGAGTTCAAGCCCCATGCTGGGTGTGGAGCCTACTAAAAAACAACAACGAAAGAGAATGCTCAGGACTGCAAGTAACAGAATACCTGATCATTGGTGGTTTCAATAAATACAGGGTTTAGTCAGAAGTCTGGAGGTCGGTTTCTGACATTAGCAGCTACTCAGGGATATCACCAAGGCTCTTTCCTAGCTTACCGTTTGCTACCCACAGCATACTGGTTTATCATTCTTGCCCCTATCCCTTCTGGTCACAGATTGGCTCTCATAACCCAGATATATCTATGTTCAAGAAGACAAGACAGAGAAAGCTGTTTCAGTCCTCTTTTATCAAGAAATCAAAAGCTTCCTCAGAAACTGCACCAACATATTCTGCTTACATCTCACTGGCCAGAAATGTTCCAACTGGTCTCTCGTAATTGGAAGGGAGGCTGCGGAAACAAGTGGTATTTTACTTCCTCAGTCCCTATAGTAGAAGCACATAAGGAAACAGAGAATTGAGAATGGATTTTTGTCAGCTCACAGTATCTCCCTCAGGACTATAAAACCAAATCTTAGTTATCTGTATCTTTAAGTATTAACCTAAGACTCTGAAACTATTAAAAATTCCTCAAAACAAATTTCAATAATGAGACAAGAATGTGTTTTGATACCCCTTTATGCTTTTACCTTGATAAACACAATACTTCCTCAGTTATCCAAATAAATGAATTAACTTACAGCAAAAAACCTTTTTTTTTAAAAGAAATCCAGAGAGAAAGAAGAGAATTGGTAAGAAAAATTGTTACAACTACTACGAGACCACACAGCGGACCACAGGGCAACCCAGGCCCTGGAGGACCAAGTAACGGAACCAGACCTAGTGTTCAAGAGGATTCAGAACCCTTTAACCCAGACAACCCTTACCATGTACGTACTGCTATTTTCCTGATCGCTCAGACATATCCCTTGAATAGAACATTGAAGTGGTGGTTATTTCTACTTGAGGTTTCAAATGAGCACTTAATAATCATCTTGGATTTTTATTCAATTATTTAAAAAAATACATATGAATTTGTCACAAAGTTTATAAAATGAGGGTAAGACACTTAAGCATGGTCTCTCTAGTGCGAAATCCAGTTTTGTTGTAACCCTTATTCAAAGTTTTTTCTGTGCTCTCCCCTTTATTGAGTCATAGGCAAATCCGTGAAGACAAATTCGTATCAGGAATTTGATTATTCAAAAGATATTTCCAAGAATGTGCCCTGGGGACAGTACATGGAATGAAAGTATTCTCTCCCCCCCCCTTTATATCCACTTTATTCATCCATTCAGCAGACATTTGCTGAGAACCTGCTCTTTCCCAGGCCCTGTGCATGCAGAAAGGAGTTAGCTTCTGCCCTCAGGGGCTCTCAGTCCAGGTGGGGGACAGACTCATACACACAGATAAAACACTCCAGACTGAAACACTGGGCACTGCTATTTATAAGGATGGCACTAACGTGCTAAAGACTTCTCAAATCTTCAAAAAAATTTATTTACCGTAAGTGAAGGGAGCAAAAGAATAGTAAATTTTTGTAACTAGTATTTTAAATGAAAAATAATGCATTTTTTAAAAAGTTTATAAAAGGGTAAAAAATGTGTTACCCTTCCATCTCAGACACCTTTCCCACAGCCCAGTTTTCTTTGCACAAGAGTGTACCTCATTAACACATTTTTAACACCATAGAGAATACAAACTTCTATACCTTGCTTTCTTTCCAGTCACAGTATTTTGGAGATTGCTCTGTCTCCTACATACGTATACCTCATTTATTTTAATGGCCACATCATCATATTCCATTGTGTGGATAGATGTACAGAAATTTAACTAGTCTTACTTTGGTGGACATGTAAATTATCACCCTATCTTTTGCTCTTAAAAAATACCGTTAATAGTACACAACATTGTATATGCCCCACCTGGTCACAGGAAGGAGTAAATGAGGTAATGCAGGCAAAGCTCTTAGACAGTGCCTGGCACACAGTAGGCATCAACTTGCTCAGTTTAACTATTAGTCTTCTTATATATATATCTCTTGTACATGTGTGGGCATTTTTTTTTTTAGCATAAATACAGATATATGGGTCTACTGGGTCAAAGGAGATGGTAATTTTACATTATTTAATGGAGGATGCCAAATTGTCTCCCAAGGAATTACACCAGCTTCATGTCTTCAATTGTAATGAACGGGGCTCATTTATTATCAAACTTCAAAAAAAAAATCTTTACCACTCTCTCGGATGTAAAATTGTATCTTCTTATTGTTTCATCTTGCCGGTCTTTAATTATGTGTAAGGTTGAGCATCTTTTCTTAGGCCAATTCATCTATTTTTTTTCCTGTGTAGCCTCTTCAGTTTTATAGTGTTTCACATGTTGCAAATTTATTTTCTAGTTTTAGACTAACATATTTTAGAAAGATTTTAGAACCAAAAGTATTTTTTAAATGACCTAAGCTTATTGGAAAACTCAGGACCACCACAGTACTTCATCCCCTGAAGCTCAAATAGTAAAAAGAGAGAAATACATCTGAATAGGCAAACAGAAAATTTAATATAGTTTAATCTCCAGGTAGCTGAGCTAGGTAAATCTGGCTCAAGGGAGAAGGCATCAGCCCCTTCACAGGGGCAGGATGTGACTTTGCCTGTCTTGCTTCCAGACTTGAGTGATCCATTTTCCTTGAAAAACTCCAATTCTTTATCAGTTTTTCCTTTATTTCGTGCTCAGCTTTAAGAAGAAACATCTCCCTAGGAGCTCAGTCCTTCACATGTTCCTTTCAGGAGGTATCCTGGGGCAACAACCTGAGATTTCCTCCCAGCTCTCAAATCCTAACAAACCTTTGTTTAACCCTCAGATGAGGAAATGCCTCAACAAACAGGCTTTTGACTACCCCCCGCCCCACACCCTGGAAAAATCAGCTGTAATCAATTAATGAGGTAGTTTTCTTTTTGCTGTCTCAGATGAACCTAGTTCGAGAGATAAGGAGGGGGAAAATGGAAAGAGTCTGAAGAATAAAGAAAAAAATGGTTTAAGAGTAAGGGAAATATTTTGACGATTAAATTTGAACATAAGTTCTATCAGATGGTGTTAAGGAATTGTCAATTTTGTTAGGTATGATAATGGCATCGTAGTTATGTAGGCAAATATTGTTTTAGAGGCACACCCTAATGTATGTATGTGTGAAATGTCACAATACCTTCAATTCTCTTTAAAGTCACTTCAAAATTTAAAATACTTCAGAAAAGATCAAGCAAATTTGACTAAAGGTTAGTGGAACTGTCAAAACTACATGTTCAGTTCACAGTTTTTTCCCCTTTCAAGTATGTTTGATATTCCCAATAATAAAAAGCACCCCCCCAACCACCAAAAGGTAAGACTTGTTGGTATACCAGAAAAGGTGATAGCATTCCAAGGTTCACTTTGCTCAAGCCTAATCTATATTTGGTGCTGCATCTCCCCAGGTTCGAGTCCCTCAAGGAGAGATTTCAAGAGAATTAAGAATACACATTCTTAAAAAAAAAAAAAAAATACACATTAAGGGCTTTTTGGCAATGTAACTCAGTAACAGAGAATTCAGAATCTAAACCCCTAGGAACCTATGAAAAGGAAAACCAGATACACAGATTTGGCAGAGGTCAGCTTCCTTCCAGTTCTGTGATATCTCCAGCAGTGAAAATGGGGATTGTGTAGGTGATTTTTACTGCATCCATAATTTTATTTAGATAATAATAATGGCACATAGGAAAATAAAGTTTAAGATCTTGAATTTTTGGACATTATATGGTGCCTTTTCCTGAGTGTTATAGAACCCTTAAGGTTAAAATGAAGGCAGAAATCTAAATGATGCCAGCATTCTCAGCCAGTGCAATTGTCACAGCAATCTATTAGCCTAGATCAATGAATTTCAAAAGGTGCTCCGGCACCTGGAAGCCATCAGTACAAAATGGCATCAGTGTTCCACTAAAAGTCAGTAGTCACAGAAATGCTACTTTTCAATGTCTCCTTTTTGTTTGGCTAACTTAAAACAAGCTGAGTCACTATTGAGTGGGAATCCTAGCTCATTAAAGGCATGGAGAAACTGTTTAATATTAAAAACAAAAAACAACCTTCCTTCCAGTGACAGATGGACGTTCCTTGATACTTTAGAAGGAATTCTGAATTATAAGGGTCTAATAAGATTGAAAACCTCTTACAGAAAATTATGCTGATTTCTTATACCAATGAAACATTCAGGATCTTATTTTAGAATAATGTGCATGCTACAAAATTTTTATTATGAAGGAAATGAAATAATTGCCTTTTATTTCACAGCAGCAGGAGGGGGAAGGCATGACATTTGACCCTAGACTGGATCATGAAGGAATCTGCTGTATAGAATGTAGACGGAGCTACACTCATTGCCAGAAGATCTGTGAGCCCCTGGGGGGCTACTACCCATGGCCTTATAATTATCAAAGTTGCCGTTCGGCCTGCAGAGTTGTCATGCCATGTAGCTGGTGGGTGGCCCGCATCTTGGGCATGGTGTGAAATCACTTCATGTACCAGGGGCTTGTATCATAAAAACTCAAGAGACAACCAGAGTATGAGGCATCCTGATGCTGAAGGGACCACAAAGTATTTCATACTCAATTTGAGCAATGTTACTCAAGATACCTTTCCCAGAAGCTCTCAATTGTTTTACAGAACTTTATCCAGAATGTGCAAATGTACTGAAAGGGTAGTTTAAAATGTCATAACAATTGTTTTATTACTTGCTATTTTTTATCTGCTTTGCTTTGCGAATAGGCCTACTTAATAAGACTAACTTCCCAAGCTACTTTGAAATAAACATGAAAAATCACTTACAACGTCAAAGATCTCAGTTGTACACTTGAGTTCTTTTTAATCAAGTCACTGAAGTAATTGTTTTTGGTTGCTATTTATACAGAATTCCTCCATTGTTCTTAACCTTTATTGTTCTTCCCAGTCTTGCAAATGTGCTCCAAAGTTCCCATATAAAAATACAAACAAAAGAGTAAAACGGGACATACAATGGAATTTACCTGAAAGCAAGCAGTATCAACTTCAAGGTGGAGCTCACAGGAAATCTGTAATTTTTAGTTTGTGCAGGCATGTGATTAACAGGGGGCTGCCCTATGTCAGGAGTCACCCCATGGAAAAGAGCATTAGGATAGAGAGGGAAGATGAAGATAAATCTGACTTGTACGGAAGGACTTTCACTAACATCCTGAAAAGCAGGTCTTCACACCCTTTTCAATCTGTTCAGTGGTCAATGGACATAAAGAAGCAGAGTGGTATCTACCCTTATAGTACAAATCAGGCTGGTGATGTACTCTCACAGTGATAGGACTGACAGTGCTGCCTGGCAGATCTGGCCAAGAGGAATGGCTTATTTATTTATAATGACAGAAAGGCTCTTAGGAACAAGGATTGTCTTTAGAAACTGAAGTATTAGATCACGTAAATGGGCAGGTATTCCGTATTTTTGACATTTTAGTTTTGAATCTCAGTTTGAGAGACAAAGAACTTTCTTAAGGAAAATAAAAGTTTTCTAAATACAATCATTTAGAGAGATGACAGAAAGGTCTTGATACCATGACTCACACCAGCGCCATACTCTAAATAAACCGTATTACTGTAGGTCTGGTTTGCCAATTTAAGTTGGTAAAATTTTAACAGTTTCTTAAACCTGGTTTATCAGATCATCATTCATATGTCTGCATTTAATGGAATATACAGTTAAGTTAGGTCTCTACATGAGATATGAAGGAAAGACACCTGCAGAATTAAAAGTCCAATGGTCATACTGTTCTCAGGTAGCAGCGACTTTTGGCATAGACAGGAATTTTACATGTTTAGTCTTCAAAAACGGTTGTTAACTCTATTAACTAAGCAAATGTGTGTCAATGGTTCTGCCTATCATCTCCACCTCACTGTCCAGCAACAGGTACTTGATTCTAGACTAAACAAAAAGGGGAAAAAAAAAAAAAATACCACAAAGACTCAGTGATCCCAGCCCACAAGAGCTCGTGGTCTCAGGAGAAACACAGATAATCAGGACTCACAGTCACAAAAAAGCCTTGGCAAGGATGGGAGCACTGGGCTTCTTGGAGGAAGAGAATGCCTTTGCTAGGTCTTCAAGAATGAGTAGGAGTTAGCTAGGTAAAGGTGACAGAGGAAGGGCATTCTAGGCAGAGGAAGGAGTTTGGTAAAGTCAGAGGTATGAAGATGTACGATATAACCAGGCAAATAAGCATTCTGGTTGAGGAAGAACATATTAAGGTGGAAATGTAGATAGAAGAAAGGTTGCTGGCACAGAGGGAGCTGATGAGGTCTCCAACCTTGGTAGCTTTCCTTGAGAACGGAGCAGGTGCTAGACTTAGTAAGGAGCAAAGCATGTCTTGCTAAGGAAGGCTGTCTCTTGGAAAGGTACTCCCTTCTTTTCAGAGTACCATAATTAAACAGAAGAAATATGGGAAGTGAATAGTCTACTTCATAATTAATAATAGAGTTATGTTGTGTTATGAAAAATCACAAAATACCCAAGAAGTCAACTTAATAGAAAAAAAATATTGATGTTTTAAGGACAGAGGGGAGATTCAAGGTTGATTAAGGGTAGAAATGACAGACTCAAATAAAATGAAAGGCCTACTTTGAAGGAGGAGAATGAAGTGTACAAAGGAAGAACATTTAGTAAAAGAAGACACACCAGAATATAAACTTTTCACAAACTGGTACTAATCCCCAGATTATCTTTAACCAGGCCAATCTAAAAGTTGCAAATGTAGCCCAGTTTGCTGTGCTGAATCTTTTTTTTTTTTTTTTAAGATTTTATTTATTTGACAGAGAGAGAGAGATCACAAGTAGGCAGAGAGGCAGGCAGAGAGAGAGGGGGAAGCAGGCTCCCTGCTGAGCAGAGCCCAACGTGGGGCTCAATCCCACCACCCTGAGATCATGACCTGAGCCACCCAGGTGCCCCTGCTGTGCTGAATCTTAACTCTGTGTGTACACTGTGTATGTATATATTATATAAATGATACGTGATATTTTATTATTTTACGGGTACTCATTTAATTTTCAGCAATGTTGTAAACCAATCCTAAGGACATCACAGGTTAATTTTCAAAGTCCTCATTTGACTCAGACTGGAAGGACTACTATAGCCTTAGATGTGATAGCTGCTGCTACATATGCACAAAGAAAATGAAGAATGGTCATGCTGGGTTCCAGTAGTTTCTTTCTATGTTACATTAACATATCTCACCAAAATATGCCAACATATGTCCACTGCAATTTTAAAAACTTGTCAAAACTTCATCCTTATGATATCAAAACCTCCTTCCACCACCACCTCAAATAAATGACAAGAGAAAAGTAAATACATTCAGAATAATCACTTAACCCACTCAACAGTTGTTTCTTACACCAGATTTTATTGCACTCTGATAAACAAGCTACATTCTTACAAAATAGAAATTCCTTGTGTGTAGGGGATAAATTTCTGTATAATTAATTTATATAACATAAGCTGTATAAGCGGAATATGCTGATGTTTTGTGAACATTTTATAGAAAGGGTCACAATATTTTTTAGAGTTAACTGCCTTACTGAGCAGGGGAAGAGGGAGCGGACAAATGTCTACATGCATAGATAGTATTGGTAGCGTACCTCAAAGAGGAAGGTGTAAATTTGAGTCAATGATGCAAATGTTAGCAAAAACATTTTACAGGCACAGTTGAATTTTAGTGTTTATAAAAGGAAGGTGAACTCTTTCTGAAGGGCTTCTGTACATATATGCATGCTCGTATCCTATATGCATATACAAATTACACTTTGAAAAAGCCCAATATAGTATTCAGAATCAAATTTACAAACAGTTTAAGTTAGTGTTGCCTGACTTTTAACAATAAAAGGAATTACTACAGATTTTATTTAAAACTGTTTACATTCAAAAGTAATCAATTTCCATATAATTTTTAGGTACTTACCCCATAGAGGTTAAGTACATCTAATATATACATTTATTGCATGGATGAGCTAAACCTAGCAAACAGCCAATTTTAGGCTTCCTGACTCTTTTCCTCATCTTAATAGTTTTTAAAGTCAAATATATACGAGTCAGTCATTATTAGGGTATATGTTATCATCAAAGTGATAAAAATCAGTAATAGGACCGGAAATAGTATATCCACTAAGCTATAATTAAGTCCTTAGATTAAAACACCAAATTATTAAAAACTATTTAAGAGGTATTCCCCACAAAGTTCCTTATATGAGCTTAGTAGTAACTTTACAGATGTTCTTGTCATAGTCCTGTTCTCTCTGTGCCTGCTCCTTTACAAAAATTCTCTTTGCATCAAATTCCTACAATTAGAACCCCAGAGAATTCAACCTCTTTTTTCTCAGATGGCTACAAAAATTTGAGTAACAATGAGATAGACTGAAATAACCTCTATCTACTTTTTTAAAACTAAGATTGTATTTGTAAATTCACTTGCAATTACTTAAAAAAACAAAACAAAACAAAAAAACTCCAAACATGATTTTGGTGGTTTCCTGTCCTTCAGACTTCCAAGGTGTGGATTATTTCATTGCAAAAAGTTCTCTTTTCAACTGTTATATTCCATTAACCTAGACTATTATCCATTTTTATATAATGAATTCACTTTATACTGACATAGCTAAAGACCTGGAATAAACTAGTCCAGCATAAACTTTCCTTTCAGAACATAATGCTTTTAAATGCCAGTTGTTTCTTTTCAATTAAAACCATATTCCTGCCTGTTAGTTACTGAGTTAGCTAAACAACTACACAGTAAGAGATCTCCACAGGATATAAGATACTCAACCTAACACACATGATACTCAACCAGCCCCATAATTGTTAATATTCACTTAGCACCTATGCATAATTAGGCAGCATCTGAGAACATTCCAGTTGCTAAAGTAGAAAGTATCTCATTATACACCAGTACTATGCCATTGCTCTCAATGAATACTGAGTTTTCTAATACTCTCTGCTCAACTTTACTAATATCTCAGCAGTGACAAGTTAGCATCTTGTCCAAATATTCTCAGTTTGTTTCACTTCAAAACAGATTTCCTTTCATCATGTGTAATACCACACAGTTACATAAATTCAGTTTATCATAATGACCCTACGGTTCTAATGACAGAGGAACAAAAATAATCATTCAGCGTCTCTCCTCTGCCTTTACATCCATGTAAGAGGGAAACAAATTCTACAAAGGAACAAACACCCAAGCAGCTGAAATTTATAGGAAATAAGGCATTAGAGAACTTTAAGTGCTAACATCACTTCTTTGGTCTCTCCTCTACCCCCCTGAAATTGGTATTTAAGGGCAGTGCCCTTCACACTTTAAAATTACCAGGTCATTAAAAACATGGATTTTTTCCCAGCCCTATTCCAACCTACAGATTCAAAATCTCAGGAGGGAACCCAAGAAAGGCTATATATTAAAAAACAAGCTTCACAGGTGAGGGTTATTCACCACTGAGAACTACTATGCTATGTATTATACAGAATATCTGACTACTGCTATAATTTTGAGTTGCCTGATAACTTGGGGCAACTGCCAGAAAGTCAGTAAATGTTAGGGGAAAAAAAATTTTAGGTGAGTTAGATTCAGATTCTATCACCAACTATGTATGTGTGCTGTGTTAATGAATTGTTATTAAAAAAACAAACAGTATTGTAAGTGCACTCTGGAAAAAAAATGCTCCTGTAAAACCAAAGGTTTGGACTAGACAGTATTTAAGATTCATTCCAGCCCTAAAATTCTGATTTCATTTTTCTTTGCTTTGTCTCCTTGTATTGACAGGGGATGAAATGCAAATACATGTTTAAGGGAGTAGTAGGTACCAAAGCTATTTCTAGTCTTGGCAAATGGGCCATAAAAACATGCCCTGCTGATCTGATTTTTACACTTCTATTAAAACATAAAACCACATACCACACTTACTCTTAAGTCCCTGTTCACAACGAGGCATTTTATTTAATTCAATTTTGACTCTGTATCTACTCTGCTATAAACTATACTTATATTCCAGACAAGAAATAGCTTTGCTAAACAAAGATTACACTGAAATGTGATATTACTGTAATTTAACATGTGAGGAGGAAAGGGCAGGTGAGTTCGGAGACTGAAGGATTCCCATATACCCATTAAGTCATATACTAAAACGGAAATTCATTCGTATCAGTACTTCCAGATATTCAGAGTAAAACTCCACAAAAATCCCTATTAGATTTATAAAGTAAATTTAACTTGACTATAACATTTGGTAAAAATAAAATTTTCAAAAAGAATGACAACGGACAATTTTGAGGACAACAGGATTTTCAGCTAGAACAAGATCTGGCTTGGCAACCATCGTCTCATCTGTACTCCCTGCAAGCCCTACCCCATCCAGACTTCCCTTCTCTCCCTTGTCCCCCCAATCAGGAATCCCAACCCTTTGTTCACTCCTCATCAGGCCTTCCCATCTGACATTCCTTCTGCAGGGAGGGCACCTTCTCAAGCATCTGCACAGCTCCTTCAAGTCTGTGTTTTAATGTCACCTGCTGAGTTCTTACTTCATCTTTTATCTCAAATTTGTTCTCTTTAAACATTTAGTTTTCTTCCTCAGCACTAACATCACTTAATATGCACGTTGATTATTTCTCTCATGAGCAAAGATCCATGAAAGGTAGGGGATTTGGGGTTCCTCACCAGTGTGTCCCTACTGCTCAGAACAGTGCCTGGCACATACCTGGCATTCAGTGAATTAATGAACAGGTATATCCTGAATTTTGTATTTTTCACTTTCCTATATTTTTCTAATACCTATATTAAAGTAAAAACCCACTTAAAAAATACATCGCTTTTGACAGAAAGACCTCAAGGGTGTTCACACTGTTAAAAAATAAAGTACACAACCCCCACCAGAGAGGGTCATATGATATTCAATATCTTAAAACTTCTTTGGAGGTTTTGAGGAAAAAAAATGTGCAAGTAGTTCAAATGTTTGTATCCAGAAAACCGGTATGTTTATAAGTGAAATTGCTTGACTCGCTCTTGGTTTCCAGACCTTTCCATATGCCCAAACCAATTCCATAATCTCTGGCCTCTCTGCCTCTTTAACTCTACCCAAGTTCGTTGAAGATTCTTCTGGAAGAATGACTAACCCAGTTAGAAAGCAAACTTCAGTCCCATCTTTAAGAAAACATATATATTTTGGTTTTCAAACAATCAAGACAAAAGAAAAATCTGAAAAATCAGTAAGAAAATAAAAAACACATGGATATCACCTTGGTTTTGATTACTTACATAATAACTGCTATTCCCTCTAGTAATGTAAGTTAAAAACAAATTAGATTTAGCTCTCATGGCCATGAGTTAAAAACCTACTGAAAAATTACTATTTTATCTATATTGATGAATAAGTGAAGTGATCAATTTTAAGGGAAGGATATAAAAATCAAGGTAAATTTTTAAAACTAATTAGTTTGGAGAAAATAGTTCCAATATTTGATTATCTACTATGTGAAAGGCACGGAGCTCTGCATCAATGATCCAAAGCTAAGGAAACACCACTCTGAGATCGACACACAAGGTGAAAAAGGTAACTGCAACGGATCCGAAAACCAGGGACCATGAGAGGTGCCGTAAAAGGCATCAAGGCACTTCCACATCACGGCTTGAGTGGCAAAGAATTCCTGTAGAGGACACGGAATGGGGCACTTCATAAGAGTACTGACATTCTCACTGGGGACACTTAAAGAATAAATGGGAAAAAATAGGGGCATTCTATGCAGCGTTAAGACCATAAGCAAATGCATCCATCATTCAATAGGTTAACAACATTCCACAAATTCTGAGGGCCTACTTCCTATGTACCAGGTACAGCAGATACAAAGTTGGAAGCCACCACCACCAACCTCCCCCAAGCAGCTGTCACAGGTCATGTATAGTGACTTAATAATAAAGAATAGATCTGACTCAAACATATTTGTAAGACAGATAGAGTAAGACTCAGGCCTATACACAGAAGCCCAATAAACCCATGCATGATTATGACAGCCAGCTCCACACCATTTATGGAGAGAATTCCAGTCTTCCTTTAAGTCACTGAATCCACCTGGGTTGCTTTTAAGTCATTAATGGGCTGAACTAGGATCATCTTCTTCTAGTTAAAAGGAGCAGGATGGAATAGGAAACTATGCCCACTCCAGATTTAGTTAATTTAGCAAGCCAGCTCACTTGCACCTAGATGATTTAACTAAAAGTAAGACCACTAAAATCTTTAACTTTCATCTCCAACAAATGGAAGCCCCTTAAAAAAAAAAGAAAAAGAAAAAAACAACCTTCCTGGTCTCTGCCATTACTGTAAAAGGCAAGCAACTGGAGACGGTTGCAAGCTTAAGTGCTCCAGGCACCTGCAGCACTCTAACCAGCCTTGTCGGTGCCCGGCCAATCCCCAGTGTTAGAACTCCAAGCAGCTACAGGGGCTTTTCCCAATCCTTCCCCTTCGTCAGCTCAAAGAAACCACTCTCTAGTTAAGACTGAGTATCTCTATCCTTACTGACACTGAAGCTACACTTGGTGCTTAGCTCCAATGTTATTAAATAGCTCCTGCCCTGAAATATTAAAGTAGTTCAAATAGTATGGGTTTCCAATAAAACTCAACAAGTTCCTACCTCTAAACCTATTCCCTTTTGTTTAGGCCAAGAGATATCCACCCTTTACTCCTTAGCTCTTCTGCCCCCGCCTTGACTGGGGGGATATTTCTTTGAAAATATGCTGGAATTTCTCCTGAAAGGGGGAAATAATTCTAGAATTTGAAAGCAGCAATCAAAAGAGCCAAATGGGTTAACAAAATGATCCTTGCAACATGTTTTATTTATTCTGTCTCTGATGGCACTAGAACTAATTATAAGGACACTGATCATTTGTCCCTATTGAACCAGCAACCACTCTCCTTATGGGCAAAACCCTCAACTGTTATTGTCAGAGTGTCACAGTGCACCTCCTATTAAGATACAAATAGATCTCTCAAAGCCTCTCCCTAGAATTAATCAATACCCTATAAATAAGGAGGTTCTCCAGGGTATTGAGCTCACAATGGAGGACTATAAGGCCTGGGGCCTCATTATCCCCTGTACTAGTCCCTCTCTATTTTACCTGTTTAAAAAAAAAAAAAATGGTTGCAGAATGGAGCTTTGTACAGGACCTCCAAGCCATAAATAGTACGGTGGTCATCCTTCACCACCCAGTTGTTCCCAATCTCCATACTCTCCTTTATTGGCCTCTATCCCTGATGAAAGCGAGTATTTCACCATGGTTGTCTTCTTTAGCAACTCAATAAATAACGCCAGACACCATCTCTTAGCTTTTACTTGGGAAGGACATTACACCTAGATAGTACTCCCCCAAAGTTCTCCTGAAAGTCCTTTGTACTTCTCACAAACCTTAAAAACTGATCTAGAGGGGTGCCTGGGTGGCTCAGTGGGTTAAACCTCTGCCTTCAGCTCAGGTCACGATCCCGGGGTCCCAGGGTCCCGGGGTCAAGCCCCGCATCGGGCTCTCTGCTCAGCAGGGAGCCTGCTTCCCCGCCCCCCTGCCTGCCTCTCTGCCTACTTGTGATCTCTGCCTGTCAAATAAGTAAAATCTTTAAAAAAAAAAAAAAAACACAAAAACCAAAACAAAACAAAAAACTGATCTCGATCATATAAAATTTCCTGAAAGCTCTACCCTATTGCAATACGTAGATTACTTGCTTCTCTGCTTTTCCATCTGTTAAAACTTTTAGCCTTATAGGGACAAGGAGACAAGAAAAACCTGCAATTCGTTCAAACTCTGGTTTGGTATTTAGAGCACCTAATTTTGGAACAGGGGCTATGATTACATCCAAACAGGTGTCACAGCATCCTACACTTCTCAAAAACCAAAACTAAGCACCACTTACAAGGTTCTCTCTTGGCCACTCTCAAAATTCAATTCCAAACTTCTTTCTTATGGACCAACTCCTGTATGTTTACTAAAAAACAACAAACCTGACCCTATTATTTGGTTAAGACCAAGATAATTGAGTCTTTAAAGTCTTAAACGAAAGACTAACAAATCCCCCTGTCCTTAGAAATCTTAATAATCAATTTCCCATTTTCTTTTTTACATAATGAAATGGAGAGAAATGTCCTTGGGGTACTTGCCCCAAAACATGGGAAACACCATTGGCACATAGGTTATTACAGCCAACATCTAGACCCTGTGACTTAAAAGCACACTCCACTCTCTGCCTCAGAGCCATTCCTGCCACTGTTCTTTTAATCAAGGTCCCTGAAGAAATAATCATGGGATCCTTTCTTACTAGTCGTGTTCCCTGTTCAGTAGAAGCCCTTCTAAATTCTCATTATATTCAATTCCTCTGTTAGTTGCCTCACCTCCCATAAAATCCACTTGCTAAGTACTCCTCACACAGCAGTACCCTTTACCTGTGGTTTCATGTCCTAGCAGAGTTGGAGAAGTTGTTTTTTTTTTTTTTTAAAGATTTTATTTATTTATTTGACAGACAGAGATCACAAGCAGGCAGAGAGGCAGGCAGAGAGAGAGAGAGAGAGGAGGAAGCAGGCTCCCTGCTGAGCAGAGAGCCCGAGACGCGGGGCTCGATCCCAGGACCCTGAGATCATGACCTGAGCCGAAGGCAGCGGCTTAACCCACTGAGCCACCCAGGCGCCCCGAGAAGTTGTTTAAGGAGACAAGACAGTATCCAAATCAAGTCTGCAAATGCAATGAAACTGGGCTCTTCTAAAAGAAGACGGCCAACAGAACCTACATTAATAAAAGAGCGAAAGAGGCAGTACAGCATAAAACAGGGAAGGACAGATTAACTCTGATACCATGTGACACTGCTGCAGGGTATATGATACAGCCAGGTATAGCATACAGAGGAAAGAACCCATGTGCTTGCAAAAACAAAAACAAATTATCTGCTTGCCTTCTGGTAACATAATCACAAAGCATGGGTGACAGCGATTTTATTTATGGGATGGTTCCACAAATGCTTCATCTCAGAAGTGAAAAAATACTAAGAGGAAGAGTTAGAATTTAAAGTCCTATTTATAATAGACAATGCACTTGGCTATCCTGAGTCTGTTTGCTATTTAAATGAAAATGCTGAGGCTGTAACTCTGACCTCCAAATATAACCTCACTGATTAAGCCCCCTGACCAAGACATCACTAGGTTTGTCAAGGCCACATACACCTGCCTTGAATTTGATCACATTCCACTGACTAATCTGGACATAATGCAATTCTGGAAGTCATTCACTATTGCTGATATAGTAACACTCATGAAAGCTGCAATGAATGAATTAAAACCAGAAACTATAGATGACTGCTGGAAGAGCTTATGGAATCAAGTCATGAGTGACTTTAAAGGCTTGCCCGGGACTGATGGAGAAGTTAAAAAAATCCTTCACATAGCAAGATAAATTAGTGGATTTGAACTAGCCAACCTATTTGATGAGTAAGTTGAAGCACATACTGAGGAACACCTAGAAGTATTAGCAAGTGAGGAAGTGAAAGAACTTGCTGAGTCATTTACAAAGGAAGACGACGAAGAAACGGAAGCAGAAAATAAACCAGAACCAGCAATGTGGACATTAGCAAAATTTGCTGAAGTGTTTTGAATTTTTTGTCGCTTAATAGCGACAAAATCACGGAATATGATCCTCAAATGGAACAAAGGACTAAATTCACCTGTATGATCCCTGAAGGATTACAATCTCTGCAGCAACACTCTGATAGTTAAAAATAAAGAGACAAATTCCAATTACAACTTTCTTCTAAAAGTTTTAGGCAAAAAATGACTGCTTATTATGAACGGACTCCCTCCATGAAGACTTCCAGGAAACTTCCTTTGGATAGCACTGATTCCATGCTTTACTGATGGTACTTATTTAAAAGGTGAAAATGGTAAATACTGTGCTGGTTATGCATTTCCAACTCACTCTGAAGTTACTGACTTGGCACTTTGCCTTTGGCCACCTTAGCCCAACAGGCTGAACTGTATGGTCTCTCCAAGCCTGCATTTTACCTGAGGGCAACACTGTAAATATGGGCATACCTTGTTTTACTGGACTTCACAGACACTGTGTTTTTAAAAATTGAAGGTCTGTGGCAATCCCACCTCCAAGCAAGCCTACTAGTTCCATTTTTTCCAACAACATTTACTCATTTTGTGTCTCTAGGTCATATTTTGGGTTTTCACAGTATTTCAGAGTGTTGCATTACTGTTGTATTTGTTACGATAATCTGTAACCAGTTATCTTTCTCATTTTTTTTTTTTTTAAAGAGAGGTCGCATGTGGGTTAGCATGAACAGGGGGATGGGGAGTAGGTGAAAAGGGAAGGGAGAGAATCTTGAGCAGGGTCCATACCCAGCAAAGACCCCCAACGCAGGGCTTCATCTCACAACCGAGATCATGACCTGAGCCGAAATCAAGAATTGGATGCTTAACCAACTGGGCCATCTAGGTGCCCATGACCAGTTATTTTGATATTACTATTACAGTTTGGGGGTAGCATAAACCACACCCATATAACACACTGAACTTAACTGGTTACTGTGTGTTCTGACTGCTCCACCAACCAACCATTCACCCACATCTTTTTCTTTAGTCCTGCCTGTTCTGTGAGACACAACAACATTGAAATTAGACAAATAACCCTACAATGGCCGCTAAGTGTTCAAGTAAAGAAAGAGTCACATGCCTTAATTTAAATGGAAAGCCAGAAATGATTAAACTTAGTGAGGAAGGCATGTTGAAAGCTGAGACAGGTTGAAAGTTAGGACTCCTGTGCCAGCCAGCCAAGCTGTGTGAATGCAATGGAAAAGTTATTGAAGGAAATTAGAAGTGCTATTCCAAAGAACACATGAGTGATGAGAAAGCACAAAAGCTTTACTGATGATGTGAAGAAAGTTTAGTGGCCTGGATAGAAGATCAAACCAGCCACACAATCCCTTCAGACAAAACCTAATCCAGAGAAAGGCCCCGACTCTCTTTAATTCTATGAATGCTGAGGGTGAGGAAGCTGCAGAAAAGTTTAAAGTTAACAGGTTGATTCAGGAGATTTAAAGAAATGCGTTATCCCCGTAACATGCAAGTGCAAGCTGAAGCACCAAGTGCTGATACAGAAGCTGGATCAAGTTACGGAAGATCTAGCTAAGATAATTAATGAAGGTGGCTACACTAAGCAAAACATTTTCAATGTAAGGTTGGCCCTTGATCAACATAGGCTTGAACTGTGTGGGCCCACTCACACACACATTTTTTTTTAGTACATATACTGGAAAATGTTGGGGGGATTTGCAATAATTTTTTTAAAAGATTTTATTTATTTATTTGACAGGCAGAGATCACAAGTAGACAGAGAGGCAGGCGGATAGAGAGAGAGGTGGAAGCAGGCTCCCTGCTGAGCAGAGAGCCCATGCGGGGCTCGATCCCAGGACACTGGGATCATGACCTGAGCAGAAAGCAGAGGCTTTAACCCACTGAGCCACCCAGGCGCCCCAGATTTGCAGTTATTTGAAAAAATGAACAAACTGCATAGCCTAGAGATACTGAAAAAAATTAAGAACAAGGTATATCTCAAGAATGCATAAAATACATACGATTACTAGCCTATTTTATCATTTACTATTTATAAAATATACACATATCTATTATAAAAAGTTGAAACTTATCAAAATGTACACAATACACACTAAACAGCATGCTACTAAACAACGAAGAGGTCAACCAAGAAATCACAGACAAAATTAAAAAAAAAATGAAGATAAATAAAAATAGGGGTACCTGGGTGGCGCAGTTGGTTGAGCATCCAATTCTTGGTCTTGGTCGACCTTGGCTCAGGTCGACCTCAGGGTCAAAAGATCTAGCCCCATGTTGGCTCTGCACTTAGTGCAGTCTGCCTGGGTTTCTCTCTCCCTCTCCCTCTGCCCTCCCCACCTCCTCCTCTCTCTCTAAAGTAAGTAAATCTTAAAAAAAAAATAAAAAAGAAGAAAGAAAGAAAAAATAAATGAAAATAAAAACACAAGTCCAAAATATCTAGGACACAGGGAAAGCAGTTCTAAAGGAAAAGTTAAGGCAATGCAAGCCTCCCTCAAGAAACAAGAAAAATCTTGAACAATCTAACCTTACCCCTGAAGAACTAGAAAAAGAATAAACAAAGCTCAAAGTTAGTAGAAGGAGATAAATAATAAAGATTAGAACAGAAACAAATGAAAAAGAGATTAAAAAAAAATAGAAAAGATCCATAAAACCAAGAACTGGTTCTTTGGAAGATAAACAAAATTGACAAGCTTTTAGCTAGACTCTCAAAAAAGAGGACCCAAATAAACAGAATAAAAAATGAAACAGGAAAGGTTAACACCACCACAGGAATACAAAGAACTATAAAATACCATGAAAAATTATACGCCAAAAAAACTAGACAACCTAGAAGAAATGGATAAATTCCTAGAAACATAAAATCTCCCAAAACTCAATCAAGAAACAGAGAAAATGAACAGACTAATTATTAGTAACAAAACCAAACTGATAACCAAAACTCCCTACAAATAAAGTCCAGGATTAGACAGATTCACAGGCGAATTCTATCAATATTTAACGAAAAGTTAATACCTACTCAAGCTCTTCCAAAAAACAGAAAAGGAAAACTTCCAAATTCATCCTATGAGGCTAACATTACCCCAATACCACAATGAAAGACACAAAAAAGAAATTATAGACCATTAACTATGTTGGACACAGATGCAAAATCCTCAACCGTTATTAGCAAACTGAATTCAATACACTAAAAGGATCACAAACCATGATCAAGAAGATTTATTCTAGGGATGCAAGGATGATTCAATATTCACCCATCAATGGGATACACTACATTAACAAAATGAAAAATTAAAATCACGTGGTCATTTCAACAGATGCAGAAAAAACATCTGTCAAGACTCAGTATCTGTTCATGATAAAAAAATTCTCAACAAAATGGGTTTAAAGAGAACATACCTCAACATAATAAAGGCCATATGTGGAAAACCCACAGGTAATATCGTATTCAATGGTGAAAAACTGAGAGCTTTTCCTCCAAGATCAGGAACAAGACAGTGATGCCTACTCTGACACTTTTACTCAACATAGTACTAGAAGTCCCAGTCACACCAATCAGACAAGAAAATGAAATAAAAGGCATCCCAATTGGTAATAAGTTAAACTGACACTATATGTAGATGACATACATAGAAAACTCTTAAGACTCCACCAAGAAACTATTAAAATAATGAATTTGGTAAGGTTGCAGAATACAAAATCAATACCCAGAAATTGACTGCATTTCTGTAAAAATCAAGTAGCAGAAAGAGAAATTAAGGAAGCAAAGTACATTTGCAATTTTACCAAGTAAAAATCCTAGGAATAAATCCTAGGAATAAACTTAACCAAGGAGATGACCAACCTGTACACTGAACCATGAAACACTGATGAAAAAACTGAAGACAGGGGTGCCTAGGTGGCTCAGTCGTTAGGCATCTGCCTTGCACTTGAGTCATGATCCCAGGGTTCTGCAATCAAGCCCTGCATCAGGCTCCCTCCTCGTCCGGAAGACTGCTTCTCCCTTCCCCACTCCCCCTGTTTGTGTTCCCTCTCTCGCTTTATCTCTCTGTAAAATAAATACATAAAATCATAAAAACAAACAAACAAAAACCTGAAGACAACACAAATGAAAAGACATACCATGCTCATGGATTGGAAGACTACTGCTAAATGTCCATACTACTCACAGCAATCTAGAGATTTAACGTGATCCCGTCAAAATACCAACAGCATTTTCCATAGAACTACAACAAACAATACTATAATTTGTATGGACCCACAAAAGACCCTGAGTAGCCAAAGCAATGAAAAAGAAGAACAAAGCTGAAGATACCACAATCTCAGATTTCAAGATATACCACAAAACTTCAGTAGTAAAAACAGTATGGCACTGGCACAAAAACAAACACACAGATCAATGGAACAGAATAGAGAGAGAAATTAACCGATGTTTCTATGCTCAATTAATCTATGAAAAAAGAGGCAAGAATAAACAACAGGGAAAAGACAGTCTCTTCAATAAATGGTACTAGGAAAACCGAAAAGCTAAATGCAAAAGAATATAACTGGACCACTACTTTCTCATAGCATACACAAAAATAAACCCGAAGTGGATTAAAAACCTAAATGTGATTACCTGAAACCATAAAACTAGAAGAAACAGAGGCAGTGCTTTCTTTGATGTCAGCCTTAGCAACGTTTTTCTAGATGTCTCCTCAGGCAAGGGAAACAAAAGCAAAAATAAGCTACTGGGAATATATCAAAATAAAAAGCTTTTGCACAGTGAAGGAAACCATCAAGAAAACGAAAAAGTAACCTACTGAATGGGAGAAGATATCTGCAAATGGTGTATCTGATAAGGGATTAATATCCAAATATATAAAGAACTTATCCAATACAATATGCATTCTGCATCTTACAGATCAAGGCAAAATTTTAATTTTAAGGCTACAATTGCCATAGATAGTGGTTCCTTTGATGGATCTGGGTAAAGGAAGCTGAAACCTTCTGTGATTTTAGATGCCATTAAGAACACTTGTGATTCATGGGGAGAAGTCAAAACACCACCATTAATAGGAATTTGGGAGAAGTTGATTCCAATTCTCATTGATGACTCTGAGTGGTTCAAAACCTCAGTGTAGAAAAATAACTGCAGACTTGGTGGGAATAACAAGATAGCTAGAACTAGAAGTGGAGCCAGAAAATGTGACAACTACGGCAATCTCATGATGAAAGTTTAACAGATGAAGAGATACGTCTTACGAATGAGCAAGAAAAGTGGCTTCTTCAGATGAAATCTATTCCTGGAAAAGAGGCTGGGTAGACTGTTGGAACAACAACAAAGGACTCACAATATTACATAAATTTAGTTGATAAAGCAGCACCAGTATTCGAAAGGACGGACTCCAATTCTGAAAGAAGTTCTGTAATATGCTACCTAGCAGCATCACGTTACAGAGAAATCATGTATGAAAGAATGAGTCAATTTACAGGCAAACTTCACTGTTGTCTCAAGAAACTGCCATAATCACAATTTTCAGCAATAACCACCCCAGTCAGTCAGCAGCCGTCAACATCAAGGCAAAACCCTTCTCCCACAAAAGGACTTGTTGAAAGCTCAGAAGGTGGTTTAGCATTTTCAGCAATACAGCACTTTTTTTTTTTTTTTTTTTGAAGAGAGAGCACAAGCAGGGGGAGCAGCAGCAGGAGAGGGAGAAGCAAGCAAGCTCCTCATAAAGCAGGGAGTCTAATGTGGGGCTCGATCCCAGGACCCTGGGGTTATGACCCAAGCCAAAGGCAGACACCTAATCAACTGAGCCAACCAGGAGCCCTAACAATAAGTTACTTTTTAATTAAGATATATGTTGTTTCAGACATACTGAATTACACACTTAGCCTACAGTATAGCATAAACAAATTTTACATGCACTAGGAATCCTCTGTAATGTCTCTCCCAAGTGATAATGTAGAAAACTTGACTAGCAATGCTCAACAACTGGCCTCAGAAAAGGAAAAATAAAATTAGAAATCTATTAACTGTTGTTTCAGTGAGACAACTCTGGTTTGGCCAAACAGTAGAAACCTAGTCATACCAAAGGTCTTAAAATGCTCATACCGGGGGCACGTGAATGGCTCAGCTTAGCTGGTGCTTAGCTCAGCTTAGCACCAGACTCATGATTTTGGCTTAAATCATCATCTCAATGTTGTTAAATAAAATTTAAAAAATTTTCATAATATATATGCTTTGAATAATTGGTCTTCTGATGAAATGATAACTTTTACGAACCAATACTGGTGGGGAATTAGCAATAAAAACACAAAAAGTTCCTACTTTGCTTGCCACACCTACTCCAAATACAACCCAAGGAATATTATCAGTACTGCTCCTGGACACTTTATTTATTTAGCTATCATGCAAGTGGGGGGAAGGGAGGAACAGAGAGGGAGAATTTTTTTTTTTAAGATTTTATTTATTTGACAGAGATCACAAGTAGGCAGAGAGGCAGGCAGAGAGAGAGGAGGAAGCAGGTTCCCCACTGAGCAGAGAGCCCGATGCTGGGCTGATCCCAGGACCCTGGGATCATGACTTGAGCAAAGGCAGAGGCTTTAACCCACTGAGCCACCCAGGTGCCCCGGGGGAGAGAATCTTAAGCAAGCTCCACACCCAGTGCACAGTGTGATGCAGGGCTCAATCTCAGGACCCCGAAATCAGGACGTGAGCCAAAATCAAGAGGCAGATGCTTAGCCAACTGAGCCACCCAGGTGCCCCCGTCCTGGACACTTTAAATTGCCCACTGGACAAAGTTTGGCAAATGAGTTTCAGTCAACCTCTCCCCTGCTCCAGTTTCATAAATGTGTTTCAGTCATAGCACGTATGTTTTTCTCGCTGTACTGAAGCTTTTCGTTGTTAGGCTACTGCCTTTTCCATGGCTAAAACACTATTAGAAAAGATCTGCCTTGGGGGTGCCTCTCCCTCTCTTTCATGGAAGGGTAATGCCTTTGTCAGCATCTCCCAATGCCTTGAAGAAGGGGTAAGCTGCTCCAACTACTGGATTCGTCACCAGAAACCACTATCTGTCCATGATAGCAGTGACTCCTTAGTTTACCCTATAAGTTAGTCATTGGATTCCCAGATGCTACCATAAGCTTGATTTGTCCCACAGGACCCTTTAATATAAAGGTGGAATACTAAATCCACATTCCACCATTCCTTGCCGCAAATTTAACCCAACCCGGGGAAAGAAGAATGTGATCCATCAAATATACGTATGTACAATGCTGAAGAGCAGTCAGCATGAATCAGACCATTTGCAGGTTTGCTATCAAACCCATGTATCTTGGTGGTCTTTCAATATGTAATATAGCATTTGTGTCTTGGCTGAATGATGCAAAGACCTCCATATTGACCAATGGGTCCATAAATGCTATATTTATGAAGTTATATGTACACACCCCAGCTACTCCTTGACATGTGGAGGTTCTAGCAAATTTCCCCTATGCTTAGACAACTTATTATCTTGACAGCTGGACAATGAAAGGCTAATGTGCTCTTACTGTACTTAACGGTTCTGTTTTCTCTTCGTAATAAATGAGAAGCCTACTACTAGTCCACCCCATTAAGCCTCCATGGTCCCCTTAAATGGGGACCTCCAGGAAGCAAACAGGACTCCCGGTTTGCCCACAGAGTGAGCGCCTCCCTTAGGTCAGAGTAAGTGCCGATGACTGCATTATCAGAAATCTCTCAGACACGAGAGCTACACGACCATGCTGCCAGGGCAACAGTGCCCACGTGCAATCACTTGATTCTTTGGCTAGAGTAGTTTTGGCTAATCGTATAGCCCTTGATTGTATACTTGCTGAATGAGGAGGTGTTTATGGGACTGCCAATACCACATGTTGCACATGGATAAATTCCTCTGGGGAAGTAGAAATCCAACTGCCTAAAATGAGGGAATAAGCACATTGGCTACAGTAAATTTCACTTAACAATTCTTTGAGCTCTTCTGCTGGTTTGGTTACCTTCATGTTTGGGCTTCTGGTTTACAAGCACTGAACAAACTGGACTTATCATTATTATTTTCAGTTCTGCTTTGTTAATTCTTATTAAGCTTTATACCCATTGCTACCAACCCTTTGTAAAAATGACATGTCCAATAGGGTAATTCTAGCTCAATGTTTTTAGTGTGGTCTCCCATGCTTACCAAACTTCCAAGATAAAGACTTTAGATTTGAAATGCCTGAGATCTCCCTCCTACCTTTCCTTTTTACTTAAATGTGGCCTAAATGGTTTCCCACCTGTGCATTTTCTCTCCACTGTGGGACAGGGCAATCAAAAAAGGTCCTTTCTGGCACAGAGGGACAAAAATCACTAAATGCAGAAAACCTGATTCCTGGTTAGCCAATGAGGAACTGCCACATCTCAGCCAATGAGAAATTACCACAAATCGGAATTCTTCTCCTCCAACAAACTTTTCAAAAACTCCCCCTCCAACTTCCTCCTTTCCTGTATTAAAACTCCGTCTTCTTCTATTCCTGAACTTGCCTATGGCTTACCATAGCTGGAATGTTCTAAACTGCATTTCTTTTGCTATTCCTGAATAAATTCATTTTGCTGGCAAAATAACTGGCTATTTTAAGGTTGACATTCCCCATTCTTTGGTATGAAAACAGGACTGATGATTTAACGCTTATAAAAACATCACATTCTTGTTTATAGCAGCCATGTCCACAAGAGCCAAACTATGGAAAGAACCTAGATGTCCTTCAACAGATGAATGGATAAAGATGATGTTGTATATATATACAATGGAATACTATGCAGCCATCAGAAAAAACTCAAAATCTCGCCATTTGCAATGCCATGGATGTAACTAGAAGGTATTATGCTAAGTGAAATAAGTCAATCAGAGAAAGACAATTATCTTACGATCTCTCTGATATGGGGATTGGAGAGGCATGGTGGGGGATTGTGGGGGGTAAGGAGGGAAACAAAATGGGACCAGGGAGGGAGACAACCATAAGGACTATTAATCTCAGGAAACAAACTGAGGATTGCTGGGGGTGGGGGGGTACGTGGCGGGGGGAGGGATAGGGTGGATGGGTTATGGACACTGGGGAGGGTGTGCTATGGTGAGTGCTGTGAAATGTGTTAAAACTGACAATTCACAGGGGCACCTGGGTGGCTCAGTGGGTTAAGCCTCTGCCTTTGGCTCAGGTTATGATCTCAGGGTCCTGGGATCGAGCCCCACATCGGGCTCTCTGCTCAGCGGGGAGCCTGCTTCTCCCTCTGTCTCTGCCTGCCTCTCTGCCTACTTGTGATCTCTCTGTCAAATAAATAAATAAAATCTTTTTTTAAAAAAAAGACTGATGATTCACAGACATGTACTCCTGAAGCAAATAATACATTATATGTTAATTCAAAAAATACACAAAAACAAAAAAAAATCACGTTCTCTACACTGATGGAACAGGACAGAATTCATGGTTTACAAGTGGTGTGATTATGTATCTTGTTTTTATAAATCCTAACAGCTCTACTGTTTTGACACTTAAATTAAAATGGAATTAAAACCGAAGAATTTGTGAAAAGAAATCCCTTAATATTCTACATAGTTTATATCTTCCACCACCAGTACACTTCATGATTCTTTTTAAAATACTAATACTTACATATTTAAGCTCTGCTTAATTAAAATACTCATTCAAATTAAAGACTTTTTCTATATGCTTTCAATCATTTAAAAATGATACTAACAATTTTTAACCAGCTGATATTTTCCTCAAACAGAATCTTGAATCTTATAGGATTGAACTTATAACAAAAAGGCTTTCTACATGATTTAAGCCTCTCAGCCTAAATGCATATATAATAATCTGATGGGTACACCTGGGTGGCTTAGTCCATTAAGGGTCCAACTCTTGATTTTGGCTCAGGTTATGATCTCAGGGTTGTGAGATCAAGCCCTACTACCATCAGGTTCCATGCTGAGCACAGAGTCTGCTTTAGATTCTCTCTAAATAAACAGAATCTTAAAAAAAAAAAAAAACACCTGACATTATCTGTAACATTAAGCACTGCTCTTTGCACTTTAAATATACAGGTACATAATTCTTTCAAATCCCTTGGGAGTCAGATGTGTTTCTACAATTCCAAATTTTGGATTTTAGAATACAGATATATCATTTATTTTTTTAACATCAGCAGGGTCTGTGTTAGCATTCTCTAATTAAACATACTAATATTTGTGTAGCAAAATATGACTTCATACTGTAAGCTCACACATAAATTTAGTTTTGAGAGCCTTCTGGATTAAAATAAACAACTCACTTAATTCCTAACAGCTCATAAAGTGGAGATTATTATCCTAAGAATTTGATCAGTATGATGTGTCAGTCTTCCTATACCTGTAACAGTTGTTAAGGGTATCTTGTTTCTCTGTGATTACCCAGATTTAAAAAAAAAAACAAACAACAACCCAGCACCTTCAACACAAATCAAGGTAACTTGCTTATATTACCTTCCATAAGCAAGAGGTTTGGATTCCTAGTAAGTTTTCCCACTTAAAAACTGGTAATATTCTGACATTTACAAATATACCTTTCTAGGGGTAGCAGGGTGGCTCAGCCAGCTTAGTGTCCAACACTTGATTATGGCTCAGGTCATGATCTTGGGGTCATGGAAATGAGCCTTGCTTGGGCTTTGTGCTGGGCATGGAGCTGACTTGGGATTCTCTCCCTCTGCCACTCCCCTTCCACACTTGCTCTCTCAGAAAGAAAGCAAAGAAAGAAAAGACAGAAAGACAAAGAAAGAAAATACATTCCCAACCCACAAACAAGCAGAATTAAATAATTCAACTTACACATTTTTGGCTTCATTCTCAGGTAGATAATAACAATCACTCATTGTACACTCAACTCATAAACCTCAAGAGGAAGTTAAAGCATGGCACTGGAGTCTGACAGGCCTGCGTTCAAATCCCTGCTGCATTATTTATCAGTGGAGTAAATTTGGGCAAAGAACTTAACTTTGGCCTCATTTTTCTAATCTGTAATAAGATGCTATCACTACTTGACAAGGCTGTTACATATGAGGTAGTGTACACATGGCACTTAGTGACACCTGGCCCATAAAATGTACTAGTACAGAATAGCTACCACTGTTACTGCCCTAATGGGTAAGCAATGGTACAGGATTTTAGCTTGATTTGGGGGGCACATTCACTGAGGTAGGAAGAAAGGCTAAGAGTTAATTTCAGAAGCAGATCACAAGGATGGTCCCAAACAGTAACATCTGTGGGTAAATCAGTATTTCTAATTTACCCACAAGTTCCCAGACATTTCCAAAATTAAATCTCTTGGTTTAAAATGAACCTACAATAGAGTATGCATAGTTGGAGACAAAGGAAACCAGATCAATGCTGATGATCTCTCATTCAGAACTACTTCACTCTTTCCGACACAGACACCACTATTTTGTCCTTTTAAGCTTTTATTATTTCCTCTCCTTGGCTCCTCCGAGCCACAGATAACCAAAATCCATTCTTATGAGACCACATAGTAACAGGTGTGAATGTCTAAAGGTAAACCTCTTTAGAGATGGTTAAAAAAAAAAGTAGCTCTCTTAACCAACCATTCACCCAGATATTTTCTGAGTATTCTTGGAAATGTCAATAATAGCTACAAGTCAGAGACATGCACACTAATTTGGACAAGGAAGATCCCAGTACAGCTAAAGGGCATTAGGCAGATCGGATGGTAAACTGATAGGCAATACTGCTTTGAATCAGTGAGATCTCAGAAATCAATGATCTATTCTGATTATGTAGATAATGGGGGAAGGAGAAAAGGAAAGTAAAATGGGTAAGAATAGCTAAATAATATATAAGTATTGAACTAAATTAACATATCTACTTATTTGTAGTAATATATTGACATACCCCACTTTAAATATTTGAAATTTATAAAATTTATAAATTTATAAATTTATTTATAAGACAATCCAATTTTCTCCCTTGCTCTGTTATAGTTAGCCTCGGGGAGACAATAATCATTCAATGTTCTGAAGTTAGCGAATATCACAAATCTAAGAGATGAAATATTTTTTTTTAAATGTAGTTATCAATGCAAACCATCCTTTCTCACCATTCCATTAAAGATAGAGAAAACCAATTATTTTTTAAAGTGGCCTGTAACTGCCAATGCTGACTCTCTTACAGCTGGCAATCAACTCTGAATGGGTTAGGACAGACAGAAAATTATCAAAATTGACCCTATATAGCCATCTCAAGAGATTACTTGATAGAAGAGTTCAAAGAAGTAGATTACCCTGTTCAAAATTCTTTGAAGGTAAGTGTGAGAATTCTGGGAAGTCATCAAGGTGCAGATGATTACAAAAATCAGAAGAGATGACAAAGCTAAGATTAAGAAAAAAAAATATTCCAGTACTAAAACTTAAAAAAACAAGAAATACTAAAAGGAAAAAAAAATCTATCTTCTTAAGAAATAAAAGGTTAGGGGCACCTGGGTGGCTCAGTGGGTTAAAGCCTCTGCCTTCGGTTAAGGTCATGATCTCAGGGTCCTGGGATCAAGCCCCGCATCGGGCTCTCTGCTTAGCAGAGAGCCTTCTTCCCTTCCTCTCTCTCTGCCTGCCTCTCTGCTTACTTGTGACCTCTGTCAAATAAACAAATAAAATCTTAAAAAAAAAAAAAAAGAAGAAGAAATAAAAGGTTAACCAGAACACTAAGAAAACCAAAATTTAAGAACTGAAAATGGAAGTCTAGAAAGAAAAAGAGAGCAATTAATATCTGAGAATATAGAGAATAAGGATAAAGAGGCTCTTAATTGATTGTTTTTGTTTTTTTAACTTTCTGGAGGCTTAAAAATTCTCATTATCTAAAAGGATGAAAGAGAAGCAGTACTTCAGAGTGGTACTTTAAGGCAGCACTCTAACCTACTTCTCATAAGTCCCTTCTTCACCATAAGTCTGTTGTACTTGGACCAGATCCATTTATACTCACGTATATTAGGAACTCCATTTGGCTCAGCAAATCCTGAATCCCAAATATTAAATAAATCTAGCCAACAGATAAACATACTGTGGATATGATGCATCCTTGTGAACAGTACTAGAATTTTTAAAAAATCAACTTCTATTACAATAGTGTCATTCCTAAGAAAGAAAAAAGCTGCTCTTAAGCAAAAAAATTTTATTTAGAATCATGGACTTTTAGGGGCACCTGGGTGGCTCAGTTGGTTAAGCGTCTGCCTTCAGCTCAGGTCATGATCCTGGGGTCCTGGGATCGGGCCCCATGTCAAGCTCCCTGCTCAGCAGGGAGTCTGCTTCTCCCTCTGACCCTCTCCTACTCTCGTGCTGTTTCTCTCACTGTCTCTCAAACAAATAAAATGTTAGAAAAAAAATAATCATGGACTTTTAATTTTAACTCTAAGGCCCTAAAGATTATTTACAAATAAAGGAACTAAGACATAGAAAGGCTAAACCTGCTGAAGATTATAAAGGTAATTAGTGGCAGAGATTTGCTGAAGCTAGGATTCTTGTCCCTGGTGTAGTGCTGTTGCTCAGCTTACATGTCTGTAGCATTGGCCTCCCTAACCACCCCTGAGAACTAATGGTTCTGAGAAACTGTGCCACACAGAACACTATGTAATTTCCTTAAGGAGAAAATTTTAGAAATTCACACAAGCAATAAATTAATTTTGCCTTTTCCTTCAGTGCTGAAGAACCAAAAAAGCAGCCTGTAGCCCTAAGTGGGCAGAAGGAGAAGTGAAAACTCCCAGGTGCATTAATAGGCTGTAAGAGGTTTGGGTAGTCAGGTATCACCCCATCACCATTTTCCTCATGAACCCTGCTACATTTCAAGTCAAACGAATAGATGGAAGGGCCTGACTTCTCACTCTTTTGGAGGCTGACTCAATGCCTGATTTGCCTCTGATCTACCTTATCCTAAGCTAGGAGGATACAGGAATGCCTTAACGTACTATGAGATCTAATAGACACCAACCTCAACAATTCAACAATTATGGTCAAAAAGCAAACTCAGACCTACAGGTCATCATTGGCCTATACTTTGTAACAGCTCAGACTGCAAAGAATTTTAATCATAACACACTATTTTTCTGTCTCAAGACTCTATTTATAATGAGTTCGGCAATCAGCCATTCCATAATTCTTTCATGAATGTTAATTTTTTCTCTGCTAGATTATAAGCTCTTTGAAGTTAATGAACGTGTCTTTACTTTTTGTATTCCCACGGTATCTATTTACTCTAGAAATAGAGTACATACTAAATATATACCTATTAATTTATTCTCTCAGCAGCTACCTTAAACCACTGAAACCAAAGTAATCATGGGAGATGTGAGATGAGAAATACTCTAATAAAGAAAAAAATATAGAAAAAAAATTCAAAATAACAAAACAAAACAAACCATCAGTAATTTTAAGCCTCCTAATGCAGGGAGGTGGACAAATCCAACAAAACAAAACAAACAAAAATTCAACAAAAAAAACCCAGCCAGAAGTAGCATTGGGCTTTCCAAAATAACTCTTAGACCCAAATTCACAGATTACCCTTCAGTATGGATAAATTTGCAGCATGTTAAACTCAGGTGTCTTATGTTTTATACAGGAATTTGGAAGGTAAGGACCAAAATCTCAGCGTAATTACAAATATTTCCCATAAAAATAACCAAACAGGAATTCCCTGTGATAATTTCTCAAAGTTCTCATTATAAAACTTAAGAAAAAGGTAAATAAACCAAGCTTCTTCATAGAAAAATTGTATTTACAACTCCATCCAAAAGCATTTTTTAAAAGCAAACAACGTAACATGGAAGTTGAAAAAAATCTATGCTCACCCAAACTGCCAAATCTAATAAATTATTAACAGAATACTCCATCAAAAATAAGGCAATAACCCAAGATATCCCATTAATGATTTTTCCACTTCCATAACTAGGTAGAACTAACCTATCCAGTAGCAAATGATACTTCATTCCATTTCGGCATGTCTGAAATCCTTAAGGACAAAAGTGTTAAAATATGATCTTCGTTCTTCATTAGAATCTTTTAACACTTGGAAGGAAAATGATTTTTAAAGCACAAAGAGGTAAAGAGGTATAACCTTTCAAAAAGATACTCAGAGTTCAAAATTCAAGAATGCGATATTAATACACAATGGGCATAGGTGAATATATGCAATACAGTGATAGCAAATTAATTTATTTAGTACTTTTTCCATTCCATATCATCAGGAGGATTGATTTCAACTTTCCTTTTACCTACATCAGACCAGTTGGTACTCAAAACTGTACCACCAGACTCCATCTGTAATAAGAAATAAAAACAGATTAATCCTTGGACCATATAATCAAAACAGAGTATTTTTCTAAAACTGTTTCAAGTATAGTGTTCTAAATATAAGCTATGTTTGGCTCAATATAAACATAAGACAATACTTCGATTTAATTTTAGGCTTTCCAGATAAATTAGGCAGAAGGCATCATGTTCATACACAGTCATATAAATAAAAAGCACATCTCCCTCAGCTAACCAGAATTGAGGTAAATGTGGAAAATCTACCTTCTGATGAAAACAAAATGGGCTCCCCAAGAAAATGACTCATCTCTTTTGTTAAAGATAGTAAAGACCAGGCAAAGTAAACTCTTTCTTTTTAAGTTGGACAGAGCCTTAAGATCCCCTTAATGTGGCAAATATATACAAGGGAATGCTGGAAAGTTTTCAAATCAATGTGCATACGCATGAGTACATAAAATGTGTATCTCACTAAAGAACTGATTATCTATTTACCATTAATAGAATTTACCACCTACCAACAACCTTAGCATATTCTTAAGTACATTCTAAAAAACTCTGGACATTTGTTATCTTAATGCAATTAAAAATTAAACTGACTTGGATCATAGCAAAAAACAGTATGAATTATTAAAATCTAAACATTTTTACATCATCAGCTGTGCTGCTGGCATATGTATATAGTTACAAACCCCACTACTACACTGGAACCTCCATGTAACCCCATGCCTCACACTCCCTGTCAAGCTCCCTTACATGGATTGCTTTGCATGAGATGTTCTTTGCCACCCATTTATTTTCCATATTCTTTAGCTATCCTCTAAACATGAGATATCACCATTTCTCTGTGGCCTCCTTTGACCCTAATCAGGACTCTACCTTTGTAAAATTTGTATTCTTTATGATCATAATTACCATTAATGTAATATGCATCACACTACACTGTTAAGAATTTTAAGGGTCTGCTTTATCTGCTTAGTACCCTTGGTTCCTACTAAAGCTGAGAGCTCCACCAAGGCAATTAATATATTTTGCTAACACTTATATCCTAGATCTAAGCCACAACGGCACGTGGTAGACTTCAAATAAAATATTGATATGTATGTTTGTAAATGTAATGTGTAGAAGCATATGAGAACGGACCTATTCTTACCTGAGTGGAAGTATACAGTGTATGTTTTAAGTAACGTCTTCTTTCATTCAGATATAAGTATATGTAAACACATTAGCAGCATATAGCATGAGCCTTGTGCATACCTCACTGAACTACACTGTGTAGAAACTGTCATTCAAGTAACATACTCTCTCATTAATATAAACCCACTAACATCATAAACCCGTAACTTTAACCCTAAGCCCTAACCCCAAACCTAATGTCATCGAGTCCTCTAGAGAGTTCTCTAAATTGCAGATACAAGGCATATACCCTTACCCGGGCCCTAACCCTAACTCTGGCCATAAAACCCTAATCTAATCCTGACCCACATCTGAGAAGAAAAAAAGAAAAAGTGGTATACATACACAATGGATTATTGCCCAGCCACACACACACACACACACACAAAAGAATCACATCTTGCCATTCGCGATGACATGGATGGAGCTAGAGAGTATTATGCTAACTGAAATAATATCTCAGTCAGAGATAGATACCATGTGATTTCACTAATATGTGGAATTTAAGAAACAAAAAAAAAGGCAAATTTAAGAAACCAAAGCAGTGGCAAACCAAGGAATGGATACTTCACTATAGAGAACTGATAGCTACCAGAGGGGAGGTGGATGGGGGCATGGGTTAAACAGGGGATAAGGAATAGGGAGTACACTTGTGATGAGTACCGGGTGGTATACGGAAGTGCTGAATCACTACTTTGTACACCTGAAACTAATATTAGATGTATAGTAACTAACTGGAATTTAAAAACTTTGAAAAATTTGAAAAGAGATAAATTCTATAGAATAAACTACTCCTACGAAGATGAAGAAAGCAAATTTAGCTTATAATCTGATATTTACTGATGACATTTATTTCCCCCTCTTTCTTTATGGACTACAGTGCAATTTAGCATTTCCCTCTCATTATTTTGTACATGTTGGTCTTTTTGTCCCAATTAGACTGCAAGATCATAGATGACAAAGTCTACTTTGCTCGTCTTTCCAGAAGTACTTTGTATGTTCTAGACGGCTTGTTTTATGGGTGTACGTGGTTCATTCACTATTAGCAAAGCCTCTGTATGAAAATGGATGCAGATTCTATAATCTATCTTTGAAATTTCACACACTGTTATTCTTTCTAGCATACCCTTAAAAAAGTCAATAAAGAAACTAACTTCCCTTCCTGGGGACACAGAGTAGACATACTTTATCCTATTCTTCGTACTAAGTACTACTAAAAACTTTGGACATTAGGGGCGCCTGGGTGGCTCAGTGGGTTAGGCTGCTGCCTTCGGCTCAGGTCATGATCTCGGGGTCCTGGGATCGAGCCCCACATTGGGCTCTCTCCTCTGCAGGGAGTCTGCTTCCCCCTCTCTCTCTGCCTGCTGCTCTGCCTACTTGTGATCTCTCTCTCTCTCTGTGCCAAATAAATAAATAAAATATTTAAAAAAAAAAAACAAAACTTTGGACATTATATATATGTAAACAAACGTAAGACTCCAAAAGATGAAGGGAAGAAGATCAGCTAAGGACCTTCGGAGCCAAAGAACAACGTAACATGGTGGTGAGTCCCCTGGGTTTTCCCTTTTGCCTCATGTCCTAGAGTTGCTCCTAAAGAAGCTAGAAACACTAAGAGGCACACAAACAAAAAATCTTGAAGAGAAACCTGGTTTCTCTAGCTAAACGATGAAGAAAGACAAAAAGCTTAGGAAGACAGGAAAGTTTTATGCTATAATTGCTCTACTGCACTAGACACCACAGAAAAACCTGTGGTCCCATCCCCGCTCAAGGCCAGTAAAGGCTGAGTGAGGAGCCCAGACTTCCATCCATGCTAGGCTATCATGAACCCACCTCTTCTGCCACCTGTGGTATCAGTGAAAACCATATAGGTATCTATATCCCACTCCCAGTAGTAACAAAGAGATGCTCTGGGATCTCTAAGGAGGCTGATTAGCATACTGGATTTCTACCTCCACCTAGCAATAACAAGGCAGTGCCTTCCCATCCTCTGACAGAATGACTGGCAGAGAAAGCCAAATAAGATGGGAGGATTTATTATTTTTAAAGACTTTATTTATTTGCCAGAGAGAGAAAGAGCATGCACAAGAATGGAGCGCGGCAGGTAGAGGGAGAAGCAGGCTCCCTGAGGAGCAGAAAGCCTGATGCAGGACTCGATCTCAGGACCATGGTTCATGACCTGAGCTGAAGGGAGATGCTTAACCAGATGAGCCACCCAGGCATCCTTAAGATAGAGGATTTAAATAAGATGCAGTCTCACTGCAGAACATGAAAACATCCCAGTTTCAACTGAAAAATCACTTATTGCTGGTCAAAAAAAAAAGCAGAAGGAAAATTTCAGATTCTATTTTTTCAAGAAAGAAGACAACCAACAGAGGCTAATTTAGAGATATGATGTTAAAATTATCTGACAAAAGATTTTAAAGTAGTCATAATAAAAAATGCTTTAACTAGAAATCATGAACTTGCTTGAAACAAATGAAAAATAGAAAAATTCAGCAAAGAAAAAAAGATATAAAGAACCATCGAATGTTTTAGAATTAAAAACTATAATTGAAGTAAAAAGCTTAAGTAGATAGGCTAAAGAACAGAAGAGAAGGGATAGAGAAAAGAATCAGTGAACCTGAAAACAGGACAATATAAATCACCTAATCAGAACAACAGAGAGAAAAGAGAAATAAAATGAAGAAAGTCCCAGGGATGTGTGAAACTGTGACAAAATATATCATCAGGTTCTAGGAAGAACACAAAGAGGGTAGATCTGAAAAAGTATTCAATGAAATAATGGCTGAATATTTCCCAAATTTGGAAAGACATATAAACCTAGAGATTCAACAAACCCCAATCAGGATAAAACTAAAGAAATCCCGGCTGACAGAATTTGTCACAGGCAGATCTCAAAGAATGCCAGGGGGCACGTGAGTGGCTCAGTTGGTTAAGCATACAACTCAATTTCAGTTCAGATCTTGAGTTCAAACCCACACTGGGCTCCACTCTAGATATGGAACCTACTTAAAAAATAATAATAATAATAAAATAATTATTAAAAAAAAAGAATGCCTATAGTTAGTTCTCTAAAATAAGAAAAATCTAATGACAGACTCTTAGAACATTAGAAATGAAAAAAAGACAACAAATAAAATAGAATTTGCTTTTTTCTCGAGCTTTCTAAATTATGTTTGAAATTTGAATGAAAATATAATGCTGTACAATGTGGTTCTAAAAGTATGTAGAAGAAATACTTGTGAAAATTATAAATGAGAAAGGTTAAAGGGACATGCGGGAGTGGTAAGGTTTCTACACTTCACTCAAACTGACAAAAAAAATGACACCAGGTGGGGCGCCTGGGTGGCTCAGTGGGTTGAGCCTCTGCCTTCGGCTCAGGTTATGATCTCAGGGTCCTGGGATTGAGCCCCATCTTGGGCTCTCTGCTCAGCAGGGAGCCTGCTTCCCCCACTCTCTCTGCCTGCCTCTCTGCCTATTTGTGATCTCTATCAAATAAATAAGTAAAATCTTTAAAAAATAATACCAGTAAACTATGATAAGCTATGTATAATATAGCTAGCATACAAAGCCACCATTAAAAATCCTATACAAAGAAGAAACACTAAAAATTTACAAATAAATAAAAATGAAACTAAAAAATATTTAAAAGTACTCAGAGGAAGGCAGGAAAAACAAAAACAAAACACAGAACAAAAAAAGAAAATGGCAGAATTAAAGTCCTAAAGTCCTAATTAATAATTACATTAAATGTAAATTATCTGAATACATCAATTAAAAGACAGAGACTGGCAGAAGAAATGAAAAAAAACCCAACTATATGCTATCTCCAAGATACTCACTTTAAAACAGAAGGAATCAACTTAAATATGATATAGACAGGTTGGAAATAAAAGAATAGAACAACACATCATGCAAAGATTAATCAAAACAGGAGAAGTGGCTACATTAGTATCAGAGCAAAGAAAATTAACAGAGCTAGAGAATGACATGTATATATGATAAAAAGGTCAATCTACCATGAAGATACAGTAATCCTAAATGCATATGAACCAAACAGAGCTGCATAATATGTGAAGCAAAAATTGACAGAACAATAAGACAAAATCAGCAAGGATACAGAGGAATTCAACAACAGTATCAAGCAACAAGATCTAACAGACAACTACAGAACACTCCTTCCAACAACAGAATACACCTTCTTTTCAAGCGAAACATAAACTTGAGATAGACTGAATGCTGGGCAATGAAACAATGTAAATCACATTGCATATAATCTCAAATCACAATGGAATAAAATCAGAAACCAGTAATAAGGTAACAGGAAAATCTCCAAACATATGGAAACTGAACAACACACTTCTAAACAATCCATGTGATGAAGTCTCAACTGCAATCAAAATACATATTAAAGTGAATGACAATATAACATTAGAATTTGTGAGAGACAGCTAAAAACATGCTAAGAGGGAAGTTTATGAAATGAATGAAATTTATAATAAAGAATAGAAGAAAATATATTCTTAAGTCAACAAAGGGCTGATTCTGTGGAAAGAAAAAAATTCACTGACATTGACAAACCTCTGTATCAAGACTGAAAAGACATGAATTACCGCCATAGGAATAAAATGGAATATCACTACAGACCCTGTAGATAGCAAAATAAAAATAGTAAGAAAATACTACCAACATTGACAGGTTAGACAAACTAAATAGAATAAAATGCTCAAAAACACAAATTGCCACAGGTCACTCAATGATATGAAATAGTTAACTGGAACAGACCTACAAAGCTATTAGAATAATTAAGTAATTTATTTTTATTTTTATTTTTTATTTTATTTGATAGAGAGAGAGAGATCACAAGTAGGCAGAGAGGCAGGCAGAGAGAGAAGGAGAAGCAGGCTCCCCGCCAAGCAGAGAGCCCGATGTTGGGCTCGATCCCAGGACCCCGAGATCATGACCTAAGCCGAAGGCAGAAGCCTAACCCACTAAGTCACACAAGCACCCCTAGAATAATTAAGTAATTTAAAATCTTGACAAAAAAGAAATGTCCAGGCCCAGATGATTTTACTAGTTTAAAGAAAAATTAACACCAATTCTACACAATCTCTTCCAAAAATCAGAAGAGTACTTTCCAATTCACTTTATGAAGTATTACACAGATACCAAAATCAAAGACATAAAAAAAAATGTATCTCTTATGAACATAGATTAAAAAATCCTTAACAAAGTATCTGAAAGTAGAACCGAGCGATATATATAAAAGGAATTATACACCATGACCAGGTGAAGCTTATCCCAAGGATGCAATAAATAAAATATAATTTTTATTATAAATTTCGTTCATTTCTGTTCTTTGTTATTTTCTTCCATCTGCTTGCTTTGGGTTTATTTTGCTATCTTCTTAGGTTGTTCAGATGTGAATTAGATTATTGATTTGACTTTCTGTTTTCTATTGTGTGTGTTTATGGTATAAATTTCCCTCTTAGCAGGGTTTTAGCTAAAATATACTAATCATATAAAATCACCATTGTAACAGGTTAAAGAAGAAAAAAATCACATAATCATTTTAATCAATGCCAAAAAAGCATTCAAAAAGCACAGCTAGCTGTGCAGTGTTGGTATAGATGAACCTAATAGCTATCTTCCAAAAAGTCAACAGCCATTCATGATAAAAATCTCACAAGGAATAGAGACCTTCAACCTGATAGAGCATCTACAAAAAACCTACCACTAACATTGTAATTACTGGTGGAAGACTGGTTTTTCCCTTAAAATGGGAACAAGGCATAAATGTCCACTCTCACCACTCTTATTCAACTTAGTGCCAGAAGTTCCAGCCATTGCAATAAAGCAAAAAAAAGATGAAAGTCACAAATATCAGATTTAAAAGTCCTTACTTGAAAATATGACTATCTACAGAGAAACTCACACTTACCAAAAGATTTCCTAGAATAAACGAGTTTAGTAAGGTCACAGAATATAAGATAAACAAAAAACCAACTGTATTTCTAAACACTAGCACAAGGACACCAAAGTTAAATATACAATACAATTTACAATCACTCAAAAAAGAATAGTTAGGTATCTCTTGCAAAACATTTAGGATTTATATGTAGAAAACTGCACAACGCTGAAGCAACAATCAAAAATCTAAATAAATGAATTGGCAGATTCAACACAGTAAAAATGTCAATCTCTCCAAATTGATATATAGTCCAATGCGATACCTAACAGGATGTTTGATATATATACACAAAATATTCTAAAGTTTATGAGGAAGAGCAAAAGAACTAGAATACCTAAAACAATTTTGAAAATGACTAACAAAGCAGAAGGAATGACTCTTCCTGGATTCAAAACTTTCATAACTGAGATAATCAAGACTATAGTATTAACGGAGGAAGACATGTAGGTCGATGAAAAAGAGAACTCAGAAACAGACAAATATACTCAAGTAACTTTTGAGAAACACAAAAACAATTCAATGTTAGAAAGAGTTTTTCAACAAATGGTTCTGGTGCAATGAACACAGGCAGGCTAAAAACAAAACATACAAAAAACCTCAACCTACATCTCAACTTCAGATAAAAAAAACTAATTCAAGATGGATCATGGACTTCGACGTATTACATAAAACCATAAAACTTACTGAAAGAAAAACGCAGGAGAAAATCTTTCAGATGTAAGACTAGGCAAAGAGTTCCAGACTTGATAACAAAAGCATAATCCATAAAAGGAAACACTGATAAATTGAACTTAATCAAAATTGAATACTTTAGCTCTGCAAAAGACTATTAATGAAATAAAAAGTCAAAGTACAGACTGAGAGAAAATATCTGCAAACTATGTATCTCACAAAGACCTGTCAGATTAGTGGTGCCAGGAATTAAGGAAGGGCAGGGTGGAGGAAGTGTGTATGGCTATAAAATGACTACACTGAAGGAATCCTGTGGCAGTGGAAATGTTCTTCATCTCAACTGTCAATATCATGGCTGTGATACACTACTGTAGTTCTGCAAGATGATGCCACTAGGGGACACTGTGTAAAGGATACAAGGGATCTCTATCTACATTATTTCCTACAACTGCATATGAATCTATAATTATTTCAACATAAAAAGTTTAATTAGAAACACTTTTTAAAATCAACAGTGAAATGCTCAATCACGAGCAGTTACAACACAGTAACTTCTGTAGAATATCTGTCTCCAAGACATTTATTAACTAAATACTAATTTGAATATAAATGCCTTAGAAGAGAGTGACATTTCCAAAACTACTGATAAAAGTCAAATGATTACAACTACAGGAATATAATCAACCTAGTTCTATAGAGATGACTTGTTATTAAAATCTCAGAACTTGAGGCCTTGAATTTAGGTGGTATTTATGTTGTCCTGGTGCTTATTTCCTTAATCAACAGATAAATCATTAACAAACCAATGAGTAATTAATGTGCACCTTCTACTTGCCAAACACTGTTCTGGCAGTTTCCTGTCTATATTCTTCATCTCTGACACTGAGGCCACTATATATGGTTCTAATGGAGATTCCTTCAGCTATTGTGATAAATCCAACTACAGTAATTAGAGTATTTCCTTAAGTCTTCCAAGTTCTAACTCAGTAATTAAAAAATATTTGGAATAAACCACTTGCATCTCAACTCCCCGACAAGTTTCCCACTTCCCTATTACTCTTAGTTTAGAGCAGAAAGAAATGTTCAGATGAAGCCTATTCAAAAAGGCCTCCCAACCACAGTACATGCAATATGGTTTCAAATTGCCTAATTAATCTTCCTTTTAAAATTTCTGGAGTACTACCACAAGTATATGTTTTTCAAGCTTAGGTTCTTACAAATGATTTGTTCATAGCACGTTTCACTTCATCAGAACCATCTGAATAGATCTGCTGGAATAGTTTGTTTAAAGCTGCATCTCCCTCCAACTTCTCATTTTTTTCTTCTTCTTTGATCTCACCAACCAATTTATCCCAATTTCTTGTATAATGAGATGATGATGGATATAAGTTCTTTACATCTATGGAGTAAAAAAGATAGATGTGATTAATCAACATATGATGATTATGTTGAGAATCTGTAAACTTTGTGACCATGACATACAGAACATCGTAGAAATAGTTTAGGTCACTAAATTTCATAATAAATGTTTTTCTGATATATAAATCAATAATCAGATTTACACTTCTACAAACTGAATCAGTGTAATGTAAAATCCAGGAATTTCTTTTGAGCAAAATCTAATGAAGTATATGTTTTTGGTACATATTACAGAATTAGATTAAAAACATTCTTTGTATTAAAAATGAGGGAACTGAGTGAGAAATATATTAGAACTTTTATATTTACAGAAAAGTTGCTGAGATAGTACAATTCTAAAAAGTGTTTTTAAATAATGCTTCATTAAGAAATTTCTAAGTAAATTCTAATAAATGTTAAAAACGTGGCTTTTTTGAGGTGCCTCTCTCTTTCAGAGTAGAGATAAACTGAAGATATAATTATCCATGCCATTAGATGGTGAGTTAAGACTCCATCCTCTCCCCACATTAAATTATTAATTATTTCAATAGGAGATAATAAGCAATTCTTGAATGTTGAAAAATACACCATGTGATCATTTAGAGTTCAATGCTCACTCATGCACACACAGAAAATAATAGTATCTGTAGGACACACTGAGGTAAACCAAGGCTTCTTAAAACCAGAGAGGCTACTGACTGGCTCAGCAGCTCAGGGCACTGCCAGAGCTATCCCAAAGACTAAGGGAATCAAGATGGTGGCACCCGAGTAATTAAAAAGTAATCTACCTAGTAGCTATAAGAGCAGTTGTGTTCACTCTCCAATGGAAATACAACATAGGCCACAAATGTGAGCCACATACATAATTTAAAAATTTCTAGTAGCCATGATACTAAAAAGAATCAGGTGAAATGCATTCTAGTAATATATTTTATTTAACCTAATATACGCAAAACGGTATCACTTCAACATGGATCAATATAAATATATTAAGACAGTTTATGTCCGTTCAGAGAGTCTTCAAAATCTGGTATTTTATACTTCCAGCACAACTCAATCCAAACCAGTCATTTTCAAATGCTCAGCAGGTACATGTGGTCACTATACTGGACAGTGTAGCCACAGAGCTTTAAAAAACCGGACTCAAAAGTTTTCCTATTAATAAATTAGGACACACAACATGTCCCTCTTTCCTCAAAATAGTTCAAAAATGAGAAACTACCAATTATTCAGTCTGCTGTTCCATCCCTTCTTTTCACCTGTAAGCCAACTTCCTCCCTGCCTATCTCCCCAGAGAAACAAAACCAAACAGCACCCCACATAGTTTTGTTTAGGGTAAGCATATAGTTTTCCGATCTACCCTTTTCTACCAGTAATCCCCTCTCGATCTATGTGCATTTTCACTAGTAGCCAAAGAAAGCAAAAAAAAAAGTATGTCGTATTAAATTAAGAGCCTAAAAAAGCATGGGTTTAATTAATCCTAATGCTGACTCCCTAGAAGAAAGGGAACAGATTCTAACCTCCATTTTACAGATAAGAAAACTGGTCCAGAAAGGTTAAACAACTTGCCCTTATCTGCACTCTCCAGCTTGCAGGACATGGGAATCTGACAAGCATATCAATTCCTTACAAAAATATAACAAGACAGAAGGAGTAACATCTGAAATATCCAAGGCACTGAGTTTAGAAAAACTCTGCAACTACAACACTAAAAAAATCTCCATATTTAATCTCAGAAAACTTTAACACCAGTAGATGGTGGATAAACTACTGAGGAATGGATGGGTAACCTAACTTCCTTGTTCATTCATTATAATATCAAATAACTGCAAAGATTCTCAGGCCAGCAGAGACTTTTTTCCATTGTTAGAAGATGCAGCAACAACCAGCATCACATACAGGGTTTATATAAGAACCAGACCAAGACCCTGAAGACCAGGGTTTAGTCCTAGACCACAAAAACTGCTGGGTGAGCTTAAGCAAGTTGCTTACTTTTAGACCCTGCAAAAACAGGGCTGCCTCCTATAGAGGACTGTTGTTAGAACTGAGTAAGATTTAAAGTTTTTTGTTTTTGTTTTTTAAACGCTTTTTGAGCTCTATATACACTTCAGCCCCCAAATCTCTGGGAGTCAGACCCAAAAGAATCACATAACATCTTTCCTGTCTTTCAAATAAAATGTGAAGCAGAAGCTTAACAGCCTACATACCAACTTCAAATATTTCAATCCTTAAAAATTATCTGTTGGTGTCAATTTTCTGGTTTTGCTAATTACACAACAGACTAGTTGTGATGTTATGATGCAGGGAAGCTGGGTGAAGGGTACATGAGAACTTATCATTTCTGCAACTTCTAGGGACATCTAAAATTATTTCAAAATACAAATAAAATATAATGAATAAAAACATAAAAATAAATTAAAAATATATAATGAATGATTTGTTGGCTAACTCAGTGTTTTCTAAAAGGTGCCACAAGAATTCTATTTTCTGTTACAGAAAGAGCAGTGAAAAAATCTATAAGTAGCATTTTAGTCATCAAATCAGAACATTAATCAAAAAAATTTTCTCTCCTTTCCTTAATGAGGGCATTGCTATAAAACACACTCTCAGACTGTAGTTCTAACAGTATCTAAGCAGATTAATCATTCCATTAGAAAAATAGCTGTCTACTGCATAGGCTTAAAATTGATCCCAAGTAAGTAGCCTGTTCCTTATAGTGTTAAAAACAATCAACCCTAGTTTTCCACTCTCTGGGCTTTTCTTAGGTTTTCATGACCTGTTTGTGAGCACTTCTTTAAGAGCAATAGAGTGAAATGGGTTAGGTATTTTACTCTGTGAAGCCCTGAAAGTCCACGAAATTAGAGTTGACAATATCAGAAGAAATAGAAAGGAATAAATAAAAAGGAGAGCGAAGAGGAAGAAATTATTTCAGCAGAATAAACCTCTAATCCACTTACAACCCAAAAAGAAGCAATAGGAAAGGGCAACACACAAAAACAACCCTCAACTAATGTCATACAGCGACTGGGTAAACAATAAAAACGCAACCCCCTTAGGGTTTATGCAGGGATTCACTCTTATTCTCAGCTGAAGAATTGAAGAAGGTAGAAACTTCACATAAAAGGCACTTTGTATTCATTACAGAGCAATCTTATTGCACTCACTGTATCTGTTCTTGGGAACATAAATAATGAAAATAGAAAGAATGCTCATTACTATTTAACTTCAAGTATATAACGCAATATGAATTTAAAGCTCATCAAGGCCAGACAACAAACCTGCTATGAACTGTTTTGGTTTAGGCACATCTCCTTGCCCCTCTAGCTTTTCCCATCTCACAGCCTCTGTCTTTTTCATTTTAATTTCAATCTGGAGGAAACACCAAATAAAATTTATTATTTCATGTAAAATATACAAAACAGTAAAAAACAAATGCAATTTCCTTAAGTCATAAAATTTTTAAAGAATTAATAGTGCCCGATAATTTCCTTGAATTATACAAGGTTAAATTTGAAGAACTCTGAAACATTTTATTTCTATTTAAAAGCCACCCTTCAAAAACAACATGCATACACACTATAAGCTATAATTAAGAATCCTGAAATCCATATGTTTTTTTCTTCCAATGAACTGTTCTCAACCAGGGGTGATTTGGCGATTTTTATAGCTACTGTTGGTCCTCACAACTGGGGTGGGGGTTAGGGATGCTACTAAACATCCTACAACAGAAAGGGCAACCCCTCCACAACAAAGAATTATCCAACCCAAAATGTCAACAGCACCCCTCACTGAGAAACCCTGTTCTAAAGGAATTAGTACAGGAGTGCCTGGGTGCCTCAGTCAGGTAGGCTAGGCATCTGACTCCTGATGTCAGCTCTGGTTGTCGAGATCAAGCCACTCACCCTGATCTGGGGAGTCTGCTTCCCTTTCTTTCTCTCTCTCTGCTCCTCCCCCTGCTCAAGCTCTCTAAAATAAATTAAAAAAAAAAAATTTTTTTTTAAGTATTTATTTATTTGAGAAAGAAAAAGATAGTGAGAAAGCACACAAGTGCGGTGGGAGAGAGAGGGAGAAGCAGACTCCCTGCTAAGCAGGGGCCCAACATGGGGCTCAATGCCAGAACCCTGGGACCATGACCTGACCTAAGTGGAAGGCAGATGCCCTACCGACTGAACCACTCAGGTGCCCCAATAAATCTTTTAAAAAAATAATGGATTACCACATTTGCTTGTACAATAACCCATTTGAAAGTTGAGACAAATTCCTATCATTGTATAAAAATACTACAAATAATCTAAAATGTTCATAATAATTCACTCAATAATTATTAAATACCAAATATGAGCAAGTTGTAATCTTCAAGGATGTGGTGGATTTTTAAAATATTAAAAACATGTTCTTGTAGGCAGCTCTTGAAGAGCTTTGAGGGGCGTAAGTATTTGCAATGGTGAAAGGGGAAAGTCTCCAGGGGCAAAAGAAACAGCCTAAAAGTGGAGCCCTGAGGTTTCAAAGGACATAGTGCATCAGGGAGTATGGACAAGACCCATTTGTCTCAAGTCCAGGATTTATGTTAAAACAGTAAAAAATAAAGGTGAAAGAGGTGTAAGGCAAACTACAAAGACCTTCTAAATGCTGAACTAGCTTCACTTATTAAAATGAAATATTAAAAGCATGTTTAATTCTCTCATCAAGGCTGCACCCCCCTAGAGTCTACCCTTAACTGTAACACACACTCACAGAGCATTTACATACACCTTTTTCCTTGTTCAAATAATGCTCTCATTCCCATTTTTAGCCTAGCAAAATCAGCATACATGGCACTAATAAGCCAATTATTACGCAGTTTAAGAACCAAAATAAAATTTTCCTAAAAAGATCTTATAAATTTATTTTAGAGAGAGAGGAAGTGCAAGCGCGGGGAGGAGGAGAAGGAGAGAGAAAATTCTAAACAGGATCCACAGCCAGTGCAGAGCCCAATACAGGGCTCCATCTCAAGACCCTGAGATCGTGACCCCAGCCAAAAGCAAGAGTCATGCTTAAAACTAAGCCACCCAGGCGCCCCTCAAAACAGAATTTTATGTTCTAATTTTTTCTAAGAAAAGGATTTACTTTTGTAAATAGGAAAAAAAAAAATCAAAAGACAAATATAACAAAAAGAAAAGCCTATTCACACTGGTTCTTTAACTCTGTGAAATCAGAAAAATTCAGACCAGCAATCACTGGTAATCTTTCTACCACCTGCATTTAGTGTCAGAATCCTTAAAATTTACATTTTAAAATACCTTAACAAAACACTAACTGAGAAATCTGCCAATAATTTTAATCAGACAGAAGTGATGGTATAGGAGGGGTGTGGTCCTTGAATATTTGTATTTTCTTTAGCACAGAAATTTAACAAAAAACTGTTCTCATAATGAAAACACCATGAAAACAAATGTCACTGGGAAAGTATAGTATTTTTAACATTAAGTTTATATGTATCTCTAGAATTCTCTAAAATGAATGACTAATTTTTATAAAGTAAAACACCACCCATATTTTCTCATACACAGTATTAAGTGATAGTAATACGGTTGTTTTAAGTTGTCACTGCTGGAATATTTATCAAAAAGGAGCAAAACTCTAATAGCTGGCAATGACACAGCAACAGTTACTGAAAGGGGATATTATCCTAAAATTTAAAACTTCATCTTGCTCCTTTTTTCAACTCATCTGGAAATGAAGACCTGGCAAGCAGTGTATACATCAACACTATCCTTAGCTAATATCTCTGCCTCAGGGCACCCTCCATTCACATCTCAAGTTCCTGCACTTAAGCATAGTCAACAAAAAGTTCTTATTTCACCTAAGGAGCAGCATACACTGGCACTCACATGTACTGAAAGCCACTATAACCTGAGTAATTGTGCAGTATGAATGGTGCAGTATGAAATGTGCAGAATGAGGACTTTGTAAGGCCAAAGTCAAAGCTCTTAGTAACGACGTGTATCAAGTGAGAAACACTGAACTGAATTTGAAATTGTATTTAATCCATTCATTAAAATAGCTGCACATAATAAAAACACACTTAAAGAAGCTTTTTAAAAAAGTGGGGGAGCTAATTTTCTCTGAATTCCTTTTTACACCCATTTCACTTTCAACGCTTATACATGCTTGTAAAAATGAAATTTTAAATCTTAATGACTCTGGCAGGCAACTCCAGAGTTACCACACACCCAATTTCAGGTATTTTTTTATTGCAACTATTATTTAGCTATTCTATTTTCATTTAAGTCAAAAATAATTTATAAGTTAACTTAGAACCTTGGTCTGAGTGTTCCTCTCATGTGCACGGGGAAGGCCTTCAGTAATATCCCAAAGCAGTATTCACAGATTACTAAATAAGAATCCCTCCTGTTCCAGATTGTTAAGTTTTCATGATTTTGCATACTATCACCCACTTCTAAATTCTTTGTGCACAGACAATTTAATATTTTCCAATGAAACAACTTCAGATTTAAAAGGAAGCCGTTACTCCAAAAGGGTCATGGCATCCAGACACCACCTTCTTAGGAGGCGGCAAAAGCTCCCACTTACTGCCATAGGCTGACAGGAAGGCATCTTTCTCAGCGACTAGAGAGCTATGCCAATTTACTGCTGAACTTTTTTCCTGGCAAAGTTTTGACAACCATCTGTTTCAAGGCTGTAGTCATTCAACTATTGTTTCTGACCTTTAGAATGTAATTTCACAATGTTCTTACTCAGCTCTCAACATGTTTAACGGCTGTACCTAACCACTTCGTCCAAAAATAGAGCAAACTCAGTCTTCCTGAAGCCATACTGCATATCTACTATCTTTATTTTTTCATTCAAATCATTTCATAATCTTTTTTTTAAAATGCAGAAGACAGTTATTAATGATGAGAAACTGAAAAATCACAAAAGCTCTAATAGTATAATTCAAATATTTAATGAGTACCTACTGTGGGCCAGGAACTGTGATAGTACATAAGATCACAGTCTCTATTCTTCCTGAAGAAATTAATCAGAAAAGATATTCCCATAAACAAAAAATTCCAGTATATCACTTGTAGTGAAAGATCTAAATATGGGGGGGGCACCTGGGTGGCTCAATCAGTTAAGAGTCTGCCTTCACCTCAGGTCATGATCTGTGTCCTGGGATGGAGTCCCGCATCTGGGTCCTTGCTCAGCGGGGAGTCGGCTTCTCCCTCTGCCTGCCCCTCCCCCTGCTTGTGCTCTCTTGCTCTCTCCCTCTCTCAAATAAATAAAATCTTTAAAAAGAAAAAAAATCGAAATATAAAAAATATTCCAGTTTTCTGGAAGTCTGTCAAAATGTCATTAGTAGTGAGACTGATTACTTTCTCAGCTCCTTTATATTTTTCTACATTTTCTATAATATGCGTTTATTGCTTTTATAACTGGAATAAAAATCTACATAATCAGGATAAAATAATAATAGCAGGAATATTTGTTGAGCACTACTATAAACCCTGTGTGCTTTGTATATGTCATCACTTAATAGAACAACCCTATAAAAGGAGATTACCATCCATACTTTAGAGATGAGGCAACCAAGATAGATAGACAACTTGCTGGAAGTGTCTTTCACTGCTAGAAGTTTTACTTATTTCCTCAGAAATAAGCAGAGGTTGAAAGCAGGACAAAAACTATCAACTGCATAATTTTAGAAAGGAGTCATAAACAGGTGCTACTTGTTGGAACTAGGACCATGAATAAGTACCTAATCTCACTGAGCCTGTTTCTCCTGTAAAAAGTGATTTAATAGGGTATACCTCATTTAGGGTCCTTATCAGGGTTAAATGAAACCATGTATGAAAAGAACAGAGCACTGTGTCTGGCAAATAACTGAATGCTATTATCATTATCTTCATCATTATAATTAGCTAAAAAATCTGGGCAAATTACTTAACATCTCTGGGTTCAGTTTATACCTGTAAATAGGTGATAAAAATACCTACACCAAGCAGTATTTGTGAGGATCACACAGGATAATACACCGCAATCAAAACAGTTACCTACCATAATTCTGCACAGGTCAAACAGCAAGGACTGGCTAAGCTACAATAAATGCATAGTGAAATACTTTGCTGTAGAATAAAAGCATCAAAAAATTATCCAAATGTATGGTTAAATTTAAAGAGATAGCTATAGACAGTATTTACAGTAAAATCCTTTTCTTTTGGGGTGCCTGGGTGGCTCAGTGGGTTAAAACCTCTGCCTTTGGCTCAGGTCATGATCCCAGGGTGCTGGGATCGAGCCCCACAATGGGCTTTCTGCTCAGCAGGGAGCCTGCTTCCCCATCTGTCTCTGTCTGCCTGCCTCTCTGCCTACCTGTGATATCTGTCTCTCAAATAAATAAATAAAATCTTTTAAAAAAAATCCTTTTCTTTGGAAAATATATGAATATGCATTAATAGAAAAGGGGGCAAGAATACACCTCAAAAACAATCTGTGGATTATCAGCAACTAAATACTTATTTTAAAAAAACAACAACAAAAACTATTACCACCACCACTGTATCAAAGACGTAAAACAGGGGGCCAATGGGTGGCTCAGTCAGTTAAGCATCGGACTCTTGACTTCACCTCAAGTCGTGATCTCATGGTTATGGGATTGAAGTCTGCCTCAGGCTCTGCTCTCAGTGCAGTCTGGTTAGGATTCTTTCTCCCTCTCTCCAGAACCCCTCCCTTGCTTGCGTGTGCACTCTCTCTCTCTCTAAATAAATGCATAAAATTTTAAAAGAGAAAAAGACATAAAACAATCCCAAAACCCCCACACCTTTGTGTTTAAAAAAGCAGAAGCATCCTGCCCAAACATCTCCAACTCTATTACATCATCATTAGGATTCTTCTATGAATATTAAGAAAAGGAGTTCAGAGGCGCTTGGGTGGCTGTTAAGCCTCTGCCTTCAGCTCAGGTCATGATCCCAGTATCCTGGGATCAAGCCCCACATCGGCCTCTGTGCTCAGCAGGGAGCCTGCTTCCTCCTCTCTCTCTGCCTGCCTGTGTGCCTATTTGTGATCTCTGTTTGTCAAATAAATAAATAAACCTTTAAAAGAAAAAAAAAAAAAAAGAAAAGGAGTTCACTCTAAAACCTCTCAATTTTATTCAGTTAAGAAAGGAGAAGGGAGCAATTATTTGTCTCCAAATAAAGATACTTTACTTCTCACAGTTCCAGGTAAAAGCCTTCATAGTTTATATAGATACAAATACAAAAAGACTGCTTTGACTAGAAACAGGAATAGAAAAACATTTTTTTTTTCTTTTGAAGAATTTATTTGTAAGTAATCTTTACATCCAACATGAGCCTCGAACCCACCACCCCAAGATCAAGAGCTGTATACTCCGCCAACTAAGCCAGCCAAGTGCCTGGAAGAACATTTCTACAAGGGTGAATTAACTTCAAAGGATTTTGAAAATTCTAATTTTTTGGAAGTAGTGACTATTAATCTTTAAAATGAGTATTTCACAGCATAGCTGTCACTGAAGTTATAATCTTGTGATTGTGAGCAGGGGATATGGTCATGAAATTAACAAGATGAACAAAGAAACAATACAGTTTCTTAATAAAGAAAATGAATAGGCAGTTATGAAAGCTGATATTCAATAAAAAGTAGAAATAACTATCAGAGGTACTGGAAAAAAATATGAATTCTGACTAGATATGCTATTGTAAAATACTGAGCTAAGAAATGCTGCTTCATTAACTTAAGGGTCCTATAGCTCTTATTTTCACTGCAAATTATATTTTACTTGAATTAGTAACAATTAACCAACAATTATACAAGAATATGCAACACTTATTCAGCCTGGAAGGTAGAAAAGAAAGAAACTGGATTCTCAAAGCAAAGAAATAGGCCTTTTAAAGCACAGATTTTAAGGAATCCCTAATTTTACCAGATTCTTCTAAACAGAATCATTCTGATTCAAGACAGGATTCAAGACACCTAAATACAAATGAAAATCAAATGACTTATTTTTCTCTTAGTGTCATCATTAAATAAGCCTCAGTAACCCAAAGAAAAATTTTACTTTCAGTATTGAAACAGTCTCCCTTTGCTGTATGAAAAAAAGATTCAAAATTTTCATTTCCCTTAACATAAAATTAAGTGCAATTATTTCAATTTGTTTCCCATAAAACACAGCTTAAAAGTTAGCAGTCTAACAAAACTAATATATATTACTTTGGGTTAAGACAAGAAAAATAATTATCTCCCATTACACTTCTTAAAAATTTTACTTCTTTATTAAAGAACTTAGAAAGACCTAAACAAAGAAGCACTAGCTTTCCAGACAGAGAAGTATTCCTTTTGGGCCAGGATGAACAATTCAGTAACTATGTAAAACTCGGGAAAAGCATTTAAAAGTCCAGGAACCTCAGTCTCTTTTCATCTATTAAAACAAAGAGTAAAAATATTCTATCAATCTCAAAGCATTAACATTAGAATCCAATTTAAATTCATTCACTGAACAATTACTGACCAGCACTATGTACAAGGCACAGGGCTAGACAAATTTAGCAAATGGATCATACTTATACTAAAGAATTACTCATTTTGTAGTTTGTGGAGTTAACTAGGATATCCTTACCCGGAGGTATGGATATGACTTGCTTCTTATCCTCACAGACTAGATGCAAGAGTAATGAAATATATATATGAACTACTATATAAAAAAGAAAAGTAGTCATGTAGCATTTAAAGAAAGAAAGGATCAAAAAAGCAAACTGGGAATATAGCAGGGGGGTTGCAGATGGTTACAAACAACAAGCACTCAAGAATCAAAGGAGAATTAAGGAGAGATAACCGTGCTTTGTTAACATCCTCAATTCTAGCCACACAAACTTGTGTATTCATTACCACACATCCTATTCTTCCATAAATTACATGAGGAGACCCAGTAACACAAGTTTTTAAGTCATTTACCATCTATTATGCTTCAAAAGAATGTGCATTAACAACCTGTTGGTAAAAATATGTACAAAAATGCCAAACCCTTAACTTTCTGATCTCCCAAATCTAGCTAGAGTTTTGTGGTTGATTATTTACCCAACTTCTTTTATAAAACAAATTCTACATTGTGTGGATGGGGTAAGACTAAAATCTTGTTAAGATTTCATCCCTTTTTTCTCACTTTCTAGCATCCAAACAACTGTATCTTCTCATGTCTACTCATAATTTAACAGCTCTGTACTTTGTAATCTTCAAGTAAGTGGGGAAATCACTTCTAACTAAATGCAAAAAACTACCAATTCTTTTTTTAATTAATTAATTTATTTATTTGACAGAGAGAGAGAAAGAAAGAGATCACAAGTAGGCAGAGAAGCAGGCAGAAAGGGGGAAGCAGGCTCCCTACTGAGCAGAGAACCCAATACATGGCTCCATCCCAGAACCCTGAGATCATGACCTGAGCTGAAGGCAAAGGCTTAACCCACTGAGCCAGCCAGGTGCCCCAGAACTACCAATTCTTAACGCTGTGCTTCTGCTCAAATGTTTTGCAGGTATCCTCTTCTTTCTGCAGGCCCAGTTATCATATCCTCCCAAACGCAGGCCAACCCTGATTCTATTCTAGGATAGGAAAATTCACGTCCTTAGCACTTAAACTCAATAGTTACTAACATAGTTATGTTCTAAGACATATGTATAAAGAACGTATAGTAATGGAAAAAGTCTACTTAAATCATCTGCTGTCATAACTCATTATACATCCTCACACAATTTTGTAGATGAAAAAAATTCCAGTGCTCATTTAGTTCATACATCTCATTTTTAAAGACGGTGAAAATTTAGTCTTATAATAACTGTATGACTAGTCTAAATTCACAGGACAAGCAAAGAACCAGAGTCAGGTTTTTTTTATTTTTCAGTTCAGTAGTTCAGTACTTGTCCGACTTATACTACCTACATCTTCTGACTGCTGTCTAAAACATTCTATGAATTTTAATTCTACTGCATATTTTACTTTTTTGAAAATATAAAGAAACTTAAAAATTATATAACTACTAGAACTGCAGTTTAAATCATTCAGTATTCCCTCATAACAAAGTATTTTAAAATTCAGCTTAATTAAAAAACAAAAAAAAAAAGCAGATTCATCTTCATAGTAGTTTGTATTTCTGACTACATTAAGATAGGGTAAGAAAATATTTATACATCAAAACAGGCCAAGTTTAAGAGAAGAGACTTTATCAAATCTTAAAGACAGGCTGATAATTTCATCTTTTTTGAACACCTCTTTAAGAAATATACCAATCTTAAGTATACAAACACTACTGAGGTTAAACTAACTTTTAAATTTCATTGTCCTAGAATCTGGGAAGGGGAAAACTGTCACTCGAAATTTGTTTTCTTTTATTTACCTGTACCTTTCTTTCTTTCTTTCTTTTTTTCTTTCCTTCTCTATCAAAGATTTTATTTACTTGAGAGAGAGAGAGTGAAAGAGAGAAAGCAGGAGAGAGGGGAGGGTCTGAAGGAAAAAGAGAATCCTCACTGAGTGGGGAGCTCCAGGCGGGACTCCATTTTGGAATTCCAGGATTATGACCTGAGCTGAAGGCAGACACCCAACCGACTGTGCCACCCAGACACCCACTTACCTGTACCTTTTAATTTGAAAATATGTGCTTAAAGGGATCTATAAGCTTATAATCACACTGGCAATTAGTTGACCAATATTTCTTTATTCTGAAAATACTACTGACAACTTTTCTCATTTAAATAATCTATCTTTCAGGAGCCTGGGTGGCTCAGGGGATTAAAGCCTCTGCCTTTGGCTCAGGTCATGATCCCAGGGTGCTGGGATTGAGCCCCGCATGGGGCTCTCTGCTCAGCAGGAAGACTGTTTCCCCTCTCTCTCTGCCTGCCTCTCTGCCTACTTGTGATCTCTGTCAAATAAATAAATAAAATCTTTAAATAAATAAATAAAAAATCTATCTCTACACCCAACATGGGGTTTGAACTCATGACCACGAGATCGAGTCACATGCTCTTCTTACTGAGCCAGCCAGATGCCCCCACTACTGACAACTCTTTTAAAATTGTCTTACCTTTGTTGAAAGTACTTTAAATGTGCTCTGTTCTGGTATTATAGGATGAAGAAGTCTCAGTTTCAAATTGTAATCCTCTCCAGAAGGAAGTATCACCAAAGCAGACAACTAATGAAGACAAAATTAGCAGCACATTTTATAAATTTATATAATGAAAGGTAAAATACTTAGACTGAATATAACAGAACTTCATGCTGTCGCTGATTATTTTACACTTTCTATGGAATATCAAATTTAAGAAATTCAAAATAATCTTTTCCTATCTGGAATCTTTTACATGGATTCTCACATACACAATTAAATAAGCAGAACACAGTATGTTTCACTTAACATTTAAATCTCTAGAAAACTCTAGATGTAAGAGCAAAAGAACACAAAATGTAACAAAAGAAAGTATTCATATGCAAAATACCTACTTCTGCCACTAACTTAAGTATCATTGAAGTTTTCCAAACGCTAAGAAATCAAGTTATTACAAGTCACACTAATTTATTGTGGTTAGTAAATTCTAAGACATATAAATCACACAAAAAATAAGACCTTTTTCATAAAGTATACAAATGTAACCAAATCACATCTTACTTATTGTCCCTTTCAACCCATGCAGAATTACTCTATGAAAAATTTACTCTAAAATATAAAAAGCAGGTAGTTACAATTCTTCCAAATAAAAGTATTTAATCTCAAAATAAAAAATGATTCAAAGACTATAATAACCTCTTTTTCTGAAAATTCCACATTTACATTATTCTTCTGAACATTCTTGATCATAAGTGTAATGATTACTTGAGATTCTGTTTGATACCAGTCATACCTATTAAAAAAAAAAAAAGAAAAAACACCTCAGAACATTTAATTTTCTTAAAGTTGCTGCTGCTTTATGTTTTGTCAAGATAAAACTACAATCTGATAAACAACAAGAGCTCCACCTTGAGGAACAAATAAGCAAAGCAGATGGTGATTCACAGAAATTATATAACTAATTTTCTTTGATCTGCACTAATGGAAAAGAACATTAGGGTATGATGCCTCAAACCTTTCCAGGATACTTAAATACTTCCATGATTTTCTGGGCTCTGACTCTTATCTCTAATATTGTTGTGCTTAAGCTAATGTTAAAGATGAAATTTACTCTTAACAGCAAACCATTATTATATACCATTAACAGCTTTACACTTTCATTTCAACCTAATAGTAAGAAAAAGCACTTCTATCCCTCTTTTACAGATGAAAAATAGGCCCAGATGGGCAAAGCAATCAGCCAGTCAGGCAGGTGTTAAACTGGACCCATGTCAGCTGGACTCCACACCAAAATCTCTTAACTGAAGCTGGGGCAAACAGCCCTGAACACAGGGAGCAGAAGCAAATGAGCTAAAATTGAAATAACTTAAAATTTAACTCATTCTGCCAGGCACATTAAATACTGTATCTTCCTTCACTTTCAAGGTACATGGGAAAACTAATGTGCCTAGAGATTCTAATTATGTGTCTTTCCCGCATAAGGCTCTAGAAATGCAGGGATCCTCACTCTCAAATTAGCCTATATTAGATTATAAACTCCATGAGGCAGAGCAGTTTATCTATCCTGCCACTATTATATTCCTAGAACTAAGCATAGTGCCTGGTACACAGAACCAGTATTAAATCAATGTTTAATACTGGTGGATTATTGTATGCTCCAAACATAATTATTATTTAATGTTTCCGTTCTATTCCTGCTGCTGCCATCAAGCTAGTCCCAATTCCTTATCTACTTGGTATTTGGGAGAGTCATCCTAAATCTCCCTAGAAAGAGCAGGAACAGATCTTTTTGTTTTAACATTTCCAAACCATTTTAGGTAATTAAAATGCACCTTGATTAAAGAAACAAACTTTAAGAGTCTCAAAATTTCCTTCTGAAATTCAGTGGGGATGCAAAGCTCCAAATCAATGTCTTGTGTTTCTTTCTATTACAGTCCTAAGAATACAAGTTGCACACATGACTAATAATTAAAAATAAATTCGAATACCTGCTAGATGCTTAATTCATTATTGTAACTGTTGCCCTGAGCAACAGTTGTCCCTTTCAACCCATGCAGAATTACTCTATGAAAAATTTACTCTAAAATATAAAAAGCAGGTAGTTACAATTCTGCCAAGCCTACTACTAATTTATTTACCTGTGTAATAACAACTGGAAGAGGCTCTTGTCATTCATGGAAAGGTGACATTATAATGGAACCAGATGAAGCAAGTTTAAAGTAGAGAACTGACTTGAATTTAACCTTAACATAAACACGACTATCAATCAGTAAACAGCCTTAGAATTAGTTTTCCCAGGCTAAACACAATTTCTAAAAAACACCGAACAGCACAGGGTAAGGACTTGCTTACTATTAAACAGGACTTTTTCCTTTAGCCATATTTACCATGCATTGTTTATGAAAAAGAAACACTTACTTGATTTTTGACTGATGAGTCCTCTGGGATGCAGACTGATTTTGGCAAGTTGCAAGAGAACGATTTTTACAAATTAGTTTAGCAACTATATATTAAAAATGCATGTATTATTAATTTACCCAATGCTGTATTTACTTTGATATGGAATAACTACATCAACATATCCCTCAAGACAAAGCATAGTATTCTTGTTAAAAATACAAGTTATCACAAAATTTAAGAATAATCAACATTTTTATAATATTGTGAGTTAAAATGTCAAAAGAGATTTTTCTTCTAAAATAAAACCATAAGGGGAAAGGAAGGAAAAATAAGATGAAAACAGAGAGGGAGACAAGCTACAGAGATTCTTAACCATAGGAAACAAACTGAGGGTTGCTGGAGGGGCGGTGGGTGAGGGACAGGATAACTGGGTGATGACATTAAGAAGAGCACTTGACAGAATGAGCACTGGGTATTATATACAACTGAAAAATCACTAAATCCTATCTCTGGAACTAATAATACACTATATGTTAATTAAATTGAGTTTAAGTAAAAAAAAATTTCAGAATAAAAATAAAAGCATAAAACAAAAAACTTTCTAAAGGTCTAAGTGGAAAAGGTTACATTTAAATGTCCAATTCCAAGGCTAACTCTCTAATCTGAAAATAACAATGACATTTTTAAAAAATTAAAAGAAAAACAAAACATTTTTTAGTATAACATTCAGGCTTAGCAATGCAACACTGCTCTGGAATATATGAAAGAACATTTCCATGGTGCTTTCCAGATAACAGCTTACTGTGCTTATGGTATCTCAGTAACAAAAATTCTGCACTGCCTATCAAGAAACAAACGAATCATGATTCTGCTCCAATCCATACTTTCCTAAACTACATGTGTGCCAGTTAAGACCTCATAAATCAAAAGAACTTGACCTGGGTTATAGGTGACCTCTAAGTCATCCCTCAATGATAGGGAAGGGATGGGGTTTAGAGGAACAAAATAAAACCCCTCTACAGATTTAAGTCTAACTCAGAATTTCTCTCCACTATTAACTATTGAGAAATACCTGAATCTAGGTGCTATCAAGTAGAGACAATGACTAGAGCAGATTATTCCCATTCACCATGGTGCAAAGATAAAACTAAACTAGTGTGAACCACCGCAGTAACAAAATGCACTGTGGCTAAACAGCCGTCTGTGTTACTAAGTATGATCCGAAATCTATTCTGTTTTTGCAGGACGTTCCAATCCCAAACAGAATACTATAAGACCTAAACAGAAATACCAGCAGGTGAAGAAACCCAACTTTTGTTTACTTAAAATTTTCATTTATTTGTTTAGAGAAAGCGAGCAAGAGCGAGCAGGGGAGGAGCAAAAGGAGAAGGAGAAGCAGACTGCACACTAAGTGCAGAGCCCGACTAGGTGCTGGAGTCCATGACTCTCAGATCATCACCTGAGCCTAAATCAAGAGTCGGATGCTTTGTCAGCTGAGCCACCCATGTGCCCCAAAGGAAGCCAAAAATCCTTCCCTCATTCATCACCCTTAGGAATATGGAAAAGCCTTTCAGGTGTAGGAACAACCAGACAGGGCTCACTTTTGGTGATGTTCCAACCTCCAGTCACTACATATACACATATCTGGCCTGACGCTCACAACCTGAAGGAGATTAGCTCTATGAGGCCCAGTTTACACATGAAGAAAGCCCAGAGAATAGACTTTCTCAATGTCACAATGTAATTCTGAAAGACAGAGATGTAAATCTTCCTTCAGACATGAAGAGACCCAAGTAGGTTAAGTAACTGCTGACAGAGTTAAGACACACATACATCTCCTGACTCCCTGTCATTTTATTTACTAAGCTGCAGATGGTCACTGTTAAAAACCACTAGCCAGAACGTAACTGTGTGTGTTATAAATAAACCTAAGTGCATAATGTAACTATGTGTGTTATAAATAAACCTAAGTGGTTAAAAAAAAAAATTAAGCAACTTTCAACTCCACCATAACTTTTAATGACTGAAAAGACCTGGAAATCTTCATATCCAAAACAATAAATGTGACTGAATTAGACAAACATTTCCAAATTTTACTTAACTTTTGTGTTCTCAGTACACCACAATAAACCCTGAAAGTGCTTTCTAAGCAGCAGCTGTTTAACCTAAATGTGATGACTTTTCAGCAAGGAAAAGAAAAAACCACCCTGACCATACTAAAATATGCCAAATCAAGTGATCACACATTAAACAAGTCCAATAATTATCCATTTCACCAAAAATGGTATTATTTCAGTTACTAATGGAAAAAGTATTTACATGGAATTGTTTAAGATCTAAGTAAAAGAAAGACCATTCAGAGTCCTGTCTCAAATATAGGGCAAAATTATAATTAAGAATATGAAGAATAAAAATTTTGTACTTACCACCTCAGACTGTGATCCTATTAAAAACATAAAAAGAAAACATTTCCACTTAACAGTACATTTAGAAGCAAAGTCACATACACGACTTCTGTAGCACAAACATACTGATTATATAAAAGCCAATTTTCCATACATTCCAAATAAAAAAAAAATGGTTTAATTTTGCATCCCAGACTCACTGTAGACTTTTAGTAATTTCTTAGTGGTAACACAACTACAAGACAAATCCATCCAAATCACCCTTTCAACATAACAAAACCTTGGAAATCCCTATCTAAGAGAAAACACACTATTTAAATTTATGATTTTTAAAGTTGTAAAGTTAAAAACAAATTTGTTTAAATCCAAAAATGTCAAAAATATACTTCTTTGTAAACTGAAAGACATGGGAAACCGACATACTTACCATTCTGAGCCTCCTGACACCTTTTAACCCAGACAGTGAAATCAGGATCTGTACCTAGAACGGACAAACTAAGTGTAACCATCACTCACTCATCAGCAGCATCTAACATATTCACTCAACAAATACTGAATATCTACTATGTTCCAAACAGTGTTTTAAGCAATGGGGATTCAGCAATAAATCAGACAAAAATATTTGTCCTAACAGTATTATAGAAACCATAACACTAGAGCTATAAATATACTAATACATTTAAAACCTAAGACATTCATGCTGAAGAATTTTAATTAAAAAAAAAAAATTGGTTTTAGCCACAGAAAACCTTACTGGTTTCCAGATACAAATACAAATACATTTCCCCTCACCCCTCTCCCATTAAAGGAGATTCGTCTCACACAACAAAATCAGACCTGAATTAGATACCCAACACACCATCAATTAGTGTGGGATGGAAGCCTGGTACCAGACAGCTGGACCAACGTCTAGTAGCCTCTTTTGACCCCAGATTTATTCTCTAATGCAGCTATCCACTTCTTCTATCTACTATTCTCTCAGTAGCTTTTCCTGTTACCATGCCACTCCTACCAACACCAAAAAACACCTCTGTACTTTGTGCAGTTCTGTCATATCTCTAGATTCCACAGCAGCCCAGAGACTACAGACGGTGAACTATATACTTAGAGATAGCAATGTAAACATGTACATAAGCAAATTAATTTCTAAAGACTCAGAACAATGATAATCCAAACAGTACAGGGTCTAATCTAATATAATGTTAAAAGTTATTAAAAGTACGCTCAATAAAAGTTTGCAAACTAAACAAACTGCAGGCAAGATTATTCTGAAAAATAAAAATTTCTTAGAACACTAATTTATAAATGAAATTCAACTGTATAGGCCGTAACTAACACCTACACACATATACGCACACGCTCCTTCTAGTGGGGGTAACAATTTTATCAAAATCCTAGATTTGAAAAACCTATTACTCAAATTTAATCCGTAAGTAAAACCAAGCTTCCTACCATACCAAAAGAAAAAAGGTAATATTCTGAGTTACAATTTTTGTTTACCCTGTCTGTTAATAAGGGAACCCTAACAGTTTAACATAAATTTTCCTTAGAATTAAAAGACAAATCTTTTTTAAATAAAAATATCCTTAAAAGCAATTTTATCAAAAACAGATACCTTCATTTGAAGCAGATTTTGAAATAATTCTAAGATAAAAATTAATGGCAGTTAAAAAAAATCAATGGGAGTAAAATATTAATAAAGGAAACAATTTAGGTGATGAACTTTCTATCACTCAAAAAAAAAAAAATAAGGAACAGGGCTTAGAAATCTAAGATGGAATCCTTTATGTCTCTTCAGGGTTTTCAAATATGTATTAAGGTACAGGATAACTGGACTCTTTAGAATTTGCAAAGAGTGCAGATACGCTGGCTTGCTTAGTAAATAGCCAAATTACTCATGTATCATTCACAACTCCTTCTTAATTTGTAGGCTCCAATTGCAAAGTTGGGCCCACTGTCCTCTCTCAAGCAGGTACATGACAGGAAAGCAAATATTCAAAGCAATACAAGAGTACATTTTTAAAATATAAAAACATACTCAATAATACTTTAGAGCAGGGTTTCGAACCTCAGCTCTACTATTTTGGACCAGCTACTTCTCTGCAATGTAGGATGTTAGCATCCCTGGCCTCACTCACTAGGTATCCATAGGACATCCCTATTCACCAGTCACGATAATCAAAAATCTCTTCAGACATTGCTAAATGTCCCCCAGGAAGTAAAATCATCCCTACTTAGGGACCATTGCTTTAGAGAACTGTGATAAAACGCTATCATTAGAGTAAGATAAAATGGTACTACACAATTTTGATTAGGTACCCTACAATTATCTATGAGGTTACTTATAACTTCTTTCCGTATTTTGTAGACTCTTTCGCCTTTTGGCTCTTAAAATTTCTACACATGTGCAGAGACATCCATACTGCTAATTTTCATATACTTCTCTGAAGCCGACATTAAATACTCACAATACTCTCAAAGCTCCAAGTTAGTATCCACCACAATTTACCCAAACTGATGCTTCACTTATTAATAAAAATGTCTGCTGTAAAACTTCCTATCTCAGCCACCTGAATAACTTAAACCGAAAGGACTTCTGAAAATGAGAGCAAATTAAATTTTCACTTCTCCATTAGAAAAACATAAAGTCAGACTAAGTAGACGAAGCACACTGAGTGTTTATATATCGTTTTTAACCTCTAATCGTAAAGTTTATCTGTGATTTAAATGCTAAAGAAAGGCCAATTTTAAGTAAACGCAAATTTCACAATCAACAGGAAATGTCAGTAAGAAAAAAGATGTTAGGTTTCTACAATGAACTTGGGATCACACTAAAAAATTCAGCCATCATATTTAAAACACAGACATAATGGATTAGTTTATTAACATACAATTCCAATACTTACTATCTAATTTCTGTCCTCCTATAAAAGTTTCTAAAGCAGCAGCATAGTTTTTTTCATGGTATTCACATATCCTGCATAAACATATTAAAAACAAATACCACACACACATGAGATCATGCAAAAAGGTTTTCTAAATTAAATATCCTAATATTTTCTATTGGTAAAAAAAAAATAATTTATATGTAAGTCAAGAGATTTTCTAATATACTGTAACATTAAATGTAATTCTCATTAAAACCAAATTTTGGAACTCATTTCAGAAGGAATTTCTTGATTTAATTGCGTACACTTGCCTATTCCAACATACAGTTATGCAGAAACCAAAGAAGTTTCTTAAGAATAAAATTACACTTATCAACAGAAACAAGCTGGGATGTAAAGTACAGAGATACAGGGCTTTCACAGTATTAAATGTAGCCTATCCAGCCTGGTTGACAAATAGATGTTCTCTAGTCAGTTAAATACAATAAATTCCAAATGATGAATGAAAAAAGGATTTGAAATCCATCAGTTTCATCTTTTCCTTGTAATTACTTCAACCACCACTATTTCAAAACACACATACTACAATTAACACAAGTATAAAATTATATTTAAAAATGAATCCTATCTCAGCTATAAAATGTATAAATACAGAATTCACTATTTACATAAAACTTAATTCATTCAATGAACTAAACACCTACAATCGGTAGTCCAGACCCAATTAGAAGAGTAGTTGTTGCATACCCTTTTCTCAGCACAGCAGTGGAATTATTTGGATTAAGTTCAAGAGATTTCTTTGCATCAGCAACAGCATCTACATACAAAAAAAGGGGGTTTTAGTCAGTAATTTATGGATCCTAACAAGTTACACACAAAATCTGAATCAGCCCTACATTTTTAAGTTTTCAAATTAGTGCAATGGACAAATGCTTTTAAATTAGGAAAAACTAATCCAAGATAAAATCCAAAAAAAAAAATCACTCTCACACCTTATTAGCCTAATATTTAGCTTTCTTTTTAAAGCTATTCAGTCAATGTATAAAGCTCTGTCACAAAATTCATCTAATTTTCTCATTACATCACTTATGTAATCTGTCTCAAGATGCTTAATTTTTCCCTACCTAGATTCTCTACCAGAATAACTTAAAAGTTATACTAGTAATATATAAAGACATTCTTTTTTATAAAAACTACAAATAAGAGCACTTTATTTAAATAGTCTCTAAAATAACACGTGATGCTATTTTTGTTAATATCTCCAATAACTACAAATGAAAACTATATAAATTCTCTATTCACTGAAGGAAAAAGAAACACCCAGAACATTTGTATGGGTGTTGCTCAACATATTTGTCATGTTTCAGCTACTTCACACCTTGTATGAAAGACCAATTTAAAAATCCTCAAAAATGATCTCTATTGTATTTGATTCACTGTATCTCAGGTAAAATTTATAACTTATAAATAAAAAATAATACATTCAGTAAGAAAAGTTACCACAGTAATTCCCAAGAAGAATGTGACAATAAGCTCTTTGACAATAATATTGCGCATCATCTGGTTTCTGTTCCAAAGTCTTAGTCAGCTCCTACAAAAACAAACATGTTGAGTGTCAATAAATGTTTTTTAAATGCATCTGAATTTTATTTTATTTATTTTTTTAATTAATTTATTTATCTGACAGACCAAGATCACATGTAGTCAGAGAGGCAGGCTGAGACAGAAGGGGGAGCGGAATGCAGGCTCCCTGCCAAGCAGAGAGCCTGATGCAGGGCTTGATCCCAGGACCCTGGGATCCCGACCTGAGCTGAAGGTAGAGGCTTTAACCCACTGAGCCACCCAGGCATCCCCAAATGCATCTGAATTTTAATTAAACATGATTTTTAATCAAATAACCTATTATCATAAGCTTTTTGGAGGAAAAAGAACAGAATAATCTTGGAGTGTTTCTTGGCAAGAAGATCAATATCACCCCTTCTCCAGTCTCCCCCCGCAAAATCCACAATCTAATGTAGTATCTTAGCACAATTCCTGGCCTATTGTAGGAACTCAATAAATGGTAATTTCTATCACCTCATTTATTCTGAAGACTTTAGACGATATATATTGACAAGGAGATTTTCTCCAATTTGAAGAAAACTCAAAGACCATGTATATTTTGAGATGCCTAGAAAATATGAAACTGTCCAATAAAACCCAAAAAACCTGGAAGTTGAATCTAGAGCTCAAGGAAGTTAACAGAATCAATAAAGATACAACAAAGCTTATCTGTCCCTCTCCCATCTTCTAGCAATAGCAAACAACCCTAAGAAATTACCACATTCTGCTGACAGCCCAGATACAGAACCTCATAGCTACCATCAACTGATCAAGATTTAACATGAGATTAAAACTCTGTCACCCTGGACAGTCAGGGAATATAAGTGGTAGCTAGAGCAATAATGATGCAAGAAGTGATAGCATGATCAGTGAGGCCAAGGATAAATGTAGGCAAATATGAATGCTTTGATTCTCTACCCAGTGTTCACACATCCTAGGGATCTGGGTAGTTTTCTTAAAAGGTAAAATTACTTCAGGGGCGCCTTGGTGGCTCAGATGGTTAAGCATCTGCCTTTGGCTTAGGTCATGATCCCAGGGTCCTGGGGTTGAGCCCCGCATTGGGATCCGTGTTTCGCGGGGAGCCTGCTTCTCCTTCTCCCTCTACTGTTCCCCCGCTTGTGCTCTCTCACTCTGTCAAATAAACATACAAAAATTTTAAAAATTTTAAAAAGTAAAATTCAATAATGACACGTCACTGATTTTGCTTTTATAGCATGATTCCCCAAAAGCAAATTATACTATTCTTGAGAATTGTTTACCTAAAATGCAACATAGCTAAAATCCAAACCACTTTTTACCTTCACCACCTCTATCATCCTGATCCAAGCAATAATGAAAATCAGATCTTGTTTATTTCAATAGGCATAAAACTCTCCAATGTCTTTCAGCTGATTCAAAGCAAAAGCCCAAGTTCTTCCAGTGACCTTCAAGGCCCTCCTTGATATAACTCTCTGCTAGCTCTTTGACCTCAACTCTTAATACTCTTCCTCTTGCTCCTCTACTCTAGCCACAATGGCCTCCTTTTTGTGCTACAAACACCTCAGGACTCTGTGTCTGCTGCTCCCTCTCTCTGGAAAGCTCTTCCCCAGATGTGCTCAGAGGATCCATTCCCTCACTTTCTAGTTAGTGACAAACCTGTAAAATCCAGGTCTGTCTGACTCCAAATCTGATTTTTTAAGCACCAAACCACACTGCCTCTTGGTAACCTTTCTTTAATCCAAGTATCTTTCACATACCAATAACATTTGTATTAATGTTTCTTAACACTTTGAAATTCCCAAGTTAAATAATACCATCTTGCACTTAAACTTTCAACTATTTTGAAAACCTGTGATAGCTTATTTATCTACCCAAATACATATCCAAACCAAATTTCTAGCCTCTCCTCAGCAAGAAAACAGATATATTATGGGTCAAAAAGCTACTATAAATTGTACTAGGCTCTGGTTCATCAATTTATATGTATTTTTAAACATATACTATGTAACAAACACAGGCCAGACACTGGGGGTACAAAGATAAATAAAATGGAATCAAGTAAAACTGATTTTCAAACAACCAATTTGCAAATGACCTTTAAAAACACAAACCAATTGTTGATTAAGGAGAACCAGTTTTGTGATTCAGTTAAGTAAACTAAGCAATTCACTTATTATGCTATTATTTTGAAAAGTTATCAAAACACAGAACACAAACTGAACACTGACACACAAATACAAGTCTTAAAACACAAAAGTTTATTTGGAATAAACAATAGACAGTATAATAAAACCAGGAAAAGTGAAATTAAAACAATGATCTGCAGTTATATTAACTACATCAAACTTGTGGCATGTTTTGAGAGTTCTGTTTCTGTGACAACAGTTGCTCACTGCTAGAGTACAAAGGGACTAAAGAGAGGTATCTCAAAGGCAAGGACTTCAGTGCCAACATTTGAATCACAGTGGCAAAAGGCCATTATTTAATGCAGATCAATGAGAAACATAATGTAACCATGTATAAAGATAAATTTACATAAAGTAAGTTGTAGTCAAGCAACTTATAGTTCCCAAAAATAAAGAAACTCAGTGAACTATGAAATATAATTACACTGAAATCTTTACCAAGATAATGGTGAAGGAAGTACCCTGACAATCCAAAACGGGGGGAAAACTCCTTTTTAAGGCATTAAAATTGTTTAAAACTTAGATTTTAGAAAATGAACTTCTAAATCTTTAAAGTTTGAGGCTTTTTAAAACTGCTAGTCAACAAGTTAACTTGTTAGGGTTAAAAGCAAAAGCAGACTGTTCAGACTGACCTAACTGCTGAAGGCATGTAGCTCTGGGTATCTCAATTTGATTTCACTTCCCATTTTTCTTCTAGCCACAGCTAATCTCCCAATCACAGATGACAAACAAGAGTACCAGCCCTTCTCCCTTCTTAAACCACTTAGCACTGCTAAAGAAAAACCACACAGCCATGCAAAACAGGTAACACTGTATTTATGCTAACCAGCTACATTCTCAATGCTCTGAACAAAGCTATCAATGGTCAGCTATTTCAAAGTCAGCTACCAAACCTTTAATTATATTATACATCCTTAGACCTATCCCCTCCTCCAGAGGAAGACCCTTGATGCCTTGAACCCAGAGACTTGTCGCTTCTCAACTAACACTGAGCAAGTGACTCTCTTTGGTCTCAGCTTCCTTGTGAGTAAAATGCAAATACCCACCTCAGTTGTTACAAGAATTATGGTAGAAGTCATTTCACATAACACATCTGAATGCCTACCTACCACATCACAGGCACTACATGGAGAATGTAGTTAAAAAAAAAAAAAAAAACAGACACACAAAACCCCTGCCACCTTGGAGCTTACAATGGGGCTCAATTTAGATAGGGTGGTCCAAGAAAAAAAGTTTCTCTGAGGTGACATGTCAGCTGAAATCACAAGTGATGAGCATCTCCAAGGAAAATGAGACAGTACAAGACGGTACATTTTAGGGGTGCCTGGGTGGCTCAGTTGTTAAGCATCTGCCTTCGGTTCAGTTCAGGATCCCAGGTCCCGGGATCAAGCCCCACATCAGGTTCCCTGCTCGGTGCGAAGTCTGCTTCTTCCTCCCCTGCTCTCCCTGCCTGTGTTCCCTCTCTCACTGTGTCTGTCAAAAAAAGACAGCACTGGGGTGCCTGGGTGGCTCAGGTGCCTTCGGCTCAGGTCATGATCCTGGGATCAAGTCCCAGATGGAGCTCCCTGCTCAGCAGGTAATCTGCTTCTCCCTCTGCCGCTCACCCTGCTCATGCCTGTGTGCTCTCTCTCAAATAAATAAATAAAAGCTTTAAAAAAAAAAAAAAAAAGTGTGGCTAGAACCTAGAGAGCAAAGAAGCTACAAGATGCCTACCTCAAGGACCTCATCTTGTACCTTACATTACTCATCTTCATTGTAGCCCTTTCAAATAGGTCCTGTTAGTCCCACTTCACAGAAAGGAAATCCGATCCAAAGTGACATAAGGAATTTTCCTGAGGCTACAGAATTATTATGAAACCAGGATTTGGATCCTTCAAGCACTCTGATTCCAGAGCTGAGGGGTTTTTGATGCTGTTGTTTTAAAGTAAACTCAAGGGGCGCCTGGGTGGCTCAGTGGGTTAAGCTGCTGCCTTCAGCTCAGGTCATGATCTCAGGGTCCTGGGATCGAGTCCCGCATCGGGCTCTCCGCTCGGTGGGAAGCCTGCTTCCCTCTCTCTCTCTGCCTGCCTCTCCATCTACTTGTGATCTCTCTCTGTCAAATAAATAAATAAAATCTTTAAAAAATAAACTCAACCCACAATGTGGGGCTCAAACTCACAACCCCAAGATCAAGAGTCTCATGTTCCACCGAATGAGCCAGCTAGCTGCTCCAAGAGCCTATGCTCTTAACCACTATTCATATTGGGCCTCAAAAGATTCTCATAATTCACTCTTCTCTTCCTAGTGAATTGAGACATCTTCTGTGAAGTTGTTCTGATTACCCTGATTAGCCTCTACTCTGCTATGTCCTTAGTGTACTTCATACACTACTCCATTAGAATATTTACCTTATATTTTAATAATCTGTTGACTTGTCTATCTCTCTACTAGGCTGCAAACTTCCTCAATGCAGTCTTTTCATCTTTAGATCCCTGGCTCCCGGTGCAAAATTCACCACTAATATATACTATTAAATGTTTAATGAAAAATGTCGATCAGCTTGATACAAACATTTCCCCTAACATTCATCCTAATTGGATGATCTTATATAAAAATGGAACATTTTAACTGATGTATCAAGTGTCCTGAATTGCAAAATGATTAGCTGACTCTTCAACAATGAGGTATATTAGGGGTACTGACCCTCCCAGTCAAAAATCCAATCCAAGTATAACTTTTGACTCCCCCAAAATTTAACAGCTTTCTATTGACCAGAAGCCTTATCAATGACTAAACAGTCAACAAATATTTTGTATGCTATATTATATATTATATTCTTACAGTAAACTAGTGAAAAAAATTAAGAATAAGGAAAACACATTTATAGTACTGCACATATTAGAAAACATCCATATGTAAGTGGGCCAATACAGTTCAAACCAGGTTGTTCAAGGGTCAACTGTGAGGTCACCTCAAGCTTTAAAAAGAACACTTTCTCGGGGGGCCTGGGTGGCCCAGTCAATTAAGTATCTGCCTCTTGATTTTGGCTCAGGTCATGATCTTGAGGGTGGTAGGACCTAGCTCCACATCGGGCTCTGCGCTGAGCATGAACCCTGCTTAAGATTCTCCCTCTCCCTCTCTGTCCGCCCCTCCTCTCCAATCTCTGTTTCCCTCAAATAAATAATTAAAAATAACAAGAACACTTTCTCTTAACACAGCTGATTCTTACCATGATCTTTATCTCCACTCCCAGTTTCTGATTCAAGTAGGTGGTGGGTCCTGAGAATTTGCATTTCTAATAAGCTCTCAGGTGATGCTGCTGCAGCTGGTCTCAGGATGATACTTTGAGAATTACTTTTCTACCGCACCAGACTAAGAGTCTGGAAACTTGTGTCCTAAGGGTCTCCTCCTGCTTCTAATTGGTTATACACATCTCTATGACAGATCATTTGGATTTCTTTGGGTTTCAGTTTTCTTCTGTAAAATGAAAGGGTAAGTACTACACCACATGAGCTGTAAGGACTTCCAATAATCTCAGATGCAGTCCAACAATTTGCATTTCTTTTCAAGTTTTTATTTATTTATTTGAGAGAGAGACAGAGAAAGAGAAAGAACATGAGTGCCAGCGGGGGGGTGGGGGGAACAGCAGGCAGAGGGAGAGGGAGAAGCAGGCTCACAGAGCAGGGAGCCCAATAGGGGTCTCCATCCCAGGACTCTGGGACCAGGACCTGAGCCAAAGGCAGATGCTTAACAACTGAGCCGCCCAGGCGCCCCAACAATATGCATTTCTAATAAATTCCCAGGTGGTGCTGGTGCTGTTCCAAATTCAGTGGTGCTTTGGTTCCAAAGCCACACTTTAAGAATCAAGCTACTAGGGGCGCCTAGAAGCGCCCCTAGTAAAACCTGCCTCTGCCTTCAGCTCAGGAAATAATCCCAGGGTGGATCCTGGGATCAAGCCCCGCATTGTGCTCTCTGCTCCTCGGAGAGCCTGCTTCCTCCTCTCTCTCTGCCTGCCTCCCTGCCTATTTGTGATCTCTGTCTGTCAAATAAATAAACAAAATCTTAAAAAAAAAAAAAAAAAGAATCAAACTACTAAAGCTAAACACATGCCTATTCTATGCAATTTCATTCCTTGGTATATACACCCCCCCGAAAAATAAAGTGTGTGTTCACCAAAATACATATACAAGGAAATTCACAGTGGCTTTATTCATACTAGCTAATAACTAGAAACAGCCCAAAAGTCCATTGTTAGACTTGTGCTCCATTTTTATACAATGAAACACTATACATCTATGAAAAAATACAACTTCACACATGGACCTATCTCACATGAAAGTATCAAACTCAACTGAGTAGTGCATTATTCTGTTTATGGGAAGTACAAGAACAAGCAAAACTGATGCTGAAAGAGATCAGAATAGGAGTTACCTGGTGGGTAAGGGGAATTACTGGCTGAGAAGCAGCATGAGGGAGTTGGGATGATGAAAGTGTTCTCTATCTTGATGTGGGGGGGCCTACATACATCAAACTACAGCTTCAGTATTTGCAGACTTAAGATTTATAATATAGCATAGATCAAAAAAAAATTTATGGAAAGGGACAACGAAAGTCATTTCAATAACTTCCTTTAAAAGCAACTCATATAAACTGGATTTCCAAAGTAGGCACTGGGGCTAAGAGGACCATAACAAATGTAGATTCTAAAATTAACAGCTGTCTAGATGACATAATGAATTGTGAAGAAAGATGCTCCGTGCCTCCTATAATTCTATTCTAATTCTGATCCCAGAAGTCTCATTAGGAAACATCATAGCACAACTGATGAATCAACCATTTTATTTGAGGGCCTTCATATCTAGATCCAAAAAACATACTCCAACTTAAAAAGCCCTATAGGACAGCCCCTGGTTTCCCTCCCACCTCCTCAGCACTCAGTCCTCTGTTATCCCACTCTAGTTAAATGGGCCTTTTTGCTGCTCCTGGTACAGGCCAACCTCATGCCTACCTCAGGATCTTTGCAATGGCTCTTTTCCTACCCCGAATGCTCTTTCCCAGAGCTCATTCCCTCAGGTCTCTGTTCAAGTTATCACCTCTTCAGATGGACTCTTCTACCCACGTGGCAAATTTCTTTTAAGGTCCTAGCTTGCAAAAAAACTTCCCTTGCCTCAAACTGCTAACCTTACTTATACTGAATTATAACAACCCAACAAGGTTTGGTTTCCTTTTTCCCTCCTGCCTCAAAGCAAAAAAACCCTGCCTAAATTTTGCAATCAACTGCATCATGTATCCTTAGCTTGGGCTCTCTTTATTATTCTAAATTACTTAACTCTTGCTCTTTTGACTTTTCTTTTTGGCTTTACAGTCATTCACTTCACACAAAGTGCCTTGTAAGTCAAATCATAAACAAGACTTTCATCCACAGGATTCAGTGTCTTGCATAAAGCAACTCCAAGTAGTTTCGAGAAATAAACGAGTGAATAATGAACAGTAACGGGACATCTGGAAATATTCAGACACATACGGGCAAAGGCTTCTGTTCCAGTAGTCTGCACTTAGCACAGCATCTGGTGTGTAAGAATGGCAAGGATGATTATCAAATGAAAAACCGAATTAACAAATACCATCAAGCCTAGATTTCACTTTTTCTTCTAATCACACATGCCATTAATAAAAAAATTCCTTCCAGGCCAACTATGAATGTCAACTACGCCCCCCCCCCAGAAATAGAGAAGGTATTCCCAAGGAGCTAAGAGGATGCAGTAACGGTCTAGGAGTGGGAGGGGGCAAGAACAAGGGTCTGGGATAACTGGGCCACTCTGGAACCGAGGAGAGACGGAGGCTGTCAGTATTAGGGCCGATCCATTATAAAGAGAGCAACCCAGGTCCCAGGCAGGCAGTGCTGGGAAGAGGCGGAGTCCGCGGAACCCGTCGTGGCCGCGTCCCTCCGAGAAAAGTGGAGGAAGCTGAGACTGGTTCTCTCACCTCTAACGCCGCCTGGGGGTCCTCCTCGATCAGAGCATCTGAGAAGCTCCGGAAAAACCTGCCGGGGAAAAACAACGACAGGCTCACTAACCAAGTGGTGGTGGGGGGTGGGGGAGAGATAAAATTAAATAGCAAGGAGAAGGAAAACACGCACTTCTGGGCTGTTGCAGGTCCTGCTGCCATCCCTAAGAATCGCTGTTTCTGTTAGAACGGCTACCACCGAGGTTACGAGCTAAGCCGCCGCCGCCCAAGGGGGAAACTTCTGGAGAAGCACCAAGCTAGCTTCCGTCCTAAGTAGCCAACGAGCAGACACGCAGCGTGTCGCGGGGCGGGGGAGGGGAGACGAAAAGCGTGCGCAGGGCCGGCTGGGACCGTGGAGGACTGAGTCTCCCGGCCCGGCCCCGCCCCGGTCCCGTGACCAGCGCTCTCAGTCCCCGCCCTTCGCAGCCATGGTTACGGGGGCGTCGGCTATTCACGCTGGCCCCGTCTTCCAGTACGCCTCCGCACTTCAAAAGAGCCGTCAGCGGTAGTAGCTTCAAAGCCCTTTTGTAGCATACTGTTATTCCACAGGAACGTGGGGGCGTTTGGGAGAGTTTGGACGTCTATTAATAACAAGGAATGTCGGGCTCCATTTTCGCCCCCGTTCGCCACAGTTCTCATCATGGCTACCGGGGGCTGCCTAGCCTTTCGGGATCCGTGACGTCATTCGCCGGAATGAGACAAAACTCATTCCGGGAGCTTACTTCCGGCTTACGCCTAGATCCCGTGATCTGTGCGCTGGGAATCCTAACCGACGAGGACACGATGGAAATCGTTCAGCCTTTGCAGATGCTACGCGGAAAGGAGCCCTTTGGTTCCGGTGCCGTTGACCCATGCCGTTACCCAGAACTCGGCAGCGCAGGGCTTTTTTCGTAGTTGGTGTCTCCGATTGAAAAGAAAACCTGTTACATCCGAAGGGAGGAAGGTGGCCTGAGGTTGTGTCAGTACTGTTCTACTTTTCCAACCTAGTCTTAGTCTCCCTTACTGCCCTTTGACATATGAAAATCAGATAGAAGCTTCCAGCAAGTTCCATGGTGGAGGAGGGAGTGGGAGTGAGTTCTCAGTCAGTAGAGATTAGCAAGTAAATGGACTTGAGTGTCTTCTACATCCAAAATCTAAACTAACTGGGATTCAAAGATTGTAATATGCTCTCCAGAAATTTAAGCTGTTTTGGATGCTAAAGTGAAAGAAGGGTCATGACCCTATATTAGGTATAAGGACGGATTCCTCAAAGGTGTGATACCTGAGCCTCAGCCTCAAAAGCCAAATTAGAATTAGTGGATGAAGGAAATGGAAAAGACAATTAGGACAGACTAGGACGTGTATGAGAAAAGCAGTAATATGAGTTCTAAAGTTGGTGGAGCCACAATTCAAGTTAGACACTCACTGGAGGGGTAGGTGAAATGCCAGGTCAAAAAGGGCTAGCCTGTGGTCTTCGGAGAAGCTTGGATGTAATATGCGTCCCGGTGCTAGCCCACTACAGAATTTCTAGTTTAAAAAGGCAACTACAGTCAAATTTGCATTTTTAGAAGTGTATTGTGTCTATGCTATGGAACAATGATTAAAGGGAAAAGAACAGTTGTTGGGACACTGTTGGGGAAGTGTTACAAGCCAAAGTGACTCTCTTAAGTAGGTCAGTGATTGTAGGGATGGACAGAAAGGTGAAAACAAATGGTGACGTAAAATTCGCTGGGTTTGCTGATCTTTTGTGCTCAGTGCTTTTGTGTCCCATTAATAAGGCTTCACCTACTCCAAGGTCGTGAAGATACTGTGTGTATTCTTCTAGATGCTTTATTTAACTTTGACATCTAGGTCTGTGATTTATCTCATTATTTTTTTGTGAAAGGTAGGAGACTGCGATCAAGGTTAATTTCCCCCCATGGGGATATCCAGTTGACCCAGCCCTATTTATTGACAAGATTGTCATTTGTCATTGCCACCAATTAAATTCTCTGGCACTTTGTTGCAAAGTGGCTGATCACTTTATATGTGGGCCTATTTCCAGGTTCTCATTCCATTGGTCTGTCTAACCTTGTACCACTACCAGACTGTCATAATTAATGTAGCTTTAGAAGTCTGGAAGTCCTAGAACTGTTCAAGGTTGCTTTGGCTATTCCAAGTCCTTTGTAATTTCCTTTATTTTAGAGATCTTACAAAGTTTATTTCCATTTATTTATAAATTTTAGAATAAGCTTGTCAACTTAAAAAAAAAAACCCTGCTGGAATTTTAATTGGACTTTCATTGGCTCTATGGATCTGTTTGGGGAAAACTGACATCTTAATACTGAGTTCTCCAACCCATAAGTATCATTCATACAGGGGCGCCTGGGTGGCTCAGTGGGTTGGGGCCTCTGCCTTTGGCTCAGGTGGTGGTTCCGGGGTCCTGGGATCAGGCTGCATCATGCTCTCTGCTTGTTGGGGAGCTTGCTTCCCCCTCCACCCCTTTGCCTGCCTCTCTGCCTACTTGTGATTTCTGTCTGTCAAATAAACAAAATCTTAAAAAAAAAGAAAGTATCATACACCTTCCATGTATTTAGTAGTCTTTAATTTCACCCAGCGTGTTTTGTAAATTGTGTAGAGGTTTCACGTATCTTTCATTAAATTTATACTTGGGTATTTGGCTTTTTAATACAATTTTAAATGACACTTGGAAAGTTTTATATTCTACTTTGTTGCTGGTATATAGAAACAGTATTGATTAACACATATTAGCCTCATATTCAGCCTTCTTACCAAGTTCTCTTATTATTTCTAATACCTTGTAGTTTCTTTTAGAATTTCTATGACTATAATTTTGTCATCTGTTAATGAAGATGGTTTAGGGTCCTGTGCAATGATTATACCTTTTATTTCTTTTTCTTGGTCTTTCACTTGTTGGTATGTCTCATTTAGTGTTGACTAGAATAGTGATAATGGGCTTCTTAGCTATAACATCAGAGGGGAGAGGATTCAATAGCAAATGCTTTTTCTGCCTTTATGGAAATGTTCGTATCTATTTTTCTTTAATATGTTAAGTGAATTACTTTGATTTTCAAATGTTATTTAAATGGACAATATGCATATGAAAAGAAGTTCTACATCAATAGCTATATTAGGAACATTAAAATCATGCTTCAGTCCTAAACACTAACCAGAATTGTTTTAAACAAAGGGATTCCAATACCAAGCCTTGGTAAAGTGGAACACCTATAACTTGTGTATATTACTAGTGAGAGTATAAATGGTTACAATTACTTTATAAGACTTTCTAAGGTTTTTTTTTTGTTTTTTAAGTTTTAAGTAGTCTCTACAGCCAGTGTGGGGCTTGAACTTACAACCCAAAGATCAGGAGTGGCATGCTTCACTGACTGAGCCAGCCAGGAACCCCTAGAAAATTTTTTGACCCTATCTACTAAAACTAGTCCTACATATACCTTATTACCTGGTAATTCTATCATTGGTCATATCCCCAAGAGAAAAGAGTACTTATTAATGTGCACAAGAATATTGACCACAGGGGCACCTGGCTGGCTCAGTGGGTTAAGCCTCTGCCTTCAGCCCAGGTCAAGATCCCAGGGGAGCCTGCATTCCACCCCCCCCTTCCAGCCTCTCTGCCTACTTGTGATCTCTGTCAAATAAATAAATAAAATCTTTTTTAAAAATACCAATCACCGTATTATAGTAGGAAAAACTGGAAATAAATGCCATTTGATAGGAGAAAAATACTATAGAGCACTGATTAAGAATGAACTACCAATACACACAATAATCTATATGAGCCTCACACATATAGTGTTGAGTTAAAGAAGCCAGACAGGGTACATCCTGATCGATTCCATTTATATGAAGATAAAAATTATTTTGAGGGATACCAGAAGGTGATCTAGCTGGGAAGAGCTGTGATGGAAACTTCTTGGATGTAGGAAATGTTACACATCTGATATAGGTGACAGTTACATTAATGTATTCAGATGTAAAATTTTATTGAGTTATAAGATTTGTGCCTTTCATGCCTTAATAAGTAGGAGGGAGTGATTTAAAACAAAATCAGCAACAAACAGAATTTGAAATTTAGGAGATTTACAGTAACATCAGTAATATTAAATACTAAAAAATAAATCTGACAAAGGATGTGCAAAAAGTATACATTGAGAATTATGGGACACAGCTGACAGAAATTAAAGAACATTTAAAACAAATGGAGAGGCATCTAAGGAGACTCAATCTTGTTAAAATGTGGATTCTTCCATAGTTGATCTATAGAGTCAACATAATCCCAGTCAGAACCCCAAAGGCTTTTTCGGTTTCAGAAGTTGAGTCTGCAACTTCTGACTGAGTCTGCAAATTCAAATGGAGATGCAAAGTTAGAGTAGTCAAATAAACTTTAAAAAATAACAAAGTTGGAGAACTGACACTACCTTATTTCAGTACATCAACCTGGTGTATTGGCACAAAGATAGACAAGTTGATGGAACAGAGTCCATAAATACACCTGTACATGCATAGACAACTCATTTTCAACAAAGGTTGAAAGGTAGTTCAGGGTAGATAGTGGAAAGGATAGTCTTGGGGTGCCTGGGTGGCTCAGTTCGTTAAGTGTCTGCCCTGATTTTAAGTCATAATCCTGGGGTCCCGGGACTGAGCCCCGTGTCAGCCTCCTTGTGCAGTGGGGAGTCTGCTGCTCCCTCTCCCCCTCCACTCGTGATTATGCATGCATCTGCTCTCTCTCTCTAATAAATAAATCTTAAAAAAATTAATTCAAAATGGATCATGGACCTAAATGTAAAACTTAAAACTTTAAAACGTCTAGGGACACTTGGGTGGCTCAGTCAGTTGAGCATCCAACTCTTGGTTTCTGCTTGGGTGATGATCTTGGGGTTGTGAGATCAAGCCCTGCATCAGGCTCTGCACTTAGGGTGTCTCCTTGTGATTCTCTTCCTCCCCCCTGACCCCCACTCACGTGTGCTCTCTCTCTCTCCAAAATCAATCTTAAAAAAAAAAAAAGAAAAAAGGAAAAAAAAGAACTTTAAAACTTCTAGATGGAAGAAAATCTTAGTGACTTTGAATTAGCTACAGCTTTCTTAGATGTGACACCAAAAGCATGTTCCTTAAGAGGAAATTAATAAATTAGACTTCATCAATATTAAAAGGTTTCTGCACTTTAAAAATACTTGTGAATCATATAGCTGATAAAGAGCTTGCATCCAGAATATAGAAAGAGTTCTCAAAAGCCAGTAATAAGAAAACAACAGGATTTTTAACAGGCAAAAATTTTTAACAATCATTTCATCAAAAAGGATAATGTGGATGTCACACACATCAAAATATGCTCAAAATCAGTGTCCTTAAAAGACATGTAAATTAAACCACAATGAGATATCACAACACTCCCATTAAAATGGCTAAAATGTTAGGGGCACCCAGGTGGCTCAGTTGGTTAAGCATCTGCCTTTGGCTCAGGTCATGATCCCAGACTCCATTGGGCTTCCCTGCCCAGTGGGAAATCTGCTTCTCTCTCTCCCCTGCCTCTACACCCTGCTCATGTTCTCTTTCTCAAATAAATAAAATCCTTTTTTTTTAAATGGCCAGAATGTTAGGATGTAGAGCAACTGAAAAACTCATACTCTGCTGGTGGGAATGTACAATGGTATAACCATCCTATGACCCAGCCAGACCACTCCTATTTACTGAAGAGAAAAGAAAATACATGTCCATGTAAAGTTTTGTACAGGCATATTCATAGCAGCTTTAATGGTAATAGCTGAAAATAGGAACAGCTCAAATGTCTATCCAGAGGTGAGTGGATAAACAAACTAGTATATCCCTGCAATGATATATAAGTAATAAAAGGAATGATACACTGGGGTCCCTGGGTGGCGCATTTGGTTGAGTGTCCGACTCTTGGTTTCAGCTCAGGTCATCATTTCAGGGTCCTGAGATTAAGCCCCAAGTCAGGATCCACACTCAACCAGGAGTCTGCTTGAGATTTTCTCTCCCTCACCCTCTGCCCCTCCCAAACTCAGGCTCTCTCTCTAAAATAAATAAATCTTAAAGAAAAAAAAAAAAAGGAATGATAAATTGATACCACACATGGATAAATCTCAAAATAATTACACTAAATAAAAGCAGCCAAAGAAAAAATAGTATATACTCTATGATTCCATTTATATAAAACCCTAGAAAATGTAAATCAATATAATTTATAGTGTCAGAAAGCAGATCAGTGGTCAACGGGGGGTGGAATGGGCCAAGAAGAGCAAGGAGCAATAGCAAGAAGGGAGTATTTACAAAGAGGCACAAAGTAAATTTTAGGCTAATGGTCACCAAACCTGGGAAGGTTCACTATTCGATTATTGTGATGATGAGTTTATACTCTTTAAACATGTGCAGTTTATTGTATGTCAATTATAGCTCCATAAAGCTATTTTTGAGGCAAGTTTGGCTCCTTAGATAAGATTTGAGAGTCATCAGCATACAGATGGCATTTAGCAACATGAGAAAACGAGTGTGAAAACAGGTAAGGAGAACATGTAGTTTCGTCAGTATTTAATAAATATCTAGTATGTACAGTGCATAGGTTATTACACTAAGAACTGAGAGTACTAAAATGACTACAAGTTTGGCTTTTACAGTGTTGGAATCACACCTATCAGCCAGCAATTATTATCATCATGTTTTATGTGCCCAAGTGGGAGGAATTAAAAGGCTCTATGACAGCAGTGGGAAGCTTCTAAGAGCTCAGAGAAAGCTCTCAAGAGGAAGTAATGTCTAAGCCGAGGTTCAAAGAACAGGTAGAAGTTAGCCCAACAGAATGAGATAAACTGGGGGCACCTGGGTGCCTCAGTCGGAAGAGCATGTGACTCTTGATCTCGGGATCATGAGTTGGAGCCCAACAATGGGTGTAGAGATTACTCAATTAAAAAAAAAAAAAGAATGAGATAAGCTGTGCAAAGCAGATGCAGGGGTTTGTGTTTTTTCCTATGTCCCCTTCACCCACCCAACCACCAAATTGTGTAAATTCAAGCTCCACAAAATCTGGATTTTCCCTCGCGGAAGACATAGGTCATTCTTTTGGGCAGCTCGTAATCTCAGCCCCCTTATGTTTGGGGGATTCCTTGAGTCTTAATTCCCACTCAGGCAGCCTCCTCTATAGAAGCTGAAAAAATGCCAAACTAGTCGAAAAGCTAAAATTGCTTTCTCAGTCTGCTTTGGGGTTCAAGTCCTGTCTGGACACTTGACCTAGGCTCTGCCAGTCACATAAATTGGTAGCTAGTTGACACAATGAATCAAGGAAGTACCTTGGTTAATTCTAGAGGTAGTAGCACTCCTATCAAGATCAAATTCCCAAGGCAGTAGAAGTAGTAATACAAAGCTTGGTGTTCAGTGCTTGGCAGAGGTGGCTACAATTTCCCTGCTAGACTAGTTGTGCAGATTGTTCCTAGCTGTGTGACTCAGACTGAGCCCGACTCTCTAGTCCTTTTGTATATTCTTTGAGCTATGCAATATTCTTCTGATAACATTTCTTTTATGCTAAAAACCGGAATCCATTTCTGTTGCTAATGACCAAGAACTCACACTAACAGACAGTTTGGTATTTGGAAGTGGAAGGCTTCCCAACTGACCCTGGTATGCGGAACAGGCCAGGCATGTCGAAGAGGCAGGATGGAAGGCATTGAGGACACAATGCTTCCAGACGGAAATAGGGTGACCCTGGGACTATGCGTCAAACTCACACCGTTATCAAGAAATGTATTCTAGGGGCACCTGGGTGGCTCAGTGGTTAAGCCTCTGCCTTTGGCTCAGGTCATGGTCTCAGGGTCCTGGGATCGAGCCCCGCATCGGGCTCTCTGCTCAGCGGGGAGCCTGCCCCCCCCCCCCGCCTGCCTTTCTGACTACTTGTGATCTCTGTAAAATAAATAAAAATCTTTAATTAAAAAAAAAAAAGAAATGTATTCTAAAGCTGAGAAATCCTAGGAAAAAAATCTTTTTCTGAGCGCTCATAGTAGATGTGACTGGGGAAGACAAGAAACCCGGGAGCATAGCTGATCTGAAAAAGAGGACTGTTCATCATCCCAAAGATCCCAGTCATAAAACTGGATCAAGTAACTGGATGAGACTTCGGGTGATCTCTCTTTGGGAAGATACGTTTTATGTAGGCATGAGCACTTTTTAAAGTGTATGTGAAGGAAGGAGGATGTGTATGGATGAAAGCAGACTGCATCATTCCTCTTATTTCGTGGTATGGAGCCCTAATTTTGTTTGGCTTTCCATCTCCTCAACATACAACTAAGTCATTTATGGTCATCCTACTTCCTTGGCCAGCAGGTGGTTTTGGAAGGGGTATATGATCAATCTAGCCAATGAGCTCAGAAGAGATGGCTGCTCAGTGTGTTCTGGGAAAGGTCTTCTTACCGAAAAACAGAAACAGTAGAAACTACTGTAGTTGTCTTGCAACTATGCAGAAGCCATCCTAGAAATAAAACCAAAATCCTGAGGATGGGAAAGCAGAGAAGGAAGAAATCTGGTTGCTCACTATCACCCGAGTTCCTGAATTAACTAACCTGGAAACCCGACTCTAGACTTCTTGTTCTGTACTATTTAATAATTTTGAATTAGGCTTTTGTTTGTTTCATGCAACCGAAATCATCTCAATCGTTATTGACAGTTACGATTTGAAGAGTAAAATCTGAAGATAAGGCTGGTGGGCCCAAGAAGGGGTAAGACCATGCAGGACATCAACTCTGAGGACAGTAAGGAAGGGCTCAACACTCAAGGGTTTGAAGTAATTAAACTGGCACTCCCGTTGCACTGGGGAGAACAGACGAGAGGGGAATAAGGTGAGGACAATGAAAAGAACAGTGATCGTTGGATAAAACATGGGGAACTCCAACCTTTGCAAAAGTCTCTGAAGCAATACTAAGAAATTATTAAAGGCAGGAGGAGAACAGGAGCAAGCTGGGCACGAAAGTGAAGGTAAGAGAGAATTTAAAAGGGAGTTATAAGAGGCGCCTGGGTGGTTCAGTGGGTTAAAGCCTCTGCCTTCCACTCAGGTCATGATCCCGGGGTCCTGGATCGAGCCCCGCATCAGGCTCTCTGCTCAGTGGGGAGCCTACTTCCTCCTTTCTCTGCCTGCCTCTCTGCCTACTTGTGATCTCTGTCAAATAAATAAATAAGATCTTTAAAAAAAAAGGGAGTTATAAAAGGTTAAATACTAGAAAAGCCAGGGAAAATACGTAAGGATAGAAATTTGGCAATATGGCAATTAATTACTAGTTAGTGACCTTTACAACAGTTATTTCAGGGTAATAGGGTGAATGCAATACTACAGAGGGTTAAAGAATAAATAGAAAAAAAGAAAAGCGTCAAGTTTTTAGGTTAAGGACAGTGACCATAACATCACATGAATAAATACATGTTGAATCAATGATTTGATGGACAAGGCCAGATATCAAATGAACACTATCCTCCTGTTTAGGAGTTCAATACAATGAGATTATATTAGGGGATGCATAGCTAGAGAGAGTTCTGGAGGAGAAAGAAATTTTCCATGACTCTTAGGGTCCTTAGCTGAACCTAAAAATCAAACTGACAAAGACAGGTTAAAGGAGGAAAGCATATTTATTTTAATATGTTTTACATGACACGGGAGACATCATATGGAAATGAAGACTCAAAGAAATGCTTAAGCCTAGCATTTTTATACCAGGTTTGATAGAGTGGAAAGTCAAGAAAAATGACAGGAAAAAAGGGTATGAGTGAAGGGTAGTACATGGGGAAATTTAGCAAGGCCTATTCATTCAAATTCTTCTCTACTTCCCTCTGACTTCAGAGATAGAAATGCTCCCACTAAAATAATGTTTTGGAAGAGTATTAACTGACAGAAAATGAGTAAGTGTACAGGGATATTGCATTAATATTTAAATTTTCATCTATTTTTCTGTTTCCATGTTTTCCAAGTTTAACAATTAGCTGATAAAATTTCCAATTAGAAAAAAAAATTTTCCAATTAGAAAACTTGGTTTTTAGGGCACCTGGGTGGTTCAGTGGGTTAAAGCCTCTGCCTTCAGCTCAGGTCATGATCCCAGGGTCCTGGGATCAAGCCCTGCATTGGGCTCTCTGCTCAGTGGGGAGCCTGCTTCCCTCTCACTCTCTGTCTGCCTCTCTGCCTACTTGAGATCGCTGTCAAATAAATAAATAAATAAAGTCTTTAAAAAAAAAAAACTTGGGGGGCACCTGGGTGGCTCAGTGGGTTAAAGCCTCTGCCTTCGGCTCAGGTCATGATCCCAGGGTCCTGGGATCAAGCCCCACATCGGGCTCTCTGCTCAGCGGGGAGCCTGCTTCCTCCTCTCTCTCTGCCTGCCTCTCTGCCTACTTGTGATCTCTGTCTGTCAAATAAATAAATTTAAAAAAAAAAAACTTGGTTTAAAAAAAAACCTTGGTTTTTAAAGTGTGTAAAGTGTGTTGAATATTATTGCTGGGAAAATTTTATGGTTTTCTAATTTTCAGAGCTTGATGATCCATTGTATGCTGTCTGGAAACCACTGTTTGGCACAGCGGCAAGGAAAAATGAGAGGATGACAATTCTGCAATTATAATCTGACCAATGGAGCTTGTTATACGAACATTTAGTAACACTGTAAATGCTAGCAACATTCTCTGTATATTTGTTCTCAAGAGACATTTGTTTGAAAACACACTGAGAATTTTTACATGATTTATTTAATAATAAACCAATTAAAGATACAAAAATGTTTAGAGGATTCCAAAATTTAAATTTTTGTTTAAATACAAATTCACTCCATAATATGAAAACATATAACATTAGACCTCTAAACATAATGATTTTTTCATCTACAAAAATTTCTCCTTTGCTGTACTAGAAAATTTGCAGAAAACATTTTTTCTTGTGAAATTAAATGTACATTATTTACAGTTGAAAAAGTAATCTAAAAACTATTTCATTTCAGAGACTTAGATATAATGTATATTATCTTTGTATGCAACCCCCCCACTCCCAATAAAAAATGATCCAAAATATAAAGCAATTATGCTTTTATAGCAACTGACTACTCAGTCAGATTAGCTCAAGTCTTGGTTGCTTTCTGGGCCCTTAAGAGCGAGCCCTGGATCTTTCAGAATGGCAGTATATCGTTTAGCACTTGGCAACATAAATTTACTAATGACCACAGTGCACAGTGGCCTAAAGAGTTAATTAACAAAGTATTTAGGAAGAATTCAGAATCATAACAGATCTTATAGATAACAGAAGAAAGAATTTTGTAGGGCCACTTTTCTGTAATATGTTAGCTATATCTACATTAAGAAATAAGTGATAATGTTTTAGTTGATTTAACTTTAAAATAGAGGTGCTAGAAACCTCAAATTTAGAACCAGAAAGCAAACTGGAGATCATCAAGTCTAATCCAAAGCACCCCTTCTTTTTTGAGAGAACTGAGGCCCAGAAAGATCCAGTGGCTTTGCCCAACATTATACAACTATTTAGCAGGACAGCCACTCTTGAAAGGGCTGATGCTTTTGTACCATTCTGCTTCTGAAGTAAGGTTCAGCCATATCATGGACATTTTCCAATTTTTCATGTTTTTTTTTTACATATTCATATTGCCTTATACAGTGCAACCAAACTAACGTCAATCTAAGTGAAATCATAATTTTAACAAAATAGAAAACAGGTGTCTTGCATTTGAAAGAGTCAAGACTTTAACTTACACAAATGGAATGAAAATAGTTCCTACATAAATTTCCTGTTGCCTTATATTGAAGTACTGTATTTACAAAAGAATCAGAAAAGCTAATACCATGTAAAAATTGAAAAAGAAACTTTAAAAATGCTTACGATATAGCAACTGAGAAAAAATCTGAAAAGAAGGACTTCATAGTACAAAATTCCTGTTCCTTCACAATTGAATTCTGAAACATTTGGAGAACAAAGAGGAACACTGGGGTTCCCTCCCTCATCTAACAAAGTCAACATTAACTCTAAATTAATATTTTTAACAATGAGCTAAAAAATTAGGAACATCTGTAGAATTTCTCTTAGAATCAACCAGAGAGTTTGCAGGCAACTGAAAATGTTCAATTAAAAAACAATCATCCACAATTCCTTTGGTGTATTTATTAAAAAGAGTTGGGTTCCAGCAATTCATTTTGTTTCATAGCTACCTGAGAGGTAAATCCACTGGAATTGGATACCACCATCACGTAAGGCTGTGGCTGCTCAGTTTTCTCACTGTCTTCTTTCAAATTATCTTCGGCTTCCTTTTTCTCCGCTTCCTGTATGAGTGTTTTTGTGTCTTGAGCTTTGATAACTGACGTGATGACAGTGCCGGCTGGGTGGGCAACGAGTTGTGAACTTCGAGGAGAAAAGGTCACCACGGGAGTCGTAGCACTGAAGGACGGAGATGAAGCCACAGTGACGGTGCCATTGCAGATGGACTGGACGTTGCTGGTAAGAACCTGCTGCACATGTGCAGGGCTCAGGACAATGGAAGGAGGGGAGCCCGGCTTCTGGGACTGTAGCATGACATTTTCTTTCAATACTGTCATGGGCTGTGATGATGGAATGGCTTGTAGAATGAACTTCTGAGACCCAGCACCCGAAGATGGATCTGTGCTGGCTATCACTGTTGTGATTGGCACAGTCTGGAGTGTTACTGTATGCAAAGGTTGATTCCCAGGAGACACGACCACTGGAACTTGGGCTGGAGCCTGTATAGTCCTATTGAGATGATGAAATTACAGAAAATCAGCATATTCTACATCATTTAAAACTTTAATGTTTGATAAGTCATTTTGATAAAATAGGAGTCGTACATTTGGAATGCTACTTCCTATATCTTCGACACAGCAGAAACATCATACCAGACCCTGTATTATATGGAATGCCTGACACAAAACTTTCAAGCCATTAAGTGTGATACTATCTGATGAGGGGGGAAAAAGTCTGTGCAAAGTGCCACATTAATGCAAATGGGGATGCAATTTTGTTGGGGAAGGAGGAGATCAAAATGCTTGGAAAAGAAGTTACATATGAGCCGCGTGAAAGGAAACTAGGAATTTTAAAACAAATGTATTGGATTCACTCTCATTATTTTTAATACTTAAGGGACAATGCTTAACCCCAATTACCTAACTTCATAGGATTGTAATTGTTTTCAACCTGTTTTTCTATATATAGAGGAAAAATGTGCAATTGCCTAAAATTAAAAAAACATATCAGTCTTAAATGTATATGTGACAGAACTATCAGAAGAAATTTTGTGGGTTTTTTTTTTTTTACAGAAGAGATTTAATAGTTCACAGTTCATATCACATTACACAAAACAAGTCATGAATATAATTAACTCATGAGGGTTCTTTAGGTTGCCAGAGAGAGCAAAAAATAAGGGCAAGCTCAGCAAAAGTAAATAGAAGCATGTTTTAACAGTTTTCTCAGCTCAATTAATCTTCACAGATTTTAGCCATAAAAATAGAATTTAACATAAAATCCTTTAATGTAAACCTAGTTTATGTAAGGTTGTTAATTCCGGTTATTAAAGAAATTTGTAAATGATATTGTGAGTCAATCCAATTTTAAAAGTTCATTGCTGTGGAAATTATAGTTATGACCACTGTTAGCATAAAACAAATGCAGTTGAAAAAACTCAGCATCTGGATCTCAATTGTGTTTCTTCTGGATTCTGTAAAGCTATTTTACAAACACAATAGATGACTGCTACTTCAAATGATTAACAGCTAGACTGGCCCCCACAGTCCAAATGTTAATCATTGCACATAGATTATTATAGGCAAATTTTAGTAAGTTACAGTTATGTGGCCCGTCATGTAGGTGAGAAGTGAAACTCCGGAGAACACAAATGGACTAGGTGGAAATATGAAAAGAAAACTCAAAGCAACTTAAGAGAAACTCAAAGCAAGTGGAAAGACAGAGGATGACTACAGCCTATGCACAATGACAGGATTCTGATTTCCAAGTTCAGATTCCAACCAAGTTGTCACTGTGAGGATCAGTCTAGAGTAGGATATTAGCAGCTCTTTCGAAGGACAGAGCCAGAAAAGAGTATGAGTCAGGTAATGAAAATTTAATAGGTGGGTAGGGGATGACTAGAAATAAAGGCCAGATCTGCTGATATTATTGGTCAAGCAAGGAAGAGTTGGTAGAATACAGAATAACTTTGGGAGTCAGGCAGCTTTTCCAAAATATATGGTGCCTCCTTTCTCCCCCATGCCTACCTGCATCAGGACATCTTGGGTAGAATCTGAGCCTGGGTATGGTAACTGACCCTGCAGCCAGAGATCATTTCTTAAATAAAGGGCTTCCCATGACAAGCATTCATGTACATGTATATACAGATAAAATAGTACACATGGTGTACAGTGAGCACACAGATTGTATCTAGAAATATGTATAGTCTTGCCACCCAATATGTACTATTATCCCCATTTTATATATAAAAAATTAAATGCACAAAGAGGGTGAACAGCTAGCACGAGGTGACCAGTTAGATAAGGAAAGAGGCCATCTGACTGCAAGGCCTCTGTGCCTTAGGGTAATTACAACACACTGCCACTTCCTCAGTCCTAAATAACTTTAGCTAAAGATGATTATTGCCGATTATATCTTTAAGCTGTGGGCAATTACACACCTTTAATACATGACTCCACCTTCCTTTTTTCCTCCCTCAGGTGTGGTACAAGCAAGAATGTGCTTGGAAATTTTCCATATTGCTAACCAGGGCTACCACTAGACTTTCAATGCTTTTGTTCAAACTAGAAAAAAGACCTCAAAACAACAGACTGCCATCTGCCAGAAAATACATATACTCATCTATAATATCTACAGTGTAAATATACTGGCTTATTTGAACAAATTCTAAAATAACTAATTTTCACTAATAAAAAATACAGAGATTAAAGGTAAAATATTATGCAGCCTTTTCCCTGCTACAGAAATTTTAAATTATTTTTGTCTTAGTTAATGATTAAACAGTCATTTGTGTCTGGTGATGTTGTATTATATAACAAAGGTTATAGTATAGTTTACTTTATACAAATTTCCTAAGCTGCGCATAACCACTGCTACAATACCAGAAATTTAAAATACCTCAAAGTTTCTGAGATGAAAAAAGATATATAGTATAACATTTAGTTTTTACTGTGTATCTACTCAGACGTCAAGAATGTCATTTAACTGTTACAATCACCTGTAAAGTTAAGTATTATCTTTATTTTACAGATGAGGAAACAGACTCAGAATAGTGAATTAATCCGATCCAATGTTACATCTAATAACCGACAAGGATGGAGGGCTGGTAAGTAATCAAAAGAATATACATTCTTCGTACTCCATTACTTTGTTTTTAAGATAACCTACACACTGGGGCACCTGGGTGGCTCAGTGAGTTGGGCCTCTGCCTTCAGCTCGGGTCATGGTCCCAGAGTCCTGGGATTGAGCCCCGCATTGGGCTCTGTGCTAGGCGGGGAGCCTGCCTCCCCCTCTCTCTCTGCCTGCCTCTCTGCCTGCTTGTGGTCTCTGTCTGTCAAATGGATAAATAGAATCTTAAAAAAAAAAAAAAGATAACCTACACATTATATATTTTTAGAGGCTAATTTATTCAAAAGACCCTAACACAAACTATTAGTACTTGAAAATACTATACAGAAAGATGTTATGCTAGGTAGGCATATGGACTTGCAAGTTTACCAAGGGACAATTTCAGGAAAAGATTTGACCAGAGGTTTACTTTTGTTGTAGTTGTCTCTTTAAATAACATGAAGTCAGAGTCAAAGTCAAAATTTTTAAAAATCGAGCACATATACCATAAATCACTTAAGAAAAGCTTAATAGATTTCCACATAGATACATGCAATTATGTGAGACAAAAAGACATAAGCAAAGGAAAAATTGAGAAAAGAAAAAACATGTTGCTACTTCATTGTAAATAACTGGTAATTCACGAGAGTTATGTGAATCAGCAGGCAGGGTGACAAATCATTAAAGCTCACTGCTTTGGACTAAACTGCTTGCATTAAAACGCTGTCCCCACCACTTACTAGATGTGACCAGGCTCCTTGGCCTCTCCTTGCCTTGGTTTCCTCATCTGTAAAATAGGAATAATATTACCTATATCTCATTGATCAGTGAGGATATTAGACATTAATATATGGAAAAGTGTATGAAATACAGAGAGTGCTTTGAAAGTGTCAGTTCTTGTTGTTACATTAATAATCTAATTTTAAGTCATATATATTCCATCTTAGCTACAGAAAAAAATCTTTAAGTGGTCTTTGATTTTAGTAATAAGTAGTTATAAAATTAAGAAAAATATAGCCAAAGTACTCTTATCCTTCTTAGGAGTGATAACCTGATTACCTAGGACAATCTCTCTATTCTTAAAAGCTGGATGTTGAAATGTTTGAGAGTGAAATGTCATAAGGATGTCAACTTACTTGACAAATAGCCCAACAGAAAAGAGGTTATAAATAAATACAGAGTGAAAACACGTAAGGCAAAAACACTATCAACTGTGAATCTAAAAGGATGTAAATAGGTGTTCATTGTACTATTTCAAACTGTCGATATTTTGTTTTATAATGAAAATTTGGAGTAATTATAAAAAAGACAAAAAATAAAGTGCTAAGCAAGGAATTAATCTAATGAAAAATGATTCTAATAATACAATAAAATTTCAGAGTAATATGTACAATTTGCATGAAATTTCAGACTTTTCTTTCTTTCTATATAATGGAAAGGAACAATGGCAAAACCCAAGTTACTACATTCAGCAGGTGTCAGTCTTCAAAGAGCATTATTATTCATTAACTTTGGCCTTTCCTCATCTAGTTATTTCAGGGAATAAAATGCATTCCATAAAAGGTTTAACTACATTAAAATAAGTAGGATTTGGGGGAAGATATAAATAGAAGTACACCCAAAAGAAAGAAGAATATTTTTAAAAGTCAAAAGAATGATGAAGAATATGTGTATATACATACACATAAATATAAAATGATTTTTCAACAAGGAAGTTTGTTTTAAAGTCTGACAAGTTAAGTTTTGTTATTTCTTCATTATATAAGCAGTCCACTTAGAGAACTCATTACTCTGAGAGGAGATACAGAATGAATATAGACACTATTTCAAAATAAGTTCTGTACATCTGAAGGGATGCTATGTGCCAGACATGAGGTTAAGTGGTAGGAGAAGAGCAATGAGTAAAACATGGCTCCTTCAGTTTAAATGTATAGGAGGAGATGGGCATTGAAGTCAATGGCAACACCTGGTTCACTGACCAGACTGTGGTGCACCCAAGCAGGCAGCTTTAGCTAGAAGGCAAGGAAGGAATCCGAGTAGAGAGTGAGAGCTGGTAGCTGATGCTCCAGAAATTTGACTGCGCTCTATGTGCAACACAGATCTAACAAAAGCTGCAAGAAGGTAACATAGCAAAGCTGTGACTAAGAGTTTTGCATAGGTTGAACTGAAGAGAAAAAACAGTAGAGGCAGGAAGCAGGCAGGGAGTCCACAGAATAATCCAGAATAATCAGGGACCTTGGACATGAAAATTCTGGAAAGTACACCAAAAGAGTTTGCAAATCATGGATAGGGAGTGTATTATAGTGTTTTAATATCTGGCACTGAGTATCAATCAGAAATTGCCATTCAGAGTAACACTGCATCCAATTCAGTATCACACTTTACCTTTCAGAGCTACAGGTATGTGGGATTTTTTTATGGGGGGGCAGGCATTTATTTTATCCTCAAGGTATAAAAAGCAAACTGATTACAGATGCTTAAAAATAACGGAATCACTCTAAGAAAGGGATCCCCTCTGATTAGCTGTGGCCATGTACTGTTTCCTATCAACAGAAATACAGTGATAAGATGACAAAGAGCCTAGAAACCAACGAGAGGAATCATACCAACTAGATACTCAGTCATCACACATAACCAGTAATTGACCTAGAGGAAAACGAAACATTAATAGGCAAATAGAAAAATAAGTACTCCTTTCATAACAGTTTATCATTCCTGTCCAGTTAAAATGGGGAAAATGTAATTTTTACACTCCTTTCAAGTCAATTTTCATGATGCCAAAAGTTTAAATGGACCATACAAGGAAGACGGGAATATCTAACTCTGTCTTGATTCCGAGTACTGTTTCTTACTTCAAAATCAACTGAACAAAACGCCGGCATTTATATTTTGGAATATTCGAATGTAAGACTGTGAGACTGAAGTCACTTAATGAAAGTATTCAAAGAATCATTTTTATTGGATTTGGAAGGGCTCCTATATTTTATTATAATTCATATTCTGGAAACTCATGATAGTAAAGGGAAAAAAATACTGCAAACGTCCATCTAATTTTCTGCCCTCCTCCTTTTCCCCCATCCCATAGCAGTGAGACCAGTCCCAAATTCTGCAGAAGAGCGGGCGTTGGTGGTATAGTGGTGAGCATAGCTGCCTTCCAAATTCTGCAGAAGACCAGTCTGAAGCTGATGAGGTTTTCTTTGGTCAATTTGTTTTTCCTATCTTTCCTGGAGCTAGGAGGAAAATTTGATTTGATTGCTAAAAAACTATTCTTCCAATTTCTGCCACTCTAAAAGCGTGAAAAAGTGAACCTTAGATTCTTGGCCTCCCTACCTCTTTAAACTTTAGAACTGTTCCATGATAGAATCTTCCCAAAAAAATAATGTTATTTCCTGGAACTCACTACAATGCAGGTCATGATATGTCCGCTTATGTAGAATTTTTATAGCTTCTGACTTTGAAAAAAAAGGATCTGAAACCATTCTCTGGATTTTCTAATATGTGGATCCCTTCTTGTAGGGATCTATCGAATTATACAGAGGTATAGTGGACAAGATTTAAATGGATAGGATAGCAGCAAGTAATGACAAAGTTTAAAAATAAGAAATCAATGATACAATCAGAGGGCTGATGTAATACACACAGCTGCTGAAACCATTCTGCTGAACAAGACTTCTAGCTTTAAAAATCAATATGACTTTTATTTTCATTTCTGAATCCCGACCCAGAGTCATCAACAAATGATGACTCTGGTCAGAAACATCACGTAAACACATGCATCAGTAACTTTAGTTTTCTCACCTAATACTCTGAACAGAGGAATTTAACGTTTCGTCCTGCACGCTACTGGTGGTGCTTGCTTCTCCTTCTGGGACAGCCTGTACTGGCTGGACGACATGAATAGTCCGGAAGAGCTGGGTGGGGTACGGAGATGGTGTGGGCTGCACTGTCCTCAGGACTTCTGATGGCTGTGCAACTTCCACAGGATCTTTGGGTTTTGTAGCTTTAGGATTCCCTGGTTTGAGAACTGTAGTGGATCCTCCTTTTATCCCCGGACTTGAGGATACTCTCGATCTGCTTGCTTGGTTCCTACTTGAAGTGGCTGTTGAAGACAGTGATGGATCCGCAGACTCGATGCTGGAACCTGGGTCCTCATCGTCTATATAAATAAGATCTTTCGGCATCTCCTTAAACTGATACACCAAGCGTTGACCTTCTACTTTTGCTAGGATACCCCTTTGGTAATAGTACCTATTCAAAACAGACAATTTTAACAATACTTTATTTGGTTAAACATAAATTAAAATTATGTTCAACAAAATTAAAGTTCCTTAATCATAAACAAAGGTTTTAAGCTGGAAACAAGTGGGAGAAGAATTTCAAAATGAAGCAGTTATTTTTTATAAGATAGTATAATTGAACTTTTTTTCTATATAAGTGTAAAACACATATACTCACAGATAAAGAAAAATCCTTATTATCAACTAAACCTAAAACCAATTCTGATGAGGGGATTGTTGATAGAACACATGGATTATCCTAGTCATTCACTTTTCTTCCTTTGTCTCCCCTTCTTCCAATTTGCTGGAATAATAAAATCTACTACAAACCTCCAGAGTTTATTTTCCTTCCGTCGTTTATTATAATGTCCCTACCAGTTTAAATCTGATTCAGTGAATCTGATTCAGTTTTCCATATAAAATTTAATGATGTACAAACAGAAGTGACTCAAATTTTGTCGTTGATTTTAATTAGATCAAGAATCTAAAAAGTGTGAGTTAAAAAAACAAATACACACAAACTGTAACTAAATAGTTCTAGTTTAAGAAGGTTATCTAATAACTCTTTCTCAAACAAATGCATATCTTTAAGAATAGATAACCTGATCACAGAAAAACACACTAAAAGTGAGCTTCGGAATAAAATGATAACCTACCTAGTTCAAAATGTTCACAGTATCTAATATTATTCTTGAAGCATTTATTCCAACATAATACAGATCATACCTGATATTTACATTTAAAAAATGCATCCTCTTATTAAGTACCTGATTACCGCTACTCAATTTTGTGCTGAATTCAAGTTTAAGGGCTCAAAACATATGAGCCCCATGGTCAATTTATAATTCCTGATGATAGTTCACATTTTCTAATCCCTTTACAAGTAAAGTATCTGTTGTTTGCATGAAGATTTTTTTTAAGAAAAACATTTCCCCAGATCAGAACAGGATTTCAATTTAAATATGAACTGATTTCTATAAGTAGCATGGTTTTAGCTCTTCAATAATAAAATTCAACATTTTTGTAATCTTCTACCTTTTTAGAAGTTACCTAGCTTTTTAGTATTTAGGAACAAATATTCTTAACACAATGAACGACAAAAAACTTCACGTACCTGAGAGCTCTTCCCATGGTCTCGTAATTCATGTCGGGTTTGTTTTTGTACTTCCCCCACAACCTGGATACGGCTTTGGAATCTACCAGTTTAAAAATGCCTTTTTCTCGCTGGGTCCATTTGATATATTTAGGACAAGTAGCTTTGTCCTGGAGCAGTGCCAGTAAAAACTCCCAGAGATAAATTGTGTTTCCTGAAACAAAAGCAATTTCTGTTTAACTGACCAAAATTTCACTGGAAAAGAGCAAAAGTAAACACAACTAAAAGTTTTATAAGTTCCCTCTATAATCATACAAAAATATTACGCAACTTGGTTAGCACTGGTGATAATTTTTAGGATCTAATATAGGTCTTTTTATTAGTTCCACATCAGATGTCTGGATGGATCAATACTGGCAATTAGATTTATGATGACTTGAGAAGAAAGCACTTTGAGATGACTTTTTTCCTACCTCTTTAAGAGCCATCACATAAAAGAACCAATGAAGAAGTGTTGTACAAAACCTTTCAACAGTTGTTCTCGTTGTATCAGAGCCCGTGGATTGGCTTTAACAATCTTCTTCAAATTTGGGCAGCAATTATGAAAATAGCAGAACTCCAAAACAATCTTATAAAGTGTCTATGAACTGAAAAGCTAACCTGGCTGAACTCTTCCAAAAGGCTCAATATTAAAGGACAGATTATTTTGACAGGTATGTAAGAAAAATCTATTAAATGGATTTCTTGGGCTCCATTATTACCAGAATCTATTTATAGAAAGTACCATCTCTACCTTTTTTAAAAAAAAATTTATTTATTTATTTATTTGTCAGAGAGAGAGAGAGAGAGAGAACACAAGCAGGGGGAGCTGCAGGCAGAGGCAGAGGAACAAACAGGCTCCCCACCGAGCACAGAGCCCAACGCGGGACTCGATCCCGGGACCCTGGGATTATGACCTGAGCTGAAGACAGATGCTTAACCAACTGAGCCACTCAGGCATCCCCTAACTATACCTTATAAGCATCTGGCAGCAAGAAGATCCACTTCAATAAGTCAAGAGAGCTGGTTGATTTTACTTATGATATGTAGGTATTTTAAAGCAATCTAACTGTTATTTGACCCGTAAGTATTGTAAGGGAATTACTGTACTTACCCTTACCATCTTTGTTTTTCTTCTTCACATATATGTTTGGTGTAGTGGCTGGGGAATCTGGGCGTGGAGGTTTTGTTTTTCTCCCTGAAAACAGAACAGCTCTGTGTAAGGATTTGCCATCAAAAGTGAGATAAAATGGACAATTTAGCTGTTTATAAATGCTATTTGGTCATTTATCCAAAATTTCAAATGCCAAGTACTTTACACACATACACAGTGTTACACATACTGGTTTCCTAAAATGCTGTTTACTCAAAAGGAAAAGAACTTCAGTGAAAACTTATCATTAGTACAGGTAAGATCACAAACAATTTTATGTAGGAAATGACACATCAGCTCATTTATAAAAATGAGGTTAAGTCTGAAACATTTTGAGGTAACAAAACTGACATGGCTTCCTTAAAATTGGGGGAAATATTCTTGATGTTGATAAGACTTGGGCTCAAAAAATAAGCCATGCAGGTTTATCTGTTTGTTGGTTATATACGTATTTTACAGTAGGAAAAGTCAATTTTCAGCTTTTCTCTCATCTGCATACAGGTAGTTCCTAAATACTGGAAACTTTCCAAAATTCTAGAGATACAAAAAATGCATGAGGCAAAATTCTGGTAAACTACATAGTCAACTTTTATTTTCCCCTGTATTTTGAAACCTTTCATTTTTCTATACTTCTTTTAATTCACAGCAAAACAAACATTATAGTTATGTGCCATTCAATCTTTAACTCCACTTTGACAACACTAACTGTAGTATGTTCAGACTTAGTTTGGGTCAACCAACTATTCTAAAGCTTTGTGATCTTCTTCTGGCCATTTATCTAGAAGCACAACTTGGTGGCAATGTTGCCTGGGATTTATATTAAGATGATCATGCTATCTGAACAGACTAGCATTCTGTACCTAAAAAACAATGAAGATTATAAATGGATACCTTAGTGTATTTTACCCCAGCATTCTTTTTTCTTTTTCTTTTTAATTAAGTAACCTCTCCACGGAATTCGGTGCTCAAAGTCAAGGCTCAAGATCAAGAGTCTCATGTTGTACCGCCTGAACCAGCCAAGTGCCCCTTTACCCTAATATTCCTGAGGCAGAGTCTATCTGGTCCAGATCACAAGAATGAATTCTGGGTTAGCATAATATAAGGCAATAACTTAGCAGAACAGAATACCAGAGCTAAAAATCACAAGGTTAGTAACAACACATTCCCAAACCAAACAGGAACACCCTTCTGAAGTTAGGGTGAATAAGAATCAGCGAGAAGTGGATCAAAAGGATAACTCTTCAGGCCCCTCTTAATGCATAAATAGAGAACCTAATCAGCCAGGTATCTCCATTTCCATCACTGCAGACATCTGCAGAGAACCATTCATGAGGCAGATACTTCTGGGTGACTGTGTCAATGGTAACAAATATTAGGAGCAAAGACTTCAGTTAGCTTCCATCCCTCCTACCATCTTATTTTATGCCTTCTATTTTCCAACTTTTTCTGATAGATAGCATTTTCTTCTTCCCACTGTTTTCACCACTAGTTTTAGTCAAGACAGAGACAGTTGGTAAACCTACCCAATATCCACCCTTTCCATCATCTTCCTTACCAGTCAAGGTGGCATAGCTTCATGTGAGTTCTACGTGAACTGGGTATAGGATTTTTGGGTGACAGTTAGTTCTTCTCAATACTTTGAAGATACCTAACACTTCCAGCCTCTACTGGGAGCTTCTAAGCTGCCAATCTAAAAATCAATCCTCTTCAAGTAATGTAGTTTTTCCCTGGTATTTTCTTTTTTTGTTTGTTTTTGGAGGGGGCTGGGGGGGTGGTGTTTTGCATTTTTACTATAATGTATTTAGGCCTGGATTTCTTTGACAGTTATGCTACTCAGGATTCACCATGCTGAGATTTATGTCACTTTGGAAAACTCTCAATCATTATCTTGGAATACGGTCTCTTCCTCACTCTACATATTCTCTCTCTCTGAAGCTTTGATTAAACATGTAGACCTTTTCATTCAATCCTCACATCTCAAACTCTTTCATACTTTTTATTCTTTATCAGATCTATATTAGAGCTCACAAATTCTCTTTTAAACAGTGACTAATCTTCTGTTTAACCCATATATTATGTGTTCTATTGGGTTCCTTTCCCATCAGTCTTCCTAACTAGAATGTTAGTCCTTCACCTTAAAAATAGCTTTACTCAAGTATGACAGACATAAAATGAAATTGCATATGTTGAAAATCTACAGTTTGGTACCTTCCAACGTAAGTATTGACCTGTGGAACCATCACTATGTTCAAAATAGTGAATATACTCTTCACCCCCAAAAGTACTTTGTACCCCTCTGTAATCCTTATACCCTTCCCACTCTGCCCAATCCAAAGGTAGTCAAATACTCACAGATTTTGTCATTAGAGGTTAGTTTGCAGTTCCCACAACTTTAGATGAAGAGATACATACATATATATGTATGCATATACATATATATATGGTGTGTAAGTAATTCCTTTAGCATAATTATGCTGAGATTCATTGTTTTTGTTGTATGTATCAACAGTACATTCTATTTTATTGCTGAGTGCTATTTCCTTGCATAGATACACCACAAAGCTGTTTATCCAGACAGCAGTTGATAGGCATTTAGGTTGTTTCAAGTTTTGGGTAACTACAAATAAAACTGCTAAGAACATTCATTCATGCAGATGTTTTTCTACAAATGTGTAACTTCATCTCATTTGGGTAAATACTGAGTAGAAGAATGGCTGGGTCACATGTTAAGTATGCACTGAATGTTTTAAGAAACTGCCAAACTGTTTGTAAAATAAATAAATAAATAAATTTCTCCATGCAGTAAGCTGGGGTCATCATAGGGCTCACCTCATTTGTTTCCTGTTTCTCAGGGATCACTGGCTTTTGTTGACTTATGTCTTTAGAGGCACTGTTTCATACATCGTTGTCTGTATTTTTAGTTGTTTTAATAGGAGGGTAAATCCAAGTTCTGGGGGTTTCTTTATTAAAACTTTTTTCCAGCGTTATTAAGATATGATGACATATAATTGTGTATTTTTAAGGTGTACAATATGATGATTTGATATACTTCTATGATGTAAAATGATTACCACAGTAGGGTTAGCTAACATACCATCATCTCACATAATAACTACTTGTTTTTTTGGGTGTGAACATATAAGATCTACTTTCTTAGCAACTTTCAAGGATATAATACAGTACTGTAAACCAAAGTTACCATCCCGTATATCAGATCCCCAGAACTTACTCATTTTATAACTGGAAGTTTGTACCCTTTGACTGACATCTCCCCATTTCCTTAACTCCCCAGCAATCACCATCTCTCTCTGCCTCTACGAGTTTGGTTATTTCAGATTCTACACGTAAATGATAGCACACAATAGTTGTCTTTCTCTTATTTGACTTAACATAATGCCCTCAAGGTCCACCTATGTTTTTTTAATGCTGCAATGAACATGAGAGTGCACGCATCTCTTCAATATCTTATTTTGATTTCTTCTGGATACGCAGCCAGGAGTAAGACTGCTAGATCATACGGTGTTTGTAGTTTTAATATTTTGAGGAAACTCCATAGTGTTTTCCATAGTGGCTGTACCAATTTACATTCCCACCAACAGTGCACAAGGGTTCTTTTTTTCCACATCCTTGCAAACACTTGTTATCTCCTGCCTTTTTGATGATAGCCATTGTGACAGGTGTGAGGTGATAGCTTCCTGTGGTTTCGATTTGCATTTTCCTGACAAGTAGCGATGTTGAGCGTATCTTTTCAGGTACCTGTTGGCCATCTGTAGGTCTTCGTTAGAAAAATGTCTTTTCAGGTTCTCTGCCCATTTTTTAATCAGGTTGTTTGGGTTTTTTGCTATTGAGTTGTAGGAGTTCCTTATGTATTTTGGACATTAACCCCTTATCAGATATACGGCTTACAAATATCTTCTCCCGTTCTGTAGGTGGCCTTTTCATTTTGCTGATAGTTTCTTTTCCTAAGCAGAAGCCTTTTAGTTTAATGTAGTCCCACTAATTTTTGTTTTTGTTGCCATATCTCCAAATCGTTGCCAAATCAGGTTCTGTTATTCCATCTTGTCCAGAAGAGGAAGTTGTACCTGGTATTTTGTAATAGTCTCATTCTTTGACCTTGTTTTTCCTTCTTTTGCCTTAATAATTGTAGTCACAGTCACTCAAAGTTTCTATTTGATAATTCTTTTATCTGAAGTTCTTAGAGAATGCTAGAATCTTCTATGTCTTCTGCTCCTCGTTCAGGGATTCTCTATCTTTTGTATTCTGTAACATTGCAATGTGAGCTCACCTTCAACAGGGCTTTGTTTGAGGAAATCCTGTCAGCCTGGGTTTAAATGTATGACTTGCCAGAACAGTTTTATACATGAGCTTCTGCCTTAGTACCCCAACGATATTGCCAGTCTGGGGTCACTCTTACGTTAATTACTTGGGTGGGAATTTCTGAAGTCAGTGATCATTTAAAATCTAATCATAAATCTAGATTAAAGTAAGCCTAAGATTATGAATTCTCACAGAAAGAATTTTTCCACTCAGAGGCCCAGCTGAGAAATATAAACTTCCATGACCCCTTTCTGTGCCAATGGGTAGATTGTTTTTCCCAGGAGGGGAGAGCCTTTCAAGGATCCCGATGACAGGCTAAAGTCTCTGGTGACCTCATCTTGCACTGGACCAAGACACAAGCCTCGGCCTCTGCATGGGCAATCAGAGTGGCGTACCCATTGAGATGCCCTTCAGAGATGCGGCAGCCTCGGCTCACTCTGTTTTCATTTTCCTCTTCACTTTGGGCTCCTGGACTTTCCCTTACTTTCATCTGAAGTTAGGTTACTGGGTGGCTGGTGATTAACCAAGATACTAAATTCAAAATATTACGCAAACTGGAGGAGAATCAGAAGGCAATGAGATGGAAAGAATGTCAGACTTTAGAATGCAGATATGGTCCTAATGAGTGAAATGTGAAAAATTCCCTTTGAAATTTAAATCTAATTAAAACCTAGTATTTTCCTCTTTAATCACTTACCTACTGATTTCCAACTCATTATTTTTCCCACTGGAATCTTATATTGGAATCTAAGCTAGTGATTTTCAAACTATGTCCTGTGGAAGGAAGCTAGAAACTAAGTGCCCTTACCCAAGCTCTTTCTGAGTTTGGACAAAAGGATTTAGATAAAAAATTGAGGCTTTAAAAAGTTGGAAAACCCCATTTCTGCAGGATACACCAAATAAACTGATTTTTTAATGAATCTAATGTGAAGATAAATAACTTTTAATTTATGCTTTGTACCCTCACTTTTTCTTATGTAAGTTTTAATTGGTGTAGAAATACCCTTGAATAAAAATTATGTTTAGATTCCACATCAAAATTGGACTGTTTGCCCTAAACAAATTAACCACCCACCTTTCTTTCTTTTAGGTTGTTCTGGTGATGATGCTCCTGGTGAGTTTGCATATGTCTCTTGAACCTGCTGAGTCTCCATCACTTCAGGAATCCCATCTAATGTGACGGATACATGGGTGATTGGGGCAACAACAATGTCATCTTCAGATGAACTAAATATATTATTATCTAATGGAAACAAAATCAACTAATTATAATCAAACTTGTATTATAAATCAAACTAATTTCATCAGATAATTTCTTATTTCTCTGAGGATTAAAGTAGAAATAAAATCTTGAAATCTATTTCCTTTTTATTTCCTCTGTCTGAAATTAGGCACCCTAAGTCAGACAGGCTTGACAGGACTAATTCAATGCCCTTCTTTCTTGACTTCTTATCACCAATTTATCTTATTTCTCTTCTCCATTCTTCTCTCATTGCTGCTGAAGTTATTCTCTGAAACCTGTCTGATTTGAGCATATAATTCTTCTATACAAAACATTATACCCGAAAATTATTAGAAAAATAAAACTGACCTTTTGCATAGTTTATAGAGGAAAAAGATGGTAAGCACAAGCCAAACTCCATAGCCTGCCATCTGAAGCTCACACAATCTAGATCAAACCTACCTTTCTACTCTCATCTCCTTACCTACCACAAACCTTATACTTCAGCTATACCAAACCATTTTTATCTCAAACATTTTCCCTCTTATTTACAGGTCTGTCTCCCTGGCTCAACCCATTCTCTTTATCTCCTCTAACCACTAAAAGCTTATTTGTCTTTTATAGTTCAGGTTAAAACATTCCTTCCATAAAGCCTGTCTCTGAAAGTCTCAGCCAGAGTACTCTTTTCTTCCAGAACACTTTGCTATCCCTCCCATGGCCTTTATTTTTGGCTTTTACATAAACAACTACCTTCAAAATTAATCTGTAAACTTGAGAGGAAAAAAACAGTTATCTGTTCATTTGTATATCACATTATTGCTTAATGCACTGCTGTGCATACAGAAAATACTCAACCACATCTTAAATTCATTTAGTAATAATTAATTTACGAGTTTGACACTTTGTCAGAAAAGCCCAAAGGAAACATGGATTTAAAAGCAGATCAATAATGTGGCAAGGAGTTTTCTTCTATGAGGTGTTAGAAATTTTTTCAATGAATTTTGCCTATTCACTGATGAATACTCATACAGATCATTAAATTATAATAGTTTGGGCCATAAATGCTCTAATACTTTCACCAATGAGGTTACGAGAATAAATTCTGCCTAATCTGTTATTTGACAACTAAATAAATTGTTTTTATTCCTAAAAATTTCCTTCTTCAATTAAAAAAAAAGAAGTCTTGTTTAACTGAATACTTTAGCAAAGGTGTCTCAACTCGTATTTTTTCTTAAAGATTTTATTTACTTATTTATCAGAGAGAGAGAGAGAGAGAGAGAGAGAGTACAAGCAGGGGGAGTAGCAGGCAGAGGGAGAGGAGAAGCAGGCTCTCTGCCAAGCAAGGAGCCTGATTTGGGACTTGATCCCAAGACCCTGGGATCATGACCCGAGCTGAAGGCAGCTGCTTAACCAACTGAGCCACGTGGGCGTCCCTCACTAGTATTGTTTCTTAAAATGTGCTTGGGACACAAAACATATCAAACATGCTCTCTGGTCTCTTGGTATTTGCCATTTAACAGAGGATGATGGCAAGAGTAACTTTTCCAAGTATATTAATATGAACAATCATGGCACACAATCACTCACTTATTCGTTTTTCATCCAGCATTGGGCCAGGAGAATCCATATTGAGGAGTGCCTCAGCAGCCTCGATAGTTTCGATCGTTTCATCCCCATTAGGACAGGATGCTTCAACTACAATACATTTGAAGAAAACACGAGTTAGCTATAAGACCTCTGTTGCTTGAAAACACACAGGTTTTGATCTCTTGAACATCACTTAATACTTGGGTTTATATATATACTTTGTATCAACAGAGAAAATCTAGATTGAATATGACTATTAAATATTTCTCTATTTCTTTTTTTCCTAGTAGGCTCTAGGTAGGCCCCCCAGCACAGAGTCCAACACAGGGCTTGAATTCATGACCCTGAGATCAAGACCCGAGCTGAGATCAAGAGTGCTAATGCTTAACTGACTGAGATACCCAGGCACCCCACTATTTCTCATTTTTTACTGCTTCTCTTCCTCTCCCTCTCTTTCTGCCCTTCCCCCTGCTCATATTCTCTCTCTCTCTGTAAAATACATAAATAAATCTTTTTTAAAAGGAGGGGGAAGGCACCTTGGTGGCTTAGTCAGTTAAACATCCAACTCTTTTTTTTTTCTTTAAAGATTTTATTTATTTATTTGATAGAGACAGACACAGCGATAGAGGGAACACAAGCAGGGGGAGTGGGAGAGAGAGAGAGGCAGGCTTCCCTCTGAGTGGGGAGGCCAATGTGGGGCTCGATCCCAGGACTTTGGGATCATGACCTGAGCCAAAGGTAGAGGCTTAACGACTGAGCCACCCATGTGCCCCAACATCCAACTTGGTTTTGGCTCAGGTCATAATCTCAGGGTCTTGAGATTGAGCCCCACGTTGGGCTCCACGCTCAAGAGCAGAGTCTGCTTGAGTTTCTCTCTCCCTCTGCCCCTCCCCCCATTCGCTCTCTAAAATAAATGAGTTTTTAAAAAGAATAAGTTAAAAAATAAACATATTAGATATACCTCAATCCATTAGTTACTGTCCTTATTAATGCTTAAGTTGTCCCATATTTGGCTAAAAAATATTTTGTTTTTGTTTTTTTAAAGAAGAAAATAAATCATGAGTTCATACTAGTATTTTCAATTCAAATTTAGTGTTACAGAATTTATTTCTAAAATTATGTATTTTTACCATGTATTTACATAGAATTTATAGAGAATTATAAAATTGTTATTTAACTTTGCAATTTAACAATTGCAGATCTAATCTTACTCTATAAATCTTGGCTCCTTATGACATTAACTTCATTACTTATTTGATTTTACCCTAACATCTATCTCATATACACACACTCACACAAGCTGCAATTACTGAGAACAATTTAAGATTCCTTAGCAGCTTTTTTAATTTTTTGCTTTTTAGGCTATTTCTTGTTAGGAAATGCACAGCCTTAAAAAATAACTTTAGGGATACCTGTGTGGCTCAGTCTGACCCCTGATTTTAGCTCAGGTCATGATCTCAGGGTTGTGAGATGGAGCCCCACAGTGGACCCCATGTTGGGGGTGGAGCCTGCTTAAGATTCTCTCCCTCTACACTCCCCCCATCCTTTACCCCTCCCCAGCTCACATTCTCCCTAAATAAATATATAAATAAATGAAATCTTTTAAACAATCACTTTAATTTTTTTTAAAAAAGATTTTATTTACTTGAGAGAGAGAGTGCGAGAGAGAGAGAGAGACAGACAGACAGAGAGAGCACAGAGGAAGAAGCAGACCCCGGTGAGCAGCGAGCCTGATGCGGGGCTTGATCCCAGGATGCAAGGATCATGACCTAAGCTGAAGGCAGACAGTTAACCGACTGAGATACCTGAGTATCCCCCCACCAAAAGAAACCACTTTAAGTAATTCTTCTCTATATGATTATGCCACCCCTCAATAATGAAATTAGTTTCATTTGTTTTAGTGTGCTTCAATTTTTAGATTGCTAATTTTTCCTCCTTTGGACTTAGTGTTGTTTTATAATTATGTTAAATGTTTACAGGTTTCCAAAGTAAAAATAACAAAACTAAGTACAATTTTTAAAAAATGATTTTATTTATTTATTTGAGAGAGATCACAGTAGGCAAAGAGGCAGACAGAGAAGAGAGAGAGGGGGAAGCAGGCTCCCTGCCAAGCAGAGAGCCCGATGCAGGGCTCAATCCCAAGACCCTGAGATCATGACCTGAGCCAAAGGCAGAGGCTTAACCAACTGAGCCACCTCGGCACCCCCAAACTAAGTACATTTAGGAAATCTACTTTTTTATCCCCGTCCCTTCCTCTTTCCTGTTAGAAACCATTTTCATTAGTTTTGAGGTTTATCTTTCTTTTTTTTAAATATAAGCAAAGACATATCACTTATATTCTTTTTCCTATCTTAAATAAAAAGTAATACACTATTTATGCTACCTCACCCTTGTCTTTTTAACTTACTATACAGTAGAAATCATTCTACAGCTACATACAGAAATCATGTCACCTTTTGTATTTCAAAATATGAGGAAAGTTAAACATGTTTAGTATCAATGCTAGTTTGTAAAACTTTGTTTATTCCATTCAGCTTCAGTGCTTAGATTGAGAAAAGCAAAATAAATGGGTAGGTCCCACAAGAAACAGGAAAGAAAACCAAAAAAAGTGCATCTAGCTTTTAAAAACAAAGAAAATGTCAGCCCTTCAATAAATGGATGACAAAAATTTCTTCTGGCAATAATAAACCCCACAAGCTTTTCATACATGTACTTTAAAACTTCTCTGGAACAGATTAGCTGTGATCTAGCAACTGGTTAAAATCTATTTATACCAAGGCCAGAAAGCATTGACACTATAATAACTTAGGGAATAATTTATTAAATACATTTGATATTATAAATTACTAAAAATTGTGTTTGAACTTATAAAAACAAATACATAGGAAGAGACACATAATAGTATTATTTAAAAGAGAAGATTTACTAATGAATATAGTCATCATGGTTACCTTCTGTTTGAGAAAATAGCATTTGTACCATCTCTGCTAATAATTTTATTTTTAGATCTTTAAAGACTGGCAATGGATGGAGAATCACCACATACAAAGAACTCATGGTCAAATGATTTTCAAAAATTGTTAACACCATAACCTTTTTCCAAAGGAAACTTTATGTGGAACTCTAACATATAAACAGATAAAAGTGGCATTTTACCATTATACATTTATTTTATAGGTTCAAATATATAATAAACTTGATAGGAGTCAAGATGATAAAAATAAAAATATTGTGATGACCAGGAAAATTTGAAATCAGGGCACACCAATGACACCTGCAGTCTAATATAAGCCTCAAATCCATAAAAATAAATCAATCTTTTTATTATTGAAAATTTCAAACAAAAATCAAAATTATGGAACATAGTATAATGAATTCTCACGTATCCATTCTCAGCATTAACCATTATCAACACAAGGTTGATCTTCTTTCATTCCTATTCCAATTACTGCCCCCAAGGTCTCCTCACACACACCCCACACCCACTCCCCAAATTATTTTGAAGGAATCTATTTCATCTCTAAATATTTTAACGTATGTACGGTATGTTACTGTCATACCTAAAAATATTAACAATTCCTTAATATCATCTAAAGTGCTACCTAAGACTCAAATGTAGTTTATAAATTCTTCTTTCCCTTTTTTCCCCCCTGTAGTTTCTGAAAAGCACAACATTCTTCCCTCTCTTACTCTGAATTTAGGAGGGCTCCAAGGATTCTTTGCTTTCTTATGTCATTGCTCAAACAAGGATGGAAAAGATAAATAAAGGCTCAGGTTGGAAAATAAGAAAGAGGAGGGAGAAGAAATATGCAAATAGCAAATCTGGTTTTCAAGATATGGCTTGTTTCCTAGACCCCTTCAATACCAGTTCTATTCTCCAGGAAGGAAGGAGCCTGTTTGTATTTTGCCATCAGCTATCAAGTCCAAGCCCAAGAGAATGGAAACACTAGAACAAAGAAGTAATTCTTTCTTCTGAAGATCTAAGATCTGCTTCCCTAGTTTCAATTTCTTCTCTTTAGTCATCAGACTACCCTGATGACTAAAACCAGGAATAAATATCCCTTCACTGGAGACCCTCATTTCCAATCTAGAGAGACAGTGTAGCCTTACACTAAGGCATCAAAAAGTTACGACAGAATATACCACAAAAAACCCAAGAGCTACACAACAGATATATGCACAGAGATGATCATTGTGTTATATAAAACATGTAACTTACTGTCAGTAATGAATGGAAACCTCTCAACCTGAGTAATGTAATTCCCTAACTGGTAAGGAAAAATCTGATCAGTCTAGATTTATCAAAAAGCTTTCATTGGGTTCCTCAGAACAAAAATGTGAATATAGGAGAACATAATTTGTAAAAAAACAGAGAACAATACAAAAACTAAGAGTCGTCTGTCAATGTTATCAGTGGAGACTCAGCCACTTGGTGTGTGATCTTAAGCAAGTCATTTCATTTAACCTAATTTTTTTCTTTTTCTGTTGTGAGAATTAAATGAGATAATGAACTTTTAAAAATTTGCCTTAAAATAATAAAATCTACTATGTTAACATGATGCCCTAAGGAGACAATGCCATTTTGGTGGTATTCTTGCTCAAAATGCATTATCTCAGTACAATCATGAGAAAACATCACACAAATAAAATTGAGGGATGTACTACAACATTTTTGTTGTTGTTGTTTTGTTTTGTTTAATTTTTGTTTTTTTTAATAAACATATAATGTATTATTAGCCCCAGGGGTACAGGTCTGTGATTCACCAGGTTTACACACTTCACAGCACTCACCATAGCACATACCCTCCGTACTACAATATTTGACCAGCACTCCTCAAAAGTGTCAAGGTTACTGAGAGACAAAGAAAGACAGAGGAACTGTTATAGACTGGAAGAGACTAAGAAGAAATAACTAAATGTAATATTATAGATAGGATACTCAAACAGAAAAAGGTCAGTAGTTTGAAATGACCTTTCGATGACCTAGTTGGCAAACGAAGTGTACGTTTAGTTAATAACACTGTGACTAAGGTTAATTTCCTATTCTTTTTTTACATTTAAGAATAAATATTCAGGGGCACCTAAGTGGCTCAGTTGGTTAAGCATCTGCCTTCGGCTTGGGTAGTGAGGCTCCCATGTCAGGCTCCCTGCTCAGTGGGGGTGCCTGCTTCTCCCTCTCACCCCTGTTCCTGCTCTCTTTTGCTCGCTCTCTCAAATTTAAAAAAAATAAATATTCAAATAACCTTTGCTTCCAATAATTCATTTTCTTAAACGCCTCTACCTCCTCTGGCCCAGATAAATCAGTGTAAGTGTATAAAAATACAAATGTGTGTACCAAATTCTAAAAGGGATGAAAACAGCATTACCACTGCCTCACACTTACACTATGAACTTTTCATGTTTCAAATATGCTACTAGTTCTGACTGAACCAGAAGAGAAATCTTCTTTAAACCCTAGTACTTGATCCTACATTTGGGTCATGGCGTCTTATTTTGCTTCCTGTGACAGCAGGAAAAGAAGAACATTCCTATCTTTTTCCCTACGAACAACTTGTCATTGTTATCAAGAATACAGAGCTTGGCGTAGAAGCAGCATTCAGTGAAACCTGACAAGTTCAGTTGGTCTGGTCTTTCTCACAGACCTCTAGTGTGTCACATTCATCTCAATATATCTAGGAAAGAAGGAAGGGGAGGAAACACAGATAGATGTGGAAGAAAACAGAGTTTCCTTCTCCCTGCTCCGGCCTCTGTAGGTAATGGAGTTAACTTGACACCAAGTTAGGGACTTCTTACACCCCAAAAAACACAGGGCAAGGAAACTGCCCCAAACTGTGCCTAGATAAGGTGCTGGAGGCACACACACCTGTAAGCGTGATGTCGTCGTCCTCATCATCTATGATCTCTTCCTCAGCGACATCCAGGGAGCTCTCAGTAATCATGTCATTGGGCTCTTCCACACAGGCTAGACCCGCGTAACCATTGAGAATGTCAGCACCAGGAACATGTTCCACAATTACAGCGGGAAAAATAGCTGGGTCACCAAGCTGGCAGGGGTGAGGGAGAAAAAGGATTAACAAGGTGTTTGCTTTTGTTAAATACAACCAAAAAATATTTTATATTGGACATCACTTTAGTTTTTCTATCATCAGCTACTTAAATCTTGACACTCTTTCTGGGCTCCAGATTTATTATCAATCTTGGGTCTTAACAACCAAGTTTTCATTGGAAAATCCTATAAAAGCATACTTTTAAGGCACATTAAATTAAAAAAATCTAATATCATTAATTCATAAAAAGTGGCATACAAATGAAATGCACAATTAAATAAAATCTCAACAAATGCTTGACAGGGAAAAAACACAGAAGTTTAATAAATATTATGTTGTCATTGGCACACAGGTTGTGTTTAACCCTAGCTTTTAACTCAAATGGGAAAATTAACTTTCATCTTCTATCTAGTCAGAAGATAGTGAAATTTTTGATCATGTCTATCACTATCCTTCTATATTATTATTTCTATTTTTTCCGATTTGATAGTGGCAGACATTCCTCCTTTAACCCTAAATAATTCAGTGTCTACCTTCTAAATACATGAATATTACCTTATATACAGAGTATAATTAAATGTTTGTAGCACTACACACTGAGATTAAATACTACTTTTTCTTTTATTTTATAAGTATTTGTTTTAAGCAAGTGCATATCAACTCTAAGTGATTTAACAACTAAATCTTGAGATAATCTTGATATAACAATCGAATCTTGAATAAATGTTACTTCTATTCTAAAAATTTAACTACTTCAACTAAACATTAAGATATCACAGGTGCTAGGGACGCCTGGGTGGCTCAGTTGGTTAAGCAGCTGCCTTCGGCTCAGGTCATGATCCCAGCGTCCTGGGATCGAGTCCCACATCGGGCTCCTTGCTCATCAGGGAGCCTGCTTCTCCCTCTGCCTCTTCCTGCCATTCTGTCTGCCTGTGCTCTCTCCCTCTCTCTCTGACAAATAAATAAATAAAAAATCTTTAAAAAAAAAAAAAAGATATCACAGGTGCTAAACATACTATCTATGCCTTCAAGAATGCTATGCTCTGAAATTTATAGTTAATAACCCTAGAACATATTTGGATCATTTTGTTTCAAAATGTTTCTTCCTATTTCAGAAAAGAGGAAGTTAGAAATAACTGACTCTCCAAATTCTAAGTTTTAAAACAGAAAGTAGGATGCTCACACAGTGTGCTGTAAAACACACACACACACACACACACACACACACACACGAGAGGAAGTCTATAAAATGGCCAAAGCAAAGCATAGTCACTGGGCTTTCCTTTTCTCTTCTTTAAGAGGCGAATGCTACACATGCAATCCTACCTAGCATGAACACATGGCTTGTTGAAACACTACTTCTCTTGTAAAAACTCAAGGTTAACTCAGGGTTAAGCCTCCTCCTCTAAGGAGGCTGAGCCCAGAAACTGACTTAATTTTCACATGATTTCATTTTTATGCTACAACAACTCTATGTACCAGGTAAAAATAGGGCTATCCCCTCCATCCATTGGCAGAGGAAGAATTAGATTAAGAAATCTACCCAAGGTCACCCACGAAGTCAGAGACAGAGGCATGTCAAAGCAATTCCCAGGGGCAGTCCTCACCCAAATGAAACCAAATCTATTTGGCTCCTGAAACTGGGGGTAGTGAGTGTTAAGAGTATGGGTATTAAAAGGGGTAGCTCCAAAATTTTATCTAAATCCACATAGTTCTCGAGTCTCAAATAACTACAGATATTTGTTACGACTTTCTTCCTTGTTCAATTCTACTCGCCAATAAGTGAACTGGAGGAAATGGTTACTGTACTCTCCAGAATTTAAAGGTCCCAGGAACATGCTGTTTGAACAGTAATCAATTTCTCCAAAAGTGCCCCTCCCCAGAGACAACCCCTGCTACCAGTTTCTTTGTTCCTTAACAGAGACAGTCTATATATAATGAAGCCTACTTCAATTTACCTTAAATAATACTTTTAATTTCACTTCAAAGATTTTAGTAACTTTTAAACTGTTTAAGAAAAATGTTGAGTGCAACCGTAGAGCAGGAAATTTAGTTTCCTTTGAAGCAAAAAAAGCTTTAGAATGAAGAGACACATGATTCTGTGATTTAGAAGGTAGCAACATGTAAAAAAGAAAGACTGTGTCAGAGAAAGACAACTATCATATGATCTCCCTGATATGAGGAAGTGGAGAGGCAACATGTGGGGTTTGAGGGGTAGGAAAAGAATAAATGGAACAAGATGGGATCGGGAGGGAGACAAACCATGAGAGACTCTTAATATCACAAAACAAACTGAGGCGGGTGGGGGGGTAGGGGGGTAGGGAGAGGGTGGTGGGGTTATGGACACTGGGGAGGTATGTGCTATGGTGAGTGCTGTGAAGTGTGTAAACCTGGCGATTCACAGACCTGTACCCCTGGGGCTAATAATACATTATAAGTTTATAAAAAATTAAAAAAAATTAAAATAAATAAAAGAAAGATTGTGAACCATGAGTCCTAGGGTATTCTCTAATCCTATTGTCATTTTCCTAACTTTATTTACTTATTTATAAAGATTTTATTTATTTATTTGAGAGAGAGAGAGAGAGAGAGAACACAGCGGGAGAGGGAGCAGACTCCCTGGTGAGCAGGGAGCTGGATGCGGGACTCGATCCCAGGACCCTGGAATCATGACCTGAGCCGAAGGTAGACACTTAACCGACTGAGCCACCCAAGCTCCCCCATCTTCCTCACTTTAAATTAGAGAAGAGCATTAGCTGATCCTTAGGGCATTTCCAGGTTTTGTTTTGTTAAGATGTCTTAAGGCATGGATGCTAAAACTAAGGATATAATGTTGCTATAGAAGAGATTTATTCTTATGGACTAAATGGGGGAGGAGGGGCTAGCATGCACAGGGGTCACCTACCAATGCCTCTGCTAGAGCTATTAACTAACATCTACTAGCACCTAACTTGCATCAGGTATTCTGCTCATTGCTTTATATGAATTACTACCTTATTTAATCATCTCAAGATCCTATAAGGGAGATACACTGGGTTGTCTGTTTTCTACATGGGATCACACAAGCTCAAGGGGAAGGGAAATAATTTGCCACAAGTCATATCTCTCGTAAGTGGTAGAACCTTAACTGAAATGGACTCCAAGGTCTATGTTCTTTGCCTGCACGCTATTATGGTCAGCATTGAACATGGTGCCATATTTGCTCTACTGGCATATTTACTTGGCTCTGCAGCCAAATGCTCTACCACTAAGCTATACCCCCTTACTCGGCTCTGTTTAAAAAAAACAGAAAAGGTAAGGAGCTGTGTTGTGTTTAAGGTATGACCTTCTGTATCATTTACAGGGCTTCTCCAATCTGAGTCTATCACAAACTTGGCCGTGGGACTTCCCAGGATCACTCCCGACTTAGCCATGCTGTCTTTCTCTAAGGTACTCACTCCTTTCACAAAAAGCATGGACTATTCTTTATTCCGCTGAAATAGAGATGTATATTCAAAGCTGTTCATTTCCAATTCTCCAGGGTGCTATTAAATCATACAACAAAGAGACCAACTCTAAAATCTGTATATACAAAATACATCTAGGAAACCCCTCTCAGGTATGAAAAGAATCTCCCCCTCTGTTAACATAAATGGAAGGAAAATACACATTCCAGAAACTCTGCTCCTGGTCTAGGCTAGTGATAAATTCCTGCATTTTATACTGATTGACTAGCAACTAACTGGCTCAAGTCTGAGTTACCAGGAACCTAAAACTTTTATAACCACACAGTCTAAAATTCCTGACCAAGAAATGGTTCCTAACCTGTTAAATGAAAGCATGGCAAAATTTCAAATTTTCCTAGATTTACCTTATAAAAATGAATAAAATACTAGGACTTGTATTAGTTCATTAGGGCTGCTGTAACTAAATACCATGGATTGAGCAGCTCAAAACAACAGGAATTTGTTGTCTTTCCGTTCTAGAGGCTGGAAATCTGAAATTGAGGTGTTGGCAGGGTTGTTCCTTCAGAGGGCTCTAAGGGAGAGATCTGTTCCAGGCCTCTCTCCTTGGTTTATAAATGACAGTCTTCATGTTCACATGATGCTCTCCCCTGTATGTGTCTGGGTCCAAATTTTCTCTTCTCATAAGGACTCTGATCATATTGGATTAGGGGCCTATGTTACTCCAGTATAACCTCACCTTAACTAATTACATCTGTACCAACCCTGTCTCCAAATTAAGTCACATTCTGAGATATTAGACACTAGCATTTCAACACATGAATTTGGGGAGGTGGGGTACAGAGAGCAATTCAACCCATAACAGCATCCAATTTAATTTAGCTTTAAGTCTATCATTTGATGGTTGGCTCCCTCTACCAAAACAACTTTGCAAGCTTGTGGCAATTAAGATGATATATTCTTGTAACTATTTCTAAATTGAAGCTAGATATTATTCTTTAAGTATCTTTGTTGAAGACCACCAAATCTTATCCACCTCAGATCTGTTACCTTTTACGAAATCAAAGAGTCCACACTTGGTTGATGTCCTAACAAAAATACTATGTTTCATTTGGTCGGTTACTTAAAAAAATAAAAACAAAAAAACAAAAAAACTCCAAATATCTCCAAAACCTCTCCTTGTTTAAATAATCATCTTCTCTTCAGGATCTTTTAGCTGAATCAGGGAACCCCAGTTAACTACCGATGATTATCAATGCTGACTATATACTGGGAAACACCTAAAAATATCAATACTTGACCCTACATGGGATCAAACAAGTCAGAATATCTGGGGAGATGACGAGGTCATATTATTAAAGTTCCCTGGGTGGTTCTAACATGCAAGCAGGGTTTAGAAACACTACTCTAAAGAATTACAAAATTCAAAACTACATTTCCTTAACTGAGTTAACTTGATTCGCGCCAATGTCTGAAATACTAGTAATCCAAAAAAACAAAGTTACTTTATTATGACATCTTTTGGCACCTGCAGACCATTTTCCCAGTTGTTTTTGTAACAGAAACAAAATAAATCCCAAAATGATGGGTGGGAAGAGAGATGGAAGACTTCTTGGGATTACAAACTGTCAAAGACCAGAGTTTTCAAAGCCTCAGTTTCTATAAGCCAATTAAACTGTAGTGATAAGCTTACAAGTATTGTGTAAGTTGAGAGAAGTTCTTAACGACTCCAGAGAGAAAAATACGTAAGGGTTTTCCTTTTTATTAATTTCAGGCAAATTTAACACATGTGTTGAAGGCAAAACTTTACTTTTTTTTTCTTATTTTAGCAGCTAAATATCAAACCAAGTTCTAGCAGCAAAGAGTTCCCCGAATTTCAACACTGTCGACTATATAGTTACCATTTGTTGTGGTTGATGACATATGTGGCAATGCCACCAAGTTAAAAAGAGAAGGAAAGTGACCAATCTGTAAACAGCAATGTATGTTGCTACCCTTACTAGGCTTGCTTTTTTCCTCAGTATATCACAATCCATGGCCCTAAGAGGATATTTAAGAAAGTATGGACCATTATTCCAACTATATTTAACAAGTCTTTGGTCATAAAAACAAACAAACAAACCCAAAAGAACTTGCAAATAACTTGTTTGCCAAGGTTCCCTGACACCAGAGCTCAATCTGGTAACATGGTTGTTGTGAAACATCCTGCCAAGATTCCCTCTGAAACAGACGAAAATGAAATAGCTATCAAATGTTTCCCTAAGAGAAAGACAAGTTAAAAACAGTCTTCAAAAACTTCTCCATGCAGACACTCTTTTTTTTTTTTAAGATAGGTGCAAAATGAGTACATTTTCAAGTATTTCCACTATTACTTTGCCACAAGACAAGGCAACACCGAGAGTGGGGTGGGGCATCCCTCTTCCCACGATCTTTGGGAGCTTCCCCACCCGAAGGCCACTCCAAGAAACACACACACTAAACACAATTCACTTGCTATGAAAACGCATCTTTGAGACCAATGCTTGTGCCTTCTCTTCTGATCAGAATGCTGTCCCAAGGCTTTATCCCACAAAAGCGCTGCTTTCTTTGAAAGTATTTCCTTCACCTTTGATTGAAAAAACAAAAACACAAAACTAAAAACCCAACACCTCCGTCTATCAGGACATGATCAGACAATATTTGCCAAGCAGCAAATACACTAAAAATACAGATGGCAACAAGAGGTCGTCACAGTAATTGCACAAGCTCTAGAGTTAGGACCGCCCTTATTGACAGCTAGCTGCACCGTGCCCCGGGTGTTTGAGCTCCAGCAAAATCTACAGCCTCTCTAGGCTTTTGTGTTCATGTCTATCTAAAATGAGGGTAACTTCCAGGGTAGTAAGAATTCAATGACATGATATGTAATAGTGCACTTATTCTACTGCACAGCATATAGTAACCATTCAATAAAACAATTTGACAATTAAATGCCTCAAAAGTTGACTTAGATGGAAATACACACTTAAAATTTGGCTTCCTACTTACATACGTGCATCAAATCATCACACTGTACACTTAACATTATATACAAAATTACATCTCAATAAAGCTGGGGGGAGGGAAGCATATAATAATCCTACATTGATAGGCACAGTTTTTTTGTTTTTGTTTTGTTTTTAATTAGAAAGTCCTTCCAGAAAAGTGGGGAACACAGTGCAACCATCTAGTCTCTGCAACAACCATCCGCTTGAATGAAAAGCTGAAACATACGTGTTCAACTCTGTGACAATTTATCAAACTGTATGCTTATGATTTGTGATAAATATTTCTGTATGTATGCAACGCTTCAATAAAAAGTCTAAAAAGCTGAGGTCCATCTGATGGAGAAACGAAACTTGAAAAGGTCTCTAGTTCTCTCAGCTCTGAGCCTTGTTCTGAGGCAGAGGTAAGCAGCAGCAGTCCTGGAAATGGGTCTAATACCATGATGACATTTTATTCCTTCATATAAACCATAATAAAATTAAAGGAAATCTTTAGCGATGGCACATCTAGGTGAATGGACACACACAAAATTAGGGTGGCTGGTGAACAAAATGAATTAAAATTAAAAATCCTTTAAACACGCTCCCTTGGTGCATTTTAAAAATAGCTGTTTGGGGGAATTGATTAATACATGAACACATTTGTATTCCAAGAGTATAAAACATTATTGTCCCCTTCCCATAGAGTTCCCCTACCTAAATACTACCACGTTATCAATCTTCAAACTACATTTTGAATGATATCCGGATGTGATCGATTACATAAAATAAGCCAGGACTGTGCAATGATCTCTGAGGCTCAGCAGAGTTTTGGTGAAGGCTTCTTCACAGACAAATTCACCGCATCCTTAAAAAAAAAATCTGTCATTAAAACAGCTTCATTATCTGCAAATGAGAATACTTCTGTTGACTGACTCAAGCTCTCTTTACACAAGCTTATCCATCTTTATTTTAAAAGAAAATGAAAAGGAGCTTTAGCAAACAAGCGGAAAGGTCTACGTAGCTGCAGTATATACTGCTCAGCACGTCTGTCTAACCTCTCAAACACAGGTTTCCTTTGGCCAAAAGTGTAGTACCTGAATCTAGTTTTTAAACCTTTTAATATGTAAATGTATTTGGGAGAAAGGGAAAATCCTACTTATGTATAATCGCTACGAACTACGATTAAGTTAATATTCTTCCAGATTCACTTTTTCCTCCCACGTTCTCTCCCTCTCTTGCATGTCCCCCAGCAAGTAATATTCATTACTATTATTCTAAAAATTTATAAGTACTTCAATGTGCTAGCTCAAGTGATACACCAAATCCCCATAGAGTTCTGCAATTATCTTTTTTAAAATGTTTTCACTGTTCCAAGATTCATTGTTTCTGCACCACACCCAGTGCTCCATGCAATACGTGCTCTCCTTAATACCCACCACCAGGCTCACTTAACCCCCCACCACCCTCTCTTCCCAAACCCTCCCAGTTTGTTTCTCAGAGTCCAGTCTCTCATGCAATTATCTCTTAACAGAAATATAAACAAACCAAGTACTGTCAAAATTAATGAGTACAGAAATGAAGAGCTAGGAACAGAAATGATCCACTGATATTCTCAAACAATGTTATCTAATCAGAATTGGGATCCAAATATCTTTAGTGACTAGGGTAGGTTATTTTGAACAGTACCCTGGGTGCCTTTGCAACTCTGCCCTAGGAATCGATTACAAGATTCTAAAATAGCTATTCTAGCTATCCTGGAATAAATGAGATAATATTCTACAACACGAAATGGGAAGAAGAGTACTTCCATCACAGAATGATTTGTGGGAATCAAAGCGTATGTGGAAAAGACACCATCAACTGTAAAGGGCTCTATGAAATGTTATGAAATATTTTTATACTTCACTCATGACTAGAGCAGGCAATGTATTCTTTGCATGGAGGTTAACTTACAAAGCAGCATCTGGGCACAAAATTGAAATATATACTTCTATCAGTCCCCTTACTTCCCAGTGGCTCTCCTTCTTCGATACCCCAGGTTTTTTATGGATTGTGTATTTTTTATAAACATCATGATGTAGATAAATTTTATGTTATAGCCAGCGGCTTTAGTGTGTAAGAGAAAATGGATTCAGATCTCTGGAAATTAACAGTTTGCAAAGTATTTTCTTAACTGGATTTAAAAAACTCACCATAGTGCTGTTTAAAGTGTTGTCCTCCAGTCTCTGTCTCTAAGAGTTCAATAAAACGATCAATAAAATTGAAATAACGTGGTATTCCTAACGTGGTGGTGGGTGTGAGGCAGCGACTATGTTGAGTACTTTATGTGGCTTATCCCAGTCAGTCCCCATAGCACTGTGCTCTTTAATTGACAGTGGTCAATCAGCAGGAAGAGGCAGAGCTGAAACGTGAACCCAGACAATCTGACTCCCAACTCCACAAGATTAATCATTTGGATAGACTACAGGAGTACAGAATCCTATAGATAAATTATTGTCATAATAAAAGTTTCATCTCAGTTATAAAGCTTGGAGATATACATAAATATGTATATGAAGTTTATTTCTGTTGGCCACAGCTGAGTAGAGTGTTTCAGAAGAAGCCTAGCTTCTCTCTTGCACAGCACCATGACACATAGAAAGGTCTAAGTAAAATGGTCTGTTCTCCAGAATTCCCCCAGACAATGTTTAAAATTCCACTGTAAATCCCTATGGAGTTGACTTGGCTAAATCTAATCCCAGTTTAGGTCTTTCATGACTATTGGCTGCCTTTAGTCTTTACCCAGATTCTTCTTTTTCCAGCCAGGATAAATTATGACTTGGCCACGCAACTCAAAGAGTACAACAGTCACTGAAAACAATCTTAATTTTCTTATTAGAGTGCTCACTTTTAAAGTTTAATATACTGGTGGGTTAAGAGGGTGTGTGTGAGAGTGTGTGTGTGTGGCTAAGTGTGAACAGAATCAGTTATGAGGTTAAAAAAGAAAAGGTAGATATTGGGAAGTATAGTAAATTTTAACCAGGTTTAAATATTCAGTTACAAATCAACTAAATAACATCAAAGCAGTCACTACCAGATTGATGTTTTAAATATGCAGAATCTATATAACAAAATATTTAAGTAAAATCATAATTAAAGAGGCAATTCCTACTTCCAAAAGATGGACTGTGATAAGAATCTTCTATAAATATGTAAGAATCATAGAATAAAATGAGGCAGACATTCCTGAACATAGACAGTTTAGCTACAACAAAGCCTTTTCCAGAATGGAAAAGTTACACTAACCAATCATAGGCAATGACAGAAATTAGAGTCACTCCAAAAAAAAACTGAACTCTAGGTCAAACTATGTCAAAACAAATTTAACATGTTATAATGTTAAAGGAGAGTGCTTCCCCAGAATTAATCTGCCGGATTTTCAAAAACCTCAGTGACAAGCTTATTGGCTTATTCTAAAACCAAGCCAGCAAAGAAAAAATAAGAAAATATTAAAAAAAAAAAAAAAAAGTCTGAATGAATTTGTCTAACTGGTATTCAAATTATAAAAACTGGCTTCATTACCTGATTTATGCCACACAATTGAGTAATATAGAGTACACAGTGGTACACAACAAACTTGAGCACCTTTTCTTTAATTCAGATCATTAATAATGGCAACTGTCACATTTATTGACCACTTCCTTTGTGCTAAACTCTTGTCAAATACTTTACATAAACATTGAATGTTCGTAACTTTGGAAAGTAATTCTTTTATATTTTGGTGAAGGAAATCAAAGTTCAGTGAAATTTTTAAATTTGTCTGAAGTCACACATCTACTAAGTGGTGGCTCCCGGTTCCTGAGCTGATACTCTTTAATGCTGCATGTCACACACTCTAAAATTGACAAGAAATACCAATTTCCAGAATTCAATGTGATGCTGAAGTTGTAGGCAGTTGATCTGAATGCACACAAATCAATCACTTTTTAATACACCATCTACCAGGTAAATCTTCAAAATCCAATTGTTTCTGAATGTGCTTACACGTTGGGGCATGGAAGAAGGGAGGAGCTACCAGCACCATGAGGAAATTTCCATTCCAGGTAAATGGAAGTTTTTCCTAAATCCTCTTGTTTTTACTTTCCCCGTAGCAGGAAATAAAGTGGAATGACAGAAGTGCACATACAAAAACATAAATTATAATAAATTTTTAAATTGTCTCCTAAAATATCACCTTTTAGAACAGAAAAATGCTCCTTCCCTCACTCCAGTCCCTACCCTACAACTCCAGGCCGACTTCCCTGTTCCTGCCTCACACGCTCAGGGTTTTTTTTCTCAGTATCTCATTAGGTGGGAACAGATGAAACAGATAACCTCACAAATGTATTACCAATCATTACACTGTAATTCTTTCCAAAAAAGAAGAACTGCCTTAATATTGAGAATTTTGGTTACTGTGTCAAAAAGAAGAAGTAGAAGAAGAACAAGAAGAACAAGAAGAAGAAGAAGAAGAAGAAGAAAAACTCTGCCTATATTCTAACTTATTTAACATTATGAACATTATTTGAAGATTATTTGAAGATTTATGAACATTATTTGAAGACATCACGTTGTTAAATTCACACTCTAACAAACCAGTAACAGTTTTCTTTTTACTTTAGTAAACCGAAGGACATTATCTTCACCATTATTCTTGAGAGAGTGTTGAAGGAGAGTCTGGCTTGGGAGGAAAAACAAAGGCCAGTAACCTAATAACACTATCTGTTCATATAATAACTTATCCTTCCTTTACATGTTATGTGTTAAGTAAAACAGAAAGGAGGCAAAAAGTTTCAAGAGCATGTGGCTAAACTGGGCTACATCACTGAGGTACTAATTTTCTTATCCACCCGGCAAGGTTGCTTTAGGTGACTGAGTACTTTCTGGGAGAACAGAGATGGTCAATTCCATACCTGACAAAAAACTGACTAACACAAGCTTTGTTAAAAAAATAGTATTCCTTTGAAAAATATACAGAACGGATAAATACAATGTAGTATACCCAGATAATGGAATATTATTCAGTAATAAAAAGAATGAATTACAGATACATGCTACAAATGATGAACCATGAAAACTTTCCATTTAAGTAAAGGAAGTCAGCCTCTCAGAAGAGATCATATACTACATGATTCAATGTATACAAAATGTCCCAGAACAGGCAAATCCACAGAGACAAAAAGGAGATTAGTTGTTGCCAAGGTGTGGAAATTGGGGAGAATAGGGCATGACTGCTAATGGGTACAGGTTTCTTTTTGGGATAACAAAAAACGTTCCAATACTGATAATGGTGATGGATGCACAACTCTGTTTATATACTAAAAATCACTGAATTGCAGTCTAAATAGTGGACTTAAATGTATGTAAATTATATCTCAATAAAGCTTTTTTTTTTTAAGGAATACACAGGCATACCAGGGCATAAAGACTGTCAATTTGTAATTATATTAACGAATTAGCTAGAATGTGTAACATTTTCTTTTTGCTAAAATAACAAATGCAAAGAATAATAATTCTTCCACATTTAAGACCACTCTTTTACCACTTGCATGCATTGGTAGCTGGCATTATGCAAATACATTCGTTGAAGGCACAAGCTGGGGGACAGTTCCCAGTTTCTCACATACTAGCCAATTGCTTTCCTTCTCTAAGCTTCACCTGACTCTTGTGTGTAATGTAGGAATTAAAGTACCTAGTTCCTAAGATTGTTTGAAGAATTAATAGGGTAATCCTTGTAAAGCACATAGCACATGCACAGAACAAAATGCTCAGTAAACACTAGTTACTAAAACTTATCACTGAATGTTTCTGGAACTTTCCTGGTCTATGCCCTACCCTCTGCAATGACCTTATCCATATTCACTTTTTCTTATCCATATTCACTTTTTCTTTTTTACCTCTGAACTTTTAATTGGGCTTCTGCTCCTCAAAGGGCACCCTGCTTTTACTGCCTCTACACCTCAGAACTTTGGTGTCATTGGTCTCAGATACTACTATATCATCCATAATCCTGTGGCCTGTGGTCTTCTGGACAGTCTGCAAAGAGTTGCTGCTGTCCAGGGCATCACCCCTCTTCCAGCAGGTGACATGTGGAGATCTCAGCTTCCAACCTGACTGAATATTAAGAAAGGCCTTGTGCTCCATCTGCCTTGTATAATGGCCTCCACCTCCCTTAGGCTGTTCTTCAAGCTGGCTTTCAGGTTTTTCACCGAGTCCAGGTTGCTCTCCAAGGACTGGGCCATATATCTCAGCTCCATGAGGGCCATCTCAGCTGCTCCTATCTCAGCGGTCTGTGAGGGGACCACTGTGATGCTTTCCTCAATCTGCTGGGACCAATACTTGTTCAGCTCCTCTCAGTTCTTCTGAGCCAGCTTATCATACCTGGCCCGGATGTCCGCCATGTTCTTTCCGAGGTCCTGAGACTTGGGGGCATCCAACTCCATGGTCAACCCAGAGCTGGCAAATGGTTTTGTAGACCTTTTACTTCCTCTTCATGGTTCTTCTTCATGAAGAGCAGCTCTCTTGAAGGTTCTCATGAAGAGAACATCAATCTCTGTCTCCAGCTGCAGCCGAGTGACAATGGTGTCATCAATGACCTTGTGGAGCCTGTGGAGAGAATGCTCCACAGACTGGCACGTAGCCAGCTCCATCTCATACTTGACTCCAAGTTTATCAGCAGCAAGATGGGCACTGCCAATCTGCAGAACAACGTGGGCACTGTCCACAGACTTCACAAAGACCTGGGCCCTTAGCTCTTAGATGGTCTTTAAGTAATGCCTCCAGTCTCTGATCCGGGATCCCTTCTTCTTCAGGTAGTCCCAGATTTTGAACTCCAGTCTCTGATTATCAGCCTGCAGCCTCCTTATCCTCTCCAGGGAAGAGGTCAGGTGGTTATTCAGGTCTTCCATGGTCCCCTTCTCACCCTGGATCCCCCTATGCCTGCCAGACCCCCAGCCATCCTAGTGGCCAGGCCTTTAGATCCCCAGATACCCTGTTAATGGGTGGCCTGGGACACAGAGATCCAGAGGCCTGAGCCCCCAGGCATCTGCATAGACACTGGCAGCTGCACTGCTGACTGGTGGGACCCAGTGGTTGGGCAACTACACAGAGCTTAGGGACCAATAGTTGGAGGAGAGAGTGTAATGGGTAATAAAGTTCATGCTGTTCAGGGACGAAGACAAGAGGCAAGGACTCAGGCTCAGGCCACTCATCTATATTCATTTTAAAGATGCTGTCATGGGGCCAGGTGTCAAGGTAGAGGAGACTTAAAGAAAAACTGTAAAAGAGAATAATAGTAAGTTCTTCCTCCTTCATAACAACCATCAGCTTCCTCACTGCCAGTAGTTGGCAGGGAGATAAGCCAGGCCAAAGACTAGGTTATAGGCAGGGTTGTCAGTCACATAACCTGAAGAGGCCTCAGGCCTTTTTTTTTTTTTTAAAGATTTCATTTATTTGTCAGAGAGAGAGAGAGAGAGAGAGAGCGCATGCACAAGAATGGCTGGCAGAGGGAGAAGCAGGCTCCCTGCTGAGCAAGGAGCCCAATGTAGGACTCAATCCCAGGACCCTGGGATCATAACCTGAGCCAAAGGCAGACGCTTAATGACTGAGCCGCCGAGGCATCCCAGCCTCAGGCCTATTCAAAGTCAGACTTTTGCCAGGGCACCCAGATAACTCAATAAAGCAACCAACTCTTGATTGCAGCTCAAGTCATGATGGGGTTGTCAGGCCCAACGCTTGGCACGCAGCCTGCTTAAGATTCTCTCTCTTTCTTCTTCTGTCCTTGCCCCTGGTCTCTCATTCTCTCAAAACAAACAAACAAACAAACAAACAAAAAACCTCCACAAAAAACTAAAGTCAGACTTTACCCAAATACAAGCAGGTCTGTACTGTGGGCTCAATGGCATAACCCCTTTGACGAAGCTTCCAAATGTACACCAACAAAACAAACAACCTCTGTATGTTAGTTTTCCAGAAGGCCAAACTTCTAATGGGTCTGATAAGTTTGATCTGCCAAGATTAAAAAAGAAGGCAATAGGAACAGGTAGATTGACCCATATAACCACGAATTATATGTAAATAACAGAATTCCCTATGTCCACATACAGGTTAGTATCATTATTCCAACTTCCCGTCCTGAACAAGTTATATACAAAACATTTCGACTCATTCCTTCTATTCTAATTTTAAGGTACACTTAAATCCCTCACCTAAGAGAATTGCTAAAAAGTGGCCTATAGGTGTGATCTATATTCTTACATGCATTTTCTCAATCTACAAAATACAACCTCATGATACAACCATGTCAAAACTCCCTCTCCAACTTGAAGGAATCTCCTGAGAAAAAGAAAAACTCTATGTGGATATTTACTTATTTATAATTTCAATGATTTTTTAAAAAAGATTTAATTTGTCAGACAGAAAGAGAGTGTGCGTGCACATTAGAGAGGGCGAACACGAGCAGGGGGAGCAGAAGAGGGAGAAGCAGGCTCCCTGCTGAGCAAGGAGCCTGACATGGAACCCAATCCCAAGACCCTAGGATCATGACCAAAGCTGAAGGCAGGCACTTCATCGACTGAATCAGCCAGGCGCCCCTCAATGGTAATTTCTGAAAGTTATCTGAGGTGGTACAATACTGTAGTTCTAAATACATAACAGAAAAGAGACTCCATGAAAATTTCTTTCTGGTCTTAGAATCATGGTGATATGGTCGCACTGCCCATGTACTAAGTGAGAACGTGGACAAACACATCCCAGAAAATCATATACTGTAGTCGAGAGGGTTTGGGGCAGAACATTACCTCTTATTCAAATGTCTACTGATGTGATAAGGGCCATAACCGAGCATATATATATCCCACGTTATTTTATCAACAGGATTAACAAAGTCTGTAAGAAGACTCAACCAATAAAGGTATTACGATGTTAAATGCTTTGGAAGATATAAAGGGGAGGGGGAAAAGTAATCCTTTTCTTCAAGTAGTTAGCATTTATCCAGGAAAATCATTAATGTATGTATGAAAAATTAATGTGGCAAATGTATGACACTGACAATAAGTGATGTAGAAATAACAGGATAAACTTTGTTAATTCCTGAAGTAATGATTTTAGGATAAATTCCTGGAATTAGGGACACCTGGGTGGCTCAGTTGGTTAAGTGCCTGCCTTCGGTTCAGGTCATGATCCCAGGATTCTGGGATGGAGTCCCTCATCGGGCTCCTTGCTCAGTGAGAGCCTCTCTCCTCCTCTGCCCCTCCCCCTGCTCATGCTCATGTGTGCTTGGGTATGTATGCGCTCTCTCTCTGACAAATAAATAAAATAAATAAAATCTTTGAAAAGAAAGAAAAAGAAGGAAACAAAAAAACTCCTGAATTAGTAGGTCTTGTCCTAAGCTCTTGAAAGAGATTAGAACTTATATAGGCAACAGGTATGAATGTGGGAGACCAAGCAGGAAGGCACTTGGGAAAATTAATGTAGGCTGGCAAAATCAATGTAGTACAAGAAAAAAAAAGCATGAAACAGTCACACTATGAAATGCTTCTAACCATAAGTTAAGGTGGTTAGACTGACTATATAGTCAAGAAAAATCCATCAAAAGTTTTGGTACATTCTACTGTTCCCAGACACTTCTGCCCCTTCAATCTGTCCGATAAACTGAGCCTTCCTGCAAAATGCAGTTCTCTCTCTCTCTCTCTCTCTCTCTTTTTTTAAGATTTTACTTATTTATTTGACAGAGATCACAAGTAGGCAGAGAGGCAGGCCGGCGGCGGGTGGGGGGGTGGAGGCGGTGAGTAGGCTCCCTGCTGAGCAGAGAGCCCAATGCAGAGGTCTATCCTAGGACCCTGGGATCATGACCCGAGCTGAAGGCAGAGGCTTTAACCCACTGAGCCACCCAGGAGCCCCTATACCTGCAAAATGCAGTTCTAATGTAACTTCCACACTGAAGCTTTCCCAAAGTTAGAACACAGTGATTCTCAAACACTGTATGACAATTACTGGGTGTCTTGTTAAAAAGCCAGCAAAGTACTGTTTATCCTTTAGCCTCTAGGAATCAACAGTCAGAGCAAACTAATTTATACTCTAAGGAATGTCATAAGACCACCATCTTATGTTGATAGGATTCTATAAAAATATTTGTTTCACTTTCCCATGCTTGTCACCAAGCTTCTCCCTAGTGAGCTAAGTCTGTTAAGCATAAATAACTATGATTTGCTAGGTTCTACTTTTAGAACCAACAACTGAAAAACCATATAACATAATACGTCAAAATTACAAAATGCATCAAACTACCAGTTCTTTTTCATTAAATTAACTTCTGGGCTATATGAGCATACAGTCAAGTTTCCTTCTCTTTACAAACTCGTATCCACAGCCTTCAGATTTCTTCTTATTCTCACTCATTCCCCAGGCAAACATACCTGTTTAATAAGATCAAACCAATGCACCTTCAAATAAAAGTACCTACTGCAATTCAATACTGACTGTGTTGCTCTCCCACAGAAGAACGTCGTTGTCAGCTACAAATATTCCCAGTTTTGAACAGACATCAAGGGTAGATTTTTAAAAGTGGCTTGTCAGCTCCAATAATGGTGTTTCCTTTCCAACACTACCATCTTCCCACACCCATCTTTGCCCAAAGGAGTTCTTCCAGCAATTTTGAAAAGAGTACAAATCGATACAAGGGAAGACAATCAAGGTGGTGGCAACCAGACCTTAATGGTGTCAGTTTCTTTAGATGACATTTATAACCACAGACCGTAACTCAAAACAGGAAATGTATTCTAATCTGGTGTCTTCAGTGATTTTGTAAAGAACCAACCAAACCAATACAGGATCATAAAACAGAATTATTTTTTACAAGATTTATTTATTTATTGAGAGAGAGGGATAGAGAGAGGGAGCATGTGTGTACCAGTGAAGGGAGGGGCAGAGGGAGAGGAAGCTAAGCATGGAGGCTGACCTGGGGCTAGATCCCAAGACCCTGAGATTATGACCCGAGTCAAAATTAAGAGTTGGCTGCTCAACCGACTGAGCCACCCAGGTGCCCCCAACAGAATTATTTCAAATGACACAAATATTTTTTAAATTTGAAAAGTTAAAATCCCAACAGTTTTATGTAACTTAAGAAGCTGATTCTAGGGGCGCCTGGGTGGCTCAGTGGGTTAAGCCGCTGCCTTCGGCTCAGGTCGTGATCTCAGGGTCCTGGGATCGAGTCCTGCATCGGGCTCTCTGCTCAGCAGGGAGCCTGCTTCTCTCGGTCTCTCTCTGCCTGCCTCTCTATCTACTTGTGATCTCTCTCTGTCAAATAAATAAATAAAATCTTTAAAAAAAAAAAAAAAGAAGCTGATTCTAAAAGTCATTCAAAACACTATACTAATTTTTTAATGCAGAGGAGAGAGGATATCTTATCAGATTTCAAATCTATAAAGTGATACTATTGAAAGCAATGTGATAGTAGCATAATAAAAACAAGTTAAATCGAATAAAATACGCTAGCAAGTTCAAAACTAAAGTACATGTGGTAATTTAGTATAACAGAGATGGCAGTCTTAAGTGTGAAAATCATAAAATACTCCACAAATCATGAAGAGCCAACATCCCCATTGGTGGAAGAAGGCAGTTATCAGATCCCTATACTTCACATTTTATTAAAATACATTCCATATATACTGAGGAGTTAAACGCATAAACTAGAAGAAGATATAAAAAGAATATTTAATATTAGTGTGAGGGAAGCTTTCCTAAGCAGAAACAAACAAAAAAGGAAATACTGGTAGATTTTATGACATATATAATTAAAATGCTAAAGGGTACAAGATATCATATTGTTAAAAGAGGATACCAGATAGGGAAAACATATCTGCACTCTATGTCACAAAGAAAGCTAACCATTAACTATACAATGAATGAGTTAGAAGACAATGCATTATTCATAATATATAAAGAATTACTGGGCAAAAGAAGATTAAAAGGTAATTCAAAGGAAATTCAAATGAATAGTAAATAAAGAACAACCTAACAATCTCATTGCTAGCAATCAAGGAAATGCCAATTAAAATAGTAGAATATCATTTTCACCCAAATGACTTACCAAAAGGGGGAAAAAAAAAAGGCTTTCTGTTAGTGACACTTTGGGACATACACTGTTAGTGGTAGTAGAAACAGACTTTTTGAAGAACAATTTGGTAGTATTTTATGCTCAGTATACAATGAGTAAACTCAGTAAATCTTTTAGAAATCTTAATGAAATAATCATACAAGTGTACAAAGATACACATGTGTGTGTACAATAACGAAACAAGAGTGATCAGGGATGGTTCTAAGAACTTTATATAGATCAACTCACTTAATTCTCACAATAACCCTACAATATAGGGTCTGGTATTATCATTCCCATCTTGCAGATAAGGAAACCAAGGCAGAGAGTGGTTAAGTAATCTGTCCAAAGTCACAGAGGTAATAAGCGGCGCAAGGAGTCAAACCCAGATGTTCTGACTCCAGCATCTGAGCTCTTAACTACTATAGGTCTATTGCCTCCCAAATGAGGACGTCCACTGCAATCTTGTTTATAAGAGCAAAATACTGGTAAGTCTGTCTTGTCCATGATCAAAGATTGGTAAACTAATAACGATCAGCCATCATGTATAAAAAATAGGTGATGCAGAGCCAGCACACACACAAACATATTTACAATACAGTAAGTGAAAGTAAGTCACAAAAAAGGTTTAGCATACTTTCATTTGTATCTTAAAAACAACCTCTTTATGTAGGTTTGTATGTACATACAGTGTTCTTTTTCGGGGGTCTTTGTCTAAAAAATTAACATCAAATGTTAATAATGGTGTCTTTTGGTTTTGGGGAGAAATGGATTAGGCAGGAAGGGTAAAACATATTTTTATATTAGGTGCCTTCTTTTGCAATTGGCATGTTATTACTTTTAGATCAAAAAAAAAAAAATCTAACTGGGGGCCTGAGCCAGTTAAGCCTCTGCATTCGGCTCAGGTCACGATCCCTGAGTCCTGGGATCGAGCAAAGAATCTGCTTCTCCCCCTGCCTCTCCCCAGGCTTGTTCACTTTCTCTCAAAATAAATAAATAAATCTTAAAACCACAACAAATCTAACAAGCAAACCAGGAAGTAGAACCATGATGCTAATAGTAAGACTGACACGACTGGATCTGCCCCATATGATCAGTGAAGTTTGCTGTGCTCATGGCCATAGGCTGGACAACGCTAAACCTGCCAAGTTGTGACATTGATTATAAACCAGTGAATTATTATATAAACTCAGTGGAAGAGTAACACTAATGAGAGTCAAACTGCTCGGGTGCAAATTGCAACTCCACTACTGACTAGCTTTAGGGTTTCAAGGAAATCGTTTAACCTCTCTCTGTCTCATTTTCCTCATCATAAAAGGGGGATAATGCTATTTGTCTCAGGTCTAATATTTGTAAAGTCCTTTTAATAATACCTGCAGAAAGCAAATATATATAACAATGTATACACGCATTTTGATGAAAATAACAAGAAAAAAACACGTATGAGCACTCTGATGTTATGCTTAAGCATCATTTCCCTATTCAAAGACTATATTAACAACCTCTGTGAGATAAATTAAGCGCATCACACAGATTAAGCGCAAAACTAGTTTTAAGGCTATGTAGACATGGGTACGAATACTGCACCATGATGTAAAATGTGTTTCTCACAGTCAGAAGAGTGTCAAAGTCACTGCACAGAGCACACCAGTGAGTGGCCTCGAGCTCTGTCCTCTGTGGCCACACAGAGAACAAACCTCACCACAGCGAGCCTGGACTCTTTCATCACAAGGGCTGTACAGTAAACACACAGTTTGCAAACCTTAACATACAGAGAAATATTCTGTTTTAAAGCAAATTCAAAATACTTTCTTTCCTAAAATATCCTTTCTATTGTCTCTAGATTAAATCCATGTACCCATTAATATTTTTAATTGGGACCAAGCAATCCTCCCCCTCAAACTTTTTTCCTTCCCAGCCAAAGCTCATCTTGATTTTAAGGTACCTCAATGCAAATTCTCATATTTTGTAGGTTTACTTAGAAATTTTTAATCCTGTCACCTCAACAGACAATACAAACAGCAATGAAATATAATGCCCCACCCAAAGTAAGAATCAATTTTATTTTCTGTCATAACTATGTTTCTAGAATAAAAGTATGATACATTGTAATTGGCCTATTAATGTTAGATATTTGGGATTAGGCTTATTTCAGTATCTAAATCAATTTATTCAGCATATTTTAAACCTAAACGCCCTCAAAATGTTTTTGCCAGTATACTGAGTCTAACACAGCATTTCTCCCAATTATGTCTTACATCTTCACATAACCTATCTAAAATGACGTAAATTAGGGGCTCCTGGGTGGCTTAGTCGGTTAAGTGTCTGTGTTTGGCTCAGGTCATGATCCCAGGGTCCTGGGCTACTTGCTCAGCAAGGAACCTGCTTCTCCCTCTCTCTCTGACTGCTTCTCGCCCGCTTATGATCTCTTTCTCTCTCTGTGACAAATAAATAAAATCTTTTAAAAAATTTTAAAAATAAAATGAAATAAATTGTAAAGTCCCAGGAACCTCTAGCGAGACCCCCTGAAGTGGGGGTGGGGCAGAGGAGCAGGGAGACTAGAATTAACTTAGATCCTTTTTCTCAATGTTTCTTGGATCTTCTTCCCATTCTAGAAACAGTAACTGGAATATCATGAACATAAGCTCAGTGAAAGCCAACTTAGAAATTCTTCAGTTCGATCCTCCCATTCAACAGATGATGCAATCTAGACCTGGAGAAGTTAAGTGACTTCCTCAGAATCATGTGCTTTGGACTGAAGCAATACATGATTATGGGACTGCTAACATCTCTCCATCCACTTGAAAAACTAGCCCAGGATTATAAATACTAATTAACCACATGCATTTAAACTGCAGAACTGCAAGCAACTAATACAACCACAAGTCCTGTATTACCAAAAAAATGTACATGTCTTGTTGGTATGTCATATAGAACTTTTCAAATCACTTAAGTGAAATAATTACTTAAGGTATTTTATTTATTGCTAAGTCTCATTTTACAAAAAAAAAAAAAAAAAAAAAAAAAAAGCTTAACCCTGAAATTATTACTTCCTTGTCCCACATCAAAGCTAAGGATTAAACTCTTTGACAAATTAACTAGTACTTAAAACACAGGATCACAATTATCATCAAATTTTTAGTATCTACATTTTTACATTAATAAAGTTTCTCCTACTGTCTTTTAAAGTAAATAATTTTCTGTTGCAAATGGAAGAAGAATAATAATAAACTTATAAAAATCCAATTTTCTCTGGGTTTCATACCTGTTGTTCATCCTCCATGACGTTACTAGCAAATTCAAATACTAAGTCGTTCTGTTGGACAACAGCAGCCATAATAAAGCATTCCCCTTAGATCCACATGAGAAAAATTCCAAGCAGGTTCAAGTATGAGGCAGCAGAATCCAGTGACCAATTTGGGTAAAAAACCCTCAGCTAAGTCTGTGAAGTTACTGTAAACCAGGTTTTCTTTAGGGATGGCGCTTCAAATTTTCTTGGTTCACTGGTATTTTAGTCAAACAGAGGCAATTTTTCTGAAATTTTTCTTGTCTAGAGCTTCTTGGCCTGAAAAATAGAAGTTTAAGTTAGTTATGAAAAAAGCAATCATACCCATTTAGAATATAACAATAAATATTGAGGACAGTATCTCCAATGTGTTTTTTGTTAATGTTTTTAAACAAAACTAACATGACTGATGAACACAGGCTTTTTCTTTTTAAGTTGGATATGTATTTTCTTCAAAAATTTCATTCTTGCTAAGATAAAATCGCTTCTCATTTCTCAAAGTGCAGCCATTCTCTCTTCTTCCCTCACCCCAGTTAAACTATAGTTAAAGTACCAAATACTTAAAAAAAAAAAAATCCACCCAGCAATAACTAGGTTTGTAATTGCAATAAAGGACATATAAACAATTTCCTTCTTGCCAGTAACCCAGCAAACCGCACAGGAATTGCTACTCCATGAGTAATTTCATCTGTATATTTTTTGCCTTAGGAGAAACACATACAGTACCCTGTTATGCCTAATATACATAAGAATTTAAATCTGTCTAATACTTTAAAGTTTAGTAAGTACTATTTTAAGAGCTTTAAAAAATAAACAGATATTAAAGTCCATTCTTTCTGTTCTTTAAAAAGGTTTCTGATAAGTAGAATGTTTTACCATGCTTAAGCCTGTCTTCAGTGGCTTCTTTTTTAATGCACTGAAATGTATCCTTATCTCTAGCACAGGCTTGCAAGCAACAGGAAGGAAACGGCACTTGACCACGTCATGGCAAATTAAAACATGCAAAGAACTGCACTTTACAATAGTAGAAAAACAGAAACGCAACTTAAGAGTGAAAACAATTTCGCAGTGGAGGGAGAAATGCTTAAAAAGTGCCTGTCAAAGATGTTTCCTATTTAAAAAAAAAAGTTACAAAAGTAGAAGGAAAAATTTTTTAATTCATCACAATTTTATGAAATACTGTGTATGTTTATGGCTATAAATGTGATATGAAATGAAAGATTACAAAAATTACCACATTAAATTACATCTACTACTTGGAAACAGCATTTACAATTTTAGTTTCAAAGAGACAAATTAGGGAATGAAGCTGAGCTGGTCAATTAGTTTCCCTGAAAACTTAAATCCAACTAGCATATGCCAGCCGAATCAAATAGTCAATTTCCTAATTTCAGTAAAGCTGATTCCCTATATACTCTGGACCCTATGGGTCATCATGGATAACTGTAATTTTCCTAACTGGGAACCAAAATAAAATAAGGTTTAAGAATCCAACTCAGGTGCTACTTCTATTCATTGAACTGATTCTAACCCAGCAGTCTCCCACATCTATTCCACCCCACCTCTTTCTATAACGAGTTCAACTCCAGTACTAGAAAAGCATTTTTATTTTTAGTGCATTCAAGTAGTTTTTCAGCAATGTACCATAACTAGAGGGGAAAACAATGCATTGACCTAAACTGAACATGGACAGACATATAAGCATAAGACAAACATTTGGCTTTGGACAAATGTTACTTACAATCTTTCCCCTTAAATTATTACCCAATCTCATTCTTCTGTACTGTACTTGCTTTCTTATGGTCTCCCCCACTTTTTTAAAAGATTTTATTTGTTTGAGAGAGAGAGAACAAAGGCAGGGAGGAGGGGCAGAGAGAGGCAGATGCAGACCCCTCACTGAGCAGGGAGCCTAATGCAGGGCTCCATCCCAGGACCCTGGAATCATGACCTGAGCCGAAGGCAGACACTTAACTGACTGGCCACCTACGTGTCTCCTTCTTATGTTCCTTCACACAGACTGTATTCATTCTTGCCTCTCTTCTTAAATACTATTTATTCCCCATTCCCAGAATACCTCTCCCTCCTCAGCATCCATTCACATCTATCTCACTCAAGTATCAAGTCCCGTTTCTTTCATAAACCTCCCAAATCTCTACACCTCCACCTATTGGAATCACTCCCTTCAGAAATACAGCACTTCCGGTCCGCTAAGTTAGCACTAACTGCAAATTGTTTCACATTTGAAAATTATGTCTCCTTAATTCAACTGAATAAATGTTTGAGTGCCTGCTATTTTGAAAACAATATGCCAGGGAGCAAAATACAGCAAATCTTCTCTGGGGAAGTAACCACTGTCTAAAAATACCTTCTGTACCTCACAAACCTGTGTGCCCACAGTAATGTAAAAAGGATTATACTGAGGTGCCAGGGGGGCTCTTGGGTCATGATCTCAGGGTCCAGCGATTGAGCCTGTGCCTGGTTCCCTGCTCAGAGGGAAGTCGGCTTGTCCCTCTTCCCTCTGCCCCTCCCCCTGCTTTTGCGCTCTCTCTCTCAAATAAATAGAATCTTTAAAAAGAAAGTATAACCACAATCAAGGATGTTTCCTGGTAACAAAAGTTTCTCTGTAAAAGGTATAGATTCCAAAAGGCCCATTCCAAATCCATTTATTTGTAAATACAAAGTGACTCTCTACCAGTGACCAATGTGAACACATCTATGTAAAGTTAAGTTTCACTTTCTTTTCCACGGCAATCGTATACCTTTTCTTAGCATTTCCACACTATTATGTGTTAATAAATGTTCAAAAATGTCAAAAATAAGTTCAAGCAATCAACATACCCACACCCTTCAATACACACTAACACCCAGGTAATAAACCACAACTGAAATGAGTGTCCATGATCACTAAGCCAGTTGTTAGGACAGACAGAGACACCTTCAGTCTGGTGGGTAGCTTTTGCCCATTTTTATACAGAAGTTCACAAACTGAAAATGTGTAAGAAAGGCTTTGGAATTACTTTACTGGCCTAATCAGGTCTCTGATCCTCTTGTCTTCTCTCCTTCCCATGCCTTCTTCTCTCAGTAGTTATATAACCTATGGCACCAAGAGGGATCTTGGGAAGCAATTTCCTGATTCTGGATCTAGAGGCATCACCCAAACATATTAGAGATACTTAAAGAACAAAGCTCCATTGCATCACAATCTTTTCAGTAATAGAAGAGACTGAATATCTAGATCAGTGATTTGGTTTTTCATGAATGAATTGAGTCCCTGTGCCCAAGGTCTCACTATCTGAAGGCTTAACACCTCTGCAAAGAGACCCCTCACCTCCCAAATCAGGACTCTGCCCAGGGCAAGAGTACACAGCCCAGCCTCTAAAACTACCCAAGTCCTCTGTGCTCTGATAGCTTGAAACACAGATTTCTAAGTAAATACATATATATATCAAATTGGGGGGAAAAATTTCCATCTCAAGTTCAGCTCCTCATCTCCAAATCCAGTCACTATATTAGAGAAGTTCACAACGGTGCCCCTCAGAGTCAATGTGTCTAAAACATGTTCAAATGGAACTTACATTTTATTTCTCAAAGTTGCTCTAGTATGAAAAAAGACATGAGTACTCAGAATGAAGAGAAAAAGGTGTTTTTTTGCTTTCACCTAACAAATTACAAGGTCTTCAGTTAACTCTAAGTATTATAACCACCAACTATATGTATGATATTCAGGAACATGCTGCGTCATTAGTAATTCTCAAACCTACTTCATTTTCAAAGTGTCACTTAGTCTTTATAAAATAACAAGAAAAAATATAAGTGAACACCGTTTATCCAATACAGGCATAAACAGCTACCTTATTTGCTCAACTATGGAAAGTCACCTAGTTGAACAACCATTGAATAGCAAAAACTCCCCAAGTTGGCTCTCGGGTCTTTAAACTAGATCGGATCACATTCTTCTTGTCCCAGGAGACATGCCACAGGAGGGTCTCAACAATAAGGTTCCTACTTTTTTATCGCCAAAATAAGCTGCAGAGTTATGGTCAAATTATAAAGCACGCAAAAACAGTTTAAACAGCACAAGCTCTGGAGTCAGACCACCTGGATTTGAATCTTCTGCACTGTGACCTTGGACAAGATACTTTATGTCAGTGTCCCCCTTCTGTAAAATGGGTAGAAAATATTACACCAACATCCAGAGTTGCTGTGAAGATGGGATACAAACTCCATGTACAGAATGCCTGGCAGATAACTTCTGTTCCATAAACGTTAGCTTCAATACAGCTTCCGCACAATGCAAGAGACGAGTAACAGGTGTGTGCCACGTGACTGATTCGTCCTTAAGTCTCATTTCCATACTCTTTGGGAATCTCCTTGACCACAGCTATTTGCTAGACTCCAACAGAGAATACTATACAGCCCGTTATCAACAAAAGTATAATTCTATCCCAGCGCCTGAAAATTTGGCACCTACTTGATAAATCCAGCTGCTTCTAGGCTCGGACCTCACCCTGTCTGGCAAGTTTCCCCTAACACAGAGTTCCATTATGCCCCTGTTCCAAACAAAATGAATTTACTGATTGTAAACACAAACCCTCAGCAGCATTGATGGCTCCTACAACCAACTCAGTCTATTTTGTTTAATTTATTATAAAATATTTCGGTTATTATAAAAACATGACAATCAAAATCAGCTTTTAACTTCTCATACCTGCTTTTTTAATCCCTGATTGAACATAGATTTAAGTTTCCTTCAAAGGGGTTCTAAACACAAGGGTCTAAAAACCTATTAATTCATAATGATATTTAAAAACAAATAATTGCTACCCTTTGGAAGTTACCAGGTCACCAACTCATTACACTCAAAAGGAAAATTAGTAAACAAAAAGTATGACAAAAATGTTTTGAACAATTCTAGCCCAAAGGAGGTACAAATAGCTTAGAGCAATGGGGTGATTGAAAGATTACCTTTAATAAAATATGCAGACAGTGCTTACATTTATGTATATATGCATGTTTATAAAGTTGAAAGTAATTAAAGAACTGGCCTTTTTTTTTTTTTTTTTTTTTAGATTTTATTTATTTATTTGATAGACAGAGATCAGAAGTAGGCAGAGAGGCAGGCAGAGAGAGAGAGAGGAAGGGAAGCAGGCTCGCTGCTGAGCAGAGAGCCCGATGCGGGGCTCGATCCCAGGACCCTGGGATCATGACCTGAGCCGAAGGCAGAGGCTTAACCCACTGAGCCACCCAGGCGCCCCAAGAACTGGAATTCTATAGTAACTCCAGACACCAGATGCCGAATATCAGAACAGAAAATATTTTTATATGAAGTGATAACCTAATAAAAGGCCCTTTTCAACATATAGACATACACAACATAAGAAAAGCAAGCATATTTGGAAAAACCATTACCTTAGAAGAAACACAGTAGAAATGAAAAGAAATCAAATAAGAAAAGTAAGAGGAAAAAAAAGCTAGGTAAATTAAAATGAGAAGCAAGCAATAAACTCATAAACTGTAACGACTGGGATTCTTGTGTGATATACTACAGTCAGGACTTTTCATGTGTTTTCTAATACAGTAGAATGCTTTACACATTAGCTTCCAGAAGAAATGAAAACAATAAATCGGCGGTACCAAGATATATTCTGTACAATCATCCCAGGGCCTGTCTGTTCTCAATCTAAAAAGTGTGGAATTACACAATTTTAAAGCTGAAAAAAACCCTAAGGATTACATAAATCAACACAGTCACTGACCAGCTAAAGAATTTGGGCCTGGCACTATCTGACTTGTCCAAGGTCACAAAGAAAGTTAGTGGCAAAGAAAGCAAGGAGGCCCAAGTTCCCAGCCCCATTCTCTACTCATGCCCCTGTATTTACATTAATAGAATCTCATCAGTATTGTTCTTTAGCAGAGTATCTGGAAACAAAGAAATCTTTTACACAAGGATATGCAGTGATCTCTACACTATTCTGTGCAAACTTCTGATACGTAGTAAATCATTTTTAATCATATTTTTACCTGGAACAACTTTAAGTACAGGAGTTTGTAGATTTCTGTTATTGTTTTAAATCTTAAAGTTTTACTATTATTATTTTTTCCTAAGCTCTATCGTATCATACCATTTGCTTTACCTTCACTCAGCCAAGAGAGTGAAAACATTAATAAACCTTTTTTTTTCCAAAGATTGTTTATTTGCGAGAGAGAGAGAGAGAGAGAGAGAGAGAACACATACACACAGAAGGAGAAGGAGAAGCAGACTCCCCTCTGGGCAGGGAGCCTGACCCAGAGCTAGATCCCTGGACCCTGGGATCATGACCTGAGCTGAAGGCAGATGTTCAAGGGACTAAGCCACCCAGGTGCCCCTTTAGAAACCTTTTCATAAAAAGCTACCACAACTTAATAATCAATGAAAATACTTGAAAACAAATTTTAACTAATATTATTCTTGCTAATTCTTTGAATACAGTATTTCTATCACTTAAATTTTTAAAAATGTGAATATGGAAAAAATGATTTAAAAAACACACCAAAATGTAGTTACAGTTAAGTAACCAGATTTGAACTTCCCCAAACAAGCATGGTTGGTCTCTCAGTTCCTAGTGAATAAGAAAGAAAGAACAAAAAGGGGCACCAATTGCAAAATAAATCTCACTGCATTAGCACTAACTCGTGTACTCTATACACAACACAGAAGTGAAAAAGATACAAGTCAATGTCACAAGAGGAATAAATCATTCCCCAATGCACTGAGGGGTCTCATATTTAGTTCAAAAAGAAAATGTTTCAAAAAATGAAAAAGAAAAACTTTCTATGTCCCTACCTTTTATTTCAAAAATATTCAAAGGATTTAAGAAAATTTAGGAGAAGTTTAAAAATATGTCCTTGAAACCATACTAGTACCAATATCTTCTAAATAGCTATTCTGCCTAAAGCACCTTTCCTGCAGTTTGGGGTGGGGGAGAAGGGGAAGGGAAACTGAAGTGCCTAGAACTTTCTGAAAAATATAATTTTACTTTTGTGTGAATGATGCACAAACTGGTGTTTTTGGTCAGGCTTCCAGTGACATAAGCAAAACTGAAGCAGGCCGTGGAAAACATGAAGAAGCTCATCTTACCTCAAGCACTGTAAGGTAAAAACAGACACACACACAGTCAATATGATCAAGCCAAGAGGCTGACTTCTCTGTGCTTGCGTCTTTCTGCTGACACCCAGATGTTCAGTTCCAGGACTCTGAGGGCAGGCTGCAATTACTCACTGCCTAGACCTGAAATTCTGGTTCTTCCACATTGTTCTCCACTTCCATCCTTGGCCACCCCGGCCTACCTGGTGTCAGGTTACACTCAGGGAGCATTCACAGCTCCTTGCAAAACAGCCAAACAGACCACATACCTAGACCTGTCAATACCTGCGGTCTCAAGATTAACCCTTTTTCTGTACGTGTTCTGCAAATGAGAGAATTTAAAACCAAAGCGAGATAGCCAACAGTAATCAGATAGTGTTTTAACCTTGGTCCTAAAAAAAAAAAAAAAAAAAAATTAACTCCTTTCCCTTCTCAAAAAAAGTTGAAAGTGATAATTATCAAAATGTCATTAATGGGTGCTTTTTATTATATAGATAAACTGAAGGAACTTTCTTCCCTCCAGCACCCAAAACCTGAACTCTGACAGAAACACACCTGTCCAGGAAACACAAACATGCTCCAATGGGCTTATCAGCAAAGCCAGAAAATCTCTCAAGAGTCAACTTGCAGGGAAATTCTGTTTCGTTTCTGGGGTTGTTTATTCCCCAGTTAATATATTCGTCCTCTTAGAAGATGCTAGAACAATGGTTCCCCCACCTGAACACACAGCAGGTTTCCATCAGTAACAGTGTTTCACTCTGGTCCAGACTGCAGGAGAAAAGCCAGGGACAGGTAGTTTGAAAGTCCCTCAGGAGATTTTGCTACATGCTATGCCTCCCCCCACCTCCAACTCCCACACAACACTCTTCCAGAAGAAACTGTATTGTCATAAGAAGTTTGACTTCTTATGGAAGAAGGAGAGACTCACTGTCCCTCCAGTTTACCACCTTTACCCTAGCTTCCCTCCAGGCTTTCTTCATCCAGTCAAAGGAACAGCTTAACACAAATAAAAAATATCAGCAACTTACCTCTTTACTCAAAACTACCTCACTACTTACAGGAAAAAGTTCAAACCCACGAACAGGGATTAGTGGGGTTCTTCCTTGTGTTGTGAAAGGCTGGTCAGATTTGTAAAGCAGAATAACTGAACAGAATAAGGACTGAAAGAGTGAACAAGAATATTTCATGGACCAAGTTTAAAAGAATACCTCTGCCATATTACTATTCTTCACACCCAACTAAGAAAGGGTTATTCCAGGGGCTCCTGGGTGACTCAGTCGGTTAAGCAGCTGCCTTTGGCTCAGGTGATGATCCCAGGGTCCTGGGATTGAGCCCCATGTCCGGCTCGCTGCTCAGCGGAGAGCCTGTTTCTCCCTCTCCCTCTGCCTGCCACTCGGCCTATTTGTGTTCTCTCTGTCAAATAAATAAACAAAGTCTTTAAAAAGAAAAAAGAGGTATTCCAGCATTTCTGCATTTTATAGTCTTCATGGTCCCCTGACCTCACCCCAATATTAAAGAAGCCAAAATTAGCCCTGTCCCATCCTCCCATCCCAACCCCGTATGCACTACCCTTTCTCAGACTTCTCTCTGTGCTCACTGCCATGCTCAATCCAGATCTCTCCATACATTCTTAGATGATCACAATCATTTATACCTGTGGCATTTTCAAAATCACAGTGGGAACAGACTTACAAGTATAAACTCCAGAGAAGTAAAATGTTTTCACCTTTTCCCAAGTTACCAAGTTTGATGGAGTTTAAGATTCCTTGTACACAAACTTACTGCTCCCCACATGTGAGAAGACCTCTAATGATCTAATGACCTCCGTTTTTCATAGCACTACCCCTTTTCTTCTTTAAATAATAGGAAACTATCTTAACAGAGTCTAGATTTAATCAAACAATTCTGGTGTTCCATGTCAAGATCCTTAAAATGGGATTCTTCCCATTTTATCCTCACAGCTATCTGGCAATCACCTCAGATTCTAAATTCAATGGCACCAAAAAACTAGACGCAACAAAACCACAGATGAGAGATAAGAAAGTAGATGGACAGGAGCTTAGTACTGTAACAGACATAAAATATAGATATGCAATATTTATAAATTATGCATGTAGCTTTTTATCTTCTTACTGTAGAAATCTTAGAAGCAAACTTTAAATATTCCTCATAAGAAATATAAAGATTTGTAATACAAAATAAATAAATAAATAAATATAATACAAAATAATTAAAATTTTAGGCCCTTCTATATTTCACAATATAATTGCTCACTCGATTTTTAAATCATATGAATCTGTTTCAGTTAACTGAAGTGCATCAACATCTTACATTAGGTGAGAGGAAACACTTTGCGATGCTTATCTGATGTATATCTAGAGCTAATCAGAAGATCCCACAATATCCAGTTTTTAAATTTTTTTAATTTTCTCTTAAGATTTTTTAAATTTATTTGTCAGAGAGTGAGAGAAAATACAAGCAGGAGGAACAGCAGGCAGAGGAGAAAGCAGGCTCCCCACTGAGCAAGGACTTGATCCCAGGACTTGATCCCAGGACCCTGGATACATGATCTGAGCCAAAAGAAGCCACTTAACCGACTGAGCAACCCAGACATCCGAACATCCATTCTTTTAGAAGATTTTATTTATTTATTTGAGAGAGAGCATAAGCAGGTGGATGGGGGGGCGGTGGAGAGAAGAGAGGAGAGGCACAGGGAGTCTGCTTAGAGTCTTCGCTGAGCAGGGAGTCCAATGTGGAACTTGATCCCTGGACCCTGGGATCGTGACCTGAGTGAAAGCAGATGCCTAACCAACTTAGCCACCCAGGCACTCCTACAACTTCCATTTCATAAAGAAACTATGCTTCTACTGATTGACTTAGTAGTAACACATTGATGAATATTTACTACACTTCCCCAAACTCAGTATTGTGGTAAATGTAAAAAGATAATGAATGGCCTTGTTCCCATGAAAGATATAACCTAGTTCAGAACACCAAAAAGGTAGTAGGAAATTAAATGCTCATAAAGCTGGTCAGTTCTACAGCCATTTCAGAAGAGGGCATGGGCAAACAGGTTAAGGAAACACTCATAGACAACAAAGGACCTAAAGTCAATCTGAGAGGAAGGTAGCAGGACATAGATTAAGGCAAAAGAATAAAGTATAGCATGTGTGCAAAAGTGCATGTGCACACACGTGAATGCCGCGAATCAAAACTGATCAAATTACCAGCTTCACAAGAGCTAAGAGGTGTCAATGGGAAATGGTGGAAAATGTGGTTAACTAAGCAAAGCAAAACCAAATTATGGAGACTTGAAAGGCAGGGAGTAGTATTTAGGTTTGATTTGGGAAGAGGTAGAAAGTTCCTGAAGGTTTTCAAATCAAGTTGCAACAACAGAGTGTGGTCCCTATGGTTACAAAGCTCAATGCAAGTCACATACGTGGGATCTGGTAACTACCATCCAAAAATGATGAGAACAGCTTAAACAGACATTCCACAGCTTGACTGCTCCATGGATAGCTTCCAGGCACCAATGTGTACACTACCCTCCTTAAATTCTTCATTAATTACTTATAATAGAGATTCTCAATGATGGTTTTTAAAATGCCTACAGTGCTATAAAATTGTTTAAAAGGAAATTCACTTAACTAATTTACTTCAAGTTTTTGTTTTCACCTAATTGACTTCAAGCTTTTGTTTTTCCTTAGGTGAAAAGAAGAGGGGTAAACAAGAAAAAAAGATTTTCAAAAAGATATTGACATTAGCACATAACCTTTCTTACAAGTTATTCAACTGAACATCAAAACTGTCCTACATTCATTTGAATAAGAGTGAAACTGAAACACTGGAACTACATGAATGTACAGATGATTGTATCTTGTCAGTACCATTTAATCATATTTTGAATAGATGATGCTCATTTAGTTAATCAGTCAAGAAAGGATATTCACGACAGATGCACATTTCTTGGTCACTTAACAGATACTACTATCACCAACACTTAAGGAAGCTTTACTTCCTTCCAGAGAAATGTCCAGAAGAGCGGTGCTCCTATGAAAACATCGAGTTGACCAAGGGAGGGTGCATTAATAAAGGTATTTTCTGCTTTATGGGTTTGCCTTACTCTTGGAAAGTTCAAGAATTCAAAGTCACCTTCATAGATAAAAAAGGCTCTTACTAGATTTTTTAAAAATAGATTTTATTTTTAAGTAATCTCTATACCCAACGTGGGGCTCAAACCCCTAACCCCAAGATCAAGAGTCACACACTCCGCTGAGCCAGCCAAGTGTACCTCACTTATTAGACTTTTAAATATGCTTTCGCATAAAGACATATCCAGAAATTGTAAAAGAGCATAGTAAGGTTTATTTACATTATCATTTGTTAGTTATACCTCACACATCTAAATTTTACAATTTATAAAGCAAAACATACATACTACTTTAATTCTTAAAGATTTATAACAACCACTAATTTTTAAATTTCTTTTAAGATTTCATCTTTTTGAGTGAGTGAGAGAGAAAGAGCAGATAAGCAGGGGCGAGGGGCAGAGGGAGAAGCAGACTTCCTACTGAGCAGGGTGCCCGATGCGGGGCTCTGTCCCAAGACCCCAAGATCATGACCTCAGCCACAGGCAGACATTTAACCAACTGAGCCACCCAGGAACCCCAACCACTGAGGTTTTTAAAAAAAACACAAAAAATCATGACACTTATCCTCAAAGAGCTTAAAAAATGATAACAAATTACAAAATAAATATGTGGAAGAAAGTAATCGATCACTACCATTTCTGTGTGCCAGGCCCTCTGCTAAATACTTTGCTATCTGTTATTTATTCGTCCCATTAGTGATACCCACCTCACTTTATTTACATACGGATACAAGGACTGGGGGAACCAACCATAAGAGGGCAGGGACCTGGTCCCGGTCACCACCATACTCCCCTTATCTTACACAGATGGTTCATGATGAATACCTGCCAATGAATGCTCAAGGTGTTCAGAGAGTTTGAGCACATGTCTGACTTCAGCTCACGCTTACACCTTTCTACGCAATCAGCAAATACCCACTAAGTACCTACAATATGCCAAGACCCTGCTCTAGATGCTATAAAGTGGTAAACAAAACAAATAAAATACAAATAAAGTGGTAAACCAAAACATCTGCCTTCATGAGGCTTCTCATCTAGTTATCTTTTTTTTCTTCCTATTTCACCCACCATCTCACCCACCTCCCCTCTGGTAACCATCAGGTTGTTCTCTATCAAGTCTGTTTTGTAATTTGTCTTTTTTTTTTTTCTTTGTTCACTGTTTTGTTTCTTAAATTCCACGTGAGTGAAACATGTGGTATCTGCCTTTCTCTGATTTACTCTGCTTAGATTATCTCTCTAGCTCCATCCATGTCATTGCAAATGGCACGATTTCATTCTTTTTCATGGCTGAGTAGTATTCCATTGTATACATACACCACAACTTCTTTATCCATTCATCTTCTGGTGAGCACTTGGGCTGCTTCCATAATTTGGTTATTGTAAATAATGCTATAATAAGTATAGGTGTGCCTGTGTCCCTCTGAACAATTCTGAATTAGTGTTTTGTATTTTTTTAGGTAAATACTCAGTAGCGTAATTACTGAATCATAGAGTAGTTCTATTTTCAACGTTTTGAGGAACCTCTTTACTGTCTTCCACAGTGGCTGCACCAGTTTGCATTCCCACCAGTGAGGGTTCCTTTTTCTCTACATCCTCATCGATATTTGTTGCTTCCTGATCTAATCTAATGATCTTAATGAAAACATTGTTTCCCCTCAAAATAGTCTGCATTAAAAATGTGAGGTTGGGACGCCTGGGTGGCTCAGTCAGTTCAGCAGCTGCCTCTGGCTCAGGTCATGATCCTGGGGTCCTGGGATCGAGTCCACATCAGGCTCCCTGCTCAGCGGGAGCCTGCTTCTCTCTGCCCTCTGTCTGCTGCTCCTCCTACTTGTGCACCTCCTCTCTCTGTGTGTCAAATAAATAAATAAAATCTTAAAAATAAATAAAAATGTGAGGTTGTTGGGCAATACAGGTTGTTATCTTACACCAGGAGTAGAAACTTCTGCCACTCTCCTTCCATGTCTATCTCCCACTATCTCTCAACCCCTAACAATTAGGCACAGAAAATGTGACCTCTCCTACTCTAAGATAAGAGTTGTAGGAGAAATGCTGCACTTTAAACACAATCTTTAAGTACACATGAGAGGGAAAGGGAAAACGTGGGGTGAGGGTAGAGATGGGGAGAACTACAGCTAAACCCAAAGGCAGGTTTCTTCAGGGCAAAGCTGATTAACCTAGATGGAAATAACCAGAGAGCTTCTGTTTCACTTTAATTTTTATTTTGACTTTGAATTGAAAATTTTTTTTAAGATTTTCTTTATTTGACAGAGACAGAGGGAGAGAAAGAGAAAGAGAGCACAAGCAGTGGGAGCTGAGACACAGGGAGAAGGAGACCCCCCTACTGAGCAGAGAGCCTATGTGGGACTCAATCCCAGAACCCTGGGATCATGACCTGAGCTGAAGGCAGACGCCTAACCAACTGAGCTACCCAGGCGCCCCAACTTTGAATTGAAATTTAACAAGAGAGTTTATTGGGATTTAAAAAAAAAAAGCATTCTCTTTACAAATATAAACATTTCAAGGAAGAAGAGTAAAGTCTCCCTGTATTGTCTTTTCCTATATACTAGATGGCCTTCAGAAATCCTATCAGTACTATCTACATTCTTTAATTTACTTAACAGCTCTCATAGAGACCTAGGTGCCAGATTCAGGCAGAAGGGAGAGGGACAGGGAAAACACAGTGGCTAAGGCGCAGTCTGGCCCTGTGAGCCAGCACAGTCTACCACCTAAGTCAAATGCTAATCACAATAATATACATAACACAGCAGGAGGAGACACAAAGCTCATTCTCCATGTTATCCTATAATTATTTACTATGTCCCATCTCTCAAGGTTACAAGCTACTTGAGAACCAAAGACTTAGATAAATTATTTCTATGGTCCTTTATTAATATAATTTAAACGCATATTAAAAGTATATTGTGTTACCAGGTGGTGGGTATTGGGGAGGACACGTATTGCATGGAGCACTGGGTGTGGTGCAAAAACAATGAATACTGTTACGCTGAAAAGAAATTAAAAAAAAAAAAAGTATATTGTATTGCAAGTCAAATTAGGCCACAAGATCAAAGGACACTGTCTTTTGTTAATAAAAATATTTACTTACTGTAATTCTTCATTAAAATGATAAAACATTAGTGTTTCCTTATGTCTGCTTTAGCCTTTCACCGATTTTTATGTGATGTTTTCACCTGCCAGAGCTAACTGGTGGTGTTCTGGGCTTTACTATGCTCAAAGCAACATATATACATGTATTTTCTGATTCAAACACAGAGAAACACAAGTGCCACAAATGGGGCAAAAACGGGAAGCCCCACATATAAAAGAACACCCAACAACCCTATGAACTATTTTGCAAATGTCTAGTCTAAGTCGGTTTTCTTTTTTTAAGACCTGTTTTAATAAACATAAAAACTACTTCACTGGTTCTTTTGAAACTTCTTAAGAAGTGAAATTCATATAGCTTCAGAATTTTTCCTTTAAGCTTTAAAAGCAGATCTGAATCCTTAGATTTGACTTTTTTAGTGGATCATTTAAATTTGATTTTTAAAAAATAAGATTGTAACCTACATCCATTTTCAGCTGGGAAAACTGTTAATACATGAACTTTTTAAAAATATTCCTAGAATAGACAGGTCTAAATAAAATCCTGCTTGCAAAGAATCTTGTTTTGTTGATAATAGGACTATAATTTATTTATTTATTTTTTATTTTTTATGTTGACATTGAAAGACAGTACTTTAGAAGCCCAATTTCACTGAGGTACATAAGACTTAGGAATAAAACCAGAAAATATAGGAAGAAGCAAGAAGCAGTAAAGGGAATTATTCCTTTTATTCAGTAGAAAAATCAGAAAAACTGTAATGGAGAGCTAGACATTTTCTCCAGATTAATCTGAAGACAAAAGAAAAAGATTTTTGATGTATAGCAATCAATACTAAGGTATTCTCAGCCATATTTTTTAGTGAGCCAATAATCACCACTTCCACTTATGCTGAAAACACTAATAATCTCATTAAGACACTTCATTTCTATAAACAGCAAAAACAAAGAGGGGGAAGGAAGAAGCAGGAAAGAAATCTTATAATGAAACTGTTTCTTACAAATAAACCATAAAGGAAAGAATCATACTATAGTTCTTTAATCAGCTTTTTTGTTTTTAGAACAAAAAAAAGAAATATCAAGCATGTATTTATTCCTCTAAGAAGTATTTATAAAATCTATTACATGCTAGGTACTAGGTACCTAAAATAAAGAAGTATAATAAAGAAAATAAAAATAAAAGAAAAATAAAGTAGTTTACTGCCTTAAGCAAGAAAAAAGGTATGTAAACAGATAATCAAAGAACAATGTAAATAATTAAGTCAACCAAGTGTTAAAGGAATAATGAGAAAGAGTTAAATACCTGTGAGAACCTGAGAAACTTCACAGGGACGTGACCTGTGGGCCATTTCTTTAGGCATAAGTAGCATTTCTTTTTTTCAAAGCAGAGATAACGTGAGGGAGGTGGTGGGGACGGTGGCAAGGGGCAGGGGCGGGGTTTGAGGGGATAATATTCCAGGTAGAACAGGCAAAGGTAAATTTAAAAGTCTGAATCACTGAATATGAAGAATAATAAGTGTAATAGGAATTTAATAAAAACAAACCTTTTCCTAAAAGGACACAGGACCTACTAGTATCAGAAAACACACTTTCAAATCCTAGTTCTTCCATCTTCTATATTTTGAGTAAGTCAAGCTCTCTGACCTTCCTTTTGTCATCTTAAAGTTGTAAAATAAAATGCTTTAAATGTTTTAAAGAATCTGGATATGCCAAAATACAAAAATAAAATTATGCTTAAATACTAAAATTTCAAGATCAAAATATTAGTTTATCACTTCATATTGAATATTACATCATACATACAAATTTGAAAGCCAATCCTTTATGACCTGTATAAATTTCACAAAACACATGTTTAATTATATAAAAGTTATATTTTCTATATCAAACATGTAACTGTAATCCATACAATCCATATAATACAAAACAAGCCAACATACCTAGAATCAACAAGTGACAGAAGTTTAATGAAACAAGCTTTATATTTAATGGGTCTCCCTAATGGGAAATTAAAGCAGCAATTGTACATCTGTGTCTCTGTTCCTCTCATCGTGGTTTAACTGACAGGAAGCAGAGAATAAGATATGGCATACAAACGTCAAGTACTTCCTGCCTTCTCTGCTACCTCTTTATGTCTTGTTTTATAAATAGTCCAATAGTTTATGTGAAACTGTATGAAAGTACGGTCAACTATAAAATAGGAATGGTGAAGAGCGTTTATGAAAACAGAGCAAATAAAAAGGTATTCTGAGGCTGGGATCTAAGTTCATTATGCACACAAAAACTCATTATTACAGTTTTCTGAAAAAGTATCCTTAAGAGTAAATGTCTTACAAATTAAGACTTGAAAAACCACAATGAGTAAAAAAATCAAGTGTCTGAACAATAGAATAAGCCCTCAAACTGGTTAGAGAAGTAACACTTGACTACCTAGGTAAGTAAGAGGTAACTACCACCTTAAAAAAAAAAAAAAAATTAACCTTCCAGCAATTGACTCAATGCAGGGCAGATAACTACTTGCCTCTTTGATTTTTGGTCACCATGGCTTCTTGTCAGTACTCTTCCCAGATTATAATTTAGGTTCCCCTCCAACCAAACTATTTCTACCCCCTTGCCCAGTTCCCTATGTGTCCCAAACTTGGCTAACATTATTTACTCATTTATGCTCAATTCGTGAATACACACAAACTAAATAAAAATCTGTTCTCAGGAGGTAAATTCTTACTGCTCTAAGTCATCTTAAGCAAACTTCCAATTACTTAAAACTAAAGCAGAGGTGCTTACTTTTCATCATGCCTAGCTGCCTTCCAAACTAGTAATTTTTTTTTTTTTAAAGAGAGAGATTTTATTTATTTATTTGACAGCTAGATCACAAGTAGGCAGAGAGGCAGGCAGAAGCAGGCTCCCTACTGAGCGGAGAGCCTGATACGGGGCTCGATCCCAGGACCCTGAGATCATGACCCGAGCTGAAGGCAGAGGCTTAACCCACTGAGCCACCCAGGCGCCACCAAACTAGTAATTCTTAAGAATCAATCCAATTCATCATTCAAATGCCTCATATTCTATAAAATCTTGGATGCAGTGCAAGCATCTTCTCCATTCATCTTGGTCAATTCTTCCCTATGCTGTAAGCTACCACAACTACAATTTCACCAGGATTCAGTGTCATTCCTCTCTAGATCATGTTCAGAATGACTCAGTATTTTATTACACATAAGCCCATATAGAGCTTCCTGTGACCTCTTTTCTAAACAGAACTTAGTATGCATTTAATAGTCAACTTTAAGCAGGGCACCATGCTCCTAAAATAAGTAACACTGCTTAAATGAGTGGCATGGAAAACGATTTCTTTCTCACCCAGTATTTTTCAGTGGAAGAATCTAGTTCATTCTTTTCAAGAGTGTAAGAGTCATTAGTGTCTTCCTAGCATGTCTTTGGTACACTGCTGCTCTGTATTACCTCAATTGTCCCCAATATCTAGGAATAAATGATCCCTGAATCCCAAGAGAAGTATCTATTTCCTAACACGTTAGTTCCCTTCGCCTCTGATGTTTGGTAAATCACCCTAAGTATGGTGGAAAGTCTCACAGCATCTAAGAACCTAGTGTCCACCACCTTCTCAAAAATCAAATATGCTAACGATGGTGTGCAGCTGTTTGTTTCTACCAAGGGCAGGTGTACATTACACCTTCCTCTCAGTTTATTCCTAAGACTAAAAGGTTGTGAATTATCCTTTAAAAACACATAAATCTGTCTCTGATCCATAGATCAAATGATCAAATAGAACATCCAGTTTAGAAAGTTCATATCATTAAACATTTTCAATAAGATCATTTACAAAATAAATCGTGTTTTTAAATGCAAATTGTTTGAAACTGTCTCTCAGATTATTTATTATTTTTTTTCAGTGTTCCGAGATTCACTGTTTATGCACCACACCCAGTGCTCCATGCAATACATGCCCTCCTTAATACCCACCACCAGGCTTACCCTTATTATTATTTTTTTTAATCTTATTTACTTGAGAGTGAGAGAGTGACAGAGAGCATGAGAGGGCAGAGGTCAGAGGGAGAAGCAGACTCCCCGCTGGAGCCGGATGTGGGACTCGGTTCCTGGGACTCCAGGATCATGACCTGAGCCGAAGGCAGTCGCTTAACCAACTGAGCCACTCAGGCACCCCTGTCAAAATAAAACACACATGACATTGGGGTGCCTGAATGGCTCAGTTGGTTAAGCATCCTACTCTTGATTTTGGCTCAGTTCATGATCTCAGAGTTGTGAGATGGAGCTCATGTAAGTCTCCACACTCAGTGGGGAGTCCTGCTTGAAACTCTCTCTCCCTCTACCCCTCCCTCCCTCCCTCCCTAGAGTAAATTTTTTTGAAAAGTAAAATAAAGGCTTAAAAAAACCACATAACATTAATTCTAATTAATTAGTCTAATTTAAATCTAAAATCTTCACATTATTTTTCCTTAGGCTCTAATACATAAGAATGTGTTTTGTCTGGTATTTTTATTTTTTTTAATTTTTAATTTTTTTTTAAGATTTTATTTATTTATTTGACAGAGATCACGAGTAGGCAGAGAGGCAGGCAGAGAGAGAGAGGAGGAAGCAGGCTCCCTGCAGAGCAGAGAGCCCAATGCAGGGCTGGATCCCAAGACCCTGGAATCATGACCCGAGCCGAAGGCAAAGGCTTTAACCCACTGAGCCACCCAGGCGCCCCTTGTCTGGTATATTTTAAAATTTATATAAATAGTATCATACTATATATATTCTCCCAGCACACCTTAACAAGACACAAAATTTTGAATAAACACAAAGATTATCTGAAAAGAAATTTTAAACATTAAACTTTCTCTAGAACTCGGCGCTTAGAAAAATATTATCACTGAAAATAAGTCATGGTTATTACACTTCCATTATGACAAAGAGACGTATCTAAGATCTAGAAAGCAGCCTATCTTCAATGATGCCTCTTATGAAAAGTGTTCTGACTTTCCGCAGAACATGGATGGTTCCCTTTAAGAACAAACACCATGGGACGCCTGGGTGGCTCAGTTGGTTAAGCAGCTGCCTTCGGCTCAGGTCATGATCCCAGAGTCCTGGGATCGAGTCCCACATCAGGCTCCTTGCTCATCAGGGAGCCTGCTTCTCCCTCTGCCTCTGCCTGCCATTCTGTCTGCCTGTGCTCTCTCTCTCTCTCTCTCTGGCAAATAAATAAATAAAATCTTAAAAAAAAAAATTAAAAAAAATAAAAAATAAAAAAAAAAAAAAAATTTCAAAAAAAAAAAAAAAAAAAAAAGAACAAACACCATGTGTGGAAATCTTAAGAAGAAGCCTGAAGGTCTAACCCTAAAGGTCTTTTTCTGACTTGCCTAAAAGGTGTGGGCTACACCGACACCACGGGACACCGTGATGGTTCCATCAGCAAGATGTTCTAAACTACAGTGAGAAAATCTCTGGCTGTGCTTGTTATAGAAACTTCTTTAATTCACTCAGAAGCTAAGTAATCTAGAGCAACTCAAAGTTCTCCCAATTAAGAGCAAAACAGTAAGAAAATGTAAATCAGAAAATACCAAATGAGGAAGTGACTCTATAAGGAAGAAGTGAATTTGAAGGTGTATTTCACCTATTTCTATAAAGCATTTAAAAATGATTGATACCACTGCCAATTCCTTTTACACTGAAGATTAAACTCAAAGTCACTACACAGAAATCCCTCAGACTGGAAGGGAAGACAGCAACTGCCTTCTTTGCCTTTTAATCTCTTTCCCTTTCCTTAATTACAAAATCACCAACTAAATGGAAATGTTGAGGGTCAGAATCAACACATAAACTCGAGAAATGCTGATTTCCTAGTTACAGAGGCACCCAGTATAGAAAAATACTGTATAATAAGCTCATATTTAACACAGACTTTCACAAATTTATATTCCTATCATATAATTGTGTAAAAGTACGATCCCTTATTTAACCAAGCCCCATTTCTGGACATTTGGACTATTTCTAAGGTTGCCAAATTACAGCGATCCTCAAAATGTAATCCTCAGACCCACAGAGGATCCAGAACCCCTTTCATCAGAGGGTTCATGAGGTCAAAACTATTTTCATAGTAATACTAGGGTACTATCTGCCTTTGCTCACCATGTTCACATTTACACTAAGAGTGCAAAAGCAAAGGCAGGCGGGTATAAATGTTAGCCTTAGCACGAAACAGGCTGTATCACCAAACCATACCAGTCACTGTATTCTTTACCACAAGGCACTCACATTTAAAAGAAGGCAGTTTCATTTAAGAATGTCCTTGACGGGGACGCTTGGGTGGCTCAGCTGGTTAAACAACTGCCTTCAGCTCAGCCCTGGTCCTGGAGTCCCCGGATGGAGTTCCACGTCTGGCTCCCAGCTCCATAGGGAGTCTGCTTCTCCCTTTGACCTTTTCCCCTCTCATGCTCTCTCCCAGTGTCTCTCTCTCAAATACATACATAAAATCTTAAAAAAAAAAAAAAAAAAAAAAAAAAGAACGTCCTTGATGTCCTTGATGAAGGGGTGCCTGGGTGGTTAGTTGGTTAAGCAACTGCCTTCAGCTCAGGTAATGATCCCGGAGTCCTGGGATCAAGACCTGCATCAGGTTCCCTTGCTCAGTGGGAAGTCTGCTTCTCCCTCTGACCCTAGCCTGTCTCATGCTGTCTCTCTCATTCTCTCTTTCAAATAAATAAATAAAATCTAAAAAAAAAAAAAAAAGAATGTTCTTGATGAAGAGTAAAACTACCTCTTTTCTTAAATATTTTCAACCATTAATTTCAACCTCTTTTAAACCATTAAATACATGCCTTTTTAGCACTGTGAGTGATAAAATGAGAAGTACACATTCTAAAACAGAATGGTTGTCTTGACCAAAAGCACCAATTATTTGTTTTGCTTTTTTGTCTTTTGTTTTTAAAGTAGGCTCCATGCCCAGTGTAGTGCCTGGGACTTGAACTCATGACCCTGACGAGAGTCGCACACTCTACCGACTGAGCCAGCCAGGCTCTCCACTAATTACTTTAATTGTGAGCTAAACCACCTGCTTTTTTCATGGAACACCGTTTTTACTTCGAAGAATTACTTATTCATAACTGGGTATCTGGTATACGAGTTCCCAAAAATGAATAAAGTGACCCTGTCACTTCAGGGAAAACAACTAACAGCAATTGTCACCAATGATAAATGCAAGCTTTCAACTGAAAATCAGAATTTTAGAAAATTTATGTACACTACTTTGGGCTTATTAGCTTTCTAATACTTAAAAGACTTTTTGATAAGACTAGTATATTTAAAAATGTGATTTTTAAAAATATCAGGTCAACATTTGGAATATTCAGATGATCAATGAATGAGGTTATAGAATATTATCTCAGGAAAACATTAATTCATCAAAGTGCAAGACAGACAAATGGATTTTGTCTGTCAAAAGTTCACCGATAGGATTTCAGACTCCCTTTTGCACTAACCTTTAAGAAATTAGCATTTTTTGAGTTTTGGTGTAGTATCAAAGTAAAAACCTCTATCTGAAGTGGCTATTAAAATACATCTCCTTACTTGGCAATTCACAGACCTGTACCCCTGGGGATAAAAATACATTATATGTTTATAAAAAAATTTAAAAATTAATAAAAAGAAAAAAGAAAAAAAATACATCTCCTTGGCGGGATGGGAGAGGTTGGGTGAGCCTGGTGGTGGGTATTATGGAGGGCACGTATTGCATGGAACACTGGGTGTTGTACATAAAAAATGAATTTTGTTACACTGAAAAGAAAATTAAAAAATAAATAAAAATTCGGGCGCCTGGGTGGCTCAGTGGGTTTAGAGCCTCTGCCTTTGGCTCAGGTCATGGTCCCAGGGTTCTGGGATCGAGCCCCACATCGGGCTCTCTGCTCGGCAGGGAGCCTGCTTCCTCCTCTCTCTCTGCCTGCCTCTCTGCCTACTCGTGATCTCTGTCAAATAAATAAATAAAATCTTTAAATAAATAAATAAATAAATAAATAAATAAAAATTAAAAAGAAAAAAATACATCCATTTTTCCAACTAGAAATCTGTAATAGGCCAAATTTTCTTCACATTCTTCAACAAAAGCAGTATAATGCAACAGAAGCAGATATGAAAATCTAGCTATCTTCTGTTAAGCCAAAGATTAAATAAAGATTTGCACTCCTTTCAATACAGTTTTTGTTTTTTAAAATACACTTGTTGGGGGGGCGCCTGGGTGGCTCAGTGGTTAAAGCCTCTGCCTTCGGCTCAGGTCATGATCCCAGGGTCCTGGGATCGAGCCCCGCATCGGGCTCTCTGCTCAGTGCAGAGCCTGCTTCTCTCTCTCTCTCTGCCTGCTTCTCTGCCTACTTGTGTTCTCTGTCTGTCAAATAAATAAAATCTTTAAAAAAAAAAAGTGATACAAAATACACTTGTTGGGGCGCCTGGGTGGTTCAGTGGGTTAAAACCTCTTCCTTCGGCTCAGGTCATAATCCCAGGGTTCTGGGATTGAGCCCCGAATCAGGCTCTCTGCTCAGCGGGGAGCCTGCTTCCCCCTCTCTCTCTGCCTGCCTCTCTTGCAATCTGTCAAATAAATAAAATCTTAAAAAAAAAAAAAAACACACTTGTCTTTTGTAAAAATAACTAAGTTAACATGTAATGAGTTTATTATTTTTCAGGATATTAATGTATCAATATTTTTAAGTTTTGTTTTAATTTCTAATATTTGTAAATACTGATAAAGGTAACTCACATGAATAAAAGCTCTTTGGGATCCTCAGTAATTTTTAAGAATATAAAAAAAAAGTTTGAGGAGATAGGGCATAAAATTTATAAACTGCTGTGCTATTAAAAACCAGTGGTTCAAGTATTTTCACAGTTTCATCTCTGTTCCCATCCTTAAATTTTCTTCGAGATAGAGTCCTACAACTGAGATTATTATGTCAAAAGACAGGTACATTTTCAAAGCATTTAATGTAAGTCAATTGCTCTCCAGAAGGCTTTTTGATTAATACTGCTATCAACAGACCACATGCAGATACATTTAATGGTGTTCTCACAATCCCACAGTACTTTGATTTTTGTCAATATGATGGGCAAAAGTAATTTCATTTAACTTGCATTCCTTTACTAGCAACTTTAATATTTTTTTTTAAGATTTTATTTATTTTATTTGACAGAGATCACAAGTAGGTAGAGAGGCAGGCAGAGAGAGAGAGAGAGAGGAGGAAGCAGGCTCCCGGCTGAGCAGAGAGCCCGATACGGGGCTTGATCCCAGGACCCTGGGATCACGACCTGAGCCGAAGGCAGAGGCTTTAACCCACTGAGCCACCCAGGCACCCCTCAACTTTAATATTTTAACATTAAATATAATAATTTAAACATAAATATATTAACTATATATTACATATTTAATAATCACTGTAATTAATAATTTACAATGTATTAAATATAAGTAATACTCTCCCCAACTATTTAAAAAAGATTTTATTTATTTATTTGAGAGAAAGAGAGAGAGAGAGAGCGCACGAGAGAGGATAGGGTCAGAAGGAGAAGCAGACTCCCCATTGATCAGGGAGCCCAAAGTGGGACTCTATCCTGGGACTCCAGGATCATGACCTGAGCCAAAGGCAGTCGCTTAGCTAATGGAGCCACCCAGGTGCCTGTCCCCAGCTTTTAAAAAAGATTTTATTTATTTATTTTAGAGAGAAAGAGGGAGAGCAGGAGCAAGGGGAGGGGCAGAAGCAGAGGGAGAAGCAGACTCCCTGCTGAGCAGAGCCCTGCTTGGGACTCTATCCCAGCACCCTAGGATCATGACCTGAGCCAAAGATACTCAACAAATGGAGCCACCATGTGCCCCAATACTCTCCCCAATTTTAGTGACTTTTGCTGTTATTTGTGGAAGGAACTTGGAGGGACGCAGATAAATATATGGTAAAAGTGATCCACTGTCTTTATTATTGGGAAAAAACCTCCAAACTAACGGTTTTGTTCTAGCTCTAGTTTAGAACACTTGAGATTTTTTAAAAACTCTGATTTAATTTATGTAAAGCTGCACTTTATTATCAATAAGAAAAAAGATTAAATCAAATGCTGTAAGTACCAGTAATCTATTAAATTATCCAATCTTAGGCAAGTTATTTAACCATAGTTTCCTAAATAAAATTTACGAATGGAAAAAAAGGGTGCCTGGGTGGCTAAGATGGTTGGGTGTCTGCCTTTGGTTTGGGTCATGCTCTTCAGGTCCTGGGATAGAGCCCCACGTTGAGCTCCACATTGGATTCCCTGCTCTGCAGGGTGTCTGCTCCTCCCTTTGCCTCTGCCTCTCCCCCTGCTTGTGCTTTAACTCTCTTTCAAATGAATAAAATTAAAAAAAAAAAAAAAAGGATGGAAAAAAATTCTGTAAGAATGATATTTAAAACACTGGTTTGTAATCATGCAACATTCTTTTGGTGTCAAGACCCATTTATATTCTTAAAAGTTATTGAGGACAACAAAGAGCTTTTGTTTCCATGGTTATATTTGTCAACAAATAAATTCTTTACAAGCATGGGCTTTTATTATTTATTAAATGCCCTTTACAGGGATCCTTTCTCAGAAGATTGGTATATTGAAAAGAAAGCTCTGTGGGATACACTTTTTTTTCCCTTGGTAAAATAAAGCTGTTAAAAATATAAGTTCTAGAATGCTTTCTTCACTTTGAGGATCACTAATCTAATTCATCTGTAACTTTCTCTAATCTTTTAATCTAATTAGAATACATTTTAAGTGGAAGTCAATTAACAGGAGATATATATATATATATACATACATATATATGTAATTTATGAATTCTATGTTTTATTCACTGATATATTCCCCAACATCAAGAATAATGCCTAACAGATAATAAATAATTGTTGAATGAATCAGTAAATTATACAGACTGAAAAGGAATTTAATAAAAAAAAAAAGCTCAGGAGACTCCTGAACTACATGACTTATAAGAATCCTTCTCACTATAAAATCGTAGGACTTGACTTCCATTTGTTCTTCTCTATCCCTGTCATCTCTGCCACTACTTATACATACACTGTGGGAAAATCCTTTTTATTTATTTTTTTTTTTTTAGATTTCATTTATTTATTTGAGAGAGAAAGAGTGAGGGTGTGAGAAGCAGACTCCCCGTGGAGCTGCGAACCTGATGCGGGACTCAATCCCAAGACTCCGGGATCATGACCTGAACTGAAGGCAGTCACATAACCAACTGAGCCACCTAGGCACCCCCATTGCGGGGAAAATCTTGTAAAAGAGAGCCAAAAGATTACTATGAAAGCAAAAACATGGATTAAGATCTCTGTTTTCACTTTTTAATGGCAAATACCCCAATTATACTATTAAATTTTGGAAACCTTACATACAGAGATTCCACACTGAGTTTATAACAACAACAAAAAATCAACAAAGATAGAGGAATTACTATCATTATTGTAAGTATTTTAAGGAAGCAAGTTAACATTGATTCTATCAATAAATCTAATTTGGGGTAACAGCTTACTGAAGTTTATCAATAGTGTCAATTAATACTCTATCAATTTTGTATGTCCTATGAATCTTTTTGTTCTGAAATGTGTTTTTTAAAGGTTTTATGTGAAAGAGAGCAAGCAGGCATGCACAAAAATGGTGGAGGGTGGGACAGAGGGAGAGGCAGACTCCCCACTAAGCCAGGAGCCAGAAGGAGGGCTCAATCCCAGGATCCTGGGATCATGACCTGAGTCAAAGGTAGATGCCTAACTGACTAAGCCACTCAGGCACCCCTGAAATGTGTTTCTGAATAATATTTGAATGTGCGATGATTCTAAATATGGAATTATTTCTAGCAAACTATAACTCCAACTTCTTAATGGATCTCAACTGGAAGTTATCCATCAGAAGTAGTCTAGAGTCATCTTACTAGTTATACGGACAGTCTTACAACTTCGTTCTGAATTGAGCTAATCTTTAACTGAAGCAGGCAGTTAACATATTTTATGATGTAGAATTTATTCAACATTTAAAAAAATCAACCTTCTGTTCCTCAGCAAATTAACATTATTTCTCAGTTACTTATAAATGTGGGATAAAAATAAACTAGCTCTTATATAGCAAAACTGATTATTAAATAGGTCAACTAAAGAGAAAGAGAATGCATTAATCTAGCCATCATCCAGCTTTATTTACACTAATATTTTACCATAATTTGTTTCAGATTCTTAAGGAAAAAAGTCACATATAGCTAACACCTCCTATATATACCTCTCTAATCTCATTTTATCCTCCCAACTATTCTAAATTTGATGTTGCCCTATCTATCGACATTTTTATAGCTTTAATACATATGTCAATAATCACATTATTTTTATGTACATAATTGGGACTATATTGTATTCTATTAAGAATTTAACTCAAAATTGTTTGAAATAACTCTAATAAATGACAGGCATGGTAAACTGTTTAGTAGTCAAATATGTTGACATCTACAACTTACTCTGAAATGCATCAACTGCCCATCTGTTTAGGATCTTCAAGGATTTTACCCCCCAGGACAATAAACCATGGTAAGATGCTGAATGGGTAAGAAGGCATCAATGGCAGGCCTCTGTTCCTAGGAAAAGTAATGAAGAACTCTAAATTACCTTGAATTATCCATTCTCTCTATACTCTTTGTAAACAGCTCTCATACCTCAATGTGATGATACTGCCTTAGAGAACTCTGGCACATATGTTCCATGAACCATGTGCAAGAATGTTCCCAAACTGGAAATAATCTAATGTCATCAACAAGAGAAAGTAAATACATTCTGGTCTAGACAGACAATGGACTACAACATGGCAATTAAAATTAACTAAGATAAATCTCACAGAGTTGAATGAAAGAAGCAAGGCACTACAGAATATATATGGTGTGACTGCATTTACATGAAGTTCTAAGGGGTAAAAATTTAATGAAAAGGTGTTCACAAAAGTCAAGATAGTAATTATTTTTAAGAAGACACAAACATGGGGCAGCAGCAGGGGACTTCTAACACAATAAGCCCACTTCTTAACCTCGGTTGTTGTGTAATAGGCAAACACTTTGTAATTATATTCAAACTGCATATGCTTTATATATTCTCCTACATGTACAATTCAGTTTTGGTTTTTTTTTTAAAGATTTGGAAGCCCAATGCCGGGCTCGATCCCAGGACCCCAGGATCATGACCTGAGCTGAAGGCAGAGGCTTAACCAACCCGCTGAGTCACCCAGGCGCCCCTATAATTCAGTTTTAAAACAAAAAAGAGAATGAACTGCCCCATTACAATACTAAGCTTCCATTTAGTATTTTGATATTAAAAAAAAAAAGATGCACATAAACAGTTACTAATTCAACACCTCATATTTATAGTTTTAGTTTCATTGTTCATAGGACTGTTTCCTAAAACACAAAAAATAACAAATTTTCCTTGATTCTTTTTTTTATACCATACAACTTTGCACAAACACAATGCCCACTATGTGACTGGGCATCCATCACACAGACAATGAACTTTACATGACTTTTTATCTTGTAAAGTCATACTAGTTCCTGCTACCTTGAAGAACTTCTATTATATGGGGGAGAAAATTAGACAAGGATAGAGCCAAGAAAACAAATTAAAAAAAAAAAACAAACCCAAAAACTTTTCAAAGTAGCAGCTGCCTCTGGGCAGCAGGTAAAGGGAAAAGGAGGGAGGCTGCTTTTCATTACAGATTTTAAACATCATGTGCATATATCACTTAATTAACTTTTTAATATAAAAATTCTTAAATCAGTCTTCAAACAAACTCTAGAAGGCATTCATATTGCTTTTTTTTTTTTTTTTTACGGTAGCAATTAATTCAGGCTGTAAAGTACAGAGACAAAAAAGAGCGGACACCTACTACTCAGCAATTAAAGGGCAGATAAAGGGAAAGTTCTGAATTCCTACAGGGGTGAGAGAAGAGAAGTTTAGGAAGAGTTTTCCTGATTCAGATATTTACAACTGGTAGAGAAGAAATAAAAATGCTTTTGCACAGAAATCAGATATTTACAACTGGTAGAGAAGAAATAAAAATGCTTTTGCACAGAAATCAACCGAAGCTCAAGTGCCTAATTTCTTCCTCTCTGCTAACAAGGCAAATAGCACCCAAGTTATTTTTTTTCATAAAGGGTGAAACGCCTCAACTTGTAGTACAGATCAAGAGCAACTTTTACTCTAGTATACACCGACCATCTGACAAGACACAAAGATAGAGGTGACACAAAAAAACTTTCTCTTCAGTAGATTTTCACAGTAATGGGAGAAAGAGATTGCTCCAACAGTCAAAATTGCCCTTATCACTTCAGCTGACTCAATGCTATTACTAATTCAATTTCTACCATCCATATGAAGCATGGAAACAATGGAAACAATAATTATTTTCAGACCATTCAACTGATGGACTGTTCTTCCCTTCTCTATAAGAGTCTGTGAGAACACCTATGTCCCATTAGATGGGATGTAATATAAGGTAAAACCTACAAATATGCTATCAGTGATGGAGTTAAATGTCCAAAGAAGCCTCAGAAATCAAATCCAAGCATAACATGTATTTAAAAATGAAACAAAACAAACAACCTTTTCCCCAGCCTCAAACAACTACAAATAATAATAGTGTATTTCCCAGGAGAAAAGGATTTTCAAAGGCTATAAATCCTACCTTAAATCAGGAAAGGAATGTTTTGTCTAAAAACCCAAGGATAAGGGAATGAAGAGAAATACCAGATGGTACTAAAAAAACTAACACTGGGAGAGCCACGGTTCACTGAGATAAAGAATAGGCTAATTACATTTGGAAAAAAAAATAAGTAGCTTAATTATTTACTGTGGTCAATACAGTGGTGGGTTTGGGAGTGAGAGGAAGAAAAGCAGAATTAGAGAGGCAGATAAATAAAGAAAGGAATAACTAGGGTAGAGAAGGAGTTTTAGTAAGTTCTAATATTGATAATAAACTACTCCAGTCACTTTCTTGACTTACCAGAGGCTGCAGGCTTCAAAACATCCCTGTTGCTTAAAAATTGAAATATTAAACCGCAAAGTAAGTGATTGCTCCTCCTAAACGTGTACTCTTTTTCTGAAAGTATGGTCTATACAAGCACTTGCACCACAATTATCTAGGGTAATTATTAAAAATGCTGACTGACAAGCCAAACCCTAGGCCTAATGAATCAGAATCTTGGGGCTGGAACCAGGTGATCCGCTGTTACACCAAAGGTTGAGGATTACTGCTTTAAAACATTTACTACCAGGTAGGTGTTCCGTTTTTTCTTTGAATGGTTATGATGTGCAGACATCAGGCAGATGAAGCTGAGGGCCACATGCCTTTTAAAGGTTAGCCACCCCTAATTTTAGCAGAATCTGCCCAACCGAGTAGTAGAGGGTCAGCAAATCATAACTGTATTCGTATGTGCTTGCTACTTCTGTCAAAGTTCCAAAAAGACAGAAAAATAAAATGAAACCTCTCTGACCTCAAAGAGCTTACATACTTATTCTTTTTGGTGAAGACATTCTTCTTAACGTAGGCAAATGCTATTCACTTTTCAATACTAATAATTCCTAAAGCTCCATACTCTGTCCTATTGTAAGTTTCAGTCATGTTTCACCTCTAGGCAAATAGTCTGAACCGAATGAAACTTCTCAGTGATTCAGTTCCATTCTTAGTTAACCCGCTGCTATCACACCCTGTTTTCCCAGTAAGAATCTAAATTTGTGGGGCACCTGGGTGGCTCAGCAGCTTAGTGGTTAAGTGTCTATTTTTGGCTCAGGTCATGATTCCAATGTCCTAGGATTAAGTCGAATGTCTGGCTCACCACTTAGTGGGGAGTTTGCTTCTCCATCTGCCCCTGGCCCTGCTTGGGCTCTCTTGCTCTCTCTCTCTCTCCCTCTCTAATAAATACATAAAAAATAAAATCTTAAAAAAAAAAAAATCTAAGTTTGTGAGGAGAGAGCCCTGTTTTCTAGCCGCTGCTGTGCTGTCTGTTCTTTAGGACAATGACAACCACATTGTGGAGGCTCTGATAATGAATTGGTTTAGGGGACTCGGGAGATTCAATAGTTACATGCAGAGTGATTTAAAAAAAAAACAAATTTCAGGGGTGCCTGGGTGGCTCAGTGGGTTAAAGCCTCTGCCTTCGGCTCAGGTTGTGATCTCAGGGTCCTGGGATCGAGCCCAGCATCGGGATCTCTGCTCGGCAGGGAGCCTGCTTCCTCCTCTCTCTCTCTGCCTGCCTCTCTGCCTGCTTGTGATCTCTGTCGAATAAATAAATAAAATCTTTAAAAAAAAAAAAAAACAAATTTCAGACTTAAACAAAGAAGATCTAAAGTAAATTTCAACCGCCCCAATAAAACACATCAAAACATTAACAAAGATATTATATGACCAGAAGATTTTTAAAAAGTGCCTAGTATATACAGTACACTCTCAAAGAAGGAGAAGATATGACCAAAAAATGGAATGAGATTACTAATTCTGGAAAGTTTCAATTCAAAATGAGTATAATGTCAGAATTTCGAGACATCTAGATTTTGTAAACTCATATGCAAAGTTTTACATACACACACACACACACACACACACAGACTTTAACAGAATAAGACATCATATTAAAATAGTATTTGCCTTCCTAAAAGAACAGGAGATAGAACTAAGACAGAAAATAAACCTGTCTTTGTATCTAGAAGTTCAAAGTAAATTCCCAACTCCTTATATTTCCATCTCCCCTAGGCCCATTTTAAACAAGCAATGTCATAAACAATGCTTCAACTATGAAAAAGTTCTAGTAATGAAAACAAGCTGTGGTAGAAATTAAACAAATGCATCATCTTCTCTCTGACGAAAAAGGAAACTTGTTTGAACACATTTTCAGAATCATTTGGTTGCATCTCACTACCAAAATTATCACCAAGCAACTTAATTAAGGTTTTATTTATTCTTAAGGAAATAGAGCCAGTTTCAAACAAAGCATCACTTGTTAGTGTGGGCTAGCATGAGCAGCTCCAGGAGGGGAGCCCCGCCGCTAAGTGCTGCACGACCTTGAGCAAGTCACAAGACCCCTCCAGCCACTATATCTTCATCTATGAAAGTGAGGCCGCTGGGAGACCTTCAGTCTTTTTCAGTGCTCCGGTTCTCTGAATAGGTAATTCTAAGTTTAATTCTGATGACTCAATCTAAACTTATATTCAACCTTATGAAAGGAAAAGAATGGGACGAAGACTACTAAGTAACTCGTTCTGGCCTTCCCTTGCTTCCATGCTTTTTTTGGTTTTTTTGTTTTGTTTTGTTTTTCCTTTTTTTGTTTTTTCCCTTTCCCATATCCTTGAAGTCCCACTTCAGTCTTTGTCACATGGGTAAGAGACTGAAACATATGACCAATTTTATTTAAATTATAACAGTCCCTTAATTTTAAGAAACTAAATTCTCTTACTTCTCTCTAAATAAAATCTTAATTTACGTAGTTACTTGTGTGTGGCTAGATTTTCCTCTTATGGCTTTTCACCACTTATTTTCCTTTTTCACTGGCTTTTAAAAAACTTAAAGGAAAAAAAAAAAGGCTAAAAGGTGTCATTAGATTTTTCACACAGACCAGAGTAGAAGTAAATACAGCCTCTACTTACTCAGAGGTTTATTAAACCTGCAAGATGCAAACAAAGATGATAGCCAATGGTCAGAGCTGAACTGGTAAAATGTCTGCTATGCCTTTCCTGCAAAAACACAAAATTCAGATCTGTTAATAGAATGATCCTTTCCAAGAGAATAAGTAACTGCCTTTATACCCTCCCTTTTATCTCATAGGTCTTCAAGCACTTAGAAAGTTAAGAACAGCAGATTTCCAAAGAACTAGCTAAATATTGTTATAGTCAATAATATGACTTTTGGTTTTCAAAAATGTTACTCACAATCACTGAACATTCAAATTTTACTTTCATTCAAATTTTAATTTCATAAATAGCTTTCATAAGTAAAATACTATTGCACTCAGCTTCTCAGAGGACCTAGAACTTCAAGGCACACCAGAATATAAGCTAGCCAGAAAACTTCATAATTTCAATGATGATAAATACTCCAGAAAAAGACTGAGCAATCTTTTCTTTCACACAAAAGGTATTACTTTTTTTCTTCAAAAGAAACAAATTTTAAGAACAGCAATATAGAAGGCAGGCCAGTACTCTTTCTTACTTTTTCTTTATACACAAATTGAAATGCTACATGTTTCCTCAGAAGCTCATCATGCATCCGTGCTTGTTGTTTCCAGTGTGAATTATAAAACTTTACTACTTTTTTTCTAACAGTAAATGAACTGTCCTATTTTTCTCCCTCTTTATTTAATAACCACTTTTACTTATTATTTAAATGACTATTCATTTTCCTTACACTTCTACTTAGTTTTGAAAAAGTAAGGTTTAGTGTAGTTTCATTAACTTAAGAAAAGGACACAACAATCAATGAGCAACACCTATGGCTGAGTTGTCCCCAGACTCCCCTTTAACCAAAATGCCAAAATAAAACCAGTGTCTCTGAATTTTTTTAACACCCTTATCACACATGAATTGTACAGCTTACTTAACTCTAACTTTCTATCCCCACAAATACAATTAGATTTTTTAAAATGAAAATTTGACCGAAGTTTGTTTTGTGGTATGAAAGAGAAAGAAAGAAAAGTCTCCTTTATTCTCAAGTCACACTGGGAAAGAAAGAAAAAAAAATCATATAACACATAAAAAAATGCTTTTCCAGGAAGATCTAAAACTTTCCAGATTTTGAATGCTTTGTTTCCCCCTCACAGTTAAGTGCAATCAGGCATGTGACTGACTACACACATTTTTTCAGAGAGTTAAAGAATACATTCAGCCATGTTCTTCGACAGGTAAGAGCCACCCTCCGTTTACCAGCTCAGGAAACAGCCAGAAGCAAACACACGAAACCATAATAAGTTACCTTCAAATATTCCCGTTCTCTTTTTGTCTTTGGGCTTGAAAATAAAAAGCAATCCGGCAAGTTTTATGCTGTTAAAATGGCTCCTGTAGATTGGGGAAGTGGTGTCTGTGCTTCAGCCTATGAGTCATACATGAAACTAAGTGTTTCTAAGGGAGGCACGCCCATGTTGCTGTGGACCCAATTATTCTGCCAGGTCAAACATGCAAATCTACAGGTAAAAACAGAGGGGAGGTATAGAAAAAGGAGGGACGTGGAGCCAAGGAGCAAGATCTACCTTGATTAAACCATTATTCAGCTCATGTTAATTACCATAATTTAAAATTAAACAACAACAAAATAGGAATCATCTACAAGGAAACAAAATTAAAACTGTATGTTGTTTTAAAAAATAAAAATCTCAACTTTTAAAAATTATCTTAATATATCAAGTAAGTAAAACTCTGAAAAGAAAAACAACGTGGGAAGGAATGGAAGGGAGAGAGCAAATTTTCTGGCTTTTAATATAACAATGGGCCGGTGAGTCTAACCAGGCTACTCATTAACCCTTACAAGAAAGAGGTATATTGCTATGTCATCTGGAAAGCTAGCAACCTACAGCATCAGATGCAATTCACAACTTCACTAAACATAAAATCTACTTTCTAATTTCCTAATTCAAAGTTCAGTGGAAAAGCAAGTATGAATTAATCCGATTTACAAAATTTAAAATAATTCCAGGGTTAGTAAGGAACTAAAATATAATACAGCAAAATGACTTTAAGTGGAACTGCAACCTTGATAAAACTCTTATTTTAAACAAATCACCAATGCAATCCCGGTTCATGATTCTACTACTTCTAAGCAATCGCCACAGTTTTTTTTTACTTTTGTGGGAAACAAAATTTTCCACAAATAAAAGCCTACCGCGTGCCAGGCACCCTGCTGCACCATACATGGTGATCCTAAGACTGCCAAAGAAAGATAGGGACAGTGGAGTTTTACTCTCCCAGTCCTCAGACATCAGACAAGGAGCCCAAGCAGCAGCAGTGTTAGTACAACTACTTAGCCAGTCCCCTGGGTGAATATTTATCAATTTATTCTAAGTAAGAGCTTAAATTGGTCAAAATGGCTTAAAAGCATTAAGCACTTCCAAAAGTGCTTTACATGATGAAGTGCTACTCCCTAGCCAGCCTTCATCTTAATATTTTACAAAAAGTAAATAGGATTTGGCAAGGTTTTCTCCTGTTAGTTAATTACTTGGAAGTGATTATTCTTCCCTCCTAGAGGCACAGTTGAGAGGACAAGCTGTCACAGACTCAGACAGGAACTTTATAAACTGCTACAAGACATAATGATAGTGAACTGACTTTCTGCCCATTAAGTGCCTATTTATTCCATTCTGCTGAACACGGTCTGATTTACCTTTTTACTAAGATAATCCCCACGGTTTTTCAAATTACTAATAAAAAATTATGCTAAAAAGAAAAACACGTCACTTTTTCTCTGTCAAACGTCATGTTTAGCTTACTTTAGAGCTCATTTATTTATTTATTTTTAAAGATTTTATCCATTTATTTGACAGAGAGATCACAAGTAGACAGAGAGGCAGGAAGGCAGAGAGAGAGAGAGAGAGGGGGAAGCAGGCTCCCTGCAGAGCAGAGAGCCCGATGCAGGACTCGATCCCAGGACCCTGGGATCACGACCTGAGCCGAAGGCAGCGGCTCAACCCACTGAGCCACCCAGGCGCCCCTAGAGCTCATTTATTTAGAATGACTATTTGGATCCCAAACAAGAAAAAAGTGTCCTTTGAGCAGTCATAAGAGATGTTCACTGGAAAACTCCGAAGTCGTTTCCCAGAGCTGAAATTTATTTTAGACCATATCCATGTAAGCCCAATAATTTGATTATCTTTTACATAATCAGAAGTTACAAGGGTGAAAGAGGGACTAGGGAAAGGATGATATCAGAAAAAACAAATGAGTGGATAATGAGAGAAGCCTAAAATAAAAACCTATGAAACTACAAATAAATATAACTTTAAAAGTCCTAGAACCTGAAGCCATCCTATATGGTCAATAAGTGCTACGTGCTTCCTAAGTACATCACCAAACAGTAAGAGCCTCGAAGTCAGCATTATTATGACAAAGGTCTGTAAAAGACAAAGGGAATAACAAGTGTGGGAAATCTTTTATGAAGTATGGATGCACAAAAGGAGGAGCTTCTGCTAATGAGAAAATCCATTTATATAAAGTAACTCATTATTCAATAATGGCAGATATTTGGAAGGTAATTTAAAAGAAGTACTTCGACCACTAGTGTGTAGAAGTGAAGTAAGAGACATAAAGTGAAAATAATTACCGTTCTTCAACAGCAACAAATATCTTAATTGTTCCTAGGGAGATGATTCCAGAGCTACTACTACAATATACTGCCCCCTTGCTCAGGGGTGTCCCTATAAGCAGTGCTTTAACCACCTATAGAAATTGAATCCTAGTTATAGTTACAGCCCCAAGAAATCAATCTCCACCAAAAAAACCCCCAAAACAAACAAACAAAACTGGCAACCAGCTCAGCCCGAGTTCTATAATCAATCTGCTTGGGTGTGAATCCCAGCTCTGATACCTATAAGCTGCGTGTTCCTGGGCTATCTTTAACAATCCTGTGGCCTAACTTTTTTTTATCTGTGATTTAGGCTAATAGTACCCACCTCAGAGGAGTACTATGAGCATTAAAACCAGTGCATGTACTACTATGGTTAATAAAGAACTTTCCTAACTCAAACATAAGAATACAAACTAGTTTTTAAAACAGTCAAACAGGGGCACTGGGTGGCTCAGTGGGTTAAGCCACCGCCTTCTGCTCAGGTCATGGTTTCAGGGTCCTGGGATCGAGTCCCACGGGCTCTCTGCTCAGCAGGGAGCCTGCTCCACCCCACCCCGCCTGCCTCACTGCCTCCTTGTGATATCTCTCTCTGTTAAATAAATGAATAAAACCCATAAATAAATAAATAAGCAAGCCAGTCAAATGATCTGAATAGATACTTCACCAAAAAAGAGATACAGATAGCAGATAAACACAGACAAAATCTCAACATCGTTACTCAACAGACAGATCCAAATTAAAAGTCACAATACCAGTAGAAAAACTTAAAAAAAAAAAAAAACAGACAATACCAAATGGTAGGGAGTATATAGAGCAACTGTTAAGTCTCATACAGCGTTGGTGAGAATGCAAAATGGGACAGCGTATTTGAAAAACAGTTTAGCGGTTTCTTACAAGGATAAACATATACATATTAGATGATCCAGCAGTCTCAATCCTTGATATATGCCCAAGAGAAATGAAAATACATGTCTATAAAAAAAAATCCTACTTAAATATTTAGCAGTTTCAGTTTTACTCAGAATCACCAAATACTGGAAACCCAAATGTCCACCAACTGGAGAATGGTTAAACACCCTGTGGTATATCCATACAAAGGTATGAACTTCTGAAATACAGCTACCACATGGATGGATCTAAAAGCATTAGGGAGCTGAAATAAGCCGGACTCAAAATATGTACTATATGCTTCTACTTATGTGACATTCTGGAAAAGGCAAAACAAAAAGGGTAGAATTCTGATCAGTGGTTGCCAGGGGTTAGGAATGAGGGGAGGGGACGGTCTACAAAGGGGAACAAGGAACCTGTTTGGGGTGATGGAAGCATTCTGAATAGTGATTGTGGTACTGGTTCTATGACCTACATATGTTCTCAAAAATCACAGAACTATACATCTGACTAGGGCAAACTGTACTGTACATAAACAGTATCTCAATAAACCTGACTTTAAAAAGAAATCTAGTTCATGAGTAATACGGTTATTAATATTCTACTGGGCACAAGTAAGCACTTTATAAACATTAACTGTTTTTACTATGCTTCACAGAAGCAGCCAGTATCAAATGCTTCAGGATGAGAAAGTTTAAGTAAATCTCTAATTTTTATATAAATAAAATGTGGCATCTTAGGCTTGTGAGGCAAGTATAATGTACCTGTACATACTGTGAATGTGGTTATTTGTAAAATCAGGTATGTATCAAGTCAGTATATACCTTAATATAAAGTTTTCATGACTGCCTGGAAGAATTTTCAGTATTTATATTTTAACTATTAGCTGAGCTAGATTAGTTAATTGAGGGACTTGAACGCTAACTAAAGTTAAGACACTGCTTCTTTCCGGAGCACCTGGGTGGCTCAGTGGGTTAAACCTCTGCCTTCAGCTCAGATCATGATCTCAGGGTCCTGGGATGGAGCCCCGCGTCTGGCTCTCTGCTCAGACGGGAGCCTGCTTCTTCCTTTTTCTCTCTCTCTCTGCCTGCCTCTCTGCCTACTTGTGATCTCAGTCTGTCAAATAAATAAATAAAGAAAGAAGAAAAGTTACATATTCATGTCTCTGAGTTTCTGCTGTGTGTTGGATCCTGTCTTACTGATAGGAATGTATTAGTAAGCAAAACCAGCCAGTCCTGGCCCCTTTCAACTTTGGTATGCCTTTTAAAACACTCAGGCACTTGTCTAAGAGGATGTTCCTTATGGATAGGTCCTAGTAATCTGTCTGCAGAAGCAGGGGAGGAGGACTTGGTTTAACCAAGCTAGTGATAGATTAAATAGAGAATTCACTGTTATCTGATATTTCAGCTCACATTTGGAAATGCATGTTGTTCAGAACCTGGGATGATACTTTGAGAGATGTTAACATCAATAAAATTAATTCTTTCCAACTGAAGTATTTATAACACTGAATCTCATTCTTTTTTATTTTATTTTTATATTTAAGTAGTAGAGAATGGTGATTTTGGTCACTTATCATTTTAATGGTTTGATCTTTGCTTCTTCCATTTCTAGTAATGATAGCATGTTGGCTGCCGAACGGGGGTGACAGATTCAAAACAAATGTTTTTTTAAGTCCAGCTTTCCTAGATATGAACATTAGACTGTTCTATATTTTCAGGTACTAGGAAGTTTTCAAATTTGAGTTCAAGGAGAAGCAGTCACAATAAAAGCGAAGAAGAGAATTCTCGCTTACAGAGTAAATTCCTTTTATAAGTCTATTTTAAAGAAAGAAAGGAACAGTGTGTTTTTTTTTTTAAATATTTTATTTACTTATTTAACAGAGAGATCACAAGTAGGCAGAGAGAGGGGGAAGCAGACTCCCTGCTGAGCAGAGAGCCCGATGTGGGGCTTAAGGTCCTCCTTTGCTGCTGCATCATCCTGTAGAAAAATAGTATCACAACAATATCCTAACTGTCCCTTTCCCTATCAACAACTGCCTACCTTCCAATTCACCTTGCACTCTGCTATCAGAGAAATCTTTCTTACTAAAAAAACTATGTGAACTGATGTGGTTATCACCAGTGGCTGAAAAAGAAACAAACTAATAAATTTTGATTCCCTAGAAACAATAAAAATCGGGACTACGTACTATGGTTTTCAAAGTTTTCTGCTAAGAGTTGAATTCTTAGAAAAATCTTCAAGGAACCACAATACTACATACATTTAAGTCTTTGTTGTTGTAAGAAAGCTTAAAAATACAGATCCAATTCAAATTCATTTCAAAAATAGGGAAAGGAGATCTAGAGAGAACTGACTCGCCCAATATCAAGTTAATGACTTCTCTGAGGTACTCCTAGGTATCCATTCATTTAACAAATGTATACTGAGCACCTACTATGCATCAGGTACTGTTCTAGGCCTAGACCCTTCCTGCACAGTAGAAGACACACTGTTAATACATGATCCCTACCCACGTGGTACTCCTATTCTAGCAAGGGAAAGTGATAAACATTATACACTAAACATAGAGCATGTTATTTATAAATTAAAGATACAAATAAAAGATACAATATGCTAGTGGTAAGGACAAAGAGGGAAAAAACAAGACAGCAAAGAAGAGAGAATGACATTTTGGACAGACTAGCTACGGAGGATTTACTTTGCCACACTGAGTAAAGACTTCCAGCCATGCAGACCTATCTTAAGGAAGAACATTCTAGACAGAGAAGACCTGTAAGCCAGAGAAAGACTCTAAGAGGGAGCTTGACTGAAATGTTCAAGGAAAGCAAGGAGGCCGGGGTGGGTCATGTAAAGAAAGTAAGGAGGAGAGTAAGAGAAGGAAGAAGAATACTAGAAACTGTTGGAGAGCCTCACTGTTTAGAGATTTAATAGTTGGAGAGTTTTCATCATATGAGTCATAAGACTTGACTGCTGTGTTGAAAACACACTGCAGCAGGGCAAGGACAGAAGCAAGGAGAAATAATGCAATAACCCAAAGAAGATGATAATGACTTCGACCAGAGAGGCAGCATAAGAGGAAGATATGATCAAATTATGGCTATGTTTTTAAGGAATATCCAACAAGAATTCTAAAAGGATGGAGAAGAGTTGGTGGAGAAAGAAGGTCTCAAAACTCCATTTTTGGCAAATCAGAGACTGCAGTTGCCCAGACTGAGACAGGAAAGACCACAGATGATGGTGGTTTGGGGTATGGAAATATCAGGAGCTCAGGTTTTGTTTTGTTTAAGATTTCTTTATTTAGAGGCGCCTGGGTGGCTCAGTTAGTTAAAAATGTCTGCTACTTCTTCTCCCTCTGCCACTACCCCTGCTTGTGCTCTGTCAAATAAAAAATAAAATATTTTGAAAGAAAGATTTATTTATTTCAGAGAGAGAGTGTGCATGCATGCTAGTAGGGGAGTATTAGATAGAGAGCAAGAGAGAAAATCTCAGACTCCACACTGAGTGGGGAGCCCGACTCAGGGATCAATTCCACGAGCCGAAGATCATAACCTGAGCCAAAATCAAGAGAGACATCCTTAACCAACTGAGCCACCCAGGAGCCCTAAGGACTCAGTTTTGAATTCATTAAGTTTTAGATGTTCCAAGTGGAGATGTCAAGTTGGACATATTGACCCAGAGTTGCAGATATAGTCCTAAAGCCCACGGCGGGGGTATGGGCTGGATATGCAAACTGAAGTCATTAACATACATATGATATTAATGTGTATATGATATTAAAGCTACAGGCAAAAAAGTAACAGTGACAGACCCCTGGGACCCTCCAATATTTAGAGGTGGGGGAGTTGAGGTAAAGCTAGCAGAGAAGGCTGAGAAGGAGGACTCAAAAATGTCACAGAAAAACAAGGCAAATATGGTATTACCCTGGAATCTGAGTACCAAAAGGGATTGAGCAATTGTGCCAAATGCTGAGGACAGATCAAATAAAATGAAGTCTGAGGGGGGGAAAAAAACACCAAAAAAACAGCAGAATTTAGCAACATGAACGTCACTATGAATTTTGAAAGAAGAGTTTTCATGTTATGGTAGAGGTTAAAAAAAAAAAAAAGACAAAACATCTGATTAGAGACAGTTTAACAGAGAATGAAAGGTGAGAAACTAAATAGAAAGTAATTGTGTAGTGAATGAGTCAAGAAAAGACTTGAGGCGGAAGGGGAGGGCTTGTTTAAGAAAAGCAGTGCCTTTTCTACTGCCGAGAGCATTCCACCTCGTATTGCAGTAAATTCTGTACAAGTCCATCTCCACACGGATAAACTGGTAACCTGTCTGAGGGCAAGAGCCACACCATGCAGCTGCTATGACCAACCATGACCGTAGACGCGCTACACTACCACTGGGGACTCCGTTTCCTCTTTCTTCAAATACTAGGAGAGCCTAGAGATCTGGTCACATTGAAGACCCATTTCAGTTCTGATGTTTTATGATTTTGTAGCCCCTCCAAGTCCTCTGAGAAGTGTTTGAGGAACAGAGAACAAATACCACACACTAAGGCCACATTTAAGAAAGTCTTCTCATCAAAATTTTAGTTTACTGAAAGTAATACATAAAATTACCAGATATTCAGAATAACTGGTAATTTTATGTTTCCCCCAAACCCAATTACACTTATTTCAGTTCACTAATAAAATATCTGTAAAAACACAAGAAACCTTATACTAATATTCTGGGACCACTTTTTTTTAATCCTATGACAGGAGGATAGTTAAGTAAATGGGCTTTTAGCATGAGTGCAAAAAAAAAAAAAAAACAACCAAATACCCCAAACCTCCAAGCTCTTTAGAAAGAAAGAAAGAAAAAGAAAGAAAGAAGACTCTGACAGAAGGCGAATCTCTTATTTTAAACTAGGCTGATTTAAACTATTTAGACAATGTCTATTTTTATATAACATTTATTACTTATCTGTAACACAAATTAGAGATCCTGTTTAGGAGGAGATTAAGAAAAAGCTTAGTATTATGGCAGGATGCCTGGGTGGCTCAGTGGGTTAAGCCTTTGCCTTCAGCTCAGGTCATGATCCCAGGGTCCTGGGATGGAGTCCCACATTGGGCTCTCTGTTCGGTGGGGAGCCTGTTTCCCCTCTCTCTCTGCCTACTTGTGATCTCTCTCCCTCTCTCTCTCTGTGTGTCAAATAAATAAATAAAAATCTTTTAAAAAAGAAAAAACTTAGTATTATGGCTTTAATTCTCATAAACAGATGCACTCCATGTTAATTCATAATTGCTTGTGAACTGATGATTTACTTGGCTTGACTTTCTGCTTTAAAACTGAATCACAGAAGGCTTATTAGCCCCAAAGGTTATAAACCAGTAATATGAAAAAAATTATACAGTTCTATTATTTTCTCTTTAATAAAAGGAACTAAATATAAAGAAAAAAGAGGAACTTTATGATATATTAAACAAGAACTTCAATTGCTCTTAATTATATTGCTGACGATTAACAACTAACCACATAGTCCAAAAGCATGGGCTTTAGAGCAGGTGACCTAGGTTTGGGCCCCAGCTCCACTATTACCTAGCTGTATGACCTAGGGCTACTTTAGCTCCATGCCTATGTTTTCACTTCTGTAATGGGGAGAAATGATAATCCCTATTTCACACGCACAAAAATTCACTCAAATTGCTTATTATAGTGCCAGAAGGACATGATATTTCTCAATTACTTATCAAAAAAGGAGGAGAGGGAAAGAGATAAACATTCTAACAGTACCCTCGTACTCAGCAAGAAAATGGAACAACTATTGATTAAACACAATTTAGAGGATTCTCAAAAGCATTATGATGAGTCCAAGAAGCCAGTGTCAAAGGTTATATCTTCTATGATTCCAATTATATGACTTTCTCCAAGACACAAATCTATAATGATGAAGAACTGATCAGTGGTAATAGGGACACGAATTAGGGGGTAGATTGTGACAGGAGAACACGACAGTTTTGAGGGGTGACAGAATTGTTCTATATCCTGATTATAGTGGTGGCTACACACATTTATACATGCGTTAGAACTCATAGAACTATACGCTGAAAAAAAGGCAATTTTATGTTATAATTATGTTAAAAATCCAAAAGCCCAAAAAGTCATTACTCCAGTTCACAATCATGAGAAAATAGAAGGTAATATCAAATTGAGGGATATTCTACAAAACACCTGAGCAGTACTCTAAAGTGTCAAAGTAAAAAAAAGACAAGAAACCATCAGAGATTTCAGATTCTCTCCCTCCACTCCTCCCCACTGTGCTTGCAAGCACACTCTCTCTTAAATAAATAGAATTTTCAATAAAGAAAAAAGTAATGTTTGCAATAATCTCATAAGGCAAAAATATGTTCTTTCTCTTCCCCAAACCAACCAATGCCATCCTGCATATTTTGATTACCTTAGTGTAAGTTTGATTATCTAGTTTAGGTTATACCTATATTAAGATCATATAGGTAATCTGAAAGGGATAAAACAGATTCTACCATAAATGATATGACCGTTACCTGTACTTACTTCCAGTATATATGTTTGTAACTTTAAAAATTCTATCAACTTTGGTTTCCTAATTCAAGAATGACTTTGTTTTTAAGAATTTCTCATGAATTCTACCTCTTAATATTCCTATTTAAAAGAACTTTCAATAGCCTTGTAATACCCACAGAATAAATTCCAGTACAAGATTTTATTGAAGTAGCTGGGTGTGGAGCCTCATGTAGGGTTTGAACGCACAACCCTGAGATCAAGACCTGAGTGAGATCAAGACTCCCCAACACTTAACCGACTGAGCCACCCATGTGCCCCCCAATACAAGATACTTCTGCATCTTGATTTTGGTCTACCCTATAGTAGCTTCACTTGTGGCCTTTTTACCTCCCAACATACACTCCACAATCCAGCTCTGCTGAACTTAATCAGAGCATGTCATGCTTTCTAACTCCATATTTGCTGGCCTTTCTACCCACTGACTCTCCTGCAAAGCCCTTCTCTCCATCATTACGAGGAGGCACTGGTCATTTTCTCCTTTGTACCTCCGTCTGTATTTTGTAAATTATCTAACAGACACATGAATCACATTGCTTAAGCATTCACATATGCACTTAAGCATTGTTAAAATGTACAAAGCACTCCCAATAGGTTTTGAGGACCTAAAAGTGAACAGATTTCCTTCATAACTCCTCCTGCCTACTCTGTTGGAATATCTGGTGAAGAACACGGCGTTTGGGTTTTGTTTTGTTTTTTTTAATCATTTGCTTACATGTCTCTCTGGTCATTTATTTTAGCCTGATAGCATTCCTGACCCCACAATAGTTCGGTAATAAATATTTGCTGAATGAAAATATTTGGAAGTTGAACTAAATATTGGCTCAATGATAAATCTGTTTTTTTCTCTTCCACACAAGCCAAACCATTCTCAGGTCATTTCTGTATACATCTCAATTACACAAAAACTAAGGTCCCTTCCACATTTTCCTGAATGGTCCAGGATCTATGAATGGGTTGGTTAAGCCTTGGTCTGCAGCCCTGTCTAAAGATCAAGGCCAGAGCAGCAAGCTTTACATTTGTTAAGAGAGGACAGTTTCTGGGTTAGTCCCCATACTTACACCTGAACATCTCACTATGTTAATAGACAATGAAGAAAGTTAAAGGGAGAGCAAAGGTGTCTACAGAGAGCAAAGGAGTGAACAAAAAAACCTCTCAAAAGAGTACAACAGATTATCTAATCATGGTCCTTTCCCTCAACTTTTGATCTTCTGCCCCTTTCAGGTGTTTACTTACACAGCCCTCTGTCAATAAACTTCCCTAATTAGAAACAAACTGGTAAATGTTTCAGTAAAAAGGAATATTCAAAAAAGATACTTAGCCTACAGGCTTTCATGTTTCATAATACTGTACAGATGGAACAATTAACAACTTCTTTAAACTCTCAGTTTACTGTCATCACCAAGGATACGCTTCAGCTCTAGCTAAACTGCTCTACTTCTCTTCTTCCCTACTTCAAACCATACCTGTGGTCCAAATGAAACTTTAAAACTTAGAAGTATTTTACATTTATAGTCATTTTAGGAAATATTTCTTAGACATACACAACGCTCTCAGTATTTCAATGTTCTCAAATTTCCTTTTTTTTCCTCTTTTTTAGGTAGGCTCCACACCCAGCTTAGAGCCCAAGGTGGGGCCTGAACTCACAACCTCAAGATCAAGACCTGAGCTGAGACCAAGAATCAGACACTTAACCAACTGAGCCACCTCGGTAGCCCCATGTTCTCAAATTTCTATCTCCAGGTGTTGCTCCTGAACTCCAGACTCTTAACCTAACCTGACACCTCCACTCAAATGTCCTAGTCTTCTCAAACTTAACATATCCAAACCTGAATTTCTGGTCTTTTCTCCAACACCTACTCTATCCAGTTTTCTCCAGTCTTGGTAGACAGTGAATACTTCTAGCTGCTCACACCAAAAGCCTTGGCTACGGACTCTTCTTTCTGTCCTACAGTCATATCCAAAAATCCTGTTGGCTCAATCTTCAAAACATACATAGAATCCTAGAATCACTCCGCTTCATTGTCATTATCGTGCTGCAAGCCATTGTCAGCTCTTATCTGCAGCACTCTCAGGAGCCCTCCTGCTTCTGTTCTTCTTTCCCTACAATCTAGTCTCAAAGCAGCAGCCAGCAGTAATCTATTTAAAAACACAAGCCAGATAATATCACTCTTCTACTTTAAAACTCCCCTTAGCTCTTCTTTTCACACAAAAAATAAGTCTTCATAACAGCTTACAAGGACAAGATCCTACCCTGGCCCCAACCTCTATGACTGTATCTCTTCCTGCTCACTCCTGATGTGGGGCTCGATCCCAGGACCGAGCTCACTTCCTGCTCACTCCCTGTCTTCTAGTCCCACCGACCTCTCCTTGCTATCCCAGGAACATCTCAAGCATTATTCCCCTCCAGGTCTGTGCACAGCCTCTTCTCACTACCGGGGAGGCTGTTCTGTTGGATATCCAGGTAGCTAACTCCTTCACTTCCTGTGGTAAACCACTGTACTAATAGGTACTAAGCTGTTCAGACTTCTAAGCTTGAAATATGACTCTGCCTCTTCTCCCATAGAGAAGCACAGTCTATTTCTCCATCTCTTAAATATGCGGTGGCCAATGGAATAAGAATAAGACACAAGCACAGGTCTAAAAAGGATAAGGAGGGATGCCTGGGTGGCTCGGTTGGTTAGGCGACTGCCTTCGGCTCAGGTCATGATCCTGGAGTCCCGGGATCGAGTCCCATATCGGGCTCCCTGCTCGGCGGGGAGTCTGTTTCTCCCTCTGACCCTCCCACTTCTCATGCTCATTCTCTCACACATACATACATACATACATACATAAATCTTTAAAAAGGATAAGGACACAGGGGCTTACCCTCTCATGCTGCTGGGATCCCTCTTGCCACCACGACGGTATGAAAGCTGCACAGACAGACCCCCAGCCATGTGGGCCACCCTAGAGTATGCATCTCTCCCCTGCTGAGTGAGCTCTGGTCTGAAGAATCATCCAGTAGAAAAAAGAATAATATAGGGGATACACTTAGTTGCTCAAAAATTATGACTTGCTCCTTTAAAGCCAGGATTAAAAACCACCCTCACTGTGGAATCCTATGCCATTTCGATAACACCTCAAACTTTAAAAATCTCATAAATATTTTGAACTTTGGAATTTAGTTTGAACCACCTTAACAGACATTTCCCAAATTTAAGGATGCTAAAATAAACATGCATAATCTACTTTACAGATTAAGAATTCAGACAATTACAAGTCAGAAAAGTCAGTCTCCAGGACTTACCAACCTCTCTCAGCCTTGACTCTTGCTACTGTTTCCCCACTATCCTTTCTCCCCATTCTTCAAGAGGTCAGCTGAATGAAACAATATATAAGAAAAGTGATGAAACCTTAAAAAAGAAATAGTGAAAGAGAATGTGCCTGTGGGCAATAAATTATCTCAAGTATCTAAATGCAGGAATAGAGAGATTAAATAGAATAGGATTTATTATTATTATTTTTTAAAGACATCTGGGGGCGCCTGGGTGGCTCAGTGGGTTAAAGCCTCTGCCTTCAGCTTAGGTCATGATCCCAGGGTCCTCGGATGGAGCCCACATAGGGCTTTCTGCTCAGCATGGAGCCTGCTTCCTCCTCTCTCTCTGCCTGCCTCTCTGCCTACTTGTGATCTCTGTCTGTCAAATAAATAAATAAAATATAAAAAAAAAAAAAGACATTTGATACTCTTGGGGTGCCTGGCTGCTTTAGTCGGTTAAGCATCTGACTCCTCATCTCAGCTGAAGTCTTGATCTTGGGGTTGTGAGTTGGAGCCCAGAATGAAGCCCAATTAAAAAAAAAATTGATACTCTCAAAAACAGAAAGCAGATACTATTTGCAAACATAGATTATAATAAAAATGACATCAGGGACACTTGGCTTCCTCAGTCAGTGGAGCATGCGACTCTTGACCTTGGGTTGTGAGATCGAGCCCCACGCTGGTTGTAGAGGTTACTTAAAAAAAAATCTTTAGGGGCGTCTGGGTGGCTCAGTGGGTTAAAGACTCTGCTTCAGCTCAGGGCATGGGATCGAGCCCTATATCAGGCTCTCTGCTCAGCAGGGAGCCTGCTTCCCCCTCTCTCTCTGCCTGCCTCTCTGCCTATTTGTGATCTCTGTATGTCAAATAAATAAGTAAATAAAATCTTAAAAAAAATTAAATCTTTACTAAAAAATGGCATCAATAAAAACATTAAATTCTATTTTGTTTCAGAAAAAGATATACAGAAGAGAAGACTGTTCATTAGACAGTATTTGCTGATAATCTCAAACCACTGCTAATCTTTTTAAAAAAATCCCTATACCACATTCTTCCTAATAGATATTCAAACGTAATAAAAGGAAAAGCACCAGAAGAAAATATAAACACCTGTATATTATTTGGTAAGGAATGTTTTCCTATGTATGACACAAATGGGAGTAAAAAGACAAGGAAAATGATGACATCTGACTACATAAATATTTAAAACCACTATAACCAAAGCTAAGGCAAAAGAAATACAAGGGGAAAATGTGACCAAAAGTCCTATAAAAAAGAAAAGAAAACAAAAAGTCTTTGGTTTGGCTTCCACAGCCAAATACATACATTGAAATCCAGCAAATACTTTACAAAAAATAAAGTTCATGCTTCTCTTACAAAATCAAAACTAGAACTATTAGGCAACATCTTGTGGGTGTGTATGAAAGACCCTACAATGTGGAGCTGCCTCCACGGGCTCACTGACAGAAGACAGCCTTGGCCTCTTCATCAAAATTTTGAACAGTGGGGCTCCTGGGTTGCTCAGTCCATTAAGTGTCAAACTTGATTTCAGCTCAGGTCATGATCTCAGGGTTGGGATCCAGCCCTGTCACAGGCTCTACACTCAGCACAGAATCTGCATGAGGTTCTTTCCCTCTTTCCCCTCCTCCTCCCCGTGTGTGTGTGTGTGTGTGTGTGTGTGTGTGTTTGTGTGTGTGTTCTCAAATAAAAAAATCTTGATCAATGAACATCCGACTCTGTTTTATTTTCTTTTCAAGATTTTATTTATTTGAGAGAGAGACAGAAAGCATGAGCAGGGCAGAGAAAGAGGGACAAGCAGACTCCCAGTAGTGCAGGGAGCCTGATGTAGGGCTCGATCCCAGGACCCTGGGATCAAGACCAGACGCAAAGGCAGACATCCAACTGACTAAGGCACCCAGGCGCACCTCCCAGTTCCATTTTAAATTAAAATAAAACATTTAGGGATGCCTGGGTGGCTTAGTCAGTTAAGTGTCTGCCTTCAGCTCAGGTCATGATCCCAGAGTCTTGGGACTGAGTCCCACATCAGGCTCCTTGCTCAGTGGGAAGCCTGCTTCTCCCTCTGGCTCCCACTTTCCCTGCTGGTGTGCATGCGTGCTCTCTTTCCCTCTGACAAATAAAGTCTTTAAAAAAATAAAACACTTAAGGTAAAAAGATTCGTGCATTTAATTTTATATAAACTTTACATCAAAAGAAAAAAATAACTAAACAAACATGGAATCTATAGTCAATGCCAAGCATGTTAAAGTATTTGGATGGAAAAGTACTAATACTTGCAATTTACTTTAGATAAAAGGATAAATGTGTAATAAGGCAAATATTATAAAATGTTAATGATAAAAACTAGATGGCAGATACATGAGCAAAATTCATCTTTGCTGTATGTTTAAAAACCTGTGTAGTAAAATACGAGAGAAAAAAACTACTACTATAGAATCAAACACTCTAACAGAAAAATTGGGCACTGAGCATGAATATATATGCACTTCACAAAAGAAATGTGGCCAAACACTACAGAGAATGTTCAAAGATATTCATTCTTGAACCTTAAAGCAGAAAAACAATACCGTTTTTCACCTATTAAAATAGCAAAGAGTAAAATAATTAGAGGGGTCCAGGGGAAATAAATGGTCTCATAGGCTATTCATGAGAGTAAAAGAATATCATTCCAGCAGACAATTTCACAATCAAAAAGCTTTAATGTATAGATCCTCTCACCCAGCAGTTTCAATCATAAGCATTTATTCCAACAAAAAAATACACAAAGATGTAGATAAAAATTCAGCACTATCATTCAAAATTATAAAAACAACAACAACAAAGGACTGTCAGGCAAATCAGATGTTATAGAGACTGTACCTCATCATATTGAACATACCGTATCACTCAGCTGTTAAGAATGATTATCTGTATAAAATGGTGTAGACATGAAAATGTCTCCAGAATACACTTAAGTGAAATATACAAGTTACAAACAGTCTATGTCACGTACAATCAACATTTATGCATGTGTGGTCCACATTTCAACATCTGAAGTAACAGTCAACTGAAAGTTAACAGTATTAATACTGTTAAGGTTTTTATGATCTTTATTATTTGTTTTTCAGTATTTAAGTAGTTTCTACATGCCATTTAGACTCAGGATACAGTTTACCTATAGATTCATGTTAATAATTCAGGCAGAGTCCCTGTCTACATATGAAGGAAATCAGCAAAGTGACATAGTGACCAAGAAAACCTACTTTCACAGCCTCTCTGAAAATGTGACAGCTGCTTTGAGACCTGAATGATAGGAACCAGCCATATACAGCGGAGGCTATACAATATTATTAGTAGAGGAAGTTATAGGAGCAAAGGCAATTCAGTAGGAGTAAGCACCATGCTTCTTAGAGTGCAAGGAGGGAAGAAACAAGAAAAGCAGAAGTACTGACACTGAACATGTTACCACTTTTACAATCAGGAAAAAGGATCAAGCTAGTTTCATCCTAAAACACTAAAAACTTTTACCACTACCCAATCATACCAGAAGACAAAATTTTGAAAATCTTTCCTTCCTAAGTGCTTGCCATACATCTCATTTAAGTCATGCTAGAGCTATTAAAAAGCAGAACATTTCAAAGTAGAGGATTCTCAGAGCAACAGTTCTCCAAGGCCATTCACAGAAGAGATACATGAGAATCCTCTAAAGACATGTGCACCGTGCAAACACACATTCCTGAGTCCTACACCTAAGGTTCAAACTGATTAAGTGGGACTCAGGATTCTCTATTTTTTACTTCCCTGATGACCATAAATTAGTATAGTGACAGAGAGACCGCCATACCTCCAGAAGCCTGACTGCCCTGTACATATGTAATTCCATATTACCATATCTAGATTAAATCCATGAGAAGGTCATATTTGCATTTGGTAAATCCTATTTAGGGCAAGGTGTGTAATATATTTTTCAAACATTTCATAGATCCAAAAAAGATATTCTTTAAATTCACACTTTTCCATAGAAACAACTCCAATCACTGGACAACCCCAAACCCATCTACCACTCTTTCTCACTCCCTTCACAGCCAAACTTCCTCAAAAATTTGTCTATATTCCATTTCTTCACTTTCCACTCATTCTTTGATTCATTCTAATCTAATCAAATAGAATCAAATCAAATCGAATCTAATTCTACCCCTACTAAACCACTAAATCTCTAAGTCAATGACCACACAGGGTGAAACCCAATTAATGCTTTTGGAACTTGTTTTGTTAGACCTAATATATGCTCTCTCCTGGTTTTCCATCAATTCTGGAGTACTTTTTCTTAGTCTTCTCTGCCCCACTCCACCACCTCGTCACTGAACACAGAGAAGTTCTAAAGATTCCACAGAAAACACTCCTCTCCAAACTCTCCCTGGGCAAATCCATCCATTTCTGGGGTTTCAACTACCAAATCAGAGAATAAAGGTGAAAATCACCTCTGCTCAATTGCCCTTGACAATCCCCTTAAATTCACTGTTGAGGTTTTAGCACATCAACAGGTCACACTGGCAACCATTATATCATCTGAATAAATATAAATGAGCCATTTTCCCCTTTGGCATTCAAGCTCCAGATTAAGTAGGTAATTCATATTTAAAAGCTACACATAAGAGAAGATACAGGATTTTTCTCCTTACTCCCACTCCATATCACCTCCCTACTCCCTGGTTTAAAACCCATCTACATCTGCCATCTCTGCTTAAGATAACATTCATATCTTTTTTGTGTTTTTTTTTAAGATTTTTTTATTTATTCATTTGAGACAGAGAGATACAGAAAGAGATAGTGCATAAGTACGGGGAGAGGCAGAGGGAGAGGGAGAAGCAGCCTCCCCTCTAAGCGGGGAGCTCCACTCCATCCTAGAACCTGGAGATGATGACCTGAGCCAAAGGCGGATGCTCAAGCATCCGAGCCACCCAGGTGCCTCAACACTCAAAATTCTTGTGGTGGCCTACAGTGATTTCTATGATCTGATACATGCCCTGGTCACCTCCCCCAACTTTTCACACATCACAGCCCTCAGGGTCTTCTTTCACCTCCCAAAGGAGACTGTTCCTTTCCCTGCTTTGGAGCTTTTCCAAAATACTACTCCCTCCTGCCTCCCCTCCCTTTTCACTCCCCTCTTCCTCCTAGCCACTGCTTACTCATCCATCACGTCTCCATTTAAATGTCATCTTCTTGGAGAAGCCTTTTCAATGTAGCCTCTCCCCCTACTCTGTCAGGGGTCTCCCCGGTATGCAACAGTTGTCTCCTGCTCTAAACTGTAAGCTTCATGAGGATCTTGTCTGCATTTTTCATGGTTCTATCCTCAGCAACTAATACCTGAATATCCACCAAATAGCCTCAGTCTCATCACAGAGGTTTTTATAATCTTACAACTTTAATATCCAAATATAAATTCAAGTTTTCCTTTTAAAAAACCTATGGAAAAATATACATAACGTAAAATTTACCATCATAACCATTTTTAAGTGTACAGTTTAGTGGCAATGAGTATAGTCATACTGTTGTGCAACCTATCTCCAGAATTCTTTTCATCTTACAAAACTGAAACTCTATATCCACTAAACAAATCCCAATTCCCTCTTCCCCCAACCCCTAGCAGTCATCATTCTAATTTCTGCCTCTATGATTTCAATTACACTTGATACCACAAATAAGTGGAATCACGCAGTATTTATCTTTCTGTGACTATTTTATTTCACTTAGTATGATGTCCCCCAGGTTCACCCATGTTGTAGCAAATTGCAGGATATCCTTCCTTTTTAAGATGAAAAATATTCCACTGTATGTATACACATTTTGTTTATGCATTAATGCACTGAAGAACACTTGGGTTATTTCCACTTTTTGTGTGTTGTAAATAATGTTGCTGTGAACATGGATGTACAGAGCCTCCTTGAGACTCTCCTTTTAATTCTTTGGGGTATATATCTAAAAATGGGATTGCTGGATCATACAGTAACTGTTTCAAATTTTTTTGAGGAACCACCATTATGCTTTCCATAGTGGCTGTATGTACCATGTTACATTCCCATGAATAGTATACAAGGGCTCCGATTTCTCCACATTCTCTCCAATGCTTGTTATTTCCTTTTCTTTCTATAGCAGCCATTCTAATGAGTGTGAGGTTTTGCTTTTATATAAACTTCATGTGCTTTCTTTTTCCTACAAAGCTATGGAAACAAGTCCCATTACAACATGTACCCCTAAACTAACCCAACACATTCCAGAAGATAATGAAAATAGAAAAGAGACAGTCTTTGAAAGCAGGATTTTAAAGAACAGTAAAATTATGGTTCATGTGCAGTGGCAAAAAACCCACAAAAAAACAAAAACAAAAACAAAAAACCAAGGGAAAACAAAGAAATGGCTTTCCCACTCATATCTGAAATTCCGTGATGCCAACTGCCTGCTTGGAACTTAAGGAACTTAACTATGTTCTTCTTCCATCCTGTTACTTCCCCTCACCCTTAGCCCCACCTGTGTATCTTCTCAGACTGCTAGGACTCTGTCTGTCGTAGGTCTCTTCCAGTCACATTCTTACTTCCTACTTCAGCTCTTACAACTGGGTCAGTGCCCACCCTGCTCAGTGGGAGATTGAGTGGAAGGGCCCTAACCTTCCCAGTTAATAGAGTCATCTGCATGCCTTGGCATAAGGGAGTATCAGTGATAAATTACAGACATCAGGAAAGCTGGGTAAAACAAATCCCATTACGACCTTGAAAGTTCAAATTAAATGTTTAATTAAATCTGGGAACAGATGAAAAGCTATACACAAAGCAATATATCAACACATCCTAAATCAGAAATGTATCCTGGGTTTGGGATTTTAAATCCAAAAGAAAGTTTAACTAAATTAAGAGATTAAACTACAAAGAAAGATTTAAGATAGTTTAGAAGGATTGTCTGGACACTTCACTAGCGAAGTACCTTCCCAGAGATCTAAAATAAAGCAAAAAAGGTTTTAAATCAAAGTTATTTAATAGTGAGTAGTCTTCATTCAAAAATAAAATTTTAAATTTGCAAACACAGGTGTGCACATAAAATTTAGGAAACAGATGTTACTTCTTCAACAAAATTCAAGTCATCTATACTGGAATTACTTTTCAGAGAACAAAATATTTATATTTACATTTGTGAAAATGAAGCCAGATGTGAAAAGTAAAAAGAAACGCTAACTACCATTAATCCAAAAGCAATCACCATTCCAGCATAAAAAGGCAAATACTATACAATAACAAACAGCAAACTAAAGATCAAACTAAAATTTTCTTTATATAAGTACAATGTCATTTATAGTTTTAAAACCGATATGATAATGAAACCACTAAAGATTAAAAAACAAATACATCCCTAACTTTATTGGTTCTTGGTCCCAATACTTAGGAAAGGAGCAAATGAACCATGAAGTATCTCAAAAGTTACTTTCCATACCTAAACAATATCTAAATAATACTGCTTTTTAGATAGCAATGTACCTTGTAAACCTAGATAAACATCTGCATTTTCAGAATTCATCATCTACTTCATATAAACTAGAGTATACATCAACTGTAGAATGTAAGATATAAATGTTGCAAAAAAATTTATACAAGTCACCCCCCAGTCCCATTCGTTTACTTTGGAAAGATTAAATGAAACCATTTAAAGGATATCATGATATATGTCATGCTACACTTTTCAGAAAAACTCAAGGAAATAATGAGTTACTTAAAATCATTACTATTCTATTTGAAAATCTCTTCATTACCAAAATGTAAGGTTCCTAAGAGGAAGTATCAGGTAACTGAAGGGCGAGGAGTCCAGTTGATATTTCATCCATTCTCCTCCTCAGTCTAGAAACCACATTCAGAAAGAATGCACCATTGCTGACCTCAGAATGCTGCTTCAGCCCACTTCTGCTTTACTGTTCATACAAATTTCAAGTGCTAAACAGCTACTCCACCCCTCCTGACACCTCAGGGAATATAAGCCATTTACAACATCGAGTTGTAAACAGCTCTTCTGCTGGGAAAGTTTTATTTTCTAGAGTTCTACACAGAACCATTGCCTGAGTTGCAGAGACCAAGTAAGTCTTTCACAATCACTATTTCATTTTGAGTCAAATTAATTTACCAGTTTAATTTGTGAGCAGACTGCCCTTCTAAATAACTAACACTGAATAAAATCTAAATTGTTTACATAAATACACTTAAGGCCATTTATCAAAGCCTGGACAATTTCTAACAATAAAATCCAACTCTAAAAAAATAAGAAGGAAGGTCACTTTCACTTAGCCGAAGAAAAGAGGGAAGGTGGAGAGCTTTCAAATATTTCTCAAGAGCTACAACTGTCAAAAACAGTACCATATGTATTATAACATAGGATGAAAAAATTAGTACAGGGGCGCCTGGGTGGCTCAGTGGGTTAAGCCTCTGCCTTCGACTGAGGTCATGATCTCCAGGTCCTGGGATGGAGCTCCACATAAGGCTCCCTGCTCAGTGGGGAGCCTCTCCCAACCCGCCCCCCACTGCCTGCCTCTCTGCCTACTTGTGACCTCTGTCAAATAAATAAATAAAATCTTAAAAAAAAAAAAAGAAAAAATTAGTACAATAGAAGGGGAAAAAAAAGACTATTTTACAACATGCCACATATATTTTTTTTTAAGATTTATTTATTTATCAGAGAGAGAGAACAGGCACAAGCAGGGGGAACTGCAGGCAGAGGGAGCTGCAGCCTAGCACTTGATCCCAGGACCCTGAGATCATGATCTGAGCTGGAGGAGGATGCTTACCCAACTCAGCCACCCAGGTGTCCCTGCCAACATGTTTTAAAAAACACTTTCTGATAGGAAATTTCTGGAGGTAAGAGGTATCTAAACAGCATTCTTAAATTTCTTTGCAACTTTTTTTTTTAAAGATTTTATTTATTTGACAGACACAGATCACAAGTAGGCAGAGAGACCGGCAGAGAGAGGGGCAGAGAGAGAGAAGGAAGCAGGCTCCTTGCTGAGCAGAGAACCCAATGTGGGGCTCGATCCCAGGACCCTGAGATCATGACCTGAGCTGAGGGCAGGCTTAACCCAGTAAGCCGTCCAGGAGCCCATCTTTGCAACTTTTTAAGGCTATTGACTGTATTTTAAATTTCCTTTATTTAAAAGCCTCAGAAAAAGTTCAGGAAACAAATTTCAACCTTCCAACCCACATATACCAACAGAGAAGAACCATAATGAGTTTGAAAATAGTGAATTTCAAATGAGTGAGGTTTTATTAGGATTCTTGATGATACTAGGTCGTCTAAGTCCACAGGGTGGCAGTCTCACAGCCTTAAATTTGTCTCTGGATTCAATGTACAGTTTTAGTATTCAAAATGCCACACACACATACACATAAAGGTGGGCAGTAGTAGTTTACTGTCTGACCAACCCTAGGAGTAACAGTTGCCTGTTCTCTTCAAATAAATAAACAAATAAATACATATCTATGCTTTGTAACCTCCCTATTTCTTTTAGGAGTATTTACTTCCTGATATCTTCAATTTTTTCTTCCATTTTACTTTTTTTTTTTTTTTTAATCTCATCCTTTGTATTCAGCTGCTACCACCCTATTTAAGGAGAGAATAGAGACAAGGACAGCTATTAGATTATTTCTGTACTTCCGGAGACACTCCACCTTGTTTAAGGCCTGATGCAAAGGGAGAGTGGGAGCAGAAACAGGAATGGGAAGATGAGAGTGGACACTACAGACACAATCCTTCCATCCTCCGGTTCATCACGCATACTATCACCAAATTAGTTTCATCAAAAACACTTGTTTTGGGGGGCGCCTGGGTGGCTCAGTGGGTTAAGCCACTGCCTTCGGCTCAGGTCATGATCTCAGGGTCCTGGAATCGAGTCCCACATCAGGCTCTCTGCTCAGCAGGGAGCCTGCTTCCCTCTCTCTCTCTGCCTGCCTCTCTGTCTACTTGTGATCTCTGTCTGTCAAATAAATAAATAAAATCTTTTAAAAAAGAAAACACTTATATTACTAGAAATCCCTTCTCCCACCTAAGTAAATTCCTTATCCCCAAATTCAAAGACCTTCACAATCAGAACCTTCCAAAATTTCCTATCTAAGTGCTCTGGAAGAGGTAAGGGGATCTGTAAAATAAACTTTGAATAGACCTTCCAACTTCCTGGTTTGCATAAATTCATTCAAATACATTCTGAATGTTCTCTGAGGGCCACGCACTGTTCTAGGTGCTGATGGTATAGAAGGGAACAAATCAAAGTCCCTGCTTCAAAGTTATTCTCTTGACTGGAGAGTCTTCAGTGGAGAGTTGTTAAAGGTAAGGGGACAAACCCCCAAGCACTTCTAGCTCTCCGCTGGTTGGGGGAATGATAAAGACACCAGGGATCTGAAGCACCAACATTGTCTGCGGCAGGCTCTAATCTATTTTTGCAGCCTTATTTCCAATTCCTATCCTACTTGTACCCTCAGCTCAGCCAAAATATGCTAGTGACTGTTAATGTGCCTCTGCTCTGGCCTGCTTCTTTCTTAATGCCTTGCTTTCCACTATGTCTTCACCAGCAAATGCCTAACCAGACTTCAAAGCCCATCCCAAATGTTGCCTCCTATAGGAGGCCTTTTCCCATTCACTTCACATGACTCCAGATGTGATATCGTGGAGGCCTTCAAGCCATATAACCCTTGGCTTTGTTCCCTCTGAGCATCTGTCACACTATAAATTGTATCATAATTATCTGTATAGATTAACCTCATCAGCTCTTTACTGAACACTTGCTACACCCCAGGAGCTAGAACTGCAGTGTTAAATTATTCCACTTATATTTTTAAATGCTTACTATCCAAATGATAAAAATAAAATGTAAAGACAATATATTATGTAAGCTTTTTATTACTTCAATCTTTTAAGTTTTGTTGATATGATCTACATATCATAGTTCACCCAAAGAATAGAATTCAACATTTAGGTTATTTACTGAGTTGTGCAACCATTATCATTATTCTAATTTTAGGACATTTCAAAAACTCTAACAAGAAACCTTTGTCTCCACTAGCAGTCACTCCAAGCTATGCCCCTGTAACCACTGCCCCTTCACCTCCCAATCCTAGGCAACCATAATCTATCCTCTTTCTCTCATAGATTTGCCCATTATGTACAGTTAATATAAACGGAATCATACAAAATGTGGTCTTTTGAGTTGGCTTCTTCTGCTTAGCATAACCATCTTGAAACTGATCTGTATTATGTTACGTATTGGCTCATTCCCTTTTATTGCCAAATAACATTTGATTGTATAGATACATCTTATTCATTCAGTTGATAGGCATTTGCACTTCTACTTTCTGCTTATGAATAATGTTGCTATAAACACGTGTACAAGTTTTTGTCCAGGCAGGTTTTAATTTCTCTTGGGTAGATACCTATGAATGGAAAGGCTGGCTAAGGTAAGTCCATGTTTAACATTTTGAGGGAACTGCCATCCTGTTTTCCAGACTGCATACCATTTTACAGTCTACCAGCATTGCATGAGGGTTCCAACTACTTCACTATTGTTTGAATCTTAAAGAGCAAGAATGATTTCACTATTCAGTATCCTTACCCTCCAGGAGTTTATACTCCAGTGGGAAAAAAGGTAAGAAACAGAAACAAGTGAATATGTTAATTTCAGGTACTAAGAAAAAGGAGAAAACAAAAGAATAAAATAACCAAAAGAAAAGGCTGATCAGAAAGACCTCACTGATGTTGACTGAAATATGAAGAGCTGGAGGGGAAATATTCGAGGTAGTGGAAACACCAAGAAATAAAAGTGGGAAAACAAGTTTGGTATGTTCAAGGAACAAAAAGGAAGCCAGTGTGGCTGATATATAATGAAGAGGCAGAGAAGGGAGGAGATGAATTTGGGGAGGTAAATAGAGGCCAGATAATATTCAACCATGGCAAAGTCCTTGGATTTTAAATACCACCATTTTTTTAATCCCTTATATTTCTTTAAATGTAGGTATTCATCTGTGTAAACATTTATTGAATGGTCATATAGCTTATGATTGTGCCTAAGAGCAGCAAATCTTAGAGACTACTTGGGCAAATACATACCACTCAATTAGTATCACTTTACTCTGGCTCATGAGGGGACACCTAAAACATGACTATCAGTGCCTTTTTAGTAACAAGGTACAAACATATGAATGAAGCCTTACAAACTTATCACTGACCCTTAACCAATTTAAGGTGTATGCCTTATTGATAGCAGCTAGCAGCTCAGTCTTAGAATATTAAGGTCATTTTCAATAAAGCATGCTAGTAAGAATATAGTTGTAGATAATGCTCATGATTTAAACCTAGATTTCATTCTTTCAAATTGAATTGATTGTTTTTCTCATTCTATTAATTAAAAATTACTATTCAACTGGTGAACATAAAATACGGGCACAAGTCTCTACATTGCTTAAGGTTTTTAACAGAGTAAAGTTTCACATATTACTGCTATATTTGTTTTTTCAAAGGAGAAAGTGTTTTGAAAACTCTAGTTACATAAATGGTACTCCTTTGATAAAAGAACCCGTTATCTAGTCAAAATTTATTAAGGTGAAATTCTCTTCTACCATCCCAGCTTGGTCTCCCATGCCTCTTCCTCCAGACACTGTGTTCAGACAGTATGCCAGCTTCATACTGTTGACTCCGCTTCCCCCTCTAGCCCCCCACCCACCCTCCACTCCCCTCAGCTTTAAGATACACATTCTCCACTTGGAGAAATCCAACCAGTTCTTCAAGCTTCAAGGCAAACACTCTCCCCTCTACCTCTCTTTGCCAGGTCTCAGGAGTAGAAGTGATGTTCTGTAACTCTGATATTGCCTTACCCTGTTTGGCCTGGTACACAATATAGGAGTCTGAGAAATACTGTCACCAAACTACTCCCTTCAGCTAACCTTTAAGTATACAAAAAGCAAAGCTATTTGCAATTCCTGGGTGCTCAGTTGAAAATCATATCCATTTTAGCACCTTGGTACTGTATGATACCAAGTCAACACAAAATGCAAGGTCAAGAACAATTAAGCCCTCTCCAGAGACAAGGCAGAGGAATCTTTCCCTCCTTCCAAATTCCGACTGAGTTTTTTAGTAAATGGTTTCTCAATAATGACACAATCCTACTCTTCATTTAAATGAAACTTACCCCACGTAAATAAAACGTTTCCACTTGCATTACCTATTCAAGAATTGCTCAATTCTTGCAACTCTATCCGAAGTTTCTGAATGATATGTATGATCAAGAGTTTAGGCTGTAAACACTGCGCACAGAGAAGGTGGAAGATTCACCCAAGGTCAATCCCGAGCTAATCGCAGGAGCGAAAATACAATTCCATTCAGTACTGTGTCCACAACCTACTAACACGATCCTGAACATCAGGAACTTTCAAAAGCGTGCGACGGTGCTTGTAAATATTCAAAGATTTCAGCTAACCAAGTGATAAAATATTTTTAATTACGGAAGTTTACTTACAATATAAAAGTGATTCATCCTTAATCATGCGGATCACGTTAACAGATTATTTCAAAACTCACTGTGCAGTTAAAATATAAAAGTTTGGAAATGCGCACACTAACCACCACTTCTGCTCTTGTCAATGGCACTGGCCAGAAACCCATCCATAAGAGCCACTTCTTCCTTCTCCAATTGTTCCCAGAGGCCCAATGGACTAAACATTATAGCTCACCCCATCTTCTAATTTCAGCTTGCATTTAAGATAACGCTTTTGTTTCATTTACAGCTCACATGCTGCTGACACAGCTGCCCCTTCTTTGTAATAAACACAGGGCTTCTATATTTAAAAATACAGTGAAACTTTGTTATAACATCCCCTCCCCAGTCTCCAGCCAATTTTCTCTCTTCCAAGCCCCACCTCCACCCCAAGATTCTTCTATCGGCGGCGCTCAAAACGTTAGACCCTTTGGAAAGTTCAATTTCTTCCCTAAAGACATCTCATCATAGTGGTATTTTTCTTCTTCGCAGCACGTGCGCGCGCGTCTGTGTGCGCGCTTTAAAGTGGGGCGGGAGGGTTGGGGGTGGAGGGGGGATTCCCTTCCCCGGAGGCCTTCCCAGGCAGTGGCACTCAAGTGTGTGGCTCCGGAGTCCCCGGGACTTTTGTGCGCAGAAACCAGAGCCCCCGAGGTCAGGCTGGGCGGAGCTGGCCGGCGGGCTCGGCCGCTGCGGGACAGCCGGGTGGACACGCGGCCGATCGGGCGGTGACGGCACCTACGCGGACAGGAAAGCGCGCCCGAAGGCACCGAGGCTCGCCAGACCGCCACGCCGCCGCGCGTCCCGCTACAGGCGGCTTTGTGCCGGGGGCCGGCGAGGGGGTGGGGTCCCCGTAAACAGCAGGCGGAAAGAGACCGGGACTCCAAACCGGGTGCGGACTCCCAGCGCGGAGGGCAGTGGGTGAACACGCCCCGCGTCACTTGGGACGGTCGGAAAACTACGGCCGCGGAGGGTGTGGGCCCGGGGGAGGAGGGGGGGGGCGGGGGGCGCTGGGAGGAGATAAGACTAGGCCGGAGTTAATCATCACCTCCCGAGCGTCTGGAAGAGGACGACTCGGGGCGGAGGAGCAGGAGGGCAGCCCCTGGAAAGTGAAACTCTGCTGGCAGAGGAGGGAGGCGAGGGACCCAAGCGCACTCGCTCCTCTAGTCTGCCCGGCGTAGCACTAATGTTCGTTTTTCAAAAACTCATCAGAAGGAGACAAGTAGAGAGCCAGAATATGGGAAACAAAATAAGTTCCTCTCCCATTCGGTCTTTAAAAAGATCACTTCGTTCCCATACCGGGAGTCGAACCCGGGCCGCCTGGGTGAAAACCAGGAATCCTAACCGCTAGACCATATGGGAAGTACTGATAGCAGCGCTGCCGTGACTCACCTGACAAGTGCACGCGCCCACACTGCCTCCGCTCTGCTTCCTCACGCCGCTGTTCACCCCGTCGCCTCTGCGCCACTCGAGCCGCCGAGCCGCCGCGGATGCCCACGCGCTCCCGGAGCGAAGGAACTAGCCCGCCCGTGTGCGCGGGCGTCGCGGGGGCGGGGCGGGGCCACTCCGCCGCCTCCGGAAAGTTCTGAGGCAAAGCCCAGCAACTCGCGGCCCGACACCAGCTGTTTCACCTTTCTTTTTCTAACTCCGCCAACGGCCCCCAGCCTACAGGTCCGGGTTGCTTCGCTGGTCAAAGTGCGTGCGGACTAGTTGGCAAAGTTGAGGGCGGCGACGTCTCGGGGAACAGCTGTTTGCGTTGGGGCGGAGGCAGCGCGCGAGCTCCTCGGCCACGAGCCAGCGAGCCTAGAAGGGTGGAGGTTCTGGATCCCAGGGGAAGAGAGAGAGTGAAGGCGGGATGATGCGGGGACTTGAGGCGTGAAGTTCTTGTCCTTCGGCTGAGGTCCCGTCGCGCTTTCACCCCTTCTGGGTGACCTCAACCTCTTTATACCGACCCCACCTCTCAGGATCCCAGAGTACCGCCCCGTAGGGGGAGGGGAAGAGGAGGAGATTTCGAACGCGGATTGAGACGCTTGGGCATCCGTAGTTGGGAACCGTGGAACCCTGGTCCCGGGGAAAGAGGGAGGTGTTCGGGTTTGGAGGCTCCGGTGGGCCTCGCGACGGGCTGGGTCCCAACTCGCCCCGCGTGGGGAACACGAGCTCGAGCCGGACCCCGGGGCGACGCACGGAGCGGCTGGTCCAGTCATGTGAGTCGGGTCTCAGGCTCTAAACAACGAGGTGTTGTTTCCCAGGGCGGCCCTTTCTCTGCCGGTTCTCGCCCTCCACCACCCGCCCCCCCACCTCTTTTCGGCTGGAGGCGTGACGAAGGTGCTCTTAACTCGCTCGGGACCGGCCGCAGAGAGGCAGGGCCGGTTTTCAGGGCGTTTAGAAATGCTGTCCTTCGGGGCGCCCTGGGGGCCCGAAGCTCGGGCTTCGGGAGGGAGGTTGGCGGCCAGTTGAGGTTGGACTGCTGCCCGCGAAGCAGCCGGGAGCTCCCTCACTTGCACAATTGGGGGGTAGCAAGCACTCTATTCGCTTCTGTAGCGCTTGAATCCTGGGGTATTGTGAAACTTTAGGGTTGGACTTAGGCCACCTCCGCCTTCACCGACTGGTAGAAACGGCGAGTCTTGTTAGCATAGTGACATCCCCCCCAGCTCCCCCAAGCCTTGCAGGCTAAGAGGTCCCTTGGCTTTTCCAACTCTTCTCTTGCCCCAAGTCTCAAGAACAAATTGTATAAACTGATAGTCTCGGAGGAACCAGTCTCCCTCCAAAAGAGTCTTGTTCTTTGTTCCTTTGATGGAACTAACTTGATTTAAAGCAAACTTTGAGCTTCTTCAGGCCTCCATTACGGCAATCTCCCAAAATGCCAGAAAGGCATAGAGAAGATAAATCTTTTCCAGGATGTTTCTTATTTCTTCACACTGGTGATAGTGGCAAATGAGAAAAAAAAATTTTTTTAAGCACTTTTATTAAAGGAAGTTTCAAATCCGGTGCAGACTTCTTTTCTAGTGGCAACAATTTCAGATAACTGCTGCAGTGAGTTAAATAATAAAGGTAATGTGTATAATAAGACAGGATTCAGTAACAGGGTGTTATATTTCAGACTCTAAGAAGATAAAAAACATGCACAATTTTGCCTTTTTAATTATAAATAAGTTTAGACTTGTTTTTCCCTTTTTCAGGGCAGACTACTGGAAGTCGCAACCAAAGAAATTCTGTGATTACTGCAAATGTTGGATAGCGGACAATAGGCCTGTATGATAATTCCACTATAAGAGAGTTTAATGATATTGTATTCCAGTGTTTCTTTTTGATCTAAACAGTATTTATGAAGCACCTTCAAATACATTGCTCTTGATTTTTCAAAACATTGAAATATTTCTGTTGTCTTTTCATTTCTTGTACAAAAGTGGTGAGCCTTCTTCCTTTTCATCGGGTTAAATTTGATTATATGTTAAGACAAATTATTTCTCTATGTTCCTTTAGTCACATTCAGAAAATGGATGTTGAGTGGGTCATCTCATCCATGTTTATCCACATTATGATGTTGTTTAATACTACCATATAAAAAATATTAAAGGCCAAAGCCCTTAATATATAAAAAGGAACATTATTGTAGTTTATCTTGTATCTTTTCAACTCCAGAAAAATAAATTAAACATTTTGCAAAGCTTTGTAGCTATAAATGGTTTCATTTTAAAGAACATCATTACCTGTTTCATGGACTATGAAAATAGCAGCTCTGTTAAGCATCTTATTACTGTATCTCAATCTAGATTAAGCTTTTAAGACATAAAAGCATCACTGATTTTTTTCCCCCTTATGTGCATGTCATAATAATATATACATAGCACAGAAATATGGGGATATCTTTTAAGTATATATTCCTAGCCTTTGTACTTGATAGGAGTTGCATGCAAGACAGAACAGTAGCCCCATTTTTAACAATGTTATACTTCTTTGATAGACATTTATTTACAACTGTGTACAAGGAGTTTGGGCATATTTTTTTCCAGGATTTTGTTTTTGGTCTTTTGACTAGTTGCTAAAGATCTCAACTTGTTTAACTTAGGCCATCTTTACACACAAATGCCATAAATTATGAATTCTGTAGAAATGGTTGATAGTTTCTCTTCTCTTGAGGTTCCCAATCAGTTAATGAATTTTAGGAGTCAAGAAGAGTAAATAATCCCTTCTAGGATATCTTTGCTCTCTTTGGATTATTAATATACATCAGTTTAACCTTTAATTAGAAACAAAATTATTTTGTTTTGAAATGAGTCTTTAATATTCTTTGTGTGGTATAATTAACTTTAGGAAACCTGTTATATGAAAATTAAAAGGTGAACCTTTGTTTTACAATGTCTCACTTTAAAGAGGAATTTATGGTAGTACTTTAGGATAGCTTAGCTTAGATTTGATTGACAAAATTTATTTTGCAAGGTTTATCAGAAATTGCTTAATTGCATACAACCAGACATTTGTAATTTAGGGAGCATTCCTGACTGTTTTAAATGAGTAATAACATTCACTCACTCCTTTGTCCCATCCAGTCACCATCACTTTTTGGAGGTTACCACTTTTTTTCATTTTCTAGTCCATTTCATTGTTTCTGTACGCACATATAGGTTTTTATTCCAGCATAATGTAAAACCTAGGATACCATACATACTATCCTTCACCATAGTTTCGTGGGGGTTTTTTGTTTTTTTGTTTTTTTAAAGATTTTATTTATTATTTGACAGAGAAAAAGAGATGACAAGTAGGCAGAGAGGCAGGCAGGTTTGGGGGGTGGGGGAAGCAGGCTCCCTGCCAGCAGAGAGCCCTATGTGGGGCTCGATCCCTGGACCCTGGGATCATGACTTGAGCTGAAGGAAGAGGCTTAACCCACTGAGCCACCCAGGTGCCCCTCATGTTTGTTTTTTTAATTGAACAGTATCTCCTGGACCTCTCTCCACATCAGTATATAGGAACTTTGTTCTCTATTCCAGCAGCCAAAATTTGGTAGATAGTGCCAAATTGTACTCCATAAGAGTTGTACATTTTGTACCATTACCACAGTGTGTAAAAGTATTTGTTTATAACTTGGAAGGAATTCCTTGCTGTCTACTTTCCTCTCAGTTTGGAGGAATAAGTTCTAATATTGTTTATTCTCTCTGTTTCCAGAGCAGTACAAATTCTAGAGACTTACAGGTTTTGACATTTTATATTGAGAGGTGTTTCTTGGAGTTAAGTTTTTTCCCCACTCTTTCTGGCTTCATGTCTTGAGTCCTTATTACAATCATATTAACTAGATTTGTCATCACGGGTACTTTGTATTTTTCTCCATTGATATGGTCATCATAGTTTATTTTAAGCACCAAAGGAAACCTAGTCAGAGGATATGATAACAATTAACATGGTTCAGTTCCCTTGTATCATTTGATAAAAAGGACTGATGTGCAGTAAAATTATTTTTCTGTCAATCATTTCAATTTTGTTATGTTCCATTCCTCTATTTATTGTTACCTTACTGTGACCATTATGATATTGATGTAACTTTCCTTTGCATTTTCTCTTTTATTAATTTTCAAGAGTGTTGAATTTCATGAAAGAGGAAAGAATCATAAGGAGAATGTTGCGAAGAGGATCAGTGAGGTAATTTATTTATTTATTTATTTATTTGCCAGTTTTTCTATGTAAATATCAGTCCTTTATCTGGCTTTCGATTTTATATGTGTCTTACATAGATTAAACAGAAAAGCCTGGATAAGGCAAAGGAAGAAGAAAAGGCATCAAAGGAGTTTGCCGCGATGGAGGCAGCTGCCCTGAAAGCATACCAAGAGGATTTGAAAAGGCTTGGCTTAGAGTCAGGTAAAAAAGCAGCCAGCATGTTTTAAAACAAACATCAGAGGTCATGCTCAGTGAGCTTTTATTGTTTCCATAAAGAGGTGGTACACTCAGGGTCTACTCTTAGTGCTTTTCCTATGCATCATAGCTGTATTTAGACCGTGGGACTTGGCTTACGCACTTTTATTTTACTTTTAAAGCTTCATCTTGTGACACTTCCATTCATAACCATACTACCTTGGTGGTTAGCTAGTCCTAGTTCTGTCTTGGTCAGTGTTCATTTCAGACACAGCTGAGGTTTTTAGGTATTTGGCTAAAAGAAGCTATTCATTAAAAAATAGGCCTTGCATTATAACCACAGTTTGCTTTATCCATATGGTCAAAAGTATGAATTATGTTTGGTTATATGGTTGAGTTATAGTGAATTAGCCTTTTGTGGACAAATTTTCTGATTTTACCACTAGAAGGCAGATAATTTTTTTAATTGGATAAATTTGACATAAAACATTGTTTATGCAGGTGTTACTTTGATGCATTTATATATCGTAATAAGATTGCTACTAAAGCAATATTTGCCACATTATCTATTACGGTATTATTGTCTCTATTCGTTATACTGTGTATTCAATATCTATGGCTTAAGTACTACTTACTGCAAGTACATAACCTTAAACAGTATCAGCCTTAACCCCCAACCCCCTGTCTTCTGGAAACAACAATTTTACTTTTTGGTCTTATGAGTTTGACTCTTAGATTCCACATCAAGTGATATCATGCAGTATGCTTGTCTTCTCTTTACCTGACTTACCTCACTTATCATAATATGTTCAGGTTCCATCCATGTTGCTGCAGATGGCAAGATATCCTTCTGTCTCATGGCTGAATAGTATTACATTATGCATATGTACTATATCTTTTTTATCCATTTGTCTTGTTGATGGGCATTAGGGTTGTTTACATATCTTGGCTGTGATGAGTAATGCTGCAGTAGGTATGGGAGTGCGTATATCCCTTTGAAATCCTGCTCGTATGTCCAATGAGTGTATAACCAGAAGTGAAATTGCGAGGTCATATGGTAGATCTATTTTTAACTTTTTGAGGAACCTCCATAAGTTCTACATAGTGGTTGGACCAGTTCACATACACCAGCAGGAGGGTTCCCTTTTTCCATGTGGTCACCAGCAAGAAGGTAAATAATTTGGAGGTTTGAAGATAACTCAGTTCCAGATAAAAGGCATTTATTTAAGTAGAGTGTATCAATCTTGTTGATGAACTTGGGCTTTAACTCAGGAACTTTTCTGTCAGCATTTCTTCCATGACAAATCAATTATCCTTAAACCAGGCAAATAGCAGTCCCAGTTGTTGATCTTGCAGAATGGTTGAGATAGTCAACATTGAATGATATTCTTTACTCTCCAAAAACTTCTTTCCATTAGTTTTTAAGCAGAATAATAAGTCAATTGGTATTGCCCTCATCAAATAAGGATAGTTGTAAGCAGTCTTTAAAAATATTATCCTGGACATTTTTAGTTAAAAGGAAGGGATGGGGGCTGTATTTCCATGAGGATAAAGCTTAAAGGAAAAAAAGGATAGAGGTGTTCCTGCAGGATTAAAAGGGAGTCGTTGAAAATTCATCTCATCAATTATATGGATTGGGAGGTTCCATTATGCTACCCTATAAGCAAATCAGTCTTTGAATTTTGTACTTAAATGTATTTAAATAGGATTTTTTCAAATTAAATTATTTTTTCATAGCCTTGTTTTCTTTAATAGGATGTACATTCCCCTTAAAGTGCAATAATGCAGTACAAAGAAAGGACTTTTAAAAACTAAATACTTTTAAGATTATCCCAGACATCTTTAGAGTTTTCTTTTTTAGGTTATATGTCACATTATATATAATCTATTTGGAGGTGGTTTTATTTTTTCCCTCAATAACATGTCAAATACTTCCTTTCTTTTAAATAATTAAGGATATACATCGTGTTTAATGGCTACAGAGTGGTTAGGAGCACAGACTGGAATCCACCAGAATTGCCACTTGCTAGATCTACAACCTCCAATTTTCATAAAAACTAAGTAACATAATGGTATAAACTGCTTATTACAGTGACTACTTGCAATAAGTGTTTAATAATGGTTATAAAATGCCATAACAAAATGCCATAAAAGTGTCATAACTTATTTAACTAATCTCTTCCAGACTAACATTTAGGTTGCTTAGAGTTTTCACTGTTAGAATGAATGCTTCAGTGAATTGTTATGCAGGCGTGTTTTTTCACATTTCTGTAAGTTTAATCTCTATAGAGATGAAATTGCAGAATCAAAGTGTGAATATATTTTATATATTGATAGCTAATACCAAGCTGTCTTATCTTTGTACTTTTTGTCCATCTTTTGTTAGAATGTTGGATTTATTTGTAAGGAATCTTTGTTACGAAATTAACCATGAGCCATATTTGTTGTAAATATTTATTATTTTTTAATTTTTTTTAGTTTTTAAAAATCTTTATTCTATTATAATTAACATAGCATCATATTATTTTTGTTTTTTTGTTTTTATTTTTTCTATAACGGAATATTTGGATTTGTATGTAGGTTTAACACTATTTTACTTTTTTTTTTTTTTTCACATATATCTTTAATCTAAAGTTTATATTTATGTGCAAACATGAGAGGGGCCTTGGAGTGGGGAATAGCTCTACTTTTTTCCAAATAAGTAACCAGTCAATCCAACATCATTTGTTAAGTGATCTCTTTTTCTAATATGCACCAGGAATCTGCATTTGGGTCTGTTTACTCTTTGTTCTATTTCATTCATATGTTTACCTACTCCAGGATTCGTTTTACCTTTTTTTTTTTAATGTACCAATTGTTTTAGAGTAAGTTTTAACATCTGGTAGAATTAGATTCTCCTTATCATTTCTGTTTTATAATTCTGGATATTTGTGCATATTTAGTTTTCCAAATGAGCTTTATTTATAATTTGTCAAGTTCCCAAAAGAATCTTCTTATCAGGCTTTTAATTGGAATAACATTATTAGTTGTTTCATACCAGGAAAAAAAAAGTGTTGGTACTTCACCTTTCTTAATATCTTTTTCTCTAGAAATTTCAGAGCCAAGCGTATCACCAGTAACAAGCACTATCCCACCCACCTCTGCACCAAAGCAGCAGAAGGAAAAGAAGAAAAAGAAGAAAGACCCTTCAAAGGGCAGATGGGTAGAAGGCATAACCTCTGAGGGTTACCATTACTATTATGATCTTATCACAGGAGGTAGGTCAGGCATAGAACTGGTAAGAATGATAAGTGTTTATTTTGTTTTAGTTAATATTGGAACATTTAAACAATGGAAGACTGTAACTTTACATCTTTGGCATAATGGTAAAAAAGTAATGTGCCCTTTAAAAAGATGTCCTTAAAAAAAAAAAAAAAAGATATCCATCTTATAGTGACTCAATGTTATACTTAGTTAAGCCCTTAAGAATGGGTTCCTTATGGGGCACATGGATACCTCAGTCAATTAAGCATCTGCCTTCGGCTCAGGTGATGATCTCAGGACCCTGGGATTGAATCCCTTGGAGTCCCGCGTCTTGCTCCCTGCTCAGGAGAAAGGCTGCTTCTCCCTTTGCTCTTTCTCCCTTACTCCCGCCTCTATGCTTGTGCTCTCCTGCTTGGGCTCTCATCTGCTCTCTCTCTTTCTCAAATAAATTTAAAAAAAAAAAATTTTTTTTTAAGGAATGGGTTCCTTTCAAATTAATTAAAGCATTATATTGTCTCAAGAATATCTTTTAAAAGTATGAACTACATTAAAATAAAGCAGTTTACATGGTTATAAGGCATTTCAGATCCACTTTACAATTTGTAGAGGTTCTTAAAATATTCTGTGGGAGAGATTTTCTATCCAAAACCAGACTGGGAACCAGAACCATTTTCTTTTTTGTGTAGCCATCTTGTAGTAAAGAACCCCAGGCTCCTATTCATGTTTTGGATATCACTTTCTAATAAAATACACAGTAGTGTTTTCCAGTGGGAATATCAAAAGCAGTTTTGTTTTCCTTTAAAACTAAATGTATTGAGGATTTATTCATTTTAATTCTGAGATAAGTAAATACATTTATGTAGCATCTTACCATCCAGAATTACAAAATTTAAGATGAGAAATAAGCATAATACAAGAAGGAGTTTTAAAGTGCCGTGATACAATAGAGATGTAAAATTGTGTGGGAACTTCAAATTGTGAGGGATTGTGATTATGTAGATGTGAGAGATTATCACAGAAATTACTTTTGAACTGATTTATAAATTAAGAGGAGAACATCAAGAATGATGTCTTCTTATTCACCATTTGTATCCCTAGCACCAAAGACAGGTATAGACACTTTATAGATATTTTGATTGAAAAAGATTGTAGTAGTTTGTTATGAGGGTGAAGTAAGCATTCCAAACAGATAGAACAATATGAAACTTTAAAAAGTTTGAAAGTAAAAAAAATGAAAAAATAAAAAGTTTGAAAGTTTGGGAGATAGTCATTTGGTAGAAGTAAAATATATAGTTCTCTGTGGGATGCCGGGGTGGCTCAGGCAGTTAAGTGGCTGCCCTCAGCTCAGGTAATGATTCCAGGGTCCTGGGATTGAAGCCCACATCGAGCTTCTTGCTCAGCAGAGAGCCTTCTCCCTCTGTGTGCTGCTTCCCCTGCTTGTTGTCTCTCCCTCTCTGACAAATAATCTTTAAATATAAATAAATAAATAAATGCTAACTTTAAATATATATATACATACAAAGATCTCTGAAGATGTCCTAGCAGAAGAAAGAGGCTACAAAAATAGATTGGCGCTATGTCATGGAGGGCTAGGAAGATCGTGCCATTTACTGAAGTATGGAATACAGAAATAGAGTAGGTTAAAGTGGGACAATAATAAATTCAGTTTTTGGAATGTCGAGGTTGAGGTACCTCCAGAACATTTCATGTGGTAGTTTTCAGTGGCTGATTACAGTCTGGAATTAGGGAGATAAATTGAGTCTAGAAATGTAGATAATATCTTTTTTTTCTTTTTTAAATTATGTTAGTCACCATATAGTAAGTACATCATTAGTTTTTGATGCAGTGTTCCAGGTTTCATTGTTTACGTATAACACCCAGTGCTCCCTGCAATACATGCTCTCCTTAATACCCATCACCAGGCTTACCCATCCCCCCACCACTCAAACTCTTGGTTTGTTTCTCAGAGTCCACAATCTCTCATGGTTTGTCTACCCCTCTGACTTACCCCCCACTTCACTTTTCCTTTCCTTCTCCTAATATACTCCATATTATTCCTTGTGTTCCACAAGTAAGTGAAACCATATGGTAATTGACACTCTCTGCTTGAGTCAATTCACTCAGCATAATCTCCTCCAGTCCCATCCATGTTGATGGAAAAGTTGGGTATTCTTCCTTTCTGATGGCTGAGTAATACTCCATTGTGTGTCTGGATCACATCTTCTTTATCCATCTATCTGTTGAAGGGCATCTTGACTCTTTCCATAGTTTGGCTATTGTGAATGTTGTTGCTATGAACGTTGGGGTGCATATGGCCCTTCTTTTCACTGCCCCTATATCTTTGGGGTAAATACCCACTAGTGGAATTGCTGGATCATAGGGTAGGTCTATTTTTAATTTTTTGAAGAACCTCCGTACTGTTTTCCAAAATGGCTGTACCAACTTGAATTCCCCATTCTCCACAACCTCTCCAACATTTGTTGTTTCTTGCCTTGTCAATTTTTGCCATTCTCAGTGGTGTAAGGTGGTATCTCAGTGTGGTTTTGATTTGAATTTCCCTGATGGCTAATGATGAAGAACGTTTTTTCATGTATCTGTTAGTCATTTGTATGTCTCCTTTTGAGAAGGTCTTTTCATATCTTCTGCCCATTGTTCAACTTATCTGTTTTTGGGGTGTTGAGTATGAGAAGTTCTTCATAGATCTTGGGTATCAGCCTTTTGTCTGTAGTGTCATTTGCAAATATCTTCTCCCTTTCCGTGTGTTGCCTCTTTGTTTTGTTGACTGTTTCCTTTGTGGTGCAGAAACTTTTTATCTTAATGAAATCCCAAAAGTTCATTTTCGCTTTTTATTTTCCCTTACCTTTGGAGATGTATCTTGAAAGAAGTTGCTGTGGATGATGAAGAGGTTACTGCCTGTGTTCTCCTCTAGGATTTTGATGGATTCCTGCCTCACGTTGAGGTCTTCCATCCATTTTGAATTTATCTTTGTGTATGGTGTAAGAGAATGGTCGAGTTTGATTTTTCTGTATGTAGCTGTATAATTTTCCCAGCACCATTTATTGAAGAGACTGTCTTTTTTCCATTGGATACTTTTTCCTGCTTTGTCGAAGATTGGTTGACATAGAGTTGAGGGTCCATTTCTGGGCTCTCTATTCTGTGCCATTGATCTATGTCTGTTTTTATGCCAGAACCATGCTGTCTTGGTGATCACAGCTTTGTAACATAGCTTGAAATCAGGGAACATGATGCCGATTTGGGCTTTTCTGGTTCCATACAAATTTTTGGATTGTATGTTCCAGCACTTTGAAAAATGCCATTGCTATTTTGATCGGGATGGCATTGAAACTGTAGATTGCTCTGGGCATCATAGTAATTTTAACAATGTTGATTCTTCCAATCCATGAGCATGGAATGTTTTTCCATCTTCTTGTGTCTTCAGTTTCTTTCCTGAGTGTCCGTTAGTTCCCCAAGTATAGATCTTTTACCTCTTTAATTAGGTTTATTTCAAGGTATCTTATGATTTTTGGTGCTATTGTAAATGGAGTCAATTCTCTAATTTCTCTTTCTACAGTTGCATTGTTAGTGTATGAGAAAGCAACTGTTTTCTGTGCATTGATTATCCACCATGACCAGGTGGGATTTAACCCTAGGATGCAGGGGTGGTTCAACATTCGCAAATCAGTGTGATAGAACACATAAATAAAAGAGGAGACAAGAACCACATGGTCCTCTAAATTGATGCAGAAAAAGCATTTGACAAAATACAACATCCTTTCCTGATTAAAACTATTCAGCTTATAGGGATAGAGGGAACATTCCTCAATTTCATAAAATCCATCTATGAAAAACCCACAGTGAATATTCTCAGTGGGGAAAAGCTGAGAGCCTTTCCCTTGAGATCAGGAACATGACAAGGATGCTCACTCTTGCCACTATTGTTCAACATAGTACTAGAAGTCCTAGCAACAGCAATCAGACAACAAAAAGAAATAAAAGGTACTCAAATTGGCAAAGAAGAAGTCAAACTCTCCTTTCTTGGATGACGTGATACTTTATGTGGAAAACCCAAAGACTCCACCCCCAAACTACTAGAACTCATACAGCAGTTCAGTAATGTGGCAGGATAGAAGTGTAAATAATATCTGAACTTTTAGGAGTATATGAGATCACAAGGAGAAAGAAGAGAACAAGTACGAAGGGTGGATAGTACATATATTGAAGGAAAGAAGAAAATACAGAAAAAAAAGTTAAGAATGATCAGAAAGGTAGGAAATGAGATCAGAGTTAATCATGAAAAAAACCTTGGGCTATCAGTATTATAATTATTACAATTTTTAGAATCACAGTTTTGGACTACATGGAAATAGTAATAATCACATTTTCCACTGAGCCTTAAGTGCATGTTAGCTAGTTCAGCAGTGAACCGCAAATGATTGTATGTTTGCTAAGGATCACAAGTCTGTCTCAGATTTACATAGAAACTATTTATTAATGGGGCACCTTGGTGGCTCAGTTGGTTAAACATCTGACTCTTGATTTCAGTGTAGGTCATGATGTCAAGGTTGTGGTATCGAGCCCCACATCAGGCTCTGGCTCAGTATGAAGTCGGCTTGAGATTTTCTCTCGCTCGCTCGCTCCCTCTGTGCCCCCCCACCCCCATGCTCTCTCCTTTCTTTCCTCTTTCTTTTTCTTAAGATTTTATTTATGTATTTGAGAGAAAGAGAGCACAAGCCAGGCGGGGTAGAGCAGGCAGAAGGAGAAGCAGACTCCCTCTTGAGCAGGGAACCCGATGTGGGGCTCCATCCCAGGGCTCTGAGACCATGGCCTGAGCCAAAGGCAGACGCTTAACCAACTGAGCTACCCAGGTGCCCCTTCCTCCCTCTTTCTAAAAAAAATAAGTAAGTAAAATCTTTTATAAAAAAGATTTTTAAGAACTATTAATTACGTGTTTCTCCCTTCTAATTCCTATTGCTTGATTCCTTTGTTCGCCATCCTACTGTTTATAGTCTTGCTCTCAGCAAAACCCTTGAACAACACAGGTGTTAGGGACACTGACCCTCCCTACCCCATGTGGTCGAAAATCTGCTTATAACTTTTTTTTAAAGTATAGTTGCCATGCAGTGTTACATTAGTTTCAGGTATACAACACAGTGATTTGACAGTTCCATACTTTAACCCATGCTCACTCCAGTTGCAGTCCCCATACACTGCTATTGCAGCTTTATTGACTATATTCCCTCGGCTGTCCTATTCTTCATCTCCATGGCTTATTTGTTTTATAACTAGAAGTTTGAGCCTGTTCATCCCCTTCACATGTTTCACGTGTTTTGCCATCCACCACCCTTTCTTGCAACCACCAGTTCTCAATATTTAAGAGTCTGGTTTTATTTGTTTTGTTTTTTAGACTCTACATGTAAGTGAAATCATATGGTATTTGTCTGTCTTTGTTTGATCTATATCACTTAGCATAATAGCCTCTAGGTTCATCCATGCTGTTACATGGCAAGATTTTATTTTTTATGGCTGAGTAATATTTGTGTGTGTGTGTGTGTGTGTGTGTGTCTGTGTGTGAAAGAGGGAGAGAGATGAGTATCTCACATTTTTAATCTATCAGTGAGCACTTGGGTTGCTTCTGTATCCTGTCTATATATAATAATAGACATTATTATCATATATAAATAATGCTGCTATAAATATAGAGGTGCATTTATCTTTTCAAATTAATGTTCTTATTTTCTTCGAGTGTATGCCATAGTGAGATTACTGGATCATATGGTTTTTATAACTTTTAACTCCCCAAAAACTTAACTACTAATAGCCTACTATTGACTAGAAGCCTTACAGATGACATAAACAGTTGACACACACATTTTGTGTGTTATGTGTATTATATACTGTATTTTATAGTAATACCTTTTTCTTATTTTTTTCAGTATTACTAGACTATGTGGTTCATCTGTGAGGTATTTTTAAACTATCACAAATCTCTCAAAAATTTTTCCAATATATTTATTGAAAAAAATCTGCTTGTAAGTGGACCTGCACAGTTCAGACCCATGTTGTTCAAGGGTCAGGTTGTACTTGTTTTTAATTCCTGCATCTTTCATCGTGTTCCTCTTAAGTCATTCATTCTGTTTCTCGCTCTCCCCTCCCTAGGATGTCAAACGACCATCTCATTTCTTCAAAACTCATCAAGCCTGGGACACCTGGCTGGCTTAGTCGGAACAGCACATGACTCTTAAATTGGGGGTCATACATCTGAGCCCTGTGTTGGGTGTAGAGATTACTAAAAAATATATTAATAACAAACTTTTAAAAAAGCTTTTCGATCCTGGGGTCGAGCCACCTGGGTGGCTCAGTCAGTTGAGCATCCAACTCTTGGTTTTGGCTCAGGTCATCATCTAATGGGGTGTGGGATCAAGCCCAGGTTCTGTGATCCCCCAGGTAGTCTGCTTAGGGTTCTCTCCCTCTTCTCCCTCTTCCCCGCCTCCCATGCATACAGGCATGCACACTCACTTGTATGCTCTCTATTTCTCTCAAAGAAATAAATAAATCTTTAAGAAAATGAATAAATCTTAAAAAAAGAAAACAAAAAAAAAAACTTCTGAATTCTGCGAGATCTCACCTGCATCCAAGAATTCTTGTGGAAGTCCCAGTAACTTCTAATCCTCATTCTGTTTTTCCTTCTTGGTTAAATATCACTCACATATGTTCTGTATAATACTCTTGGGATGTATATTGTTTCTTTTTATTTTTCAATTCTGTGTTCAACTATAGGCCTGTAGTGTTTTGTACACATTAAATGTCCTATAAATTTTTGCCAAATTAAATTTTCTGAGAAGTTTTTCTTTTGAAGTGAAAAAATTGTATTAATGAAGTATATTTTGCTTTAAGCATCCCAATGGGAGAGACCAGAAGGATTTCAGGGAAACTTAAAAAAGGTAACTGAAGCATATTGTTAGTGTCTTTTCTTTAAACTGATTGGTTTTTGGGTTTTTTATAAAAGAGTTCTGCTAAGCGAATTTACTTCCACATAAGGCCCCCGACACACACTTTGTTCCTTTCTTCCTATATTCTTTTGTGAGAAGACTGGGTGGAGGTGAAAATTTGCTATCTACCTAAAAACTCCATGCAGGGCAAATATCATCAGTTAATTTATAGTCCATTGCATTCACATGTCCCTGTCCATCTGCAAGGAATTGTTCCTGTCTTTCAGAGGGTGCAATGTTCTCTCTCTGAAAGTTAGTTCATAATTAACACAAACCAAGCTTCCTGGCCATGGTCAGTACTGCCTCTCTAATTCCCAGGTGTTAAGAGGAAAGGGAAAGTAGCTGACTCTATGCCTTAGTTATTTAATATAGTATAACTACATCATTATCTTCCGTTTATGCTGGATTTTTCCTCCCATTAGATAGCAGGGAAGACTGTTTGGGTAGAAGGAGTAAGTGAAGATGGTTATACCTACTATTATAATACAGAAACAGGAGGTAAGTATGACCTTTGATTATCCTAACTATATAAAATTGTACTTGGAACTGCTTATTAGCCTGCTGATTAAGGGAACTTAGGAATTTTAGTATAGCGATCAACATATATCCATAGCATGTGTATATTACTTTTGTAATTTAAAAACAACACAATGGAAGAACAGGAAGATTTTCATATATAATATACTGTGTTGCTCATTATTCTTACTTGATGTGCCATTCACAAATTTTAAAGATCATTTTTACTTTATCATTATTGACTTTTATTATGATTATTGTAGAAATATAATCATTACCTTAAAAGGTACCTTAGAAATCACCTAATTTGACTTGCCTTTTCCTTTCTAAAAAACAAAACAGGTTATGTTAGCAGTGGCTGAGAATGTCAGATATTCACTTTTACTAACCCAGTAATGTTTCAGTTATATGTAAATATTTATAAAACATGCATAACTGTTGTCAATTATTATCTAAGTTTTTCAAGTTAACATTTTTTCTAATTTAATTTTATAAAATGGGTCAGCAAGTAATTATAGTTAGTTTCTCCTACAATTAAATTTACCAAAATATGTATAGTATCAGTAGAAGTTTGAGAGTCCTTATTTAATTATTTATTAAATTTGTACTATCCAAACACATAGCATTAAATCTTTTAGGAAGAAAAGGCCCTTGTTAGCCTCCAAGTAGATAACCTAGCCTGCCCAACAATAGTAATGGTTCTAGCTTGGTAAAATTGAGATACTGAATCTTTCTGAAGATAAAATAATATAGTGATAGAATATAGGTGGAGAGTTGGTTCTGGCCTCAGTGCATAGCTTCTTCCGTTACCAGCTATATGATTCTGGGGCAAGTCTCTGAACCTCTAGCCGCTGTTATGCAAAACTGAGATGATCATGTATACTCTTGGGTAATGAAGGTCGGGTATCTTTAAAGTTCCCAGAACAGTACCTAATACATAGTAGGTGCTTAAATTATTTCCTGAAAGTTTGTTACTCATGTGAAATATAGATAAGGAAATAATTATTTTCATGTTGGAAAACACCTTTTTTTTTTTTAAGGATTTTATTTTTAACTAATCTTCTACAGCCAGTGTAGGGTTCAAGCTTACAGCCCTGAGATCAAGAGTTGCATGCTCCATTGACTGAGCCACCCAGGCGCCCTAGAAAACACCCTCTTTTAATAAGAGGCTATACAAACTACTTTGCCCTCAAACAGTTTCAGTTTATGTATAGCAAGTGTAATTATTGATACAGCCCCTTTCACTCTTAAAACTATCTCAGTTAGACAGTAAATCTTACCATTCCTTTCCCTTTTATTATACTAAAAATGGAGACTGTTAGATAATTAGAAATGCTATCTTTTTTTTTTTTTTCAGTGTTCCAAGATTCATTGTTTATGTATAACACCCAGTGCCACATGCAATATGTGCCTTCCTTAATACCCGCCACCAGGCTGTCATTTTACTAAAAGCCCAGTAAACCACTGGATGGCAGTAGAGTTCAATGGAGATTATTTTTTTCCTAGTATAAAAATGGCGAATTATATTCATTCAGGTCTTCACAGTATGATTTCACTCTGTGCGGACCCCAGGAAACCTTTGTGATAAATAAATTCCAGGAAATCTAATGTGTACTCATTAGCACATGTTTCCTGATACTGGTGTCAGATAAAGTGTGACAGTCCTTCAAAGGTGTTGCCCAGTTCTTAGTTCTCTTTCCATTAGGGCTATAGTTTATATGTCTGGAATCCAGATTGAAATCAACTCTCAAAAGATAAAAGAGCAAGTGCTTTGGGAACTCTTATTTATTATCTTCTTAATCAAGTGATAGTGTAAAATAGATGTAGTGCTATTGTTTAATAATGTGGAAAAAAAAGTTCAAAAAAATGGGAGTGTTATATTGGGATTTACTTCGGAATAGAATTGGTAACTAAATAACATGACTATTAAAATGTGTTGAATAGAATCCAGATGGGAAAAACCTGATGATTTCATTCCACACTCTGGCGATCTGCTTTCTAGTAAGGTCAGTGAAAAATCACGTGGTACCCTAGAAGAATCTAAATCATCAGATTCTCATAGTGATTCTGATGGAGAAGAGGAAGCAGAAAAAGAAGAGGCCTCTACCGAAACACAAAAGCCAAAAATAAAGTTTAAGGTAGGTTTTTGATTTATTCTTTACAGAACTTTACCAATTTATTGAGAGCTCAGCAGACTTACTCAGTTTTCTGGTGGAAGATAGAAGCAAAGCCAAAACATACATTTTTAGCAAATGGATAAATGGTTGTAGTACTTTTAGTATCTATCTGGTGGCAAGACAGTTCATTTTTAGACCTCTTAAGTTTGAGATACCCCAGGAACATCTAGAGAGCTGTCTGAATATACAAGTCTGAGTATCTGTATCTAGGCTAGAGATGCTAATTTGAGTACCATCAGCATACTGGTAGTAATTTAAATCTCAGAATGAGTGAGATAACCTAGGAAAATGACTTTGGGCAACATTAAACATTAAAGTGACAGGCTGGGAAAGAGGAGCTCATAATGAAAAGAATGGCTAGAAAGGTATGCAGAGAAGCAGAAGAATTTAAGATCCAAGAAGCTAAAGGAATAAGAGTGTCAAGTATTAATTAGGTCTAGAACAAGAAAAATGAAGCCCTTCTAGTAGTTTCACCAGGGTTTGAGGTGGCAGAACTCAGATTATATTGTACATCTGAAACTAATATTAGACTATATTAACTAACTGGAATTTGAATAAAAACTTTAAAAAATAAATAAAGGGGCAAATGAGTGTCTCAGTTAAGTATCTGCCTTCAGCTCAGGTCATGATCCTGGGGTCCTGGGATCGACCCCCATATCAGGCTCCCTGCTCAGTGGGAAATCTGCTTCTCCCCACCCCACCCCCCTGCTTGTACTCTCGCTCACTGTCAAGTGATAAATAAAAAATCTTCAGAAAGAAAGAACTCCAATTATAGAGGAATGAAAAGTGGTTCACGGTTTATATGTGGTTTGGATATGAGGTGAAACCTAGAAATTGGTTGTCAGGATGATGTCTACATGTTGACTCTTAATCATGAGAGATTTGTGATAATGATGTTTTCATTTAGAGGGACTCCAAAGGAGGTGGAGTGGGAATACCAACAAGGGTAGGTGGATAGGTTGGTCTTGAACGAGGAATAAACTCATTTTGGATAGGGTAAGGTTTTCCTTTTCTGTAAGAAGGTAGGACTATGGATGAGTTGGTGTCAGAGAGGAAATTGAAAGTCATTCCCTTTTAGCCTCAGTTTACTCATTTATAAAGAAATCAAGATTGCTTCCTGAGAGTGAGGAGCTTTGAGTAGCTTGACAACATTAATGAAGTGAAACAGTCATTCAGCTGGGGTGGGAGAGAAAGTGAACCAAGTAAAAAGATTGTCAGATGCTGCTGAATCCCCAGCCATGGCAGAAAAGTAAAATCAAACATTTCTATAGTCTTGCTAGTCCTGCTTTGTGATCTTTCCAGGAATACTCTAGGATCCCAGGTGGCAAAGCAAAAAAGACACATAGCATTGATCCATAGATGACATTACTGGCCAGAGTAGTGAAGGAAGTCCAAGGATGCTGGAGAGAGGGTACTTCCAGGCCACATTTAGAGTCTTGTCATTGCCTGGAATTTTTCTGCGTACCCCATAATTCTTGGTAGAACTTGGGCTGAGGGCTGGATCCAGTTTGTAGAGGAGCAGCCGCAGAGCCCTTATAGTAGCTATCGCATAATGTTTATATTTATTTGTTGTTGTTCTTTTTTATTTTCTTTTTATTTCAGTCTGCTTTTATTTCTCTCGACAATATTTTACAGTTTTCAGTGTCATATATATTTTGTCAAATTTGTCCCTGGGTAATTGTTTCATGCTTAATATAAGTGGTACAGGTTAAAATTTTTAATTTCCAATTGTTCACTGGTAATATATAGAAAAATCACATAGTAATTATTTCTGGTAACTTTATTAAATGTACTGTTAGTTCCAGTAGCATTTTTTAGTAGAGTCATTAGGACTTTTTTGCATTGACAATCACATCATCTTTCACTCAGTGCCCCTTATATTAATGAAGTTTCTCCACTCTGGCCATTGGAAACATGAACTATTTCCACCCCTATATTATTTTCTTTTTGAGATTTTATTTTTAAGTAATATCTCCTTTTTTTTTTTTTTAAAGTACAACCAACATGGGGTTTGGACTCAACAACCCTGAGGTCAGGAGTCACATGCTCCACCGACTGAGCCAGCCAGGCTCCCCCATCTCACAATGTTTATACCCAGTATCCAACCTGGACAGATATTATTAATTTCAAGCAAATAAGATATTATAAAATACAGATAAACAAAAACAGACTACCTGTAACCCTGCTACTTCCCAGAGAAATGCCTATAACATTTTGGTGTTTTCTCAGTCTGTAGTTTTGTTTTGTTTTTTTTTTAATTCAGACTCTCATGCATTATTTTTAAAATATGGAGTCATCCTGGGGGCACCTAGGTGGCTCAGTTGGTTAGGCATCTGCCTTCTGCTCAGAGCATGATCCTAGGGTCTTGGGATTGAGCCCCACATTAAGCTTCCTGCTCTCTCTCTCCCTGTGCCCCAACCCCCCCTGCTCGTGTGCATGCTCTCTCTCAAATAAATAAAATCTTCAAATTAAAACACGGAGTCATACTATGATAAGGTCTTAATTGCTTTAAAATTTAATCTGTCACAAAGACATCAATAAGTTTTCATCCACCAAAATATTGGATGGATAGTTTTCTGTGGTATGAATACACTATTATTTACTCAGCTGTTTGTAGCTGAATATTTCTTTTTAATAACCACTGAGGACTGGGGAAGAAATACCTAGAAACACATTATTAAGCAATGTTAAAGTCTCTGCTGACACTGTGTATTGTAAATTCTGAAGTCTTACCAGTTTGTATGGTTGTGTGATTTTTTTTTTTTAATTCCAGTACAGTTAACATACAGTGTAATATTAGTTTCAGGTATATTAGTTTAGTGACTCAGCAATTCCGCACATCTCCCAGTGCTTATCACAACACAGGCACTTCTTAATACCCATCACCTATTTCTCCCCCTCCCCACCCACCTCCCCTCTGGTAGCCATCAGTTTGTTCTCTATACTTAAGGGTCTGTTTCTTGGTTTATCTCTCCCTCTCTATTTTTTCCCTTTGCTTGTTTGTTTCTTAAATTCCACGCAAGTGAGATTCTATGGTATTTATCTTTCTCTGACTTACTACTTCACTTAACACACTCTAGTTCCATTCATGTCGTTGCAGATGGCAGCCTTGCATTCCTTTTTTTTTACAGCTGAATAATAATCCAGTACATATTCATATATCACATCTTAGTCATCTGTCAGCGAGCACTGGGCTACTTCCATAGTTAGTTAGTTGTAAATAATGCTGCAATAAACATAGAGGTTTGGCTTCCACAGTTTGCTTAGGGATTTGGCTTCCATAGTTTTGCTTACATATTTTGGCTGTTGTAAATAATGCTGCAATAAACATTTTTTCCTATAGTTTTGATTTGCATTTCCTTGATGATCAGTGATGCTGAGCATTTTTTCATGTGTTGGCCATCTCTTTGTCTTTAGAGAAATTTCTGTTCGTGTCTTCTGTCCATTTTTAGTTAGATTCTTTTTTGTTTGGATGTTGGTCTGTATAAGTTCTTTATATATTTTAGATATTAACCCTTTATTGGCTATGTCATTTGCAAAATCTCTTCTCCCATTCAATAAGTTGCCTTTTAGTTTTGTTGATTGTTTTCTTTGCTGTGGAGAAGGTTTTTGTTTTATTGTAGTCCCAGTAGTTTATTTTTGCTTTTATTTCCCTTCCCTCAGACATATGTAGAAAAATGTTGCTATAGCCAATGTTAGAGTCCTTACTGCCTGTGCTTTCTTAAAGGATTTATGGTTTCAGATCTCACATTTAGGTTTTGGTTTTTGTTTTTTAAGATTTTATTTATTCATTTGACAGAGAGAGATCACAAGTAGGCAGAGAGGCAGGCAGAGAGAGAGGGAGAAGCAGGCTTCCCACTGAGCAGAGAGCCTGATGCAGGGCTCGATCCCAGGACCCTGAGATCATGACCTGAGCTGAAAGCAGAGGCTTAACCCACTGAGCCACCCAGATGCCCCTCACATTTAGGTCTTTAATCCATTTTGAATTTATTCATCTGTAATGCCCCTCACATTTAGGTCTTTAATCCATTTTGAATTTATTCATCTGTATAGTATAAGAAATTGGTCCAGTTTCATTCTGTTGCATTACCTGACCAGTTTTTCCAATACCATTTGGTGAGGATGGTCTTTTTCCTGTTGTATATTCTTTCCTGCTTTGTCAAAGATTCATTGACCATTAAACCGTGGGTTCATTTCTGGGTTTTCTCTTTTGTTCCGTGGATTTGTGTGCCTATTTTTGTGCCAGTACCATACTGTTTTGATTACTACAGCTTTGTAATATAACTTGAAGTCTGGTTGTGTGGGGGTTCCCCCCCCCCATGTAACACTTGACAGACCAGTGATTGGATAGGTTGTGTTGGAGGTTTCTAGGCCCCCCACAAGAGACAAATAGACAAAGATACTTCAGGGTGCTAGCAAAAAAAAAGTTTATAAAGTGATTCTGTGTGGACATGGAGCTCTTTAATGAAGGGTGTAAAATCTGTGCTTAACATCACCGATCATCAGGAAAATGCAAATCCAAACTACAAGGAAATAATCACTCATACCTGTCACAATGGCTAAAATCTAAAACAAGAAATAACAGGTGTTGGCAAGGAAGTGGAGAGAAAGGAACCTTCTCATGCACTATTGGGGGGAATAAAACTGGTGTAGCCACTGTGGAAAACAGTATGGAGGTTCCTCACAAAGTTAAAAATAGAACTGCCCTAGGATCCAGCACTACTGGGTATTTACCCCAAAAATACAAAAACAGTAAGTTTTTATTGTTTATGTTTATTATGTAACATGTGTGTATTACAGCATTGTTTATAATAGCCAAACTATAGAAGCAGCCCAGATGCTCACTGACAGATGACTAGATAAAGATGTGGTGTATATATATACAGTGAAATATTACTCAACCATAAAAAAGGAATGAAATCTTGCCATTTGCAGTGACATGGATGGAGCTAGAGAGTATAATTCTAAGTGAAATAAGAGAAAGAAAAGTATCATATGATTTCACTTGTGTGGAATTTTAGAAACTAAACGAACAAGCAGTGGGGGAAAAAGAGAGAGAGGGAAAGTTAAAACAAAAAACAGACCTTTACTATTTAAACCAAGAAACAGACCTTAAACTATAGAGAACAAGCTGATGGTTACCAGAGGGAAAGTGGGTGGGGGGATGGGTGAAATAGGTGATGAGAAATAAAGAGTACACTTACCATGTTGATTAAAAAAAGGATCAAAAATAAAAAAATAAAATGATTCCCTGTGGATGTGAAGCTCTGTAATGATGGAAGATCTAGATGAGGTCAACAAACACAGAAGACAAGGAGAAGTTAAGGCATTAGAGATGGTAACAAGGTTGGACAGGAGGTATATTAGAAGTAAGGAAGCCAGAAAGCCAAAAGAAAAACTTACTGTGGTTAAATGTGGTGATGCTTTTGGAATTTTAAATTTCACAGGTAGGGTATTTTTGAGTGATGACATAGTTCAAACTAAAAGGTACATTGCTGTAAGGATTTAATATTTAAATACTACCTATGTGCTATATATGAGGGAAAATATCTTATATAAACATTAAGCAACTGAAATATAGTTGAAGGCCGGAGTCATTGATTGTGAAGCTCACAAAACAGGCTAGGGAATTTTTAAGGTCTTGGATGATGGGTTTGAATAGAAAGAACATGGTTAAAGTTATCAGTGAATATAGAGTAGAGGCCAAAAGTCATTATCGTGTGAGGAAGGTGATATGAACCTCAGGAGGAGGCATTTATTACATTGCATTAGAATCAAAGCATACATTATGATCTCAGTAAAAGTCTTTTATTTTTAAAAAAAGGTCACAGCCTAGAAATTGCCCAGAATGCTAAGAGAAAGTGAATACTGCCTCCTAGTTTTATGATGGAACAGAATGAGGGAATGAGTTACTATCCATTCAGAGAATTACAGAGCAGTGACTGCCACCCATGGTTGTGCATCTTGCAGAGAGAGTGAAATCTAGTGTATAGTCCGTTTGTTTAACTGAATCATTGAGCTTTGTTTTCCCAGGTGAAGGAGTGCCATAAAAATACTAGCCCTACCCAAGGGCTCCCATGGGATCTCCTTCTAATCAAGGGTTTGTCTCTTTCTCATTTCACATAGTTACCAGTTATAATTCCTTTAAGGCTTTAGCAGTCACCTCAGTGTGAAGACAGATTTCAGTTAAGACTGATAGCTTATGGGAATTCTTTAAGTAGATAGTGTAGTAGGGTCTAATGACATGGCATTAAATTCAGAAAAGGCACAATGTAAGGGAGGATCACTATTGGATATATAATTAAGGAGAAAAGGCAGAAAAGAGAAGAGAGGACTAAAAAAGGCCAGTATATGCCCTCAATTGGAGAACACTGGGGCCCCTGGGTGTCTCAGTCAGTTAAGTGTCTGCCTTCAGCTCAGGTCATGATCCCAGGGTCCTAGGATCCAGCCCTGCATCAGGCTACCTGCTCAGCAGGAAGCCTGCTTCTTCTTCTCCCTCTGCCTTCTCTTCCCCCTGCTTGTGCTGTCTCTGTGAAATAAACAAAATTTTTAAAAAATTGTAGAATATTAATTGAATCATACTAGATTACTTTAAAAACCAGCCTTGGCCCATTGTATCTTAACATCTGACATATTAAAAAACCTAACCAAGCATTAAAATTTAAATTCTTTTACGTGTTTTTTTTTGTTATGTGCAAATTAAAAATATTGAGTTAGTATATTATTATTTATAAATCAGTAAGATTATGTTAAAGAAATTGTGTCCCTATAGTTTTGCTTGAAGTATGTTATTTCTTGACTTTGACATTTCAGGAAAAAAATAAAAATAGTGATAAAGGAACTGAACCAGAAACACAAAAAGAAAAAAATACCCAAGAACAAAATTCATCAGGTCCAAATGAAGAAAAATCCAAAGCTCATAAAAAATCAAACCCATATGGAGAATGGCAAGAAATTAAACAACAAGTTGAATCTCAGTAAGTACCTAAAACTTAATCCCACTGTTACTACAAATTGTATTTTCTATCTCAGTACTTCCATATGTTGCAGTAACTAATTTCAAGGATAAGGTGCTCATTAAAGGTGTGGCTCATTTCTTTTATTTCTAGAATGATTTTATCTCTTCTAATTCAGTATTTTAGAGTATTTGAAACTATAAAGTAGTGGTTATTTTAAAAAGTAAGTTAATGAGGGTTTTTTTGGTAGGAGAGATGCTGTTTGTTTATTTTAGTTGCAGTATAGTTTACAGTGTTATATTTGTTTCATGTTTATAATATAGTGATTCAGCAATTCTGTATGTTACTTAGTGCAACCTCTAATGATCTCTCTAATTCCTACCCAAATAAAACATTTCTTTTGACAACATATTCACATGCTAACTCACACCATGTACACATGTGCGTTCTCACACTCAGCATGGTTATTCTGTTGGACAAACAAATATCTGCATATTCAATAGAGGCTTCATAGTATATGTCTAAAAGTAAGAAAAAAGCTTTTATTTTGTTACCGTCTTAAAAATGTTTTACGACACTTCACTGAAGTTTTAAAGCCAGTATTCAAACGTGCCTGGTTAAGTGTCTGCCCTCAGCTCAAGTCATGATCCCAGGGTCCTGGGATCACGCCCCAAGCCCGGTGTTGGGCTCCCTATTTATCAGGCAATCTGCTTCTCCTTCTGCCTCTGCCCCTTCTCCCACTCTTGCCCTTTCTCTCTCTCTCTCTTCCTCTCTCATAAATAAATGGAGTTTTTAAAAAAACAAAGCCAGTAGTCAAGAAACAGAAGAATTTTATCAATTAAACAAGATCATGGTAGGGATGTTACCTGATTTATATTATTAGATTACATGTTTAAATTAGTTATTACCTTTGGAGCATTTACACAGTAAAAGGAAGAAGTGATTCCCAGCTCCACAAATTATTGTTTCTTAAATGTTAAAATAAATCTTCAGGGAGGAAAGAAGTACATGAGTTACCAGTTTTTCTCCAAAAACATTAATGCTTTGAATTTGTAATGTAAAATGACTACTTTGTGGATACTTCTACAGTGAAATTATTTACTCTTAAAACTGTACATTAATGAAAATATCATATTTTTTCATAAGATAGAATAATGCAGGGTTTGGCCAGCTTTATACTGACAGTCTCCAATTTCTAATGGTTTGACGTGGGATTTTTTTGACTTTAAGATGATGGAAAAGCAATATGCATTCAGTAGAAACTATACTTCAGATTTTGAATTTTGATCTTTTCCCCTGCCTAGTGATACACTCCTATACATTTCTCTCTCATACACTCTCAGGCAGCAGTGTGACCATGAGGGTAAACAGCCAGTATACTTCAAACCATTTTGTTTTTCACTGTCAGTATACTATTCAATAAATTACAGGAGATAGTATTTTATATAAATATAAAATAGGCTTTGTATCAGATGATTTTGCCCAGTGTAGCCTAATATACATGTTCTCAGCTTATTGAAGGTAGGCTAGGCTAAGTTATGATGTTAAATAGGTTAAGTGTACTAAATGCATTTTTAACTTAGGATATTTTCAATTTATAGTGTGTTTATTCGGGCATAACCCCATTCTAAGTAAGGAAAGATCTATATGCTGTTCTAATAAGAATTAATTCTCCAGGGATAACATACCATAGGATAGATTAAAACTGCTGTCAGAATGTTACCATCATTATGATAGTTTAGGTTGTGTTTGTTACTTAATGTAGTACTAGAAAAAATGCACTTAGTGCAGCAGATTGCCAGGCATCATGATAAGCCATGCTGACTATGTATACTGAATTTGCAGATATAATAGGCTGCATTACTAAGAGATTTTTTTTAAGCGATTTACAGTAGGAAAATGGCCCTACTATACCAACATCACCTATACTTAAAGCTAAGATTTCTTAAAATTCAGTTATTTTGTTTTCTATGTGATAAATATACTATAAAACCATTCTTGTTAAATTTTGTCCTGGTCAACTAGTTTCACATGTGATGGATTATGTCTGACTTCCTAAGTAGAGAAACCTAATTTTTAAAAGGTTCCCCCCTAAAAATAACCAATATATTTTTATTATAGAAAATTTTTGGAATTGCAGAAAAACATAAGAATAACTCAGTTACCAAGAGATAAGAGTAACATTTTTAAATATTTTCCCCAGTTTTTATCTTTTTCCTATTTAGCATTATGTTAATATTTTTGTACTTTATTAAAATTTTGTGTTATTTTTAATTGCTATGTAATATTTAATCGTTTAGATGTACTTTGATTTTACTCAGCCATTCTCTTGCTGTTGGGCAGTTAGGTTATTTCTGCACTTTTGGATTTTATAACATTTTGACTATTACATTGATATATCACTCTGTAACCATTTCTGATTATTTCTAGAAATGGAATACCTGTTTAATGGTTATGAACATATTGAAAATCTTGATACACAGTGCCCAATTACTTTCCAAAAAGAGCATACCAATCTCCCATCAGCAGTTTCTGAAAGTTTCTGTCCCTTTGGACCTTCTCAGCAATAATTATTCCTGAGCTTTTAAATATTTTCTTTTTTAAAAAATTTCTTATTTGAATTCTGTTTAATTAACACAGTGTATTATCAGTTTCAGAAGTAGAATTTAGTGATTCATCAGGTGCATATAATATTTTCTAATTCAGCAAAAAAATCTTTAGTTTTCTTTTATTTACTGGGTTTTTTTTTCATATATTTATCAGTGTTTTGTATTTATTCTTCTGTAAATTGTCAATAGTCTTTGCAAGTTTTTCTGTTGAACTATTAGTCTTTTCCTTATTTCCACAAGCTCCTTTTGTAGTACAGATGCAAACCATTGTTTAGTTGTATTTATGGTGGACTTTCCACATTTTAGTTTGATTTTTAACTGTGCTTATGATGGTTTTTGATGTGCACAATTTTGTCAGGCTTAACTAGTCCAACTTTTTTTCTTTTGTGATCTGTTACCTTATTGATATAATTTCCATCCAAAAGTCAAATATATACTTGTATTTCCTTCTGATTTATATGGTCTGTCTTCTTTTTCACATAACTATTTAATCCATCCCTAATTATTTTGATGCATCATATGAGATGAGATTTTTAAGATTTTAATCTCAGGTTTAATTCTTGAATTTGCCAGTTTGTTTCTAGCTAACTATTCTTTTTTTTTTTTTTTTAAGATTTTATTTATTTATTTAGGCAGAGAGAGCAGGGGTTGGGGGGGAGCAGGCTCCCCACTGAGAGAGAGCCCGATGTGGGGCTTGATCCCAGGACCCTGAGACCATGACCTGAGCCAAAGGCAGAGGATTAACCCACTGAGCCACACAGGCGCCGCTCTAGCTAACTATTCTGTTCCATTATTAGCCTATCTGTTTTTGTGACAGTACTGTAAAGACTTAATTATTATGATTTAATTATACACTTTTATATGATAATGTTTGACTCTCTGGTGGTATATCCTGGCTTTTGTTTGTTTGTTTCAAATTTTCTTAAGTAGTTCCTTTCTGTTTGTTTTTCTTTTCATTTTTTTCCCCAGGTAAATTAAATGACTTTGCAAGTATTTAACAACTATAATGTGATTTTAATCAAAATGATTGAAATTCTGTTTTAGTTGTTGAATTTGGTAAAAATTGATGTTTTCAGTATTTCATATTTTCATCCAAAAATGTTATCTCTCTTTTTATTCAAGTCATCATGTATGATTCTCTACACAACCTTTGTAACTGCCTCTCTGTTAAGTTTCATACTTGCATTTCCTGAATATAGGCAACTTAATCTAGTTGGTTCACTTCTGTACCCCAAAATTAAAAACAGTACCTGGCACATAATAAGTGCTTAGTAAATTTAATTACACATATTTTTACATGATTTGCTTCTTTTAAATTGTGAATTAAATCCATGTTTTCTACTATTTCTTTAACCAGGAGTTATGGTCTCAAAAAGTTTGAATCAAGTTGTATTGCTGAATTATTGTATTATTTATAAAATATATTATTTTGAGTCTTGGGTTTTTCTTTCTTTTTTTTTTTAAGTTTATTTTTTATTTTTTTAAAGATTTTATCTATGTACTTGATAGAGATCACAAGCAGGCAAAGAGGCAGGCAGAGAGAGAAGGGGGAAGCAGGCTCCCCGCTGAGTAGAGAGCCCTATGCGGGGCTCGATCACAGGACCCTGAGATCATGACCCGAGCCGAAGGCAGAGGCTTAACCCACTGGGCCACCTAGGCACCCCAAGTCTTGGGTTTTTCATGCAGAAATTTGCAGATATTTTGTGGTCTTTTTTCTGTTGATTTTATTTCCTGTTTATTTCATTTTCTGTTTATTTTAGTTAGATTTTCATACCCGATGGTTTAGTGATGAGAGTGGGTGTGTATGTTTTGTTTATGATTTGAGTGCAAATGTCTCTAAAATTTATATTAAGGATTATATTCACTATTGGCTTAAGATAGGTAATCCTTATTATGTTGAAGAAGCATACTTTAGATTTTTCAAGGGTTCTTATCAAAAAAAATTGGGTAAATTTCAATAATGATAGCTTTGATGTGGAAAACATTGGGAAATGGTGGTCTATAGTTTAGTTTTGCTTTTGTTTGTTAAATATCTTTATCAGATTTTTGTATCCAATTTTTTGGATACAAAATATCTGTATCAGATTTTCGTATCCAATTTATGCTAAATAAAGTGAATTAGGTAGTTTTCCATTTCTTTTTTTTTTTTTTTAAGATTTTATTTATTTATTTGACAGACAGAGATCACAAGCAGGCAGAGAGAGAAAGGGAGGAGGAAGCAGGCTTCCCGCTGAGCAGAGAGCCGGATGTGGGGCTTGAGCCCAGGACCCTGGGATCATGACCTGAGCCGAAGGCAGAGGCTTTAACCCACTGAGCCACCCAGGCACCTCTAATTTTCCATTTCTTTTTATGGTTTTCTTCCCCCTGTAACTTTCTAGTAACTTCTTTTTCCAGAAACTTCCCCTTCTTTAGTGTTCTAGAATACTTAATGGTTTCTTTGGGATTAGGAATTTTATTTCTTTGAGGACAGGGGATTAGAAAGGTTAAAAGAAAATACTAGTACAATTTTCTGGTCCTGGATCCTAGGGGAGTTAATTTTTTATAACTTTTTAGATTTGTGCTTACTATCTACGTGACTGTGGGCAAATTGCCTAATCTGCCTGAGCCTCAATTTTTTCATTTGTAAAATGGCATAATAATAGTTCCACTTTCTAATTTAAGGCCAAGAATAAATTAGAAAAGACAAGTCAACACAGTACCATGTATGTAGTTGGTACCTAGAACACCTAAGCACCCAGTAACTAAACACATTGCAGCTCCAGCTACTTATTTTTTTTTTAATTAACATATGATGTATTACTTATTTCAGGGGTACAGGTCTGTGATTCATCAGTCTTACACAGTTTGCAGCACTCAGTATAGCACATACCTTCCCCAGTGTCCATCACCCCACCAACCCATCCCGCCCACCTCCCTCCCCTCCAGCTACCTTCAGTATGTTTCCTGAGATTAAGAGTCTCTTATGGTTTGTCTCCCTCTCTGGTTTCATCTTGTTTCATTTTTCCCTCCCTTCCCCTATAATGCTCTGTCTTGTATCCCAAATTCCACCTATCAGTGAAATCATAAGATAATTATCTTTCTCTGATTAACTTATTTCCCTTTCAGCTACTTATTCTTGAGTGCTAGTCAGTTTTGATAGTTTATATTTTTTTCCTAAATCTTGTATTTCATCAAAGGTTTAAATATTAAAAATATATACATAGGGCACCTGGGTGGTTCAGTGGGTTAAAGCCTCTGCCTTCAGCCCAGGTCATGATCCCAGGGTCCTGGGATCGAGCCCCACATCGGGCTCTCTGCTCAGCAGGGAGCCTGCTTCCCCCTCTCTCTCTGCCTGCCTCTCTGCCTACTTGTGATCTCTGTCTGTCAAATAAATAAATCTTTAAAAATATATATATACACATATATTAAATATATTAAAACATATACATTGAACTTTCTGTATAATTTAAGTTTTTCAGATATTAATGCCTCCTTTTAAATTTTTATTTTTTCTTCTTTTGTGATATTTGTTAAATAATTTTTTCTGGCTTTATTGAGACATAATTGACATATAACACTATGTAAGTTTAAGCTATACAATGTGTTGATTTGATACACTCATGTATTATAAAATGATTACCATAATAGTGTTAGCTAAAACCTCCATCATGTCACATAATTACTATTTTTTTAAATGGTGAGAACATTTAAGATCTAGTCACTTAGCAACTTTAAAGTATATAATACAGTTTTATTAACTATAATCATATTATACATTAGATACCCAAAATTGTTAATCATCTTGTTGGAAGTTTGTACCCTTTGACCACTCTCCCTATTTCCCCAGCCCCCCACACCCTAGTAACCACCACAAGTACTCTATTTCTTTGAGTTTGGATGTTTTCGACTTCACATATAACTGATACCATATTTACCTTTCTTTAACTTAACTTCAGTTAGCATAATGCCCTCAGGATCCAACCATGTTGTCACAAATGGTAGATGACCTCCTTTCTCGTTGCTAAATAATATTCCATTGTATATATACAGGTTTTGTCCACTACCCAAAAATAGAGCCTTCCTGTGAAATCTTCTGTAAACTCAAATGGCATAAATCAAAAAAGCAGTTACCATTCATTTATATGGAAGATTTTTTGAGCATTCCCAGACCCAGTAAATGACCTCTTCTTGGCTTTTCTGATACCTAGAACACACAGATCTTTCTAAGAAGGCTGCCCAGAATAAATCGCGGTAAAGCACAAATGCCCACAGGCACAGTTCAAAGCTATGGCAAGGAGCTTGATGTTGAGATACAAAGTATAGTTCTCAGGAGAGCTTAGCAGTGACACTCTTGGCTGCTTGGGGTACATGCTACCTCTGTGAGGGCTTGCTGTGAAATAAATGCTGAATACTACTTTCACGTTTTGCCTTTTCTCATAAAGTAAAAATCCTCTTCAGATTTATTTTGCTTAGCAAAAACAGGTGCTAATGTAGATCTTTCATAAAAGCAAAATGTCTTGCAAACTTTTTAAAAAAGTACAGTGTACCTGTATGCAACATCTTCATCAGTTCATATTTTGATGTACAGTTTGGCTGTTCTATATCTTGGCTATTAGGAATAATGCTGCAGTGATTTTGGGAATGCAGGTATCCCTTTAAGATTCCAGAAATGGAATGTTTTGATCACTATAGTTTGATACTTTAGTGTGAAATCGGTAAATGAGGTACTTCCAGCTTTGTTCTTCCTTTTCAGGACTGCTTGGCTACTCAGGGTCTTTTATGGCTCCATACAAATTCAGGATTTTTTTTTTCTGTTTCTTTGAAAAATGCCATTGGGATTTTGATCAGGATAGCCACTGAATCTGTTAACAGCTTTGAGCAGTACAGACATTTAACAATATTCATTCCACAAACGTTTGATATCTTTACATTTGTGTCTTCAGTTTTTTTCATCAGTGTCTAGTCCTTTTCAGTGCACAGTTCTTCCACCTCAGTTAAATCTATCATTCAGTATTGTTTATGATACTGTGGTAAATAGGATTTTTTTAGATGTTTTATTGTTAATGTATACAAACAACTGATTTCTGGGTGTTGATTTTGTATCGTTCAACTTTACTGAATTTGTTGATTAGTTCTAACAGTTTTTCGGTAGAATCTTTAGGATTTTCTATGTCTAAGGTGATATCATCTATAAGTAGAGCCAGTTTTACTTCTTCCATTGTACTTTGGATGCCTTTTATTTATGTATTTCTTCTTGCTTGATTGCTCTGGCTAGGACTTCTGGTACTATGTTGAGCAGGGTGATAAGACTGGGTATCCTTATCTTGTTCTTGATCTTAGAGGAAAAGTTCAGTCTTTCACCAGTATAATGTTGGCTGTGGGTTTGTCATATATGGCCTTTGTGATTTTGAAATACATTTCCTTTATATCCAGTTCGTTGAATGTTTTTATCATGAAAAGATGTATTTTGTCAAACCATTTTCCTGCCTTTTGAAATGATCATATGACTTTTGTCTTTCACTCTATTAATATGGTATATCACAATTCATTTGGATGTTGAACCATCCTTGCATCCTGGGGATAAATCCCACTTGGTCATGGCATATGATTCTTTTAATATATTGTTGAATTCAGCTTGCAAATATTTTGTTGAAAAATTTTGCATCTATATTCATCAGGGATATTGGTCTGTAACTTTCTTGTAGTGTCCTTCTCTGGCTTTGGTAATCAGGGTTATGTATGACTTCTGTAATGAATTTGGGAATGTTCTCTTCTCAGTATTTTGGAAGAGATTGAGGGGAATTGGTGTTAATTATTCTTTAAATGTTTGGTAGATTTCACCTTTGAATCTGGTCTTGGGCTCTTTGTGTTGGCAAGTTTTTGATTACTTGTTTAATATTCTTACTTACTGGGGTGCCTGGGTGTACTTACTGGGGCGCCTGGGTGGCTCAGTGGGTTAAAGCCTCTGCCTTTGGCTCAGGTCATGATCCCAGGGTCCTGGGATCAAGCCCCATATCGGGCTCTCTGCTCAGCGGGGAGCCTGCTTCCTCTTCTCTCTCTGCCTGCCTCTCTGCCTCCTTGTGATTTCTCTGTCAATAAATAAATAAAATCTTGAAAAAAAAATAATATCCTTAGTTACTGGTCTATTCAGATTTTTAATTTCATCATGATTCAGTCTTGGTAGGTGATATGTTTCTAGAAACATATCATCTATCCATTTCTTCTAGGTTATCCAGTTTGTTGGTATGCAGTTGTTCATAGTTGTTTCTTATGATAGTTTATAGTTCTGTGGTGTCAGTTGTAATGCTTCCTCTTTCATATCTCATTTGAATCCTTTTCTTTTTTCTTAGTCTAGTAAAGGTTTGTTCTTTTCAATGAACCCTCTCTCAGGTTTCTTAATCTTTTCTATTTTGGTCTCTGTTTCTGCTGTGATCTCTTATTTATTCTTTTTTCTAGTTCCTTGAATGTAAAGTTAAGTTGTTTGAGATGTTTCTTTTATCTTAATGTAGGCATTTACTGTATAAACGTCTCTCTTAGAACCACCTTTGCAACATCCTATAGGTTTTTTTTTTTTTTAAGATTTTATTTATTTATTTGACAGACAGAGATCACAAGTAGGCAGAGAAGCAGGCAGAGAGAGAGGAAGGGAAGCAGGCTCCCTGCTGAGCAGAGAGCCCGATGCGGGGCTCGATCCCAGGACCCCGAGATCATGACCTGAGCCGAAGGCAGAGGCTTTAACCCACTGAGCCACCCAGGCGCCCCCATCCTATAGGTTTTGATATATTGTGTTTCCATTTTTGTTTCAGCATTTTTTTAAATTTCCATTTTCTTCTTTGACTCATTAGCTGTTGAAGAGTTTATTTCTACATATTTGTGAATTTTCTAGTTTTCCTCCTGTCAGTATATAGTTTCTGACCATTTGGTCAGAGAAGATACTTCATATGATTTCAGTCTTCTTAAATTTGCTAAAATTTGTTTTATGACCTATCATATGATCTGTCCTAGAGAATGTTCTGTGTTTGAGAAGAATGTGTTCTGTTGTTGAATAGAATGTTCTGTAAAGGACGTTAGATCCATTTGATCTATAAAGTGTGGTTTAGGTGTAATGTTTCCATGCTGATTTTCTGTATCCAGGATCTATCCATTGCTGAAAGTGTCATAATGTACTTCCCTGTTTATTGTATTGGAGTCAGTTTTTCCCTTCAGATCTATTAGTATTTGCTTGATTTATGTGGGTGCTCCAGTTTTGGGTGCATACATATTTTTAACTGTTATATCTTCTTGATAAATTGGCTTCCTTTTCATTATATAATGACTTTTTTATTGTCTCTTGTTACCATTTTTGGCTTAGAGTGTACTTTGTCTAATGTAACTGTAGCTACCTGCTTTCTTTCGGTATTCACTCTCATAGAATACTTTTTTCTATCCGTTCACTTTGAGCCTATGTGTGTCCTTAAATCAGATGCAAATCTCTTATAGGCAGCATCTGGTTGGTTCTTGCTTTTTGTTGGTTTTTTGTTTGTTTGTTTGTTTGTTTGTTTTTAATCTATCTAAGCATTCTGTATCTTTTGATTTGAATTCAATGTATAATTTTTTGACTATTTTGTTCCCTTTGTTCTTTTTTTTCCTCTCTTGCTCCTTTTCTTTGTAAATTGATGACTTTCCATAGTAATACAGCTTTTGCTTTGTGACTACCATGATGGTTAAATAAAAGATTTTATATATACTATAGCTGACACTGATAAAAACTTCGATCACATACAAGAAGTATCCTTTTATTCACCCCAACCTTTTTGTGGTTTTCAGTGTCCAAATTTATGTCTTTATGTATTGTGTATCCATTAACAAATTGTTTTCACTGTAGCTATTTTTTTTATTACATTTGTCCTTTAACAGTTATACTAAAGTTAAGTTTAACACACCACCATATTATAGCGTTAGAGTATTCTGAATCTAACTATATGCTTACCTTTACCATTATCTTGTATGTTTTCATATATTTTCATGTTAATAATTCGCAACCTTGCATTTCAGCTTAAAGAACTACTTACAACATTTTTTGTAAGACAACCTAGTGGTGGTAAAAATTCTGAGCTTTTTTTTTTTTTTTTTTTTCTTTTTTTCTTTTTTTAAGGTAAGTATTTATCTCACCTTTATTTCTGAGGGAGGAAAAAAAGTGTTCTTGTTTTCCAGTTTATTTCTTTTAACACTTTGAATATATCATCCTTTCTCTCCTGGCTTACAAAGTTTCTGTTGAGATCTGATAGCTTTATGGAATTCCCTTGTATGAGAGAAATTATTTTTCTCTTGCTGTCTTTAAACTTCTTTCTTTATTTTTTTATTTTACACAGGTCTTTTTGTATTAAAAGAGAAGATCTTTTTGTATTAAAATTTTTAGGTGACCTGTTAGCTTTAAATTGGATGTACAGAGCTTTCCCCACATTTGGGGAGTTTTCACCCATTATTTCTTTATATATTTATTTCAGTAATATCCCTTCTTTTTTTTTATTTCAGTATAGTCACATACAGAGTTATATTAGTTTCAGGTTTACAATATAGTGATTCAGTAATTCTGTACATTATTCAGTGTTCATCATTGTAAGTGTGTTCTTAATCTCCTTCACCTATTTCTCTGGAAACCTTCTTTGGAAGGTTTCTTCTCTGGAAACCATCAATTTGTTCTCTATAGTTAAGAGTCTTTTTTTTTTTTTTTTTGCTTCTTTATCTGTTTTGTTTCTTAAATTTCACATATGAGTGAAACCATTTGGTATTTGTCTTTCTCTAACTGACTTAATTCATTTATTCCTCTCCCATCCTTACATTTAAGATATATGGTTTCATACTTTACTACTTTTATTTTGTAAGCCCTTGCCTGCTTTATATAGATATACTTAATCTTACTGCTTTTGCGCATTCTCCTTTTTTTACTTCTGCTTAGAGTCTTTCCCTTCCTAAAAAGTTCCTGTTAACATTTCTTTTTTTTTTTTTTCTTTTTCTTTTTTTTTTTAAGTAGTCTCCACATCCACCATGGGGCTCGAATTCATGACCCCCAAGATCAAGAGTTGCATGCTCTACCAACTGAGCCAGCCAGGTATACACTCACCCTGCCCCCTTAACATTTCTTCTTCTTTTTTGTTTTTTAAAGATTTTATTTATTTATTTGACAGAGAGAGAGATCACAAGCAGGCAGAAAGGCACACAGAGAGAGGGGGAAGCAGGCTCCTTGCCGAGCAGAGAGCCCGATGCAGGGCTCAATCCCAGGACCCGGAGATCATGACCTGAGCCGAAGGCAGAGGCTCAACCCACTGAGCCATCCAGGTGCCCCAACATTTCTTGTAGGGATAGTTTAGTGGTGATGAGTTCCTTTTTAACTCATTTGTCTGGGAAACTCTATCTTTTTTCTAGTCTAAATGGTAGCCTTTCTGAATAGAGTATTGATTGCAGGTTTTTTCTTTTAGCCCTTTGAATTCAACACTCCATTCTGGCCTGCAAAGTTTCTGCTGAGAAATCCACTGGTAGCCTTATAGGGTTCCTCATTTATGTAGCTCTTTTCTTTTCTTTTGCTGCTTTTAAAATTTTACTTCTTGCCATTTTAATTACTGTGTGTCTTGATGTGGACCTACTTAGGCTGGTTTTCTTGGGGGTTCTCTATGTCTCTTGGATCTGGATTTCTGTTTCCTTCCTCAGATTTGGCTTTCATTTCTTCAAATAAATTTTCTGCCCCTTATCTCTCTTTCTGGAATCCCTATAATATGAATGTTCTTACACTGATGGTGTTGCCAAGTTCTCTAAGGCTATTTAAATTTTTTTTTTCTCTCTTTCCAGTTCAGCTTGATGGCTTTCCATTATCTGTTCTGCAGGTCAGTGATCCATTCTTCTGCTGCCTCTAGTCTACTATTTATTCCATTTATTGTATTTTTATTTTCATTTATTGAAGTCTTCATTTCTGTTTGGTTCTTTTTTATGTCTCTCTTTTTTGAAGGTCTCACTGAGGTACTCCACTCTTTTCTCATGTCCAGTAAGTATTTTTATGATGATGACTTTTAAGTTCTCTGTCAGGCATGTTATCTGTTTTGTTTAGCTCTCTCACTATGATTTTGTCCTGTCTTTTCATTTGGGATATAGTCATCTGTCTGTTCATTTGCTCTCTCTGTGTCTGGCTTTTTTTTCTTTTTTCCTTTATGTCTATTTCTGTACATTAGGTAAGTCAGCCACGTCTCCTGCTCTTGAAAGTAATGGACTTAATGAAGAAGAGGTTCTGTAGTGCCCCGCCCTGCAGTGTCCCCCTGTTCACCTTGCGCTTCAGGGGGGTCTCTTACATGTGTTGTATGCATCCTACTGCTGTGGCTGAGCAGTGTTTGCCTTCAGACTAGTCATCTGCAATGGCTTTCTTTGCCTTTGGGGGCAGGGTTTTGTTTATGTGTTATAAGTGGATCAGTTGGGGGCTGCTTAGGCTTGATATGAGTCAGACCAGATGTTTGCCAGAGATGCAGTAGCAGCAAAATGCAGAGCACCTTCCCTGTGTTGTTGCCTGAAATATTTTCATTGATGGGCAGGGCCTGTAGTCAAACCCAATGTCTTTCCCCAGCCCACTGCTAGGGCTGCAGTAGGACTGATGTGTCTGGTTTATCTTCCCCTTACCCTAGGACAAAAGTCACTTTGGAGTGATGCTGGTATCTGTCAGGGCTGCTTGCACACTGCCAGGCTTATGGCTTCACTTCAGATGGACCCTGACCAAGGGCATATTGGAGGGGGCTCAGTCTTCAGGAGAATACAGGGGCAGGGGCATAGCATTAGCAAGGTTTGCATAGGTCTGTTGTGGGAAGATACCTGGAGCCACTTTAGAAAACTGCCACAGAGCTGGAGGGGACCAGTCCTCAGGAGAAAGAGGTCATGGGGCATAGTGCCAGCAAGGTCTACACTGGTCTACTCAGGAGGGGACCTGCTGGGTCAGAGGGGGTAGGTCTGTAGAAGGAGGGGGATGCACTGTTAGCAAGCTAAGTGGGAAGTATTAGCACTGCACTGATTCCCATAGTTGTCTATGTGTCTAGGCTAGGAGTATGGGGGAGGTAAATAATACTTGCCACCTCCTTTGTCCTGGAAAAGTCTCCTAAAGATCCCTCCGCTCCAAAAATCCCTAGTCCTCCAACACATACTCTGAGACTAGTAAGTAAATCCCCTTCCTGTATACTCTAGGCATTTTTCCAACTGCTGCTTCTGTGCTTTTTCTCCACACAGGACTATTTGTTGTGCTGTTTCTTTAAGGGTAGGGACTCAGGTTCCTATTGACCTCCAGCTCTCGGACAGCCAAGCCCACTGATTTTTAAAGTTCCAGATGTTAAGCCCACTGATTGTAAGAACTTGCAAAATTAGTCCCCTCTGGTTTTCAAAGCAAAGTGTTACAGAGATTCATCTTCCTAGTAGAGGTTCCCTGTGCCTGGAGTGAGTGTCAGTCTCTCTCCCTTCTCCATGCCCATGGCATCCCTCCTTTCCACAGACAGCCTTGTGGCTTTGACTGCATCTCCACCCTTTCTACACACTTTGATGTCACCTGTTCTCTACATTTAACTGTGGAGAGTCTGTTCTGCCAGTCTTTGGTTCATTTTCTGGGTTATTTACACTGATGTGAGTATTATCCAGTTGTGTGCATGGGACGAGGTGAGCTTGTCTGACTCCACCATCTTCCCAGAAGTCCTCTAGCTATTACTTCTTTAAATAAGCTTTCTACTTTTTCCTTCTGAGACTATAATGATGCATACATTATTTCTATTTGGTGTCCCAGAAATTCCATAGGCTGCCTTCTTCATTCTTTTCACTTTCTTTCTCCTCCAATTAGCTAATTTCTAGTATCTGTCTTCAAGCCCTCATATTCTTTCTTCTGCTTGGTCTAGTCTGTTGAAGCTCCTCTCTGTTGAATTTTTCATTTTACTCATTGTATTCTTTAGCACCAAAACCTTTTTGGTTCCTTTTTGTTTTCTCTTTGTTGAACTTCTCATTTTGTTCTTTTTGTTCTCCTGATACACTAAATTGCTTATTTCTCTTTTATGGCTGTCAGAGCATCCATAGAGCAATTATTTTGAATTCTTTGTTGGGCAATTCTTAGTTCTCGATTTTTTTTGGCCAGTTCCTAAAGGTTTACTATATTTCTCTGAGAGAGACATTTTTCCTGATTCTTGGTGATCCCTGTAGCCTTCAATAGGTGTCTACATATCTGAAAAAAGAATCACTTCTCAGAGACTTTTTGGACTGACTTCAGTAAGGGAAGACTTATCTGTGGGTGGAGCAACAGTGGAGCATGCTGTGATTCCATGTCTGGTGGTGCATGGCACCAGTCACAGGTGAGTTTGTAAAGCAGCTCACTGTGAACCACAATCACTCCCACTGCATGGCTGCTCTTGGTAGGTCCCACTTCTCTTCCTTGTTCCTAGCCATCTCTGTACATCTCAGCTTGTCAATATAAAGTGAAACTAAAACGGGACCTTCTTGCAGTGCCCCAAAAGGCTAGATAAGCTGGTCACTCATCCCATTCTTGTTACCTGGTGAAGGGAACTCTTTCTAGCTGGGAAGTTTCCTCTTGGCTCTGAGCAATGTCACCTTGGTAGATGGAATGATAGAGATGAATGAAGTTGTCTTTCTCTTTTGTAGTTCTCAAGGTTTTCTATGTCACTCACATATCTTGAGTGGATTCCAGAGCTCTCCCAGAACTGTTTTTCTTCACATACAGCTCTTTTAAATTGTTGATCGTTTTGTGGGGAATGGAGGCTTGGGTCTCCACTAAAGGATTTTTTAAAATCTGTTTTTACTTAATGAATAAATTCTTGATTTCGTGTTTTATTATGCTTCCATTTATTAATGGATTTTGTTTATCCATTTCTACCTTTATTTTCTTAATTTTGTTACCCTGACTTTTCTTAAGTTTCCTTTTTTGTTTGTTCTTTCTTCAGAGGAACACTTAGGCTGTGACAGGACATGAGGAAGGGATATTTTCGTTTGAGTGAAATCGTGAGATACTTGTCTTTACATCTCTGTATTATTGCAAATGGCAAGATTTCCTTCTTTTTTATGGCCAGATAATATTCCATTATCTGTATATACACCACATCTTTATCTGTTCATCTGTCAAAGAGCACGTGAGCTGCTTCCATAGTTTGGCTGTTGTAAATAATGCTGCAGTAAACATAGGGGTGCATGCATCCCTTTAACTTTTAGTGTATTTGTATTTGGGGGGGTAAAAACTCAGTAGTGCAATTACTGGATCCTAGGGCAGTTCTATCTTTAATTTTGTGAGGAATCTTCACACTTTTCCACAGTAGCCCCACCAATTTGCATTCCCACCAACAGTGCACAAGGGTTCCTTTTTCTCCACATCTGCACCAACACCTGTTATTTCTTATATTTTTGATTTTAGCTATTCCAACAGGTGTGAGGTGGTTTCTCCTCTTAGGGTTTTGTTTTGTTTTGTTTTATTTTGTTTTTAAGATTTTTTGATTTAGGGGCACCTGGGTGGCTCAATCCTTAAGCATATGTCTTCAGCTCAAGTCATGATGCCAGGGTCTTGCTTGTGTTCCCTCTCTGTCTCTCTCTCTGTCAAATAAATAAAATCTGTTTTTAAAAAAAAGGATTTATTGATTTATTTTAGAGAGTGTGTGTGTATACGCAAGGGAGGGGCAGAGAGAGAGGGAGAGAGAATCCTCAAACAGATTCCCTGATGAGCAGGGAGCCCAATGCAGCTCGATCCCAAGACCCTGAGATCAAAACCAGAGCTGAAATCTAGAACCGGCCCTTTAACCAACTGAGCTATCTAGGTGCCCCACTCTCCTTGTAAATTTGATTTTCATTTCCCCAGTGACCAGTGATGTTGAACATCCTTTCATATGTCTGTTGGCCATTTGTATGTCATCTTTGGAGAAATGTCTATTCATGTTTTCTGCCCATGGATTATTTATGGTTTTGGGTGTTGAGTTGTATCAGTTCTTTTTTTTTTTTTTTTTTTTTTTTAGATTCATTTATTTATTTTAGGGAGAGAAAGTGTTCACACACATGCAGGGGGAGAGGGAGAGAAGCAGACTCCCCTATGAGCATGGAGCCAGATGCTGGGCTTAATCTCACAACCCTGAGATTGTGACCTGAGTAAAATCAAGAGTCAGGTGCTTAACTGACTGAGCCACCCAGGCACCCCAGGTTATTTCAGTTATTTCTATATTTTGGATACTAACCCGTCATTGGATATGTCATTTACAGAGATCTTCTTCATTTGGTAGGTTGCCTTTTAGTTCTGCTAATTTTCCTCCACAGTGCAGAAAATCTTTATTTTGATGAAGTTCCAGTACTTTATTTTTGCTTTTATTTCCCTTGCCTCAGGAGATGTATCTAGAAAGAATTTGCTGTGGCTGATGTTGAAGAAATCACTGTGTTATATTCTAGGATTATTATGATTTCAGGTCTCTTACTAGGTCTTTAATCCATCTAGGTTTTTTTTTTTTTTTAATTTGTTTTTGGGTTTATTTATTTACTTATTTATTTTTAAGTAGGCTCCACACCCAGCATGGAGCCCAGTGCAGGGCTTGAACTCATGACCCTCAGATCAAAACCTGAGCTGAGATCAAAAGTCGGATACTTAACTGGCCATGCCATCCAGGTTCCCCATTTAATCCATCTTGAATTTATTTTTCTATATGGTGTAAGAAAGTGGTCCTGTTTTGGGGGTTTTGTTTTTTATTTTTTTGTTTTTTTCATTTTGAATGTAGTGGTCCAGTTTTCCCAATACCATTTGTTGAAGAAACTATCTTTTTCCCATTGCATATTGATTCCTCCTTCATTGAAGATTGACCATGTAATTGTGGGTCCATTTCTGGGTTTTCTATATTATTCTATTCTATTGATCTGTGTCTGTTTTTATGCCAGTACCATACTGTTTTAATTACTACTGCTTTATAACATAACTTGAAATCTAGAATTGTGATATCTCCAGTTTTGTTTTTCATTCTCAGGATCGCTTTGGCTATTTGAGGTCATCTGCTTTCCATACAATTTTAAGATTGTTCATTTTTCTGTGAAAAATGCTGTCGGTATTTGATCTGTAGATTGCTTTGAGGGATATAGGCATTTTAAGAGTATTTGTTCCTCTAACCCATGAGTGTACAATGTCTTTCCATTTCTTTGTGTCATCTTGAATTTCTTTCACCAGTGTTTTACAGTTTTCAAAGTACAGGTCTTTCGGCTCTTTGGGTAAACTTATTTCTAGATTTTCTTTTTTGTTGTTGTTTTGTTTTGATGCAGTTATAATTGGGATTGTTATCTTAATTTCACTTTCTGCTGCTTCGTTATTAATATATAGGAATGCGGCAGATTTCTCTACAATGATTTTGTATGCTGTGACTTTACGGACTTCATTTATCAGTTTCAGCAGTTTTTTGGTAGAGTCTTTAGGGTTTGTGTGTGTGTATGTGTGTACATATACACACAGTATATATATATATATATACACACATATATACACTATATATAGTATATTATCTGCAGATATCCTTCCCAGTTTGGAGGCCTTTTCTTTCTTTTTTTTTTTTTTTTTAAGATTTTATTTAATTATTTGCCAGAGAGAGAGAGCACAAGCAGACAAAGTGGCAGGCAGAGGCAGAGAGAGAGCAGGCTCCCCGCTGAGCAAGGAGCCTGATGTGGGCGGGACTGGATCCCAGGACGGTGGGATCATGATCTGAGCAGAAGGCAGCGGCTTAACCGACTGAGCCACCCAGGAGTCTCTGAAGGCCTTTTATTTCTTTATGTTGAAATTGCTGTAGCTAGGACTTCTATGCTGAATAAAAGTGCTGAGAGTGGACATCCTTGTCATGTTGATGACCTTAGAGGAAAAGCTCTGTTTTTCACTATTGAGTATGATGTCGGCTGTGGATTTTTCATGTAAGACCTTTATTACATTGGGTATGTTCCCTCTAAACCTACATTGCAGAGGGTTTTTATATGAATGAACATTATACTTTATCACATGCTTTTTCTACATCTATTGGAATGATCATATGCTTTTTATCCTTTCTCTTATTGACATGACATATCACATTGTTTTGCAAATATTGAACCACCCTTTCATTCTCAGAATAAATCCCACTTGATTGTGGTATGATTTTTTAATGTATTCTTGGATTCGATTTGCTAATGTTTTGCTGAGAACTTTTATATTTATGAGAGATGCTGGTCTGTAGTTTACTTTTTTGGGCTGTCTTTATCTGGTTTTGTCTATGAGGCCATAGAGTGGATTTGGAAATTTTCTTTCCTCTTACATTTTTTGGAATAGTTTGAAAAGAATAGGTAGTAACTCTTTTTTAAATGTTTGGTAGAATTCACCTATGAAGCTTCCTGGTGCTGGACTTATGTTTTGGGGGAGTTTTTTGATTACTGATTCAATTTCATTGCTTGTAATCTGTTCAAATTTTCTATTCTTCCTCTTTTAGTTTTGGTTGGTTCTATGTTTCTCTGAATTTATCCATTTCTTCTCAGTTGTCCAGTATGTTGGCATGTAGACTTTCATGTAGGTTTTCAGTGGTGTTGGTTATTTCTCCTCTTTAATTATTGATTTTGTTTATTTAGGTCCTCTCCACCCCCATGAAAAGGTTTAGCAGGGTTTTTTTTACCCTTTTCAAAGAAACAATTCCTGGTTTCATCAATCTATTCTCTCTCTCTCTCTTTTTTAAAAAATAAATGTCATTTATTTTTGTTCTCACCTTTATTATTTCCTTTCTTTGCTGGCTTGGGGTTTTGTTCTTCTAGCTCCTTTAGGTGTTTGGTTAGGTTGTTTGAGATATTTCTTGCTTTTTCAGATAGGCCTGTGTTGCTATAAACTTCCCTCTTAGAACAGCTTTTGCTGAATCCCAAAGATTTTGTACCATTGTGTTTTCATTTTCAGTTGTTTCCATGTAATTTTTTATGTCTTCTTTGATGTCTCGGTTGACCCATTCATTGTTTAGTAGCATGATATTTAACCTCCATACATTTGTCTTCTTCACAGATTTTTTTTCTTGTGGTTAATTTCTGGTTTCATGGTATTATGTTCAGAAAAGATGCATAGTGTGACTTCAGTCTTTTTCTATTTACTGAAACTTGTTTTATGTTCTCTCTTCTGTAGATTGTTCTGTGTACGCTTGAAAAGAATGTATACTCTGCTGTTTCAGGATAGAATGTTCTACATATATATGTGTTAATCCATTTTGTCCAATGTGTCATTCAGAACCACTGTTTACTTGAAAAACAAAACCCTGTTTCCTTGTTGATTTTCTGTTTGAATGATCTATCATCAATGTAAGGGGGGTGTTAAAGTACTCTACTTATGGAGCCTGACTGGCTCAGTCCATTAAGCATTTGCCTTCAGTTCAGGTCATGATCTTGGGTCTGGGATCAAGCCCCAGTAGGAGTCTGCTTCTCCCTCTCCCTTTGCTTGCTTACTCTCACTCTCACTCGAGTAAATAAATACATAAATATATAAATAAAATGCCCTACTAATGTATTACCTTCAGTTATTTCCTTTTTGTTTTTTATTAGCTGCTTTATGTTTTGGGGTACATAAATATTTACAGTTGTTATATCTTCCTGTTGGATTGTCTCCTTTATTATTACATAGCATCATTCTTTGTTGTTACAGTCTTTGTATTAAAGTCTATTTTGTCTGATATAAGTATTGCCACTCTGGCTTTCTTTTGACATCCATTTGCATGATAGATATCCTTATGTACATTATGTACCCTTATGTACATTCTGCAGGTATCTTGGGCTAAACTGAGTCACTTGTAAGCAGCATATTGATGGATTTTTTTTTTTTTTAAATCTACCCTGTCACCCTATGTCTTTTGATTGGAACATTTAGTCCATTTATATTCAGAGTAATTATTGGTAGGTATGTATTTATTGCCATTTCGTTACTTGTGTTGTGGTTGATTTTAAAGAGTTTGATCCTTTTCCTGGTCTCTATCGTATTTGTTGGCTTTCTTTAGTAAAGTACTGGAATTCCTTTCTCTTTATTCTTTGCATATCTATTACTGGTTTTTGATGGGTGGTTACTTTCCAGTTTGTATATAACATCTTCTGCATATAGTCTGTATTAAGTTATTGGTCACTTAAATTTGAACCCATTCTTTATTCCTCTCTCTACATTTAAGTGTATGGTGTCATATTCATCTTTTTATTAATCCTTTGACTGATTTTTACAGAAAAAAAATTTTTTTTTACACTCTCACTTATATGGTCTTTCCTTTCCAGTCAGAGAGGCTCCTTTAATACTTCTTGTATGGTTGGTTTAGTGGCCATGAACTTTGTTTTTGACTGAAAAACTGTCTATCCTTCTGTTCTAAGCGGTAGCCTTGTTGGATAGAGTATTCTTGACTGCAGGTTTTTCCCTTTTAGCACTTTGAATATATCATATTACTCTCTTCTGATCTGGAAAGTTTCTGTTGAAAATCCACTGATAGCCATACAAGGAGTTTCCCTTGTATGTAACTGTTTTCTTTTCTTTTGCTACTTGCTTTTTTTTTTTTTTTCCTTATTGCTACTTTTTGCCATTTTAATTACTATGTGTCTTGGTGTGTGGACCTCCTCAGGTTGAATTTTGAGGGAGATCTCTGTGCCTCCTGGATCTGGACGTGTTTCCTTCCCCAGGTTAGGTAATTTTTCAACTATTTTTTTCTCAGGGAAATTTTCTGCCCCCCTCTTTGTTTTTCTTCTGAGATACCTATAATGTGAATGTTACTACACTTGATGGAATCGGAGTTCCCTAAAAGACTGTTCTTAATTTGCATAATTTTCTTCCTTCTCCTTTTCTCAGCTTACCTTCTGTTACTCTGTCTTCAGGGTCATTAATTTGTTCCTCTGCTTCATTTAGCCTGCTGTTTATTCCATCAGATGTATTTTTGATTGCATTTATCATGTTCTTGATCTCTGGTTCTTTTTTATTGTTGTGTTGAGGGTCTCACTGATGTTCTCCACTCTTCTCAAGTCCGTTGACAGTATCTTTGTGATCATTACTTTAAATTCTCTATCAGGCATATTCTCTCCATTTTGCTTAATTAGCTCTCTTGCTATATGGTTTGGCTCTGTTCTTTCATGTGGGAAATATTTTTCTGTCTTCTCATTTTGTCTGACTTTCTGTGTCTGTTTCTATGTGTTGGAAGGTCAGCTACTTTGTGCTTTTAACACTAATAGTCTTATGAGGAGAAGTCCTATAGGGCCCTGCAGTGCAGTGTCCCCTGTTCCCCAGGGCCTGGAGCTTCGTGAAGTGTCTCCTGCATATGTGTGTTCTCTGCTGTTGAGGCGTGACTTCTTTGGCTTTCAGTCCAGTTGTCTGCAGAGATTCTCTTTGCCTGTTGTGGGCAGTGTTTGGTCTGCAGTAGGGGTGGGGGGTGCATTTTAACAAAGTGTGCAGTGGTCTGCTTGCAAAATGAGACCTGCCCCCTCACAGGGAATGAGGTTTCACAAAACACGCAGGTTAGGAGATGTGTTGGCAGGGTTTGCGCCGTAGTTCTCAGGGAAGGGATCTGCAGCTCTGGTACTGAAGCAACTGTGACTGGGAAGGGAGATCACAGAAGCATAGGGTTGGGGGGTGGACAGCAGGTCTTGGTGAATGCAACTTAGGTAATGAGTCTTGGCTTCACTGGTTCCCACAGGTGGCCATTGTTTATGGGGGGGGGGGGGGGGGGGGGTAGGGGAGCACGGAGGCCAGGGAGGGAAATGGCACCTGCCACTCCTTTGTTCCTGGAGGAGCCCTGTGTCTCCAGGCCACACTCTGAAATGAACAAATCACTCTCCCTTCTGTCTGCTTTTGGTGTTTTTCAAACTGCTGGTTCTGTGCTGTATGTCCTTGTGTTGCTGGTTGTGCTGTCTCTTTAAGGGTGTTAACTCAGCTTCTTAATATTCTCTGCACTCTCCCAGAGCCAAGCCCTCTGATTTTTAAAATTCTAGGCTTTAAGTCTCACTGGGTGTAAGAACTCAAATATTCAACTCCTCTCACTTTCAAAGGCAAATGTTGCAGGGATTTGTCCTTCCCATTCATGGGCTGCTCGGTGTGAAAGTCTAGTTTTTTACCCTTCTCCCCATCACAGGCACAATCCATTTCACTCCTATACCACATCTTTGCCCACTTTCTTCATTGTGGCCTCCTCTCCACCTTTAGTTGTGGAGTTTGTTCTGCCAGTCGTCAGGATCATTTTCTGGGTTATTTACAGTGAAGTGAGTGGTACCTACTTGTATCTGTGGGACAAGTGAGCTTAAGGTCCTACTTCACCATCTTCCTAGCCAACCCTCCACATTTCTCCCTTTTGATGAAGTTTCTTTGAAAGTATTTCTGATGAAGTCAGGTTTTCCATATTTGGTGGTTTTATCCCTCAGTGCCTGGAGGGACCTTTCCTGGTTGTCCTATGCAATATCAGAAAGAACGTGCATTGCAGTTAGAAACCACTTAAAGCCGCATTTGAATAGAAAGAAAGGTTAAGAGGGAGAAACTCTCAGGTGCTCACACTAATCTTCTTGAGATTGTGTTGGATGGGCCAGCATCATTTTATTGGGTCCATTTTGTTTAAGTGCAGACAAAATATATGTATAAAACTTAAAATAATGTCTGCAAAACAGAAGTAACAATTTCAAATTGTATGATGATTCTAAACCAGATTCCAAGCAAGGACTCTTGGGTCTGAAAGTAGCCAGCTGAAATACTTATTAGCACTTATTCCAACATGAGGGAGAAAAATTCTCCCTATGAAAGCAAACCTGGAGTCATGTTTGCCTCCTTTCTGAAAGTCCCCACTTAAAGCAACAATGAAAACAGAATAGTAGATACTACAGACACACACCAAAGGAATTAACCAAGTGCATTTTGGAAGATACAGTGCAGGTATAATCATGAAGCAATAGCTGGTGAACTTTTTGCAAAATAATAAAACTTGAAAGATTGTTTTTAAAATAGTATTATCTCAGAAAGAAGTGTTTAGAACCAAATGTGCTATTAATTATTCAGTCAGAGAGCACCTAGGTGGCTCAGTTGGTTAAGTGTCCCAACTCTTGGTTTTGCCTCAGGTCATGATCTCATGGTTGTGAGATCGAGCCCCATGTCAGGCTTAGTGCAGAGTTTGCTTCAGATCCTTACTCCCTCTCCCACCCCCTCTGTCTCTTGCCCTACTCACGCATGCATGCGGGTGCTCACTTGCTCTAAGATAAAATCTTAAAAAAAAAAAAAAAAAAGCTAATACAGCCAGTAAGTTTGCAAAGTCAGAAACCATTATTTTGGACAAGAATCCAAAGTCCGTTAATAGTTCAGATGAAATAAAACTTTTTGTGAATTCTGAATCTTCTTTTTTTTTTTTAAGATTTTTTTTATTCATTTATTTGATCAAGAGAGAGATCACAAGTAGTCAGAGGGACAGGCAGAGAGAGAGGGGGAAGCAGGCTCCCCGCTGAGCAGAGAGCCTAGGGGCTCGATCCCAGGACCCTGGGATCATGACCTGGGCTAAAGGCAGAGGCTTTGGCCCCACTGAGCCACCCAGGTGCCCCAAATCCTCTGACCCTTCGGAAAAATCAGTGAAAAATTCATTTGTCCTGGGATCATACGGATGTTTCCTAAAAACCATAATCAAAAGAAGAGGGTTTTTTTCCGAGGGATTGGGAAATGCAGATGAGTACTTTGTCTTTCCATGAGAGAGAAGAGTGAGAAAAAAGGCATATGGCCTAGTCCAGACATCTTGGGAAAACGTGTCATCAGAGGTTATCTGCTTCAGTTCCAGGAAATCTGTACTTTCGGGTCACTACATGATGTGCAGGTGCAGTCAGGGTTTTGTGCTTTCTTTAGATATGTTACATGAACCAAGAGTCTTCCCTGAAGTTTGGGAGACACAAGGGTTGGTTTGCAGTTCCTGATAAGAGCCTTTCTAGGGAGGTAGTAAGGATTTTGGAGGTGCCTTTTCCAACCAAAAAATCCTTGTGTTGCAAGGTGTAATACTTAAGGTCATTGTCACCCCCAGAGTGCACTGTGAAAAACGTGCCACAACATGGTTACTTTTGACAGAAGCAATTACATCTTTATACTTTTGAAATAGATTTTCTCTTATTACCTGTGGGTCAGAGGAGGCAGGGGCCAAGTATATTGGGCATCCTGTGACTCTCTCAGAGGATGAGAGTCTATGAGTTCCAAACCAGATAAATCTGAGATTTAGGACCAGTTGCAATGCTTCCGGTCAAGGTTTTTGGAGGGTCTCTACCAGTTGTACGAGTTGTGTCCTAATAGTGCCATTACTGCATGTGATTAAGTGCTGATTAAGGACATGTGCAATGAAAGCATTGTAAAACTGGACAGACAGCATACACTTTTCAAAGCACCTGGCCAGGAAAAAGGGTTCCCCAATCACTGTGAAATTTAAGAGGGTTCCCAGGTAGGGATAATCTTTTCTAACAGAATTTTAGCCACGAAAGCATTATTGCCCTGTCTACAAAGGAAGGCTTTGGTCCAGTGAGAAAACATATAAACCATGACTAAAATATTTATCCACGAGAGGGAGAAGTTGTATGAAACCCATTTTTCCAAGCAGGTTTCCGTGGAATATACTTTGGACAAGTGGGACCAGTGAGGTACGCACTTTTTGCAGCCTTACTAACTTCCCTCACCAATATCAGTTGATGAATGCTATTATTTTATCAGTAGACCACAGGTTAAATGCATGTACAGAGGTAAGTATTTGGGAATCTTAGTATTACTGGTAAGGCCACATTGTTATTTGGTCCAAACCAGAGTTTTCTTTTTATTGAGCCAACAATTACTATATTTCAGATAAGTGTTTGTTTGCTTGGGGCCAACTATTAGATATGACTTGTCAGTTTTCCCAAATTATGTTTGGGAGAACATCTCTGTGGGCTTTGACAGAGGTTTGGCTGTTGATCTCCTGAGTGCAGCATTTTTGGCTGAAATATCAGTTAGGTGGTTCCCTTTGGCCTCCAGGGCATTAAGTCTGGAATGCTTAGGAACCTTAATAATAGTTACAGCCACTGGCAAAACTATGACGTCTAATACATTTTGGACATATAAGTCATTTTTATTCTCGTTTGAAGTAAGGACACCTTGTTGTTTTCATAATATTCCTAAGTCATGAGCTCTCCCCAAGGTATACCAGCTGTCAGTATAAATGTGTGTAGCTTTACCCTTGACTAAAATACAAGCTCAAGTAAGGATGTGTAATTCAGCCTCTTGGGCTCAAGTAGTTAAAGATGCCGCCTCAGTGACTTCAAAAGGAGTATGCAATAACATGCTAAGCACATTAGTTACTGTTCTTACCCTTTAAATAAGAACAATCAGTAAACCATGAAAAATCTGCATTGGTTAAAAGATTTTCTTGTAAATTGTCACAGGGAGTCAAAAGGTGAGCTGTCAACATTAAGCAGTCATGAGAGGTTTCATCCGTGAAGGAGGGGAAAATAGCAGGGTCTAATTGCAGTGAGAGTTACATGAGGAGCAGTTAGCATGACGATTTCATAGGAGGTGAGCAAGAGTAAGAGGAGAATTCAGAACGGCTTCTGCTGCATGGGGCACAAGGATTCTTAAAGGGAATCCTCTATTTCTTCAGTGGCCTTAACTAAAAAGGCAGTGGCAGAAATGACTCTGAGGCAAGGGGAGGGTATCCCTGTGCCACAGCATCTAGTTGTTGGCTTTGACAGCCTGTGGGTCCATGATGGTTCTCATATTCTGGGGTCAGTACTCCAAGGGCATTCTGTTCCTTCTTACATACAAAGGAAAAAAAGGAAGTTGATAGTGACGATGTCCAAGAGCAAGGGGAGTTTTTATTAGGCTTTAAGTTCTCAAAGGCTGTATATCCCTGTCTTTCCAAATAACAGGGTTATGTTTGCCATTTTTTTAATAAGGCATATAAAAGTTGAGCCAGAATAGAGAAGTTTGGAGTTCAGTTTTGACAGTAGCCAGCCAGTCCAAGAAAGCTTTTTCCCTGGTGCTTACTTTTGTGTTTGGGGAAATTCAGAATGCCTTGAAGTCTTTCTGGATCCAGATGTAGTCCTTGCTCTGAGGTCAGGTACCCTACGTGTCTAACCTGAGTTTGAGCAAACTGCAATTTCTCTCTGGAGATTGTATGTCTCTTTTTTATTTATTTATTTATTTTTTAAATATTTTATTTATTTATTTATTTGACAGAGATCACAAGTAGGCAGAAAGGCAGGCAGAGAGAGAGGAGGAAGCAGGCTTCCTGCTGAGCAGAGAGCCAGATGCGGGGCTTGATCCCAGGATCCTGGGATCATGACCTGAGCTGAAGGCAGAGGTTTTAAGCCACTGAGCCACCCAGGCACCCCTGTATGTCTATTTTTTAAGGCCAAAAGTTTTAACAGGTGGATTGCTATCTTCTTGTGAAGAGATTTGAAAAGGGAAGCAGTGAAGCATATCGTCTACATTTTAGAAATTAGAATCTACAGAAAACTTGATATCCAAATCAACTTCAGAGGTTTGTGAAAAGGAAGGACTGTCTGAAACCTTGGGGAATTACTGTCCAGGTGTACTTCCATGTACTTCTTTTCTTTCCAAATGAAAACAAAAAGATAGTGGCTCTCCCTATCAACTAGAACACTAAAAATGCACTGCATACATCAATTACAATGAAAAATTTCCTTTCATTGGAAATGGCTATCAGTAGCATAAGGGGGTTAGGACCAAGAGGGTGCCAAGAGAGGAATAGCAATGTTATTTATTGCTTGGAGATCCTGGAAGAACCTCCATCCTCAGCCACTGGGCTTCCTCCCAGGTAAAATACATATTACAGGAACTAGGGAAGGGGGATAGTGAGGCCCTGGGCCTTGTAATCTTATATTATGCGTTTGACACCTGAAAGGGCTTCTTTACTTATAGAGTATTGATTAATTATGGGATGAAGTTTTGAGGACTCTGTTTGAATTTTAAAGGAAGGTGCACTGTGGATTCTCCCAGTATCATTTGAGGAGCTGTATAGAGGATGGTAGATGATTCAGTAGGAACAAATAGAAGATGCCAAAGGTTATCTGATTGCCCTGGTTGACTATTTTGATTACTACTCTCAAATTCGAGAATTATTTCCCTCTTTGGGAGAAAGAAAAGCATCTCATGCCAGAATTTCTAAGAAATTTGGGCCCAGTAAATGAATAGAGTGCAATAACTAAGGGAAAAAGAGCCTAAACAAAAGGAAATAGATTCAGAGACAGGAATGTTTTGAGGTTTATTAGAGATCTCCACTGTCTGAGCCATTTTATTACTCCAAGGCAGGGGCAGCTTGGTAGCTGTGGGCTGGATGACAGAGAGCAGCGCTTGTGTCACTTTGGGGAGAGAGATTTGTTCCCAATCTGGAGAGTGATTTCCCCGAAATGATTAAGAGGAAAGAGCCCCTGCAGTTCCTCAGAGCCCCATCATTGGGAATTAGGCGGTCATTAGAAAGACTGACTAGAGGGCTGAAAGTGCCTGGAGAGCTTACATTTATAACAGACTCCCTTCTCCACCCCCTCCCCAACTGCCCAGGCTCTTTGCAATAATAGCAGAAACTAGTTTTTTTTGTTTTTTTTTTTTTTTTGGTTTTGTGTTTAGGGGCCTTCATTTGCCAGAGTTGAAAATTGATACTTTTAGCAGTCTGTCTTTTAGGTGACTCATCTAGGATGCAGGCAGGCTGGTTTGCCATAGTAACTAAATCTGGAGTGGGCAATTTGTCATTTTATCCTGGTCGTTTTAAACTAAAGGAAAATGTCCCAGTTTGAAACATTAATAAACACAAAGTTTAATGCTACCTGGGTAGATTCAACGTCTAAAGAAAGATCATAATTTTCTTTAAAGACATTTTGAAGTCCCTCGCAATCAACATGAACAGGTTCATCAAGCTTTTGTGTACAAGCCTAAATTTTGTTTCAGACAATGGACTTTCGGAAAAGCAACTGTAATTGCTCAGTGGAGATTTCCAACAAGTATTCCAGTTAGAGGTTTGTTTTTCAGGATGTTCTCTAGGTAGTGTCATGCAGCGTTTGCCCTGTTTCTTAAAGCACATGGAATAACGGATATAAATCTGAGAAACCCAAGTGGTAAGTTTGAATAACTGTGTTAAATTCTTCAGCAGACTTACTGAAAGTCCTCAGTCACTTTAGGGAACTATAACTATGGCTCATAATTCAGCCTTAGTCCACCATACATAAGGAACTTGAGGTTTATTTTGTCCTTAAAAGACTTAAAAAAGCAGGTTTTAGTCAGTTCAGGAGAGGAGGGAGCAGCAGAGAGATTAGTAGAAAAGGCAAGTTCAGAGAGAATAGACAAAAATGGTGCCAGAGTTGGAGCCTGAGTACAAAATGGGTGCAGACGAAGGCGGGGAGAAAAAGGCCTCAGAAGCCATTTTGATGCCTTTCAGTTGTTTGTTTGCCTCAGTTGATTCAGAAATAGGATTTTGCAAAAACGCAAACTCCGAATCCTGAAAACATCTGGAACCCTCAAGGTACTGTTTAAAATAGGCATCCCAGAGATGAAGAGTTTGCCAGACAAATAGAAGGTAAAGAATTCATGACCACTAAACTAGCCCTACAAGAAATGTTAAAAGGGACTCTTTGAGTGGAAAGACAGATCATAATGGAGTAAGAAAAGTAGGAAACACAAAAGCAGTGTATCTATAAAATCGACAACGGGATTCACAAAGTAAAAGGATATAAATCATGAAACCATATATCTCGAATGTGGGGGAAGGAGAAGGTAAAGAATGGGTTCAAATTTAAGTGCCCATCAACTTCATATAAACTGCTATATGCTAAAAATGTTATTTACAAACCTAATGGTAACCACAATTCAAAAACCAGTAACAGATATTCAAAGAATAAAGAGAAAGGAACCCAAGTATATCACTTAGGCCAACTAATCAGAGAAGAGAAAAAGAGAAGAAAGGAACAAAATGGCAATAAATAAATTGTGGTAATTACTTTGAATGCAAATGGACTAAAGACTCCAATCAAAAGACATAGAATGTCAGAATGGATAAAAAGAAAGACCCATCCATATGCTGCCTACAGGGGGTTCATTTCAGACCTAAAAACACTTTCTAAATGAACATAAGGGGAGGGAAAAACTATCATGCAAATGGATGTCAAAAGAAAGCCCAGGTGGCAATACTTAGACAAAATATACGTTCTTTTAGAAAAAAATAGACTTTAGGGGTACCTGGGTGGCTCAGCTGTTAATTGGCTGCCTTTGGCTCAGGTCATGATCCAAGAGTCCTGGGATCGAGCCCCACATCAGTCTCCCTGCTCCATGGGAAGCCTGCTTCTCCCTCTCCTGCTCTCCCTGATTGTGTTCCCTCTCTTGCTGTGTCTCTCCCTGTGAAATAAATAAATAAATTTTTTTAAAAAATAACAAGAGACAAAGAAGGATATTATATAGTAATAAAGGGGATGATCCAGTAAGAAGATAAAACTGTTGTAAATATTTATGCACCCAACATAGGAGCACCCAAATACATAAAACAGTTAATAACAAACATAAAGGAACTGATCAATAGTAATGCAGTAATAGTAAGGGACTTTAACACCCCATGCACATTGATCAATCATCCAAACAAAATATCAACCAGGGACAGTGGCTTTGAATGACACATTGGCCAGATGGATCTAACATACATTCAGAACTTTCCATCCTAGAATAGCAAAATATGCATTCTTTTCAAATCCACATAGATCTCCAGCACAGATCAGATATTAGGCCACAAAACAAGTCTCAACAAATAGCAAAAAATCGAAGTCATAACATTCATCTTTTTTGAACACAACACTATGCATCCACAGGAAAAGTCTGGAAAGACTGGGCTCCTGGGTGGCTCAGTTGGTTAAGCATCTGCCTTCAGCTCAGGTCATGATCTTGAGGTCCTGGAATTGAGCCCTGCATCAGGCTCCCTGCTCAATGAGGAGTCTGCTTCTCTCCCTCTGCCCCTCTCTCCTGCTTGTGCATGCACTCACTCTGTCTCAAAACATTTTAAAAATTTTTTAAAAATTACAAAATCTGGAAGAGGACAAATACATGGAGGCTAAATAACATGCTACTAAGCAATGAATGGGTCAACCAAGAAATCAAAGAGGACATAAAAACTTACATGGAAATAAGTAAAAACAGGTATTAGTGTGAAATCTTTGTGATGTCACTAAAGCTATTCTAAGAGAGAAGTTGATAGCAGCACAGGGCTACCTCAAGAAGCAAGAAAAATCTCAAACCACCTAACCTTATTTAAAGGAGCTAGAAAAAGAAGAACAAAACCCAAGCCAGTAGAAGGAAGTAATTATAAGTATTAGAGCAGAAATAAATGAAATAGTAACTAAGAATACAGTAAAACAGATTAATGATACCTGGAGCCAGTTCTTTTGAGAAGATGAACAAATTAATAAATGTCGACCCAGATTTGTCCAAAAAAATTTCAAAGTAAGCAAAGAGGAAAAGTAACCAACACCACAGAAATATAAAGGATTATGAGGGAATATTATGAAAAATTATATGCCAACAAATTGTACATCCTAAAACAAAAAAAACAAACCACAAATTTCTAGAAACATTTAACCTCCCAAAACTATCAGGAAGTAATAGAAAATTTAAACAGACCAACTACAAGCAATGAAATTGAATCAGTAATCAAAATACTCCCCCTAAACAAAAGTTCAGGACCAGATGGCTTCACAGTGAATTCTAACAACATTTAAAGAATTAATACCTAGGGTGCCTACGTGCCTCTTTTGGTTAGTCATCTGCCTTCAGTTCAGGTCATGATTCCAGGGTCCTGAGATCAAGTCCCGCATTGGGTTCCCTGCTTCGCCCTCTCCCTCTGCTGCACACATGCTCTGTCAAATAAATAAATCTTTAAAAAAAAAAAAAAAAAGTTAATACCTAGTCTTCTCAAACTATTCAAAAAATCAGAAGATGAAGAAAAGGTTCCATATGCATTCTATGAGGCCAGGATTTCCCTGATTCTAAAACCAGATAAAGACACTACAGAAAAAAAGAACATCTGATGAACATATATCCTAATGAACATAAATGCAAAATCTACAACAAAATATTAGCAAACTGAATCCAACAATACATTTAAAATAAATCATTCAGGGTGCCTGGGTGGCTCAGTTGTTAAGTGCCTGCCTTCAGCTCAAGTTGTAAAGGTTCCTGGGATCGAGCCCCGCATTGGCCTCCCTGTTCAATGGGAAGCCTGCTTCTCCCTCTCCCACTCCCCTGCTTTTGTTCCCTCTTGCTTTGTCTCTCTGTCAAATAAATAAGTAAAATCTTTAAAAAATAAATCATTCACAATCAAGTGGGATTTATTCTGGGATGCAAGGGTGGTTCTGTATTCCCAAATCACTCAAAATGACACATCACATCAACAACTGAAACGATGAAAAGCATCTGATCATTTCAATAGATGCAGGAAAAGCATTCTGACAAATTACAACATTCATTCATGATAAAAACCTCATGTTTATCAACATGATAAAGGCCATATATGAAAAACCCAAGGAGAACATTGTACTTAATGGTAAAAAACTGAGCTTTTCCCTGAAGATCAGGAATATGACAAGGTTGTCCACCCTCACCACTTCTAGTCAACATACTATTGGAAGTCCTAGCCACAGCAATCAGACAACAAAAACAAAAAACATCCAAATTGGTAAGGAAGAAGTTTTAAAACATTTGCTACTTACAGATGACTTGATACTATATATAGAAAACCCTAAAGGCCACCAGAAAAGTGCTAGAACTGATCAATTCAGTAAGGTTGCAGAATACAAAAATCAATATACAGAAATCCAGAGCCCCTACCTGGCTCAGTCAGTGGAGCATGTGACTCTTGATCTCAGGGTCATAAATTCAAGCTCCATGTTGGTTGTGGAGCCCACTTAAATAATAATAATAAACCAGGGAGGTGAAAGAGCTAAACTCTGAAAACTGAAAACACTGATTAAAAAAGCTAAAGATAACACAAATGGAAAGATACTCCATTTCTCATGGATTTGAAGAACAACCATTGTTAAAATATCCATACAACAAATGATATTCACTGTGGGTTTTTCATAGATGGTGTTTATGCTATTGAGGTATGTACCCTCTATCCCTACACTGAAAAGTTTTACTCAAGAAAGGATGGTGTACTTTATCAAATGCCTTTTCTGCATCTATTGAGAGCATTCTATGTTTCTTGTTCTTTCTTTTATTAATGTATTGTATCGCACGGATTGATTTGTGGATGTTGAACCACCCTTGCAGCCCAAGAATAAATCCGACTTGGTCGTGGTGAATAATCCTTTTTACTACTGGATCCTGTTGGCCACTGTTGAGAATTTTTGCATCCATGTTCATCAGGGATATTGGTAATTCTTTTTGATGGGGTCTTTGGTTTTGGGATCAAGGTAATGCTGACCTCATAAAATGAGTTTGGAAGTTTTCCTTCCATTTTGATTTTTTTTGGAACAGTTTCAGGAGAATAGGTATTAATTTTTCTTTAAATATTTGGTAGGATTCCCCTGGGAAGCCATCTGGCCCTGGGCTCTTTTTGTTGGGAGATTTTTAATTACTGCTTCAATTTCCTTACTGGTTATGGGTCTGTTCAGGTTTTCTGTTTCTCCTTGGTTCAATTTTGGTAGTTTATACCTCTCTAGGAATGCATCCATTTCTTCCAGATTATCTTTTGTGGTTTTTTTTGGTTAAGATTTTTATTTTTTTTATTTGACAGAGAGAGAGATCACAAGTAGACAGAGAGACAGGCAGAGAGAGAGGGGGAAGCAGGCACTGCTGAGCAGAGAGCCCAATGTGGGGCTCGATCCCAGGACCCTGAGATCATGACCTGAGCCGAAGGCAGAGGCTTAACCCACTGAGCCACCCAGGCGCCCCTCTTCCAGATTATCTAATTTGTTGGCATATAGTTTGCTCATATTATGTTCTCATAATTATTTGTATTTCTTTGGTGTTAGTTGTGATCTTTCATTCATGATTTTATTTATTTTGGTCCGTCCTTTTTCCTTTTTGATAAGTCTGGTCAGGGGTTTATCAAACTTACTAATTCTTTCAAAGAACCAGCTCCTAGTTCCATTGATCTGTTCTACTGTTCTTTTAGTTTCTATTTCATTGATTTCTGTTCTGATCTTTATTATTTTTCTTCTCCTGCTGATTTAGTCTTTACCTGCTGTTCTTTATCCAGCTCCTTTAGGTGTAGTGTCAGGTTGTGTATTTGAGACCTTTCTTGTTTCTTGAGAAAGGCTTGTATTGCCATATACTTTCCTCTTAGGACTGCCTTTGCTGCATCTCAAAGATTTTGAACAGTTGTGTTTTCATTTTCATTTGTTTCCATGAATTTTTAAAATTCTTCTTTAATTTCCTGGTTGACCCATTCATTCTTTAGTAGGATGCTCTTGAGCTTCCATGTATTTGAGTTCTAACTTTCCCTTCCTGATTGAGTTCTAGCTTCAAAGCATTGTGGTCCAAAAATACGCAGGGAATGATCCCAATCTTTGGCACCAGTTGGGACCTAATTTATGACTCAGGATGTGATCTGTTCTGGAGAATGTTCCATGTGTACTAGAGAAGAATGTGTTCTGTTGCTTTGGGATGGAATGATCTGAATATATCTATGAAGTCCATCTGGTCCAGTGTGTCATTTAAAGCCCTGATTTTATTGATCTTCTGCATAGGTGCTCTGTCCATTTTGGTGATGGGGATGTTAAAGTCCCCTACTATTATTGCCGATGTGTTTCTTTGATTTTGTTACTAATTGGTTTATATAATTGGCTGCTCCCATGTTAGAGGCATAGATATTTAAAATTGTTAGATCTTCTTGCTGGACAGGCCCTTTAAGTATGATATAGTATCCTTCCTCATTTCTTATTATAGTCTTGGGTTTAAAATCTAATTTGTCTGATAATAAGGATTGCCACCCCAGTTTTCTTTTGATGTCTATTAGCATGGTAAATGGTTTTCCACTCCCTCACTTTAAAATATGGAGGTGTCTCTAGGTCTAAAATGAGTCTCTTGCAGACAGCATATGGATGGGTCTTGTTTTTTTTTGTTTTTTTGTTTTTTTGTTTTAAATCCAATTTGATACCCTGTGTCTCTTTGGGGCATTTAGCCCATTTACATTCAGGATAATTATTGAAAGGTATGAATATAGTGCCATTATATTGTCTGTAAGGTAACTATTACTGTATATTGTCTCTATACCTTTCTGGTTTATGTTCCTTTTAGGCTCTCTCTTTGCTTAGACGACCCCTTTCAATATTTCCTGTAGGGCTGGTTTAGTATTTGCAAATTCTTTCAGTTTTTGTTTGTTCTGGAAGATTTTTATCTCTCCTTCTATTTTCAATGACAGCCTAGCTGGATAGAGTATTCATGGCTGCATGTTTTTCTCAATTAGTGCTCTGAATATATTATGCCAGTACTTTCTGGCCTGTCAGGTCTCCGTGGATAGGTCTGCTGCCAATCTAATGTTTCTAATGTTATCGGTCGGGACCTGTTGTCCCGAGCTGCTTTTAGAATTTTCTCTTTGACTCTGAGACTTGTAAGTTTTAATATTAGATGACGAGTGTTGACCTATTTTTACTGATTTTGGGGGTGGGGGTTCATTGTGCTTCCTGGATTTTGATGCCTGTTTCCTTCCCCAAATTAGGGAAGTTCTCCACTATAATTTGCTCCAATATACCTTCTGCCTCCCTCTCTCTTTCTTCTTCTTCTGGGATCCCAATTATTCTAATATTGTTTCATCTTATGGTATCACTTATCTCTCGAATTCTCCCCTCATGATCCACTAGTTGTTTGTCTCTCTTTTTCTCAGCTTTTTTATTCTCCATCATTTGGTCTTCTAAATCACTAATTCTCTCTTCTGCCTCATTTATCTTAGCAGTTAGAGCCTCCATTTTTTTTTTATTGGAACTCATTAATAGCCTTTTTTATTTCAACTTGCTTAGATTTTAGTTCTTTTATTTCTCCAGAAAGTGATTCTCTATTATCTTCTATGCTTTTTTGAAACCCAGCTATTATCTTTATAATTATCATTCTGAACTCTAGTTCTTTCATCTTACCAATGTCTGTATTGATAGGTCCCTGGCATTCAGTACTGTGTCCTGTTCTTTTTTTCTTTTTTTTTTTAGTTGAGTTTTTCCTTTTTGTCATTTTGTCCAGAGAAGAATAGATGAGTGAGAGAACAAAATGCTAAAATGGTAACAATGGCCCCCGAAAAACTATATACTAAACAAATCAGAAGAGACTTAAAACCAGGGGAAAATGGGAGAAAAAAAAGAATATGATTAGGCTGGTGAATAGAACAGAACCACACACTAGATTTTGGGTATTTTGGTCTGTTAGAAGAAACTGCCTCCCAAAATTTTAAAGAAAGAGAAACATACATATATACAAAAATAAGGGTAAATAGGATGGAGGGATGGAATGTGACTGTAAAGATGAAAATATAAAAAGATTTTTAAAAAGGAACTGATAAGTTGGTTGAAAAAAGAAAGAAAAAAGATCTTTCTTAACTGTGATAAGGCCAGACTAGAACAAAGCCTAGATTTAGGGTATATTTTGTTCTGTTAGAAGAAACTGTATCCCAAAATTTTAAAGAAAGAAAAATTTATATATATACAAAAAATGTGGTTAAATAAATGAAAGGGTAGAGTGACTGTAAAAATGAAAATTAAAGATTTTTAAAGAATTGAAAATAAGAGGTTGGTTGACAAAGGAAGAAGAAAAATTCAAAGAAAAAATAGAAAATAAATTAAAATTAGAAAAATTAACTTTGAAGACTAAAAACTCATGGGAAAACCATGAATTCTATGTGCTGTATTCCCCAGCACTGGAATTTTGCAGTTCTCATTGATTCGTAAACTTGGTCTTGGCTGGATGTTCTTGCTGATCTTCTGTTGGTGGGGCCTGTTGCAGTGATTTTCAAATGTCTGCCCCAGGTGGAATTGCACCACCCTTGTCAGGGGCCAGGCTAAGTAATCTGCTTGGGTTTGCTTTAGGGAGCTTTTGTTCCCTGGAGGCTTTCCGCACAGCTTTGGAGGACAGGAATGAAAATGGCAGCCTCCCAGTCTCTGGCCCCAGAGGAGCTCAGAATTCAAGGTCCCACTTAGTGAGCCCTCAGAGGAAAGCAGTCAGTTACTCCTGTCTCCCTGGTCTCCAGCCACACTCCATGCTTAGCCGGCCTGTGACCGAGCATTTCTGTCTCTGGCACACGACCCCATTTGGAGTTTCCAAAGCCAGCAGATTGCTGTGGTGCACTCCCATGCCACTCCTCCCCGGGGAGGAAGGGGAATCTCCCCAGATCTGCTACTTGTGGGGTCCCTGCTTAAAGAGTAGTGGCCCAACTGTGCCACAGATCAGTTTATGGCATCCCGGAGCTGAGAGCCCACTCCTCAGCTCTGTCTTTGCAGCCGGCTTCCTAGCTTCAATACTTGGGAGCTCTGGCACACTCAAGTACCCCTGGTCTTTCTGTGACCCTGAGGGTCCTGAGACCACACTGTTCCCCCAAGGGTCCCACCCCTTGCTTAGGCACTGGAGCAATGTCCCCCTGTGGAGCAGACTTCTAAAAGTTCTGATTTTGTTCTCTGCTGCTTTATCACTTGGCGGTAGTTGGCTCACAGAGACTCCCTCTCCCCACGGTCTGTCTTCCCAAATATTGCCTCGGATTCACCTCTCCACATGTCCTACCTTCCAGAAAGTGGTTGATTTTCTGTTCATAGAATTGTTGCTATTCTTTTCTTCAATCTCCTGTTGAGTTTGTAGGTATTCAGAATGGTTCGATAACTATCTAGCTGAATTCCTGGGACCAGACAAAATTTAGGACTCCTACTGCTCCACCATCTTGGTTCTCCCCTTCCCAGTCATAGCCTTCCAGTTTAAATTTGAGTGAAACAAGTTTGGGGATTTCAGAATTCCCCATAATGCCACTGAAGTTCAGATTTACTTTTGGTTAAGTTGATCTATTTAGTTATAAATATGGATGCATAGGGACCATAGACCATAGACCATAAACAAAACATCCCAGAAAGGTGTAGAGGACATTGGGGTGAGGGAGCACCTTCAAGCATTTTGATGACTGGGCTCCCATTTCTTAGAGACTTTTCCCTAGAGCAGCGAAAATTTCTAAACAGCACAGTTTGAACAGTAACAGTCTGGTTCCAAAAATGAGTCAGACTGAATACTAGAACTCTTTCAGTAGGCACAGAGTCTGGGTCCAGACAGGAGTTGGGCCAAAGACCAGCATAGGAACAGTCCAAGTCCTAATAGGAGTCAGACCGAAGACCAAAGAAGTAATTGCTAGAGATGTAAAAACAAGAAAAACCCAAGGCCTTAAAACAATCCCAAATGAAGCCTGGGGCGCTTGAACACAAAACATGGCACTCAAATTCCAGGAGAACACCTACCTTTAAATTCCCGGGTTGGAAAGTAAGCTGCAAACTCACTTGGCTCTGTAGGTGCCATCATGTCATTGCTCACCCAACCTCAGAGTTGCTGAGGATCTTCACTGGATCCCATTCCTGATCACCAAATAGTATTAACTTTAAAAATAAAACTGTCCATTATTTTATCAGCAAAAATGGATTTATTCACGAATAGCAGAGGATTCCAGTCCAGAACAAATAACGGACAAAACCATAGGCTAATCTGCAGAAGGAAGGCGAGGAATGCCCTTTTATAGACAAAAGTGGGATGTTAGGAAAGCTATTACAAACAAAAAAGTCCACTGGAGTAAACTGGCAAGTGGACATATAGTGGCTTTCCATTGGCTGAGTGAGATGTGACCATCTCTCATTGGCTGGATTGATCCTGGAGAAAAGGAAAGCCTTTCTTCCTCCTGCTGGGATAGCAAAGTGGTATCTGTGTATAAGGTCCCTCTTTTCCTGTTGAGTCTGGAATTGAGGAGTAATAGGGTGAGAGAGTTTGCCCTGCTGGCCTCCTGACTCCATTCTAAATGAAATGAGGTTTCCTTTTATTAATTTTCACATTTTTAAATCTACACTGGGGAGGGGGTTGGTTGTTTGTTCTACCTTTATTATATTGTGTTCAGATACTATAACCTTTACAGTTCTTGCATTTTGAATTTGGAAATGATTATGGTTTTATAGAAGTGCTTATGTAATTATTTTTGTAACTGTTCCAGAATTATTTGAACAGGCATTTCTCTGGAAGATGTTAACTTGCAGGCTCTTGCCTTTTCTTTCAAATACAAACTTCTTTCCTGTTAAATATGTCATAATATATCCTGCCTCACTGCCATTTCTGTTAACCTCCACTGGTTCCTAGAACCTCCACTGGTTCCTAGAGCCATCATTTCACAGAATGGAACCCTTCTCTGTCTTATCTTTCCCATAATCCTACATAAGAAGCAATACTTACAGGGGTGACTTGATGGGTCAGTTGGTTAAGTGACTGCCTTTGGCTTGGGTCATGGTCCCAGGGTCCTGGGACAAGCCCCACATCGGCTTCCGGCTCTGAGGGGCACCTGCTTCTCCCTTTCCCTCTGCCTGCAGCTTCCCCTTCTTTTCTCTGTCAAATAAATAAATAAAATCTTAAAAAAAAAAAAAAAGGAAAAATAAAAAACATTACAGCTTGATCACTCTACCAGAATATAATATAAAGCACTAAGATTCAAGTAAAACACATGACTCTCACATCAAATTTTCTTGAATACATAGTCATTTTTCCAGTGACCAACCCTACTATTCTTCATTCATCAAGCGTTTCTCTCCTGGTTAATAAAATTACTTACTTTCACTTGGAGGCAGAGTGGTCTAGGGGAAAGAATATAAATTTTAAGTCTGACACACCTGGATTTTATTCCAAGCTCTGCCACTTCCATAAGTTTGACCAAGTTATTTAATATCTTTAAACCTCAATTTCCTCTCCTCTAATAAAAGAATAGAAAGTCAAGAATTAATACTCCAATCAGCTGCAGGGGCTACTAGCTACTAGCACCATTGTTGGCAATCTAAGAGAAAATAGGGAAGTAGGAAGAGCAAACAAAAAGGCTTTAACATGCAGTTTTAATACAGTAAATCAAAGTTTTAGAAGGCATATGTTTTCAAAACAAATCAGATTTAAGACCTGTTCCAGTGAGAATCCATATTTTCTGCATTCCCTTATCAGATTTTGAGGAAATGTTCATCATATTATAATCTACTAAGATAGATTCTTCCTCAAGCAGAAGTTTTGTTTTAGTTTTGAACTGCCTATTACTAGTTTGAAATGTTATTTTTATACTTAACATTCTCTGTTTTTGTTTTGTTTGCAATCCTGGCAAATTTCTATTTTTACATTTAAAAAAATAGGAGCACACCTGGCTGGCTCAGTTGGTAAAGCATGCGACTCTTGATCTCAGGGTTGTGAGTTCGGTCCCTGCATTAAGTTTAGAGCTGATTTTTTTTTTTTAAGATTTATTTATTTATTTGACAGAGAGATAGAGAAAGCACAAGTAAGCAGAGCTACAGGCAGAGGGAGAGAGAGAAGCAGGCTCTCTCTTGAGAGCCTCTTGGCTGAGTGGGGAGTCCGATGCGGGGCTCTACCCCAGGACCCTGGAATCATGACCTGAGCTGAAGGCAGCTGCTCAACCAGCTGAGCCACCCAAAAACCCCTAGGGCTGACTTTTTACTTAAGATTTGATTTATGTGAGAGAGAGAGAGAGCACAAGCAGGGTGAGAGGCAGAGAGAGAAGCAGACTCCCTGCTGAGCAGGGAGCCCGACTCAGGGCTTGATCAATATATTTACACCCCTGTAAGTATATTGACCTGAGCTGAAGGGAGACGCTTAACCAACTGAGCCACCCAGGTGCCCCAAGATAACTTTTTTTTTTTTTTTAAGAATTTATTTATTTGACAGAGAGAGATCATAAGTAGGCAGAGAGGCAGGCAGAGAGAGAGAGGGAAGCAGGCTCCCTGCTGAGCAGAGAACCCGATGCAGGGCTCGATCCCAGAGCCCTGAGATCATGACCTGAGCCGAAGGCAGAGGCTTAAACCACTGAGCCACCCAGGTGCCCCAAGATAACTTTTTTTTAAAAGATTTTATTTTTAAGTAATTTCTATGCCTAGAAACCTACTTTTTTAAACCTTTGTTTTTATTCATGTATATGTAGGATGGGACATAAAAAAAATCTTGCAGTACTATTGCTTTAGACCTTTCTATATAGTTCTTCTGCAGGGAATCAAATTTGTTATCATGTACTTTTAAGATAATTGGACCAAATAGGCATATATTGTTAAGTGTTAGCCAACACAAACAAATGGAAAGATACTCCATTATCATGGATTGGGAGAAATAATATTGTTAAAATGTCCATACTACCCAAAGCAACCTACTACAGATACAGTGTAATCCCTGTCAAAATACCAACAATTATCATATGGTTTCACTTATTTGTGGAGCATAACAAATAACAAGGAGGACAGAGGGAGATGGAGAGGAGAAGGAGATGAGGGAAATTGGAAGGGGAGATGAACCATGAGAGACTATGGACTCTGAAAAATAATCTGAGGGTTTTGAAGGGGCGGGAGTTGGGAGGTTGGGGGAGCCAGGTGGTGGGTATTATGGAGGGCACATATGGCATGGAGCACTGGGTGTGGTGCATAAACAATGAATTCTGTTACGCTGAAAAGAAATTAATTTAAAAAAAAAAGACAACGACGACTAAAGCTGGAGGTATCAAAACCCCAGATTTCAAGACCTACTACAAAGCTATAGTAATCAAAATAGTCTGGTACGGCACAAAAATAGACACAGATCAAGGGAACAGAGTAGAGAACACAGAAATAAACCCATGTTTATATGGTCAGCCTATAACAAATACTATCTTTTGGTTTCAAGTGATAGAAACTTAAGTTACCTTAAATAAAAAAGGTTAATAATTCAGAGGTTCTTAGGAAGGTTCTACCTACCAAGCTATGGGAAAGGCAAGAATTGGGCTGAGTCCCAGGAGTTACTGGAGTAATGAAACATTGGCAGGATTCTCTGTCACCCGCTTTGCTACTTTTCTCTGTAAGCCAGCTATATTCTCAGTCGTTGCAGAATTCCTTTAAATAGGAGGAGATATAGTTCCCCACAGATTTTATACTCTTAGCCACTACAGAATTAAACATAATGATCTTTCTTGGCCGTGTCAAAAAGCTCATGGGTAGAACTGATGGGGGTGGCATGACGCAGTTGCTCTTTCAGGGACCAATTAACTGTGGAGAGGATGGGGTACTATGAAAGATTCATGTTAATAAGATACCAATCTCTAGACTAGTCAGCTAATTATTTTTACTAACCATGTGGGTGGTTGAAGGACTACTTCTTAGAAAAAGTACTAGGCAAAAGGCCTGTAGAGTCACCTACCATAGGATTGTGGTGGGATCCTATGGTTTTCACCATGTGCTATGTAAGCCCCCAGAGTCCTTGTCAACAGTTTATGGCAAGATTGGTTTCCATAAATAACTTATCCATCTTTGTAACATGTACTGCTTGTCATGTATAAGCACAAACATTGCCTTAGATGATACATGCTCTGTGCAGTAAGAATAAAAAAATAGACGAAACTCCCAGACATGTAGCCACCTGAATAAGTATTCTATATCTTAAATAATACTATAAAATGTGTATCTTTAAGTAGTTGCCTACTTTGAAATCATTTTTAACTTCTCACTATCATTAGAAAGATGATCTTGGGCCTTTGGTGGACTCGGGGGTTATGTAAAGGTTTGTCTTAGTCTGTCAGATAATGGTTTTATTTTTACTTCTTGTTTCAGTGAGGAGGTAGATTTGGAACTTCCGAGCACCGAAAATGAATATGTGTCCACTTCAGAACCTGATATTGGTGGGCAACCCAAAGTAATATTTAAAGAAAAAACAGTCACTTCTCTTGGAGTCATGGCAGATGGAGTGGCCCCAGTCTTTAAGAAGAGAAGACTTGAAAATGGAAAATCTAGAAATTTAAGGCAACGAGGTGATGATCAATAATTATAAAAGAGCTTTTTGTACTTCCTCATTGGACAGCATGGAGACTATACATCTTGAAGCTCCTCTGTGTTTGTTTAAATGCTAAAAATTTAGATTTATTCTAAATGTATTTTATGTGAATCTAAAATAAATCTTTTTTCATGTGAAACTTATTTTTGCTCCTAAAATGGAAGCCTACCACATTTCATTGTAATACCGTGTATTATGTTCAGTGTCTAAAAATTGCTAATTATGACAGAATATAAGATGCTATGTATCTGTTATTTAAAACATGGAAAAGCAAGGCTTTTATTCCATTCTTACTCAAAAGCACATTCTTACCCTGCACTGAAAATGCATTACTTTTGCACACTGATACTAACTTATCCAAGGCATAAGAATCAGACCGCATAAGAGAAAATTCAGTCACATGATGGTTCAGTTTTGAGGATCCTGTCAGAAGGCTGTTAGAGAAAGTGTATGTGTGTTAGCTTACCATACTCAGTTTAAGGTCAAGGGCCAAAGAACAGGACTGCTACTCAGGTACTTCAAGTGTTAATGCTTAATATGGAATGAAAATTGGACCAAAGGTAGAAATGTGTATTTTCCCAGTTCAGTTCAAAGCAACAAGCATTGCTTAAACATTATTACTTTAAGCTAGGCATTACGCTAGAGCTGAAGATACAAAGATGAAAGACATATCTCTGTTCTTCATGACTTCCCATGTTAGCATAGTCATTCCTGCAGTCATGTACTCTGTTTAGCAGCCTTATATGTACTGGAAAATAATTTTTAAGGCTTATTTAAAGCTATGTAGATGAAAGCTTAAGAAAAATAGTGTGTCTCTGACTTCAGTAAAGTTTTTAGTGTTCCCTTAGACAAATGGGAAATGTCTTTCTAGTTAAATTGCTTAAAAAGTAGAACTTTCTTATTTTATCCATTTGAAGTAGGTTTCTTCCCTTTATTACTCCAAATTCTTAAAATTATATTTTTTATAAATTGTACAGTATTTAACATTTGGTAGTAAATACTTGTCTTTTTAAGTTTACTAGTGTACATGTAAGAAAATGATAGCTTATTAAAAACATTATAAAAAATAATATTGTTTTTTTTTCCTTCTAATACTTAATAGAGTCAATATAGCATTGGTGAAGCAGTATTTAGAGATTTGTCTTTATATTCAGTCGACTTATTTGGATATTTCGTGAATATACAGCATTATGAAGAAATGTTTTAGATTCTGAATAGCCCATTTGTCATCTACCTAACCAGTGTATTTGGTGCTCAGTTGGAGAAAGCAATAAAACCATAAATGAAATGCTGCTTCATGTTACCCCCATTTAGCTCATACAAAAAATGCAAAGAACACAGCTTATCATCAGGAGCTTGGGAAGATGGTGGCATAGGAGGCCCCTGAGCTCTCCCTGTCCCACATTTACAACTAGATATCATCCACATCCAAGTCAATAAACAGGAGAACAATCCAAAGACTGGCAGAACAGAATCCACAACTAACTACAGAGAAGGAACTGCATCTGAAAGATTAGGAAGGTCAGAAAGGCAGAGGGAGGCTACCCTGGGAAGGAGGCAGAGAAATGGGCCTTGGCATCAGGGAGCTCGCATGGGGGAGGTTAATCCCCATAAGGTTTGGCTTTAAAAATCAGAGAGGCTGAGTTCTAGGAGTTTGTAAAACCAGTGGGACTTGGAGCCTGGAGCTTTAAAAGTCAACTAACAGCCCTGGGCAAGGGATAGCTGGGTTTCCACCCTTGGAGACACAGCAGCCTGCTTAGAGATGCAACATTAAAAAAGCCATTTACGCAATGCTGGGGAAACAGGAGACAGATCTGTTCATACTGATTGCAGATTATGTTAGAGGGCTTCAAAAATGAGGGAGCTGGCAGGTGCCATTTTCCTCCCCAGCTCCCAGCATGAACACAGGGCCACCTGAGGGAGGTGGGAGGTGGTGCCGCACGGACACTCGGGACCTAACATGCTACCGGCCCCACACACACAGTGACTACCTTTTCTGAGCCCACTAGTTTCAGCCCTGGGCTCAGCACAAGTTTGTTTTGTTTTTTTTTAAGTAATCTATACCCAGTGTGGGGCTCAAACCCACAACCCTGAGACCAAGAGCTGCACGCCTCCCCTGACAGCCAGCCAAGCACCCCCTCAGGGCAAATCTTGGTTAGACCCTACTCACACTCTGCTGAACTACAAGGTATCTAGCTGCTTCTGCGGGACTCGCTCAGCTGCTGCCCCACACCCAACCTCACACCCACCTTGGCCCCAGCGCACAGCCCTCAGCTGCCATAGCGTATTGGGGGATCCAGCATAGAACTAGAGCCCCAATAGGAATTTTGCTAACACCACTACCCCACTGCCAAGTTCCCAGCAGGCAGGCCCCTCAGAGCTGGCCTGCCTGAGTCCCACAAACACCACAGAGAACAAGCACATCCCCCGACTGCTGTCTGTGCAGATGCCTGCACTAAAAGGAAAAGTGACTCAAACACAGCAGGAGGGTATAAGCAATGCGCATTAGATACCCTTCTAAAATCCCAAATTCTGATAAACAGGGGATATTGCACTGCCAGGCACTCCAGGACCTCTTCTTCATAAAGTCACTACTTTCCAGAGCAGAAGACCATGGTGCCTGGGTGGCTCACTGGGGTAAGTGTCTGACTCCTGATATCAGCACAGGGTTGTGAGTTCAAGCCCCTACTTAGAAATGAAAAAGAAGACCTAGGTGACTTTCTTAACACAGAGAAACAGACATGGAGAAGCAGACAAAATGAGGAGACAGAAATTTATCCCAAATCAGAGAACAAGACAATCCATGGCCAGAGATCGAAGCAAAACAGATATAACTAACATGCCTAATAGAGAATTTAAAGCAATGATTATAAGGATTCTCAGTGGACTTGAGAAAAGAGTGGAAGATATGAGTGAGACATTTACACAGAGATAAAGGAATAATACAGCAGAGATAAAGGGCTGGATAAAATGAGAAACACACTTGATGGAATGAATAGTGAGATGGAAAAAGCAGAGGAATAAATTAGTGACCCAGAAGACAGAGTAATGGAACATAATCAAGCTGAACAAAAGAGAAAAAAAGGTACACAAAACAAGGACAGGGAATTCAGTGACTCCATCAAATGTACTAATATTTGCACTGTAGGAATCCTAGAAGAAGACAGAAAAGGGGGCAAAAAATTTATTTGAAGAAATAATGGTGCAAACTGCCCTAATCTGGGGAAGTAAACAGATATCCAGATGCGGGAGGCACAGAGCACTCCCATCAACATCAACAAAAGCAGATCTACACCAAGACATGTAATTACACTGGACAAGTATGGTGGTAAGGAAAAAAAATCTTAAAAGCAGCAGGACAAAAGTCGGTATCTTACAAGGGAAAACACATAAGGCTAGTAGATCTTTCATCAGAACTTTGAAAGCCAGAAGGGAGTGGCATGATATATTCAAAGTGCTGAATGGGAAAAATCTGCAGCCAGGAATACTTTATCCAGCAAGGCTGTCATTCTGAATAGACAGATTCAGGCTTTCCTGGACAGACAAAAACTAAAGGAGTCCGTGACCACTAAACCAGCCCTGCAAGAAATATTAAAGAGGAATCCATGAGTAGAAGGAGATACCAGGGGTTCACGGCTGGCTCAATCATTACAGCATGTAACTCTTGATCTTGGGGTCATGAGTTTGAGTCCTACATTGAATACAGAGATTCCTTAATTCTTTTTTTTTTTTTTTAAAGGAAAGGAAGAAGAGACCAAAAGTTATGTTATAAAGGTAGGAAACACAAAAACAGTAAAAATTAATATTTCTGTATAAAATTAGTCAAGGAACTCACAAAAAAAAGGATAAAATAATACATACCAAAAATATAGAGAGGAGATGAGAAAAGAATGGATTCAAACTTAACCATCAATTTAATGTAGACCGCTACTGAAGAAGAATTTACATAGAAACCTAATGATAACCATAACGGGCACACAGGTGGCTCAGTTGGTTAAGTGTCCAACTCTTTTGATTTCAGCTCAGGTCATGATCTCAGGGTTGTGAGATTGAGCCCTGCATTGAGCTCCCCGGTCAGTACAGTTAGCTTGTGGGTTCTCTCCCTCCTTCTCCCTCTGCCTCTCCCTCCCTGTGTGCATGTACTCTCTCACTCTCTCTCTCAAATAATAAATAAATAAATCTTAACAACAACAACAAAAAAAACTAAACTAATAGGGCACGTGGGTGGCTCAGTCAGTTAAGGATCTGCCTTCAGCTCAGGTCATGATCCTGGGGTCCTGGGATCAAGTCCTGCATTGGACTTCCTGCTCAGCAGGGAGTCTGCTTCTCCCTCTCACTCTGCTATTATATCTGTCCCCCTCTCTCCCTCTCTCTCTTTCTCTCTGTCAAATAAAATCTCTTAAGAAATTTTAAAAATAAAAATTTTTTAAAATACTAATAAACATGCAAAGAATAAAAAGAAATAAATCCAAATATATCATTAAAGAAAATCAGCAAAACAGGAGAGAATAATAAGAAAGGATCAGAGAAAATCCTCAGAAATAACCACAAAATAAGTAACAATATGGTAATAAATACATATCTATTGATAATTACTTTGACTGTAAATGGACCAAATGCTCTAATCAAAAGATACAGGGTGACAGACCCATCTATATGCTCCCTACAAGAGACTTATTTTAGACCTAAGACACTTGTAGATTGAAAGTAAGGAGATGGAGAAACCTCTGTTATGCAGATGGATGTCAAAAGAAAGCCAAGGGACGCTTGGGTGGCTCAGTCAGTTAAATGTCCAACTCTTGGCTTCAGCTCAGGTCATGATCTCAGGGTCATGAGATCGAGCCCTACATCAGGCTTCATGCTGAATGCAGAGTCTGCTAAAGTTTCTCTCTCCCTCACCTTCTGACCCTCCCTACCTTACTCTCTAATAAATAATAAATTTTAAAAAACACTGAAGTAGCAATACTTATATCAGACAAAATAGACTTTAAAACAAAGACTATAACAAGAAACAAAGAAGGACACTATATAATAAGAAAGGGGAAAATCCAAAAAGAAGCTATAACAAATGTAAATATTTATTCACCTAACATAGGAGTATCCAAATACATAAAAAAGTTAATAACAAACATGAAGGAACTAACTGACCAACAAACCAAAATTCAGGGCCAGACAGCTTCATAGGCAAATTCTACCAAACATTTAAAGTAGACTTACTACCTATTCTTTTCAAACTATTCTAAATCTTAGAAAAGGAAGGAAAATTGCCAAATTAATTCTATGAGGTCAACATTACCCTGATACCAAAACTGGATAAAGACACCACTAAAGGGGCACCTGGATGGCTCAGTGGGTTAAGCCTCTGCCTTCGGCGTAGGTCATGATCTCAGGGTCCTGGGATCGAGCCCCGCATTGGGCTCTCTGCTCAGTGGGGAGCCTGCTTCCCTCTTTCTCAGAGCCTGCCTCTGTGCCTGCTTGTGATCTCTGTCTGTCAAATAAATAAAATCTTTAAAAAAAAAAAAGACACCACCAAAAAAGAGAACTACAGGCCAATATCCCTGATGAACACAGATACAAACATTCTCATTAAAATACTACCCAACTGAATTCAATAATACATTAAAGAAATCATCCCACCATCATATGGGATTTATTCCTGGGTTCAAAGGGTAGTTCAATATTTGCAAATCAATCAACATGATACATCACATCAATAGGAGGGTAAGAACCATAGGATCATTTCAACAGATGCAAAAAAAGCATTGGACAAAGCACAATATTCATTTTTTATAAAACAACAACAACAACAACAAAGTAGGTTTAGAGGGAACATACCCAAACACAAAGGCCACATATTAAAAACCCCTCAGCTAACATCCTTTTTTAAAAGATTTTATTTATTTGAGAGAGAGTGTGTGTGTGTGTGCCCAAGCAGAGGACAGAGGCAGAGGGAGAAGCAGGACTGGATCCCAGGATACTGGGATCATGAACTGACCCAAAAGCAGACACTTAACCAACTGAGCCGCACAGCCATCTATCACAACTAATGTCCCCAATGGGAGAAAACTGAGAGCTTTTCCCCTAAGGTGAAGAACAAGACAAGGATGGCCACTCTGTTTTTACTCAACATAGTACTAGAAGTCCTAGCCACAGCAATCAAAGAAAAAAAAGAAAGAAAAGTCATCCACACTGGGTAAGGAAGAAGTAAAATTTCCACTATTTACAGACAACATGATACTATATATAGAAAACCCAAAAGACTCCCCCCAAAACTGCTGGAAATGAAAAATGAATTCAGTAAAGTTGCAGTTTACAAATCAGTGCATAGAAAGCTGTTGCATTTCTATACACCAATAATGAAACAGCAGAAAGTAAAATTAAGAAAACAATCCCACTGGGGCGCCTGGGTGACACAGTCAGTAGGTTAAGCATATGACTTTTGGTTTTGGCTCAGGTCGTGATCTCAAGGTTCTGAGATGGAGCCCCATGGTGGGCTCTGTGCTCTGATTCTTCTTCAGTTTCTCTCCCTCTGCCCCTCCCCACCATGTGCACACACTCTCTCTCTAAAATAAAAATAAATAAATCCCAAAAAAGAAAACAATCCCATTTACCATTGCACCAAAAATAAGAAACCTAAGAATAAATCTAACCAAAGAGATGAAAGACCTGTAGTCAGAAAACTATAAAACACCAAAGAAAGAAATTGAAGATGACACAGAGATATGGCAAGACACTTTCTTACCTTCTTGTCTCTCTCAAGTTCTGTGGTTTCCTCCCTAAGGGCCCTATACATTTCCTGAAAGGTAAGCTTCCTGAGGGCAGGTTTTTGTCTCTTTTGTTCACATGTCTAAGTACATGGCACATCAGAAGCATTTATTACTCGTTGTTTAGAGAATGAATGAGAAACATAATCAGAAGAGAAATAAGAAATATAGATCATACTCCTACTGTGGGAAAATACATTATCTTACACACTGCTAGTTAAAATACATGCATTAATTTTTTTCTGTATTTCATGGATGTTTTGACATCTTAAAAAACTTCCTGGCCCCTCCCAAGGCTAGCCCTTTCTTAAAAATAACAAAGGCCTTGCTCTGAAGCCCATCTTTCACATACAAACTAACCAATCCCAAGCCCACCCTCTGGCCACCTCTTTATCTAATTCTCACACACTGAACCAGCATTTTCTCTGCCCTAAATCACCCCAGGGCCAGATAGCAGACAACTAGGACCACTTTGATAGCCCAGCACGCCCTGGAATTATTCAAACCCACCAATCCTAAACTATGTTCTTTGCCCTGCCTTGCCTTGCCTTTCCCACAGAAACCCCAACAAAGACTTTGGCCTAGACTTGCCCCTTGTTCCTGTCTTCTGCCAAAACCTAGTGCTCGCCTGGTGGCCTCGTGTAGCATGTGATGATCTTCTCGGAGACCTGTAACTACAATAAGCTTTCTCCTTCCAAGCCTCAGTGTTACCTCTTTTTGTGGCCCTACCTACTTGACCATGCCAAAGCCAACCTGTACATTTGTACATCACTATAAATCAATATAACATCAACAGAGAAGAATATATCAGAATTTACAGGTATGTATCTGTTAACCTGGTGAGCCCATGTTCAAGGATGTATCCTACAGGTACTCTCACACCTGCGGGAAGTGAGGAGAGAAAAACTCTCTGAAGGCCTGATATATAAGGGAAGGAAATCATGTGGAGGGAGAAAGAAGAAATCAAGGGAGGCCATTTTAGATTTCTTCCTCGTCAACAGGACTATTAACTTTCTTCAGATCAAAAGCCTGATGTATAGCTCACCACACAAGCTTTGTCCATCTGCTTTGTGAATGAGCAGCAGCCAAAGGAAAACCATCTTGTCTTGGGGTATTGAACAAGGATCCTATTCCCCACATTCCTTGTGATTCCTGGCATAAAACTCATGATTCCTGCCTATATGCTAATCTATAATCTTTTTTTTTTTTTAAGTTTTTATTTATTTATTTGACACAGAGAGAGAGCAAGCACAAGTGGGGGGAGGAGAGGGAGAACCAGGCTCCTCGCTGAGCAGGGAGCTGGACATGGGGCTCGATCCCTAGACCCTGAGATCATGACCCAAGCGGAAAGCAGATGCCCAACCGACTGAGCTATCCAGGCGCCCCTAATCTGTAATCTTTTGAGCTTTCACAATATGTAAAAAAGTACATAACTCTGTAAAACCTGTTCATTCTCTGGCGCACTCTCTTCCCTGTGAAGAGCATGTTTCCCGGGCAGCTGTCCTATCTTGGTCTCAAATAAAACTCTCTTTCTTGCTTTAAGAGATTCTAAAAGGTTTGTCTATTTTGCATTGACATTTCCTGGCATAGCTGGCAGGGCATCAGAGCAACTCGCCTGAGAACACCGGGGGGTTACCTGGAATTCTGCACTTGGCACCAGCATGGGCCCTTTGTGCCCCCTCCTACTTCTCAGCTCCTCGTGGGTGTATGAGTGTGTTCTGATATCCAGATTTCCTCAATTTGAGTAGGTGGTCCTGACTTTTCTTCAAAGCTATTCAGGGTTGTCGGAAATATTTTTTAGGTGGAAATAACCTAGAGGGGTTAGAGTTGATGGGTTGGTATGGAACTGCTGAATTACTACACTGCATGCGTGAAACTGATATAACACTGTATGGTAGCAACACTGGGATTAAAATTAAAAACTTGGGTGCCTGGGTGGTTCAGTGGGTTAAAACCTCTGCCTTCGGCTCAGGTCATGATCCCAGGGTCCTAGGATGGAGCCCTGCATGGGGCTCTCTGCTCAACAGGGAGCCTGCTTCCCTTCCTCCCTCTCTGCCTAACTCTTTGCCTACTTGTGATCTCTGTCTGTCAAATAAATAAATAAATAATAAATAAATAAAATCTTTAAAAAATAAATTAAATTAAATTTAAAACTTAATTACAAAAATTTCTGGGGGACCTAGCTAGTTCATTCCATGGAACATGTGACTCTTGATGTTAGGGTTGGGAGTTCAAGGCTCATGTTGGGTGAAGAGCTTACTTACATTTTTTTCTGAAAAAAAAAAAAATTATATATATATACACACTGTGTTTTACTTGCAAGAGCAACAATTAATTATTGGTGACATATTTACTAATATGGGAAAAAATGGTATTCTTACCAAAAATAGTGGAGAATGGGAGAAAAGAATAGTCTTCCTATTTTATTTTGAGTTTTATTATTTTTCCTAATAAAAAAAAAAGGAAAGATTTGGAAATTGCTCTTTTAATGTCAGTGAAAAAAGAGACTAGATTTTGTTTGCATTTTGTGTATATGTGTTTATGTGTGTTATAAATGTAAGATATTTTTTCTATGTCCAGATGGTATTGCTAAAATTAATTTGTAAAAGCTCTATTTGTTTTAAGGCAAGCATTTATAGGAATTGTGCATTCTAAAATGCACTCAGACTAAGTATCTCTCAGTGTCTAACCCAAACATTTTTCAAATTCATATGATCTCGGGGAAAAATTCAATAATTAAAATTAATGTAAGTTTGTTGTTTAATTAAAATAGGTCTTTAGACTTATCAACATGAAATATAAAACTATTATTCTACCAAGGTTTACTAAAAGTCAAATAAGCTTATTATCTCTGTTCCAAATTGTCAGCAAAAAATGACTGAAAATGATGACTGATTTTGTCTTTTTTTTTTTTTTAAGATTTTATTTATTTTTTGTGTATGTGAGAGAGAGTACAAGCAGGGGAAGCAGCAGGCTCCCTGATGAGCAAGAAGCCCAGTGTGGGACTCAAACCCAGGATCCCAGGATCATGACCTGAGCCAAAGGCAGACGCTTAAACAACTGAGCTTCTCAGGTGCCCTGATTTTGTCTGTCTTACAAAGTTTTCATGCTTTAACTGTTACGAGCAAATAGGTTAAATAAATAAAAAGTGTTATAGCTTTCAAATCTTTGGTAACCTGAAACTTTGAAGTTTTGCTAAGTTAAGTGATGCATTGGGCTGAATTCATTGGCTATCTAAGTCTTTTCCAACTAAGATAGAATACCAAAGTACTGATAACTGAATGCAGGGCTGTCTGCTTTGGCTTCTTATTGTAGAGAAATTGGAGGATATTTGGTTCTGTTGGCAAAAATGCTTTTGTATTATGAAAAAAAGTGCTTCTAGAAATTAAAAAATGTATTCACAAATTTCGGATCCAGGGTGCCTGGGTGGCTCAGTTGGTTAAGGTTCTGCCTTCAACTCAGGTGATGATCCCAGGGTCCTCGGATCAAGCCCCACATGGGGCTCCCTGCTCAGCGGGAAGCCTGCTTCTCCCTCTCTCACTTCCCCTGCTTGTGTCACCTCTCTCCCCTCTCTCTCTCTGTCAAAATCTTAAATAAAATCTTAAAAACAACACCACCACCACCACATTTCGGATCAAACGAGTTCTGGTAACAGGCAGTGCACAATGGGTTACTACTTAGTTTTCCCTGGAGAGGAAGATTTCTCAAAGTTAAAATTCTCATAAAGGTAATTAAGACTGATGGAGATGATAAGGGAAGCAACTCTGTGCAGAAAGTAAGATGTGTTTTTTGATAAGAAAGGTCTGAGGAATGGGAATGCAATTTTGTTGAGGGAAATGAAAGCAAGTTTGTCTTCAAATGAAACTGGATATTTAGAGAAGCCTTAGAACAAAATCTGAATGAAAAAGAAAGCTGGAACACTGAAAAGAAATTTTAAAAAATAAATAAAAATTAAAAATATATATATATACAAAAATGCTAAAAAAGAAAAAAGAGAAAGAAAGCTGTAGGTTTTGTTTTTTTGTTTGTTTGTTTGTTTGTTTTTAGAAAGCTGTAGGTTTGTAAAGGGAAATCTTTGGAGAAGAATTTTATGTGTGCTCAGGACTGAATAAGATTGGAATAAATGTGTTTCAAATGTTCATTGATATAAGATTGAGATTTAGCCTTTCTCTCTGTTAAAAAGAGAGTTTTCTTGGATTGTCATTCTGCTCTTTTTTTTTTTTTTTAAGGATTTTATCTATTTATTTGAGAGAGAGAAAGAGAAAACAGAGGGTGAGTGAGAGGGAGAAGCTGGATCCTCACTGAGCAGAGAGCCCCTGAGATCATGACCTAAGCCAAAGGCAGATGCTTAACCAACTGAGCCACCCAGGCATCCCTGTTGATCAGCTCTTGATAAGAAATTATAAACAGGGGAGCCTGGGTGGCTCAATCGGTTAAGCCAGGTCATGATCCCAGCATCCTGGGATCAAATCCCACATCCGGCTCCCAGCTCTGTGGAGAGCCTGCTTCTCCCTCCGCCTGCTGCTCCCTCTGCTTGTGCTCTTTCTCTCTCTCTTGCTGACAAATAAATAAATAAAATCTTAAAAAAAAAGAGAGATTAAAAACAAAATTTTTTCCTTATCTACCCCACAAGGTTTCTATACTTAGTCTTTATCACATCTTTGATTACTTTAGGAAGTTAAAACTCAATATTAAAAGAACCTAAGTTTTGCTAACAACTAGGTAACTTGCATTTGCCTTTGGAATCTCTTATTTCCACCTTGGTTAAATAGTTAAATATTAAATTTTATAATGATCTATAATCCTATTTAGGCATGTGTTTTAAAGGCTTTTTATTTTATTTGAGAGAGACAGCATGAGCAGGAGGGGGTGGGGAAGGGCAGAGGGAGAGGGAGAAGACGACTGACACCCCACTGAGCACAGAGCTGATGCTGGGCTCGATCCCAGGACCCCCAGATCAGGACCTAGGCTGAAGTCAGACGCTTAACCAACTGAGCCACTCAGGCATCCCTAGGCAGTTTGTTATTTTTTTATTTTATTTTATTTTATTTTTAGTCACGTTCTTTAAAACCCTCTGAGGTTTTCTTGTGGGTTTTTTTTTTTTCTGTTTCTTTTTTGTTTTTTTTTCTTTTGACCTTCTGAGGTTCTTAACAAAATCTCCCAACACTGGAATTCTAAATGAAGTCATTATGACTAATTAGACGTGTTTATTTGGTGGTGTTACATGGGAAGCATTGTCAAACAAATGATAATAAGCCTTCTTAGGTTATATTTTATACGTATACGCTATAACTGTTTTCAGAAATTATATAAAATTCTTGAAGTTTAAATATGTTCTGGTATAAGGTCATCCCTTGACATTCTATTATTAAAATGTTCTGGTCGCAGAAATCGCTGGATTTCCTTGTCAACTGCATGATAAGGAGCTCTCGTTGGGTCCTTAATCATGGCCATCTTTGAGTCTTGTGTCATTGGTAGTTTTTGTTCTGACACTCTTACAAAATGTGCTCATCTTCAAGCAGATTCACGAAATGGTTTCTAATATTTAAAGTAATAACACTAAGCTGAGTAAGAATTTGCAAAACTAAAGGAAAAGCTGCATTCACACAGAACGAGAATTAGTGATGTGAGACCAAATGAATTAAGGAGGATTATGGTTTTGATGACTTTTGTGTGAAACTTTGCTTGTCCTCTTCTGTTTGCTCTTCCAAATTTAAGGAAACTTTTCCTCTGAAGACACCAATGAGTTACGGAAATATGATAAAGTAATCCTTTATGAACAAACTGACACATTTATCTTTTCTCCCTACCTGAGCCTTCTAGAATTCAGAAACTCTCAGTATTATTTCTTTCATGGCAATTATATTTGCATAAGTTCAGTAAGAATCTGTGCTCCTTGTAACAGGACACCATTGGAAACATTGGTTATTTTACCAAGGATTTGACAAGAATGTAGTTTCTGAGAAAGACACACATAGATTTCAGATATGACCAGACAGCTTTCAGGAGCTAAGATTGACTTTATGGGGCCAACAAAGCCCCTTGGAAGTATTAGCCTGATACCTTGCTTACAGACTTCCCAGCAGCCTCATCAGGTGAGAGAAGAATGTCACTTCCTGGCAGGTGCAGGAAACTCAGGATATTTTGGATATCTCAAGAAGAATTCACCTAAATATACAGGTATTGCAGGGAAATCTGACAGCAACAATTTGGCTTGCCTTCTCATCTTGAGAAGCTATTAAAAGTTCAATCTAGAATTCCTTATGAAAAGTTCCAGCAAAGCAGATTTAAAAGAGCTTATATGGTCAGTCACTATTCTTCCTATGCTTACATAAATAATTAGGCCCAGTTTGTAAGAACTGGATTGTTTTTACAAACAAATTAGTCTTAATTTGGCTATTTTGGGTAAAAATAACAGTGATTATAGAATGAAAATGTTTCAATAACACATCTTTGTAGATACTAGATTTTAATACTATTCACTGTAAACTGGGCACTAGACCCTGATTTCTTCTAGTGTCCTCTAATGCCTGCCTACAACTCTCCAAACTAACATGCCAATTTTCCCCTATCTTTCTCACTGGGAGTCATCTGAGAATGAAAACTGCCCTTTTCCTGGAAGCTCTGCAAATTGAAAATACAAACAGCTTGATGTAAAAAAAAAAAAAAAAAATCACCACAATAGCTCATACATCAACAAACTTTGTGCCTATTGCTCAGTGGGCCACTCGAAGATCGTCAGAGACATTCAAACCACAAACCAGAATGAGAAGTAATGACGTCAGGGTAGACTGTTTTTCCCAGATTTGTGACCAGGTCTGTATTTCTACTCTTCTTTTAAAATTGTAATATCAGGAGATAGTAAGCCTATGTATTTGCTTTCACCTCTCTATTACATTCTGATAAAATTTTATGGTTACCCACTGATTTAACTAACATAATTTCAGTACTCCCCTAGTGATTTATTTGATAACTTATATAAAATGTTTATGACCTCTTGGACATACTCTAATGCTCCTTTAGCGTCTGGTGCTTATATGTTACAAAGGGCCTCCGTCAGGAAAGACCTTTCAAAAAGTACCATCTAACTCACAATTAACCTATACTATATATAACACTCAATAGAATGACCATTGAAATCAATGCACAGAAATCAGTTGCATTTCTATACACCACCACCAAGACAGAAGAAAGAGAAATTAAGGAGTCGATCCCATTTACAACTGCACCCAAAACCACAAGATACCTAGGATTCCAAGATACCTAGGAATAAAGCTAACCAAAGAGGCAAAGGAGTTTTTTCCTCAGAAAACTATAGAACACTCATGAAAGAAATTAAGGAAGACACAAAGAGATGCAGAAATATTCTATGCTCATGGATTGGAAGAACAAATATTGTGAAAATGTCTATGCTACCTAGAGCAATCTATACATTTAATGCAATCTCCATCAAAATACCATCAACTTTTTTCACAAAAATGGAACAAATAATATAAAATTTGTGTGGAACCATAAAAGACCCCAAATAGCCAGAGGAATGTTGAAAAAGAAAACCAAAGCTGATGGCATCACAATTCCAGACTTCAAGCTCTATTACAAACCTGTAATCATCAAGACAGTATGGTACTGGCACAAAAACAGACACACAGGTCAATGGAACAGAATAGAGAGCCCAGAAATAGACCCTCGACTCCATGGTCAACTAATCATTGACAAAGGAGGAAAGCACATCCAATGGAAAAAAGACAATCTCTTCAACAAATGATGTTGGGAATATTGGGCAGCCACATGCAGATGAATGAAACTGGATCATTTTCTTACACCACACACAAAAATAGACTCAAAATGGATGAAAAACCTGTGAGACAGGAATCCATCAAAATCCTAGAGGAGAACACAGGCAGCAACCTCTTTGACCATAGCTGCAGCAACTTCTTCCTGGACATATCACCAAAGGCAGGGGAAGCAAGGGCAAAAATGAACTATTGGGACTTGATTGAGATAAAAAACCTTTTGCACAGCAAGGGAAAAAAATCAAGAAAATCAAAAGACAACCAACAGAATGAGAGAAAGTATTTGCAAATGACATATCAGATAAAGGGTTAGTATCCAAAAATCTATAAAGAACTTATCAAACTCAACACCCAAAGAACAAATAAACCAATCAATAAATGGGAAGAAGACACAAACAGGCATTTCTGCAAAGAAGATATTCAAATGACCAACAGACACATGAAAAAGTGTTCAACATCACTCGGCATCAGGGAAATACAAATCAATACCACAGTGAGATACCACCTCACACTAGTCAGAATGGCTAAAATTAACAAGTCAGGAAATGACAGATGTTGGCATGGATATGGAGAAAGGGAAACCCTCCTACACTGTTGGTGGGAATGCAAGCTGGTGCAGCCACTCTGGAAAAGAGTATGGAGGTTCCTCAAAAAGTTGAAAATAGACCTTATGACCCAACAATTGCACTACTACATATTTACTCCAAGGACACAAATGTTTATAACAGCAATGTCCACAATAGCCAAACTATGGAGGGAGCCTAGATGTCCACCAGCAGATGAATGGATAAAGAAGATGTGGTAAATATATATACAATGGAATATTATGTAGCAATCAAAAATTGAAATCCTGCCATTTGCAAAGACATGGATGGAACTAGAGGGTATTATGTTGAGTGAAATAAGTCAATGAGAGAAAGGCAATTATCATATGATCTCACTGATTTGAGGAATTTAAAAAACAAGACAGAGGATCATAAGGGAAGGGAAGAGAAAATGAAACAAGATGAAACCGGAGAGGGAGACAAACCATAAGAGACTCTTAATCTCAGGAAACAAACACAGATGCTGGAGGGGTGGAGGGTGGGAGGGATGGGGTCACTGGATGGACACTGGGGAGGGTAGGTGCTATAGTGAGCACTGTGAATTATGTAACACCGATGAATCAAAGACCTGTACACCTGAAACAAATAATACATTATATGTTAATTTAAAAAATAATTAGCTTAAAAAACAGAATGAAATATTGTGTCTCTATAAACTTAAGTGATAATTTATTCTCCCGGTTCAACAATGGGAGAAACTTAGTGGCAGCTTGTCCAACATACGAAAATATCCAATGTACCCACAAACCAAGTTTTGTGGATGGAATGGCCTAAGACAAAGTAAGAAAAAACAATGGTTATCCATCAAAGATGCTACCTTAGGAACAACTTGGTGGATTCAGCCATATCTGAAATCTAACTCTGTCATAAAACCCAGAAGGTTCTGAGGTAACTATGGCTCAATGACCTTCATCGTTAACTGCAGAAACCCAAAATGTACAACTCTTCTAACCTGTGGAAAATCGTTAAAGACTCCTGTAACTTATGTAAATGTTCACTTACTGCCTTAATACTCTAAATTATGGCCAACCAGACTTATTTCAACATCATAATAGGAAAAGAAACTATTATAAATACCATCAGAGTTCTTCCCATTGGAGGAAGATGGGCCTTATTAACCAATGATTCTTATTGGATTCTAGTATCAAAGGACATCTGTGAATTCAGCAAAATATATGATTATGCCCTGAACAACAAGGGAACTTTGAATTCACTCCAACAGGGTCTATAACACATACATCTATACAGACTGACATATACTATATGGGAAAAAAGAAGATTTTGTTGAGAAGGTTTTCAAAAACACCACTGTAATACTCCTTGATTTCTTTTGTAACCAGAATACTTTTCATCATAATGTTACTGCTATATAGTGTAATATTAGCTTTGCACCTCAAATAGAATTACCTGATTCTAACAAAAATTATACTAATATTAATGACTAAATGTTTTGGGCAATAGAATTACAGCTACCATAAGATGTAATATCTATGGAAACTAATTGACCAGAGAATTTACTTATAATAACAGAAAATTTAATCCCATTTTAAACCAGTCAAATCAAACGTATCACAAAGTACAAAGAACTATAGATAAAAAAGGTAAAAAGATACTCAAATTAATTTAAGGTTATCAAAAATACTTGGATCTTTTTGGATTCTTGTTATTGTACTTCTGTACCCACTCTCTCCATTAGTTACTTGGAATACTATTAATTGGAGTTTACTTATTATTCTACATTTATGCTATAAGTGTTACCCAAAAATGTAAAAGTAAAAAACTCACCACTAAAGCACACATGTAATGTTTGCACAATTGCCTCATCAGAAAAATCAATTATAATATTCCCTACTAAAAGCCATACTGCTGACCCCCCCCTCCACCCAACCACCCTGATGGAGACTCCTAGGTGACCTAAATGGGGCCCAACACCAAAGGATATGATGGACCCAGGGCAGATAAGCAATCACCCTGGTATTGAGGGACTAAATAAGGGTCATCAATGCCTTCTGTCAAAAGATTATTGATCGAAAGGAGGAAATGATGAGAGAAAACTCTCTAAAGGCCTGATACATGAGGGAAACCATTTTGGATTTCTTTCTAAGTCAACAGGATTGTATATTAACTTTGTTCAAACCAAAAGCCTGGAGTATGGGCCACCACACATGCATCCTCCATCAGCTTTGTGAATGAGTAGCCTAAAGGAAAACCATCCTGTCCTTGAGATATTGATCAAGGCTCCTCCTCCCTGCATTCCTTTATGATAACACATCTTCTGAGCTTTTTATTTTTATTTATTTATTTTTTTTAAGATTTTTATTTATTTGACAGACAGATCACAAGCAGGCAGAGAGGCAGGCAGAGAGAGAGAGAGGAGGAGGCAGTCTCCCTGCTGAGCAGAGAGCCCGACGTGAGGCTCAATCCCAGGACCCCGGGACCATGACCTGAGCCCAAGGCAGAGGCTTTAACCACTGAGCCACCCAGGCGCCCTCTTCTGAGCTTTTTAAAACTGCTAGTTCTCTGGAGCACTCTCTTCCCTGTGAAGAGCATGAGTCTTGGGTAGCTGTCCTAACTTGGGCTCAAATAAAACTTTCTTTTAGACATCCCAAAAGATCTGTTCATTTTGAATTGACAACAGTGACATAGAAGACCAATGTAGCATTATTTCTAAGTCGCATTATAAGCAACACAAACTAATTAAATTAAAAGGAACTCTACATGTGCTTTATGAATTGATCTGCAAGATACATTTTCGTTGGAAAAGAAGCAAGATTCAGAAAAGGAAGAAAAGTGCACTGGTCAAAGATAAATGCTCTAAGGCCAGACTGACTCTGCCAGTCCCTATTTTGTACCTGGTAGACCTTGGTAAATTTTAGGCAAGCTATTTAATCTCTCTGCCTCCATCTTCTTATCTGTAAAACTGGCATATTTTTTAGAGAGGTTTCAGGTTCACAACGAAAGTGAAAAGAAAGTATAGGGATGCTTGGTTGGCTCAGTCAGTAGAGCCTGTAACTCGTGGTCTCGCAGTTGTGAGTCTGAACCCCATGTTGGGTGTAGAGATTACTTAAAAAAACAAAACCTTAAAAAAAAAAAAGACAGGAATATACAGAGAGTTCCTACATATCCTCTGTCCCCACACCCACATACCCACCACTATCAAGGTCCCTCAACAGAGTCATACATTGATTACAACGGACAAACCTACAGTGACACATAGTCCCCCAAAGCCCAGTGTTTGGGTTCGAGTTTACTCTTGGTAGTGCATACTTCTTGGCTACTTCTTGGAGATTCTGTTCCAGTGTTGTTGGTTTTCATTCTTGTATTTCTTTGCATTTCACACTGGGAGATTTCTATGGACATACCTGCAAGCTAATTGCTAACTTGTCCATGTCCAGTCTGCTAATGAGCCCATCAAAGGCATTCTTCCTTTTTACGATGTTTCTTATTTCTAGAATTTCCTTTTGATTTTTTTTTTAAAGATTTTATTTATTTATTTGTCAGAGAGAGAAAGAGAGTAAGTGAACAAGTAGGGGGAGCAGCAGGCAGAGGGAGAAGCAGGCTCCCCGCTGAGCAAGGAGCCCAATGAGGAACTGATTCCAGGAACCTTGGATCAGGACCTGAGCCGAAGGCAGAGGCTCAACAGACTGGAACTTCCAGGCATCCCTCCTTTTGATTTTTTGAGATTCTCTCTGTCTGAGATTCTGTCTCTCTCTGTTTTCTTCTCTCTGCACATCACTTTTCTGTCCTTGTATGCTGGCCACTTTTTCCACGAAAGCCATTAGCATTTTAATCAGTTACTTCGGCTTCTGGTAATTTTATAATCTCTGCCATATTTACATCTGTTTGTGATACTTGCTTTGTCTCTTTGGATTGGGGTTTGTAGCTCTTAGCATGCCTTGTAATTTTTGTGTTGAATGCCACTCATGATGTCTTGGAGAAAAGGAACGGAAGTAAATCGGCCTTTACTGTGAGATTTTTATGCTTGTTTTCCTTGGAGCTAGGCAGTGTTTAATGTTTCCTACAGCTGTAGGTGTAGCTGTAGGTGTCAGAGGTTTCAATTTGATCTAATGTCCTTGTTTGTCTCTCCCCAGTTGTCTTGGCCTCCTCCTTAACTAGAGTCTGAGCCTTGCTGTTCATTCTTTCAGCCGTAATCCACCATTTTATATATATGCAGACCCTTATACAGGATCCCTGGTGACGCGCTGGGAAAGCGTAAGGGAAGGGAAGCATCCTAGAATTTGATGATTAAGTCTCCATGTCCTAGTGGGCTCCTGTCTCTGGGCTGGGACCTCCACAAACACTCGTCAGCTTCCCTTTTTTCCCACTTTGGTGATCCTGGGAAACTAGAAGGTACTAGAGTTGGAATTTCCCCCACCTCAGTTAAGGCTCCAATAAAGCAGTTTCCTTTGATGGTAGGGTTTTGTTATGAAAAACAGAATGCACTTGGGGTCCTTTTAAAAAGATGTTTTTTCCCCTAGGCATATTTCAAAATGGTTAATTTCCCCCTCCCCCTGGGCTACACAGAGGGAACTTTTCAGAGGTCTTCGCTGTAAGAACTGAAGGTGCTCCTGGAGGTAAAGACTCAGAATGAGGGGTTTCCCCCCCACAGTCTCCCTTAGATGGGACTCTCAGGAGTTTTTAACTGAGGCCAGTGGGCATTCAGCCTCCAGCAGGCTTGTCAGTTACCTTGTAAGCGTCCCTACCCGTCCTGGCTGGGGCTTCTCCTTCAGGTAAGCTATCAAAGTCCTCTGTGTTTACCAGTCTTTCTGGTTTGGGGGATAGTGCTTTGTCAGGTGACCCCAGGTTTCTAAGATGGCTCCTAAGAAAATTTACTGATTTAAATTTTTTGAAAAAAGGACATCTGTGTGGCTCAGTGGATTAAAGCCTCTGCCTTCAGCTCAGGTCATGATCCCAGGGTCCTGGGATCGAGCCCCGAATCAGGCTCTCTGCCCAGCGTGAAGCCTGCTTCCTCCTCTCTCTCTCTCTCTCTCTCTCTCTCTCAGCCTGCCTCTGTGCCTGCTTGTGATCTCTATCAAATAAATGAATAAAATCTTTAAAAAAAATTTTTTTTAAGTTTTGAAGGTTTTATCTATTTGACAGAGAGAGAGTGTGTGTTTGAGCATGACCAGGGCAGTGGCAGGCAGAGGGAGAAGTGGGCTCCCCAGTAGCAGGGAGCCAGATGCAGGACTCGATCCCAGAACTCTGGGATCATGACTTGAGCCGAAGGCAGACACTTAACCACTGAGCCACCCAGGCACTGTATTGATTTTAATTTTAGTGAACTTTTTTTTTTCTTAGAAGGGCTGGAATGATGACTTTCAAGCTCTCTACATGTTAGTTAGCACTGTGACTCTATCAATTTTTTAAAAATCTATTTTAAATATCTATTTTTTGCCAAGCCTCCTATCTTCACATAACAAAGTCCCTCTGGTTTAGAAACACATCCAGAAAGGCAAATTTGTTTACACTTACCTACAGAATGTTCTACAAAAGTGAGCGAGTCTTGAGCCATTGCCACACTTTTCCCTTTGTACTTTGCAGAGGTCAACTTTAACACATATGCCTCAGTTCCCACACCTGTGAAACAGGTATGCTATTTTATATAACTCATTCTGGTTGACTCGTGCTGTAGAATTGCTTCCAAGCGGTAGAGGGAAGTATTGGCCTGGGTATTTCTAGAAAAGGTAATGGACAGAACTGAAGTAACTTCTGGCACCTGGCAAAAGGGGAATCCCAATTTTTTTTTCTCCTCATCAGTTGAGACAAAGTCCTTAGTTCTTTAATTTGCATTGGAAATCAAGCTTTCAGTTTCCCAGGCTTGAAAGTCAATAGGGACCCCTCTAAGTGCTTAGAGATACATCGCTGGCTGGAGTTCTTTTATGTGGAATCTACCTTTCCCTTAAGTTTCTTGCTAGTGATTCACTTCCCTTCCTTGTCTCCCACGTTATTTTGTCCTCCATTTCTTAGACCAAAAAACAAAACAAAACAAAACACCGCAATTATACAAAGTATCGCCCAGGGCTTTTTCATACAGCAAACACTCACAGTGAACTCAGGACAAAGGACCTCACGTGGGACCAAAGAGAGATTTTCTCTAATATCTTGAGACCTAAACATTATTCCCATGTTCTTATTTTACAGGTTCAGATTTAAGTTTGAGATGTAGGGTTTAGCTCATCAACTGAGTCTTTATTTGCACTTGATTAATACTTGGGCTCAAGCTTCTCCTTTCCTCTTGGCATTAGGACGATGGTGAAGTCGTCAGAGAGCGCTTGGAAGCTGTTAGCCGCAGTAACAAATGAGCTGGTCCTCTAGGGCCAAGGAGCTAAATGTGAGTTTTTAATAAACCACTATGTGATGTAGAAGAAATTAAATTACATCACTTAAATAATTGGCAAGCTATTAGCAAGCTGTTCCTAAAGCCCAAAGTAGCCAAACATTGTGAATCGTGGCATCACATCCTGGCTTGAGAAGTTTTTTGTTTTCATCTTCCATACTACATAAGCTTCATTATATCATGATTTCCGCAGCAGCAATCAGGCATCTGGCCTGTAGACTTCCCTGTCGTTGCATTACCTTCTTGGGCATTAATTCATTTGGTTCAGAGATCAGAATGTAATTTTGGTGTTGGCTAGCAGAACTCAGAGTAGAATCAAGAAGACCGGTCCTCATGTTTCCTAAGTATTTATTACCATACTAATTACAATTTCAGTATTTATCCAGAGACATGAAATAATGAGCCTAGCAGATCTGTGCCACGCACATATTTCCGCAGTGACTGTAAAAAGACCTCACACATCATACTCCTCTCTGTTCCCAAAATACATTTTTTGACAGAAGGCAAAAATTTGATCATCGCACCACATGATGCTAGGACTCATCTCTCTCTGAGGGTTTGATTAGATGCCTTTGACCCATGTCATTGACCCCAAAAAGGAGAAAAATAACATAAATTCTGTGAGTTAGAAGTATACCGTGTAAAGTGGGCTTCTCTGGGAATCTGGCATATTCTGGCATATTCTGCCTACAGGGTCTAGGCACCTTTGCTTTACCCTGCCCCCCACCCCCCTAGAGGAAAGGGCTTCCTGGAGCAAGAGAAGAGATGTTACCCTCCCCACTCTGGCATGGGATGCAAATGGCATCCCATTTGCATCCCAAATTAATGTGGGATGAAAACACGAAAGGCTATGCAGTAATTGGTAAAATCTGTGACCCATGTAAGTACGACAAAGGCGTGTCACATCAGCTTCTACCCACAGGATATGAATATATTTTGTAACCAGTTTTCAAATTCACACAGACCATAAACATGTTCACTGGTTCACGAAATGTTTGTTGACTGCACCTCCATGTAATAATACCATTTCCTGCCTTCTGCCATTCCTGAGTCTTCCAAGCCAAACTGTTAGGGCCAAGACACTAAGCATGATCATTGATTTTGAGGAATATTTTCATCACACTAATAGCACTGTGATTTCCCCATAAAAATTGAACCAAAGAGGAATGAAAAAGATGGATAGACTGTGGTCTCCTCCTACCCCTCTGGCAATCTCTGATCTCAGAGAGAACAGATTGGTAGCTGCATCTGCTTGTCGCCTTGATCTTGGACTTCTAGCCTCCCAAGCTGTGAGAAAACGTAATTCTGTTGTTGAAACCCCCCCGGCTGTGGGGCTTTGTTAGGGCAGCCCAAGCAAACAAACAAGCCCTGTAGATTCGAGAATTTGAGAACAGTTTTTAAGGCCCTATTTTTTTTTTAATTTAAAACTTTAAAAAGTGGAATATGATCATTATAAAAAAATTCCAATGATATTCAAGTATATGAGGGTGAAGGTTAACATGTCCCCTTAACCTTGTCAGTCTGCCTCTCTATCCAGAGGTAACCAGCCACTGTCTAGTTTGTATCCTTCCAGATATTTCTCTAAACACCCATCTGCATGTGTATATAGCTGTTGTTTTGATTTATCCTGGTTTCATAAAAGTATGAATCATTGTATGCATATTATTCCTCAACTTGATTTTACTCTCAAAAATGTATCATAGATCATAGATCTCTAGGTCTAGGTTCTTAGTTGCAAACAACAGAAACTTCCTCTGGTTAATTTAAGCAAAAAAAGGAATGTGTTGGAAAGGCAGAGACATAGCTCAGAAAACATGAAGAAACAACAACAAAAAAATTATTATTATTTTTTTTTTTTTAAGTAGGTTCCATGCCCATCATGGAGCCTGGGGCGGGGCTCTGACTCACAACTGTGATATCAAGACCTGAGCTGAGATCAAGAGTGGGACACTTAACTGACTGAGTCACTCAGGTGCCCCGAGAAACAAACATTTCTTAAACAGCCTGAAATAAAGTCAAAATCAAATCAGAGCAAAGATCAATAATCTAGTAATATATTTTGGAGAGCAATGTGGGGAAATGGTATTATTACTCATCGCAGGTGGGAGCATAAATTGGCTTACCCTTTCCAGAGGGCAATTTTGTAATACCTCATCAAGATTCCAAATGTATATACCCTTTGAAAAGTTTGTCCTACAGAGACTTTGGCAAAGATATGGAAGAACACAAGTATGAGAATATTGACAGCAGCACTGTTAGTAATAGCAAAGGACTACCAAGTCACTGAAATGTCCATCTGTAGAAACTGACTGGATTATGATATATTTGTACAATGTCTACTCTAAAACTACCAAAGAATGAATATGTTCCTGACATATGGATACAGAATGTGCTTCAAGATCAGAAGTTTATATAATATGCTGCTGTTTTAGTAAAAAGAAAAAGAAACAAGAAAAAGGAAAAAAAGAGAAAGATATGCACACTGTCATATATATCCAGAATATAGGCCTAAAAGGAGACATGGAAAATTAATAAGCTTAGAAAAGAAAACTAGGTGTTAGGGATAAGATGGACAGGAGAAAGGTGAGGGGAGGGCTCTCATTATGTAGGTATTGTACTCTTTGAATTTTGAATTAATTGAATGTAATACCAATTTAGAAAAGAAAGTGAAAAGTCACACCAAAAAGTCTTATTGGGCACCTGCATGGCTCAGTCGGTTAAGCATCTGCCTCAGCTTGGGTGGTGATCTCAGAGTCCTGGGATCGAGTCCTGATTCCGGATTCCTCCTCAGTAGGGAGCCTGCTTCTCCCTCTGCTTCTGCCTTTCCTCCCTGCTCCTGCTTCTGCTTGCTAGCGCTCTCTCTCTCTCTCAAATGGATAAATAAAATCTTTTTAAAAAGGTCTTATTAATATGCTGCTACTCAGCTGCTCCAAAAAGTAAATGTCCTTTCTGCCGCTGTCCCAGAATGAATTCTGAACACTCTGCTCCTTTGTGTCCCTTCTGGAGAGTGGAAGTCCTGGAAAAGACTATCCATGCCCATGACTTTTCCCTCGGGCTCTCTGCCAGTAGTCTGGGGTGGTACCTGCCTGTGAACTTTCTGGCTTCTGTAGAGAAGCCATGGTCCCTAGGACACTCACACGACATTAGGTTGTGCAAACATAAGAAAGGGTTTCAGATGTCACGTGGCCCAAACTAACAAATTCTGTGGCAAACATCTTCCCATGTCAACGCATACAGATCCATCTCATTTTTTCAAAGGCTACCTATGGTTCTTTAGTATAAATGCTTGCTGAATATTTGGGTATATGCTTAATCTATGAATATTTGTTGACAAGCCTTAATGACCTTTTAACAACACTAAGATGAAATTGCAACAAAGATCCTCGTATATATAATCTCTTCATATTAGAGTGTGGGCGTGCGCACATAGAAAGCGGCAACTTTAATAGCGAGAACTTTCTATGAAATGAGAAAGTGTGACAAAAATCACATAAAATCACAATAAATCTATAGTATGACCTATACGATCTGTGTAAGAAAACTTGTTTTCCAAAAAATGCCTGGAGAAAGTATGCCAAAATGCAAAGGGTACTGTAATCCCACCTAGAGCACAAAAGGAACATCCATAAAATCCTGAGTTGTTCCAGTTATCAGATGAGGGTCTGGAAGGATCTTGGGTAAGCATTGCCACACACTATGAGACCAAAAAAAAAAAACAAAAAAGAAAAAGAAAGAAATATCTTCAAATCCCAAGAGTGAGCAAGTGAGAGAGGGATCAAGAACAGACTAAAAAACACTGGCTTTGGCAAAACTGGCTTTGGGAGGTTACGTTTTACTGTCTTTGAATATCTCCTTAATACACATAAGAATAATCATAATCATACCTAAAATTTTGAAGTATATTATAACTTGTTATTCCAGACAGAATCTGTATAATCTATTTCTAAGCCTAGAAAACTCCCACAAGACCTCTTCATTCTCCTAAAGGAAATCCATCTTTCCTCAAGCATAGCATTAAAAAAATAAACCTAGAATTATTATATAATACTCTTAATTTTCCTAATTTGTTTTGAATTGCAGAATACATTATTTACACTTCCTTATGTGCACCTGCGCTTCACATGGGCCCTGGCCTCAAGGCCAAACTGTCACAGATAGCCCACCGCTCTTATCATGTACTTCTTTGTATTCCGGCTTGTAATTGTTCTGTCGTTTAAAATAAAGACAGAGGAAGTCTTCAGATCGAAAAGCAGGATCAGATGCAAGGGTTTCATGAAAGCTTTGCTGGGCTTATTTTTACAGGAGACAGAAGAGCTGATACCCGCACAGATGACATTGACCGTATCCCTCATGTAAAACAATGAAAAGGTAATAACCGAGTTGGTGCATCGTTTGAAATTCCACAAGTAACAAGAATCTGCTGATCCTTTCTTCCTCTTCATCTAGCCTGCTGTTGAACCCCTCTGTTTAAAAGTGAAACCAAATCGGGATACCCATTTAGCATGAATCCCTTTACAACCCCCTGCTAATTGGCAGCGGTGGGTGGTTACTGCTTTTATGTTAAAACCCAGGAGGTAAGTTAATTGCAGTATAATTTCATTTAGACCCGGTTATGACTGCTTACTGGTGGGTACTGCAACCTTATTTATAAGAAAAGCATTCAGAACAGCACAGAGGAAGGGTGAAGTAATTACCACAGGATACAGCTTGGAAATGGGGGACACTTGACTCTCCCTAGAAGAGGAGGAAAATCTACAGAAGAGAAAATGCCGCATAACTATGTCTATGTAAGATCTCTTCAGCATCTCACCAGTGGACTCTGCGTTTTAAAAACTACACTGATGGCTGGCTGAATGGCCCCCAGAAACCCTGTCATATATAAGGGATCCTAATGAGTTTTCTGTGATTTCTAACTCTGCTTAATAAAACCCTTCTCAGCTCCAGCCACTAAAATATGAGCCAAAGAAACAAGGTGGGGGGGGGGGGGTTGGCGAGGGGGGGGGGAGAAGTAACTGATTTTGGATCTTTTCAGTGCAAATCTCAATTTTTGTAAGACTACTATTTGTTCACTTCATAGGAAATTTAAGAAACAAGCAAGGAGGAGAAAAAGAGAACGTTAAGCCACAACAGAGCTCTTTAGAGTCTTGGGACAATTAATTTTTTTTTAAACTTCCTTGGATAGCTTGGACAGAAAGCCCAGCTGAATTCAAAAGTGGCTGTGGAAAGGTAGAGCACTCGGAGGGGACAGGAAAGGCTTGGGGCTAGAGACGTAGGTTAGGCTGCTTTATATCCTCTAGCCTTTGCGGTCTGAACAGACTTGTTTTCTTGCTAATTTTCTGCTATCTTTATAAAAGATAGAGAAAGATACAGTGTGAGGGCTGTGATTTATAATAGCGTCATTATTCCATAATTGAAAATACCATGCGTTTGGTTGTCGGGTAGAATATGCCCATCAGAAATAACCTGTAGCTCGGGAGGCCAGTGGGTTGCTATGACAACCAGACAAAAGAGTTTAATAATAGCTCTCCCTCAAAGCTGGAAAATTGACAAAAAGATGAGATTTCTAAATGCAAGTGTTTCTCATATAAATGCAAACAAGCACCAAATACATTTATTTCTTTGTTCAACAAATAATTCATTGAACACTGTGTGCCTGGCTGTGTAAGGAGCTGAGGAAAAGACAGACGGGGTCCCTCCATGGTGGAGTTCACATTCTAGTGCAGGAGGCAGATAAGAAAGAGTCAACACATCAATAAACTGGGTAATTGCCGCGTGTGAGAAGGTCTTGCAGGAAAGAAAGTAATGGGGCTGTGACCCTACACAAGAGATACCCAGAGCAGAAAATACAGAAGAACCCAGTCACTGCACAGATCACAGATCGTGTCTTTGGGCTCAGGAAGGAGATGTAGCAATGAAACAGAAAATGGAGTCTTACAATCTTGATTAATGTAGGGCTAGAAACACAGCTACTAACTGGTGTATTACTCTTCGCTTGCTGGGAGAGGTTGGGGTTCTATGTAAAAATAAGGGGGGGTGCGTTTTCTAAATAAATTGTGGGTATTTGTAATGATAATGATGGTAAAAGCTATATCCCAACGTGACAGAAGCGAGTATTCACAACATCCTCTGGCAGCGGTTTTTGAAGTTTGCCCAAACACAGAGAGTGACCCTCCATGTGGACACTGAGGAAAGCATGATGAACTGGGAGTCAGGACAAGAATCCAGCAAGAAATGAAGTTTTGAATAGACTATTGTGGCTGACAGTCCGGGCTTCAACAGCGGGGGGATCCGTAGATTTACATTCACACAGCACTGCAGAGATGATCCAGGCACAGAAAATGCTAGAATGTTGCTAAATAGCTGAGCTTGTTCTAACAAACTTCCAGTTTTCATCATTACTCTGTAATTCTGATAGCTTTTTTTTAAAACAGAAGTAACATTTGCTGTTTAAGATAATTAATACTGCCATTGATTATACAGAGCCATTTGTCAGTGCTCTTTTCTTTCTTTTCAGAAGTGGAAACATTCCATGATACAATGCCAAGACTAGACTTTGGCTTGTGATCTAGGGTTCAGTACACATTGAGTCTGCGAAGCTTTATTTAATCGAAACAGGATGAAGTGACTTTCCTTGCCTTTTCTGTACAGAGCAGCAGCCCAGGGAGCTCCCCCAAGGCTTTCTGGGGGGGAAGGCCCAGCCAACGTTGCGGGGATTGCGGTCACCCCCCGGATGGTGTTGTGACTTTGGCAGCCATGCAATAACATCTGGCCTGACAGATGGTGTGATAGAGGTTGCTATTTAACCTAATAGCCTTTCTCCCCCATTCTATGATAAGAAGGAACCCCTGAATTTTAATTTGATACATGTCCTAGAATAAAGACTACCTCTTCCATGTGCTCTTGAAGCCAGGTGTAGTTACATGGTTAAGATCTCGCCAGCATTGTGTGCCTGGAAGTGAGGTACACGATTTCTTCTACAGGGGAGGGTCATGCTCTCTCCTTCCCCCTTCCTTTCTTCCTGATGGCTGGAATATAGACACGGGTATAAACCAGTTTAGGTCGTGTAGACCAGGACAACCCCTAAGGATTATAGATGGGAAAACAGAAAAGCCTGGATCTCAGGGGACTTTCTAGATGAGGGGCAACATAACAGATTGGACTTTTATAGGAGAGACTGCTTGTTTAAATAACTACTAGGTCTCTGTTACTTACAACCAGACCTACATTCCAACCGATATACAAAGTGAGAGAAAACATTAGCTCACGATATCATCTGAAGACAGACTCTAGATCAGGCTGCAAATTCCGATTGCTGGATTTTTCTGTTACAATAGCTCCCCCCACCCTCCAAAAAAATGTACTTGATTTTCTTAAGACCATCTAGGTTAAGGCGATATTACTTAAAATTTAGAGTTCTGGTTCTTCCTTTCTTTAAGGCACAGACAGTTCTATTTGGGAGAAAAATTTTGCCTGACATTTACATTAAGCCCTGTTTAGTTCATTTCCCTAGAATTAACAAGTAATTTGCCCCCAAATATTATTTGATTGAGATTTGGTGTGGTTTTTTTTTTTTTTAAGATTTTTAAATTATTTATTTGACAGACAGAGATCACAAGAAGGCAGAGAGGCAGGTGGGTGGGTGGGGGGGTGGCGGGAAGCAGGCTCCCTGCCTAGCAGAGGGCCAGATGTGGGGCTCGATCCCATGATCCTGGGACCATGACCTGAGCCAAAGGCAGAGGCTTTAACCCACTGAGCCACCCAGGCGCCCCACGATACAGCGTTTCTAAACAGCAATTTTAACTTTGAAAGTGGGCGTGTAAAAGGCTGACTCCATTAGGTGACTCCTGATTAGACCGTTATAGGAGAAAACAGGTCTCCCATATAAGATGGAATGTTATTACAACAATATCCATTCCCTACTCTGTGTCTTGCTTGGATGGTGCTGAATCCTCAAGGTTGCACATGTAAGGAATGAAAGTCTGATGAATCAGATCTGCATGACAAATGGCTCAGACTGGAGGAGGTCCTTCTTCCTGTTTTGCACAAAAACCTACTGCCCCCAGGATACTCTGAGCCTCAGAGGTTTCTGTGAACACTATCTTTTTTTTTTTTTACTATAATTTAAAAAAAATCAATCGGATTCAAATCACATTGAATGCTGTTGTTTAAAAAAATAACATTCTCTTACGTTTCTACTGATGGTCACATTTTCTATGAGTGACTTTGCTTCCTAATACTTCCCTGCTTTATCATATTCGCTATAACGAATATCCTTTTAAAGTTAGAGTGATGCAAAGGGTCTTGAAGTTTCTAAGCAGATATGGAAGGAAACACTGTGACATGTACTCTTACCTTAGGTCTGACGAGCAGAAGTGTCATATCACCCTTGACATTATAAAATTACAACACATTTGCTTTTTTTCTTAAGAATGGACCAAAGGGGTCGTCTGGGTGGCTGCCTTTGGCCCAGATCATGATCCCAGGGTCCTGAAATCCAGCCCCACGCCAGTCTCCCTGCTCAGCAGCAAGTCGGCCTGCTTCTTGGTTCCCTCTGCCCCTCCCCACCTTGTGCTCTCATAAATAAATAAAATCTGGGGGGGGAAATGGATCAAGCTTTCCCCAGATTCTCAAAATATCAAGTACAAAAAACTTTTAAAAAATCTCTGCTCAACTAAAAGCAATGAAAACAGCTATTATAATTTAATTTCTTTCTTTAATATAGATAATCCAGTTGTGAAAATTAATTTCTAGTTTATCCTTCTGGAAGCCCTAATGACACTCATCGTTTGGACTTAGAAGAACCTGCAAAAATCTGGGTTACGCTTTTCAGACTACAGGAACAGACACAAAAGATAATCAGGGTCATTTAAATTTTACAAAGAGTAGTCTTGCAAAGAGCGTTATATCGAGCATTCACTAAAAGATGTGCTGATTAATTGGAAAACTGAGACAAAAGGTGCTTCCCCGTCAAGAAGGGATTTCAACACTGCTGGCTGTGTCACTCACGGCACAAGCAAGGGTTTTATACGTTTCGCAGAAACACTGAATTAAAGAGCCAGGAAGTTTAGGTTCTAATACCAGTTTTATTTGCAACTAATCACATACAAATCACTTATCTATAAAATAATGATTAACATCAATTCTCTAATTCACAAATATATCACGAAACCAAAATTCTTCCCAAGAAAACTTCTTTGTAAACCAAGATATTACTGCTACTTAGCTTTTCCCTAACTCAAAGGTTGAGAACGACAAATTAGAGAATTTGTCATTTAGCATTCACTTGCATACTTTAATTCTGCAGAGAGACAATCTGGTTCAGATCAGCACTGTCCTATTTCAACCTTACAAAACAAAAAGCTATCCACAAGAAGTTATTGGTGAAGAAAAAATTGGCCAAATACACTACTGAGACACAGTTTTGTGTTAAGTACAGTGCTTGTAACAACCCTGCTGTTAAATAGAACAAAACGTAGCCTTAAACAACTAAAAGCATGTTTGCCCTTTTGAAGGAACACATACTGTTAGGACAAGCATCATAGTTCACTAAAAACGTTAAAGAGGAATGTTTTGTAGTATCTTCAGATGGCCAATCAAAATGGCTGAGACAACTTTTTTTTAACCCTTTGTGTCCCTCTCTCCATTTTCATCCTATAGTATTTCATTAAAAACTTCGGTTCCCCACCTGAGAACACAAATCCTCTGTATTCAGCCACCGTGTGAGAAATGTTAGCATTCTACCACTAGAGCATAAACATAGAAGAGGAATTAGCATGTTACTGAATGAGGATTTAGGAAGAAAATTCTAACTGGGTATAGAAAAAACGTATACACTGTGAGCATCTGGTCATTTTTCACGGGTATGGAGCACGATGGCCATAGCCAGTAAACCCTCAAGAGGTAAGCACTTGTATTTAGCAAAGGTCAGTTTTGTATGACGTAGTCTCTGTTTCTGAATTCTCCCTTCCGTAGTGTGACAGAAACAAAGACTGGAGCATGGTTCACAGAGAAACACGGAACAGATACAAATACCCTAATAAAATAACCATGTATACCACTGCTTAGGGAAATATTTTAGACGAAATATACTTTCACTACTGGCCCCAAATGCCATCATTCACTTATGTTATTTAACTGTAAACTTTTAATACAAAAATACCTTTAAGCTGATAATAACATTTAGTGACTTACAAAACTGACAATATTTCGATGCTACACAAAACAGTTCTATACACAACTTAAAGTTTTAAAGTTCTTTGCTGGCACTTGATTTTATAGTTGATAGACACAATATCTACTGATCTCAATAAAATACTGTTCTTAGCTTACACATATTTTCAAAACGAATATTATCTCATTAAACAGCAAAGAATAATCACATTTTGCTGACAAATCTAAGATGAACACCAAAACTGTACAGCCAAAGTATTTTAAGAATCACATAAACTTTTTAAGACAATGGATACAAATTTACACAATTGTGTCCAGTGAAAAAGAGGATGATTCCTCTGATTCTGTGAAGCATATATCAAGTATAGATCAAAAACGTGAACCTACAAAGCAAGTTAGTTTAGTGTTTTTTTTTTGTTTTTTTTTTTTAAGGTTTTTCGATGACTGGTGACCCTACTAGGACAGATGGAACATTGGTCACTGTTTGCAAATACACATTTTACATTACAAATTTAAAACTGAAGTTTCTTTTTAAACAGTAGAATCTTGTTTTTGTTTGTTTTTACTTTTAGTCAGCTTACAGCCATGTTGTACATCATTACAAATGAAATCACCAGTCACATTAAACAAATGCATTTTTTTTCTTCACAAAAGGGGAGGTAATTGAACAAAAACTTGGCAAACTATATTTAAATTAGAACACATTTTGTAATAACCCACTAGTTTAAAGTTTTGGAAACCTTCTACCCTGTCCTAAAGGAAAAGATAGACTTTCCAAACCCTACCTGATAATTCCTATCCAATCAGCTTTCTATTGTGAAAATCAAAATTCAAGTCACAGTACTTGTGGCACAAAACAGAAGATAAGATTTAATAACAGAACACTAAATTAGTATAATCAAACATAAACATACCCAACAATCAAATCAATACTGGACTTTTAGAACAGTAAATTATTAAATAGGTTGATTTCTTTGAGTGTATAAATTCCCTAACATTAAATTATGTTAGTATTTCAAACAATACCCTTTCTAAACCAAACCTGAAATGAATCAACCTGTTGTTGTTGTTGTTGTTTTTACCCAGCAAAGAGAAAGGGTATCTCTTTAAGACACTTTCCAAAGCAGTGAAAACACCTTAGTGTTTCAACCTATCTACAACAAATTCTGCTGATCCTGTGCATTTCACTGAGGTGCTACCTGAACCCACAAATCATCATCAGATAAAGAACTTGAACTTCCTGACTCAGAGTCCAGCTCACTGAATCCACCTAAATCCCATTCAGTGCTAGATTCACTCGGCACATCTTCTTCCTCAGTGAGGAAACTGTGACCAGGTTCAAGGCAGGAAGGATAAACACGAGCTGAGAGGCAAAAGAAGTTAGAATCAAACTGGAAGAGGCCTAAGGTGGTACCTATGTTAATCCACTGGTCCCCCCTAGTGTCATATTCATACACGGTCACCCGGTTCTTCTTCCACTGCGGGGTGCGCGAGGTGATCAGCAACAGTTTTTGGCCATGATTGATAATGCGGTAGTTGTTGGTCTCCGACACCAAGGGAATATTATTAATCTGCCTCCATTCTCCTCTGACCGGATTGTAGACCTTCATGACTGGGATGTCACAGATGCAGTAGATCTCATCATTGAAGACACAGGCTTCCTGAAAGTCATTGCGCTTGAGAGAAACACACTTGAGCCACATATTGTGGCTAGGATCGTAGCAGAACATGCGCTTACTGTTGAGAGCATAGAGATAGTTCTGGATTACCATTAGATCGAAGGAGATGAAGGAATGGGGTAGCGGAGCCACCAGTGCCCACTGGTTTCTCTGGACACTGTAGCATTCCACTTCCTTCAGCTTAACGCCGGTAATCGGGTCTCGCCCACCCAAGATGTAGATGTAGCCATTGAGGTAGGCCACATCCATGCCCTCCCGGCACAGCAGGCGGTCGGCAAGCTGCTGCCAGCTATTCTGGGCTGGCTTGTACACCCAGAGGTCCTTCCTGGGCTGAGCGGCCAGGTAGATGTCATGGTCTGGAGAGACACAGACAGCTAAGGTGGTGACAGTCCTAGTGTGAGCAAGGCAGGTCAGAGGTGACGGCACTTTGTAAATATCGCCGGTGTATGGGTCACAGCACAGAAAGGGATCTCTAGGATGTCCAAAGAAGATCACCATCTTCTTAGCACACACGCCCAGCCTCTGGGGGGGATTTTCTGCTGTGGGCACAACAGAGGAGCTAGAGCCACCACCACCACCGCTGCTGCTGCTGCTGCTGCTGCAGCCGCCGCCGCCGCCCCCACTGCCGCTGCTGCTGCCACTGCCGCTGCCGCCGCTGCCGCTGCCGCCCCCGCTGCCGCTGCCACTGCCGCCCCCGACGCTGCTGCTGCTGCTGCTGCTGCTGCCGCTGCTGCCACTGCTGGTCTCTGGCTTCGGCACCAGAGACTTGCACAACTTGTCACCATAGCGCATCTGCAGGGCCCCTTCAATAAGGTCCAGACAGTACTTCTTCACAATGGTGTTGGTCAGCAGCCCTTCCAGGTAATCCTTATTTTCATCTGTGAAGTGCGTCCAGCGGACACACTTGAAGACCTCCGCAGCGCTTGGACCTCGCTCCTTGGGAGCTGCCTCCAACCACTGCACAGCCACATGACACACGGTCTGCTCCAGCTCTATGTTGAGACTATCCAGGCGCAGGATTGACAGCAACTGGGCGAGGGTCAGATCTGCCAGAGTCTCTTCCCGAATCGAGCCCATCTGGCTGAGCTGCTTGAAATTGTGGGCTATAAAGGACTGGGCCTGCGATCGCAGCTTGCGATGGCCGAAGGCGTCAGCAAACTTGAAGATGGCAGTGCAGTTGGCCAGGTCAAGGCGGCGGGCTAGGAAGGAGGCACAGGCTTCCCGCACATATTCCAGCTGCAACATGTCAGAGGCCGCATAAAGGCGTTCCACGTTGGCTTCACTCAAGGACACGCGACCCGTGTAGCAGTAGTCGACCAGCACCTCGAAGGACTCGGCATCCACATCATGCATGGTCACGTTTGCCTGGTGGCTCTCGTACATGCCACCGGTGAACATGCTCTTGAAGTAGGGACACGCGGCAGCCAGCACGTTACGGTTGCAGGGGAAGAGGCGGCCGGTGCCAGGCCCGCTGCCAGGCGTCACCACCTCGATGGTCACATCACATAACAGCCGCGCGTCGTAGAAGGACTTCAGCTGTGCCAAGAGGGCTGCAGAATGAGCCGTGTCCTTCAGCTCCTCCGGGCCCGTGAAAAAAGCCGAAACCGTGGGCTTGTGGATTCTCTTGGGCCGCTTGCCGCCACGGGGACTGGCCAGGCGGCGAGAGCGCGGAGCTTCTTCCCGGGACTGCATGGTGGAGATGGCGGCGGGGTACGAGGGCGAGAATGGGTGCAAGGACCGGGCTCTGGCTCCTCCTCGCCCTCTTCTCGCTGGCGCTAGATCGCGGTGTCTCCGGAGAGACTGCAGCACGGGTCCATTTACCTAATTCAGCCCTGTGCCGCAGTGCCGCCTCCCTTTATAGCGTAGACAGTGTCTGACTCACCCTCCTCCAGTTCCGCGCCCTTTCTCCGCCTCAGCTCGCCTTACAGAACCCGCTGGACGGAACCGAGAGCCGCCACTGCCGCGCTGGCAATACCGGTAGGCGTCCAAGAGAACTACGGCTCCCGAGCTGCCTTTCGCGCCTCAAGGCATGCCGGGGCCCTGCAGACTCAAGGGGATAGGCGGATGGACAGAAGCCGCTGTGCTTGTTGGGAGTAGTAGTTTCGATAATATCGCGAGATTTATCGGCCGTTCATTGTTTCAGCTGACGGAATTAGAAATTGTTAATTTTCTTTCGTTCGGATTTATGGTTTAGAACTTTGGATTTGGAATCCAGATTGGTCGCACATTTCTGTGTTCGTCAACTGTTTGGCTTCGCTCTCAGAATGGTTTTTAAAAATGTGAATAACAACAATATGACATAGCGCTGTGTGACGACGACATGAATTGCGTAGGTTAAATAGGATGCTCTGAATGAATATTTGCGGGTTAGATTAATAAGGTACTTACGCAGTACCTGTGATGTAAAGGTTAGATAAATTTTAGCTTTTCTTCTACCGTTTATGAAAAATCAAGCGCCCACTCTGGAGATTATGAGCCTGTAGGAAAAAATTCAAAGCCCTGCAGGTTTCTGCAGATTCCACCCTTTCCTCGCCCCCGCATTTAGTAATAGGTTTTTTTTTCCCCTTTTTCAATTATTAGTTTCAGATGTACAATAAAACGGTACAATAATTCTATACATTACTCGATGTTCATTAAGTATACTCTTGATTCCCTTTACTTCTTTCACCCATTCCCCGCCCCCCCGCCCCGCAACCACCGGTTTGTTCTCTATATTGAAATCTGCTTGTTGTTGTTTTTGTTCGTCTCTTTTCTTTATTCGTTAATAATTGATTTTATTTTTAAGATCAGTTTTAGGTGCTCCAAAATTGAGCAGAATTTTGTAGGGGACCTCCATATATTCCATCTCCTTATAGTTTCTCCTATTATTAACACCTTGCCTTGGCGTATGTGTTGATACAAGTGATGAATTTACACTAGTACGTTATTATGAATTAAGGTGGATCGTTTCTATTAGATTTCACTCTGTGTTGTACAGTTCTGTGGGTACTGAAAAAGGTATGTCATGTATCCACCATTACAATTAGTTTCACTGCTCTGAAAATCCTCTGTGTTCAAACTATTTATGCCTCCTTCTCCCTGCCCTCCAATTCCCAGAAACCATTGATTTTCTTGCTGTCTAGGTAGTTTTAACTTCTCCAGAATGTCATATAGTTGGAATCATATGATGTGTAGCCTTTTAAAAAACCTTCTTTCACTTAGCAGTATTCATTTCAGTTTCCTCCATGTCTTTTCCTCATTAAAAGCTCTTTTCTTTTATCATTGAATAATATTCCATTGCGATTTACACAATTTCCTTATCCATCATCTACTCTATGACATTTCATTTGCTTTGCATTTTTGCCTTTGTGAATAAAGCTGCTATAAACCTCTTGTGCTGGTTTTTGTGTGGACATGTTTTCAACTCATTTCAGTAAATACCACGGAGAGCGATTGCTGGGTCCTAGGGTTAGATCATGTTTAGCTTGTGTAAGGAATTACCAACATATTTTCCAAAGGGGTGGCTATACAGTTTCTGCATTCCCCTCAGCAATTAATGCACATTCCTGTTGTTCCACATTCTTCCTAGCATTTGGTGTTGTGTTTTGAAATTTTGACCTTACAGATTTTAAACTTGCCTCTGGAAAAATTCTAAAGTATATGATAGTGTTTTAAACATTCACCGGCATCTGCAGGCCTGTTAAATTTTTATCTCAGAGAGCAGTATATATGGATTATGTCAAATTATGTAAATCAGGAATATAAATAAATGCTTCAGTGGTCTCACAAAGTCAGTATTTCATGTTCAGGAAGCCATGCAAAAGTATTTCCATTAACCTCTTTTTTTTTTTTTTTTCCCATTAACCTCTTAATGTAGTCCAATATAGCACCTTACACTCCCACCTCCAAATCAATGGAAGCAACTGGAATTCTGGTTATTGAGGATAATTTTAAATAGAAATATTCCCACAAAGAGACCCTGTTCTACTCAGGATCCTTAGAGCTTGGCATCATACATACTCAACCATCCCTTGAATTAATCTAGTCTGTGCTTTATCAAAATGTTATAAATTTGTATTTATCAACATTGTTTCAGTATACAACCCTCAAAATAAGTTGTGCTCAGTCACTGAGTTTTAACTTCTTCATGTAAGTGCTTAGCATTATTTGTTTTCATTTGCTTTTCACAAAATGCAAAATATTAGACACTGTGCTCTCAGGCCTACAGGAGCATTGTTCAATAGAACTTTCTGTGATGATGAAAATGTTCTGTATCTACAAGCCAAAGAGAGAAACCTAGAACAGATCCTTGCCTCAGGAACAGAGCCTTCAGAGGTGCTAACCCTGCTGACATCCTCATCTTGGACTTAAAAAGGAGGAGATGATAAATTTAAACGTTACTTGCCTTTGTTTACATCTTTTTCTGTCTCACTAGCACCTCTCACTACAAAGCATGGCTTAGTGCTTAGTTCCACAGGTCCACTCATCTTTCTGGGAAGAAATTTTCTCCCCCAAATGCTTCACCCTTGAAGTCCCTTACTCTGTACCTATGTACATTTGCCTTTTTATGACTCATTGAACACTTTTTTTTTTCTCCTGTAAAAAGGTCCACATACTTAAATACAAACTGTTAACTATAATACCTGACTCCCTTTGGGGAGCTCACTCTTCTGACCAGGCCAAGTCTAGGAGGCCAAACCTTTGGAAATAGAAATACATCCTTCCGTGCCACTCCCAAGATTACCAGGAATACTTAAAACTAGAAGCTCTCCAAAAATTTCACCCTAGGATTCAAGGATTTGTTGACACATCCTGTAATAATAATCCACCCCTACCCCCCGTAAAGAATCTTAATGGTAAGGGATACTGATTAGTTTAACATTTGTGAGCAATAGACTAGCTAAACCCAGTTTCCTCTAGTTCCTAACCCCAATGCCTTCTGGCCTATATGCAATCAAACACCACTCATTTCACAGTTATCAACTTATGTTCTGCTCCCCCTCCACCCCCACCATACCCCTTTACCCTGATTCAAATATCTTTTTGGCCATCAGATGGAAGGGAAAAAAAAAAAATCAACAATACACATGGACTGCCATGCCTCAGGGTTTTCCTGAAGCCAGTAATTATTTCTCTCTGACTCTCTGCAAACCTGAGAAATTTAACCTTTTCCTGTAATTCTCTCCTTATCCATCATGCAGATAACTGTCTTCTCTGCTCATCTGATTTTAACAACTTGTTTATTACAAGCATTTGCCCACAACAGACATAAGGTTTCTAAAAACACAATGCAATGATTCAGCCTCCTCAAGAGCAGTAGCTAGGACACATTACCTCCAGTGAAGGGACGACTCTGTCCCCTGAATGTCTTAACACCATCATTAATTTCCCTTTCCCTGAGACCAAAAGGCAACTCTGAGGATTTCTAGGATTAGCTGGCTAATTGCTGGAACATTCAACTAGCTTTTTTGCTGTTGTCTCTCCCTTGCATGCCATGACTAAGAAAACAACGCCATTCTCCCTAATTGGGACTCTCCTTCCCCGTCAGCATTTGAAAACGTCCCTATCTGTTTCACCCACTTTTAGACTCTCCATTTGCTCATTACCCTTTTCCCTTCTTTTACAACAAAAGAAGGACATTCATTTCCTTGTTTTCAGGATGGTTAGAAGCTTTTCTTTGCAGACAGGCTACTGCCACAACTGTAGCTAAGCTGCCACCGGAAAGAATTTTCCCCACTCTGGAATCCCTTTGTTCCTCTCTAGTGATAGAGAAATGCCCTTCAATGGTAAGGTTATTCAGGATATTTGACAAGTACCCACGCTGCTAAGAAAATTTCACTATTCTCTACCTCTCTCAATCCTCTGGGAAAAGCAAAACAAAACAGAGCAAAACAAACACAATGTCTCTCTTAAATTCACACAAATTTGTTGTTGTTTTTTAATTCATTTGTTTGAAGGCACCCTTAATTTGACCAATACAACACCTGTCCTTAAACACTGCTAATGTCTTATTAGATAGACTCATTCATCATCAACAGGCCAGGTTTCCTTTGCCATCCCAGCCCTTGCATGATCGTCAAACTGGAGATTTCATCTTCTGCAAAGACCCCACCAAAAGACCAATCTTGATTCTAAGTGGAAGGGATCTTACATGTGTCTTACACGCCAAGACTGTTACAAAACTATAAGGGGTGTGACACGTACTTCATATCTCACAATTAAAAAATGCAAGACCAGTCTGGTTTCACGTGTAAGGAGCTTGGAATCCACCACTCTGCCTAGCAACAAGTAAAAAAGCTGAACAGGCTGCAAATCAACAACTCTTCTTGGATTCACAAACGAGAGGAAAACACAGGGCAAACAGCTGCTCAAGACTGAAGAGAGAGGGGAGTACAGAGAGTCGTGACTTACCGGAGCAGATACCCAGGAGCTGAAACTGCGGCGGGAACCAGGGCCAAGGTGGAAAAACTGGAAATATGCTGGAGGAATTGCTGAGGGTTCAGTGTGGGCAACTCTAGAGTCAATGACTCCAGAGGACCCAGTCATGGGCGGGGGCCATTCGGTGGGCACAATATTGTGAGATTTACTTCCGGGACCTTGACCAGTCTTCACAGCGAACATAGGGAAAAAGCCCCTCGTACTTCTGAAAGCAGCCCTTTTAAAATACATCAGAGCCCTCTGTTCCTAACAAGGATCGTTTTCAGGAGAAACTAGTTAGTCAGAGCCTCACCTGCTGGGGTCTTATCAGAGCCTCGCTGACCTCGATGAAGAGAACTACCCAACGCCTGCCCACTCTATCCAAATCCTCTCAGACCCAAGGGGAGGGAAAACAATGTAAACAACAAGGACTTTTAAAGCTCACATTTCAGAGGTATAAGCTCGCTGAAAGACTGAAACCTAGTCATAGATCCCGTCCCCTTGGCCTACACCTCGCCTCCACGTTACTACGGGCCTCCTTACAACAGTTCCTTTTACCTAGCACATCGTGTCTGGCTATGAAGAAAGAAAGGTAAAGATTTGAAGTGACCGAGCAAATGTATTGTTTCGTTTTGTTTTTAAGATTTTATTTATTTAGGGGCAGCTGGGTGGCTCAGTGGGTTAAGCCTCTGCCTTTGGCTCAGGTCATGATCTCAGGGTCCTGGGATCGAGCCCCATGTGGGGCTCTCTGCTCAGTGGGGAGCCAGCTTCTCCCTCTCTCTCTGCCTGCCTCTCTGCCTACTTGTGATCTCTGTCTGTCAGATAAATAAATAAAATCTTAAAAAAAATAAAAAATAAAAAGATTTTATTTATTTATTAGAGAGAGAGAGGGGGAGGGAGAGCAAGCGGGGAGAGGCAGAGGGAGAAGCAGACTCCCTGCCAAATGGGAACCTGATGCAGGACCTGGTCTGAGGACACTGGGATCATGACCTGAGCTGAAGGCAGAGGCTTAACAGACTGAGCCACCCAGGTGCCCAGGTGTATTTTTTTATGTTGAATTTTTTTTTTTTTTTTTTTGCACTTGAATGTAGTTTACACACAAGTTTACAATATTGTATTTTCTTAACTTAAAATACTGTTGGCCCATAATGTTAGTTCTAGGTGTCTACAGCGAACGTATTTAATAAGATAATTTGAAGAGACAAGAGCAAGCACCATAACCAGACATGGCAGGGCTGTTGGAATGATCAGACTGGGGACTGAAAACAACTATGCCAAGTCCTCTAAGGATAAAGTAGACAGCATGCAAAAACTGACTGGGCAGTGTCAGCAGAGAAATGGAAGTCCTAAGGAAAAAACAGAAAGGAATGATAGAAGTTCCAGCTCAAGATGGTGATATTAGAAGATTCTGAACTCACCTTCTCTCCTGGACAGACTGAATGTAGAGCTATATGTGGAACAATTTCTTCTGGGGAAAAAAAAAATGATGGACTGACCCCTCTATACTGGGCAAATGAGAGGGAAACCACATGGAACTGGTAAGAAAGGCTGAGAACAATCTTGCCATAAATCCCTAAAAGGAGAAATTCACACATAATCTCAAGAGAATTCAGGAACCCACACCTTCTCCATGGGGAATGAAGGTTTCATACCCTACAGAGGGCACCCCACCTTTTAAGACTACCAACTGAGGGGCGCCTGGGTGGTTCAGTGGGTTAAAGCCTCTGCCTTCAACTCAGGTCATGACCCCAGGGTCCTGGGATTGGGTCCCACATGGGGCTCTCTGCCCAGCGGGGAGTCTGCTCCCCTCTCCCCGCCACCTGTCTCTTCGCCTACTTGTGATCTCTGTCAAATAAATAAAATCTTAAAAGAAAAAAAAAAAAAGACTACCAACTGAGAGATGGGCCCCCAAACATCTGGCTTTGAAGACCATCACGGCTGCCATCCACAAGACCCAAAGGGCTACAGAAACTGAGGAATACTATTTTATTTTTAGATGCATTTATTTATTTATTTGAGAAAGAGCACAAGTACAAGCAGAGGAGAGGGAGGGGGAGAAGCAGACTCCCCGCTGAGCAGGAAGCCCTATCTGGAGTTCCATTCTAGGACCCTGAGATCATGACCTGAGCCGAAGGCGGATGCTTAAATGAGTGAGCCACCCAGGCACGCTCTGAGGAATGGTTCTTAAAGGGCTCACATGCCATTCACCCTTCCGGGGGCCCAGGGCAGAAGCAGCCCTTTGGAAAACACCTAGACTTTATTGGAAAGAAATTTAGTTGCTGATTTTAAAGCATTGGTCAGAGGGGCAGGAGCCTGATGGGATATTCTCCAGGGAGGGAGGCTAGTGGGTGCCATCTTCCTGCTCTCCCTCTGCCTTGCTGGAGCCAGCAGGCACCATTTTCCCCCCTTTCCAGCAGGTGCCATCATTATACTCCACTAGGTGGACCCTATGGAAATTAATAAAAGGAAAACTCGTTTAGAATGGTGTTAGGGGGCCAGAGGGAGAGGACTCAGCCCTACCACTCCTAGTCAGTCCCAGGGGATACACTATTTTATTTACTCTCCCAGCAAGAGGAAGGAAGGTTTGGGGGGAGGGCTGGGGGAGCGGGGAGGGTTTCAACAGTCCTGGCAATAAGAGACAATCACAACTTATCCAATGAAAATCCACTATAATTCCAGCTCTTGGTTTACGCCAATGGACTTTTTGTTTATAACAGCCCCTCCCTACTCCTCCCTTTCCTCTAAAGAAGAGTTTCCTCTCCCTTTGTTCTCCCGATTTGCCTATAGTTTAAACCTGGAGGGCTTGTCCTCGATTGCAGTTCTGTGCCATTCCTGGAAAAAACAAAACAAAACAAAAAACCCTGCTATCTTTTGCAGTTAACATAACTGGCAGTTTTATTGTCAAGGTTAATAGCACCATCTTCTGCGTGCTCACTCCACCTTGCTAAAGCCAGCAGACGCCATCTTTTTTTCCCCTTTTCATTTTTCCCCTCTTCCTCTTTGTTGGTTTGCTTGCTTGATCACCTGGCTGTGGGGGCCAGAGGGGCTTGCATTCCTGGGTCCCAAGGGACTGTAACAACCAAAGAGACCGTTGTCGGCCGACTCCCTCTCCCAGGGCACTGCACAGAGAGCAGACTGAAACACATGCCCAGACTTTCTGAGAAAGAGGCCTCTTTGCTTGGTCCGGGAGCTGTGACCTAAGGACGCAGCCAGCCGCTGGTCTGGCGCACTTAGAGGGACCTATGGAGCTACCTCCAGGGAGCAGAGGCCAGGGGACGCAGTGTTCGTGCTCTCCTTCTGCCCCTGCCCCCCAGCTCACTGGTCTCTTCCAGAAAGAACCTTAAACACTTGTCTGGTGCCCTCATTTTTGCAGCTGCAGCCAGGGACACCCCCCCCCAACCATTGCCTGGCTCCAGGGGCCTCACCACTGTGGATCCCACAGGACTGTAACCAACCGAGAAGGAGTTCTTAAACAGCTATGATCCCCAGCAAGAGGCAGCAGACTCAGGAGCTCAGTCTTTCAGTGACAGAGGCCTTGCCATGGTTGCAGCCTGAGGGCCAGGCCTCTAATCAAATGTACATCTGAGAGCTGACTGTAAACCTTTCCTGAGCCTACAGACAGCAGGCACTGTCTTTGCGCTCCCCCACCCGCCACCCCCCTTCACACTCCAGAATGCCAGCACCTCAGCGAGGAGCTCGTACACGTTTCTGGTATCCAGCTTTTACTTCAGGTACCTGGCTTTGGAGGCCAGTAGGGTTTGTGGTCCTGGTTTCCATGGGACTGTAAAAATTGGACAGATGGCTTTTAGCAGCCTACTACCCTCAGGGCACTGCACAGACAGCAGTCTGAAACACTGAAAAAAAAAATTAACTAGAAGTAAAATTGATGGGGCACCTGGCTGGCTCAGTTGGTAGAGCATGTGACTCTTGATCTCAGGGTCATGAGTTCAAGCCCCATGTTGGGTGTAGAGCTTACTTAAAAAGGAAGAAGAGGAAGAAGGAGAAGAAGAAGGGGAAATAAAATTGATATGCCAAGAGAAAAGAGTATATAAAATCATATAAAATTCACTTGAGTACCTATAGTAATTGATAGGTCCAGTGGGCAGAAAATCAGTAAGGATATATAGTAGTACTCTCTTATGCATGGTTTTGTTTTTGGTGGTTTCATTTTATTTATTTTTAAAGATTTTATTTATTTATTTGACAGAGAAAGAGAGATCACAAATAGGCAGAGAGGCAGGCAGAAGTGGAGGGGAAAGCAGAATCCCTGCTGGGCGGAGAGCCTGATGTGGGGCTCGATCCCAGGACCCTGAGATCATGACCTGAGCTGAAGGCAGAGTCTCAACCCACTGAGCCACCCAAGCACCCCGATGGTTTAATTTTTTTTTAAAAGATTTTATTTATTTATTTGACAGAGAAAGAGAGAGAGCACAAGCAGGGGGAAAGGCTGAGGGAGAGGGAGAAGCAGGCTCCCCGCAGAGCAGAGGAAGCCCCATGTGGGACTCGATCCCGGGACTCTGGGACCATGACCCGAGCCAAAGGCAGTGGCTTAACCAGCTGAGCCACCCAGGCGCCCCCCGATGGTTTAATTTTAAAAAAAAAAATTATTTATTTGCCAGAGAGAGAGTGCACAAGTAGGCAGAGCAACAGGCAGGGGCAGAGGGGAAAACAGGCTCCCTTCTGAGTGGAGAGCAGGATTCGGGGCTCAGTTCTGGGACCCTGGGATCATGACCTGATCTGAAGGCAGATGCTTAACTGGCGGAGCCACCCAGGCACCCCTTTCCATGGGTTCAATTACCTGAAGTTAACTGTGGTCTGGAAGCCGATGAGCCTCCTTCTGACTTACCGTCAGAGGCTCAGTAGTAGCCTCGCATGACACCACAATGCCTACAGTATTTATCTCACGTCATCTCATCACGTACACATTTTATCATCTCGCATCCTGGGAGGAAGGACGAGCACAGTACAGTAAGATATTTTGAGAGAAAGATCACATTCATATAGCTGTCATTACAGTATATTGTTATAATGTTCTAGCTTATTGTTATGAGTCTCTTATTGTGCCAAATATATGAGTTCAGCTTTATCATAGGTGGGGATGTATAGGAAAAACACAGTCTCCATAGGTTCGGGAGTATCTACTTGTTCAGGCATCCACCAGGCATCTCTGAACATATCCACCATGAATAAGGGAGGACGATTGTAGTTGAACTGAACGGCACCATCAATAGGCTGGATCTATATTGACATTTGACATTTGAAGAGCGCTAGCTACCTCGGCAACAGCAGAATATACATTCCTCTCAAATTCACATGGAACATTCACCAAGATAGACCACATTCCGGGCTGTAAAGCACACCGTAACACACAGCAAAAAGAATAGAAATCATGTAAAGCATACTCTCAGACCACATGAAATTAAACTAGAAATCAGTAACAAAAAAATAACTGGAGAACACCAAGATGTGTCAGTAAGGATTAAACAACACACATCTTTCCTCCCACCCCTCAATTTTACTGGAGCATGATTCACAAATAAAAGTACATATATTAAGATTATACAACATGATTTTTTTAAGGTGTATAACATGATGATTTCAGATCTTTTGTGTAATGATTACCACAATTAAGTTAGTTAATCCATTCATCACTTTACATTCTTACCTCTAAAAAAAATCTTTTTTTGTCGTGAGGACATTTAAGACCTACTCTTAGAAGATTTCAAGTACGCAATACGGTGTTATTAACTATAATCACCATGCTGTATGTTAGACACCTGGGACTGACTCATTTTACAACTGAAATTTCATACCCTTTGACCAACCTCTCCCTATTTCTTCACCCCTTGTCACTGACAACCTTCATATATTCTCTGGTTTTATGAGTTTGAGATTTTTACATTCCACATGTAAGTGATCAGCATTTGACTCTCTGTGCCTGGCTTATTTCACTTAGCATAATATCCTCCAGGTTCATTCACGTTGTTGCAAAAGGTAGGATTTCCTTCTTTTAATGGCTGAAAAATATTCCATTATACACGTATACCACATTTCCTTTATTCACCCACCAATGGATGCTTAGGCTGTAGCCATATCTTGGCTCGTGAATAATGCTGTAATGAACCTGGGAGTGTGGTTATCTCTTCAAGATATTTATTTCAATTTCATTGGATATATATACCATAAGTGGGATTATTGGACTATACAGTAGTTCTATTTTTAATTTCTTGAGGAATCTCCATATAATTTTACATATGGCTACACCAACTTTAATTCCCACCAATAGTGCTGAAAGTTTCTCTTTTCTCCACATTCTTGTTATTCCCAACATTGCTATCTCTTGTCTTTTTTGTGTGTGATTTATTTATTTGAGAGAGAGAGAGAGAGAGAAGCTCATGTGTGTGAGTGAGGGGAACAGCAGAGGGAGAAAATCTTCAAGCAGACTCTCCGCTGGGTGCAGAGCCATGACCCCTGAGATCAATCCCATGACCCCTGAGATCATGACCTGAGCAGAAACCAAAAGTCAGATGCTTAACTGACTGAGCCACCCAGGTTCCCCATCTCTTATCTTTTTGATACTATCATCCTAATAGGTGTGAGGTGATATCTCATTGTGGTTTTGATTCTTTTTTCCTGATGATTAAGTATAAGAGTGTCCACACTTACCACTTCTAGTCAACATAATTAACTTAATCATCAGGATGATGATTAAGTTAATTACGTTGACTAGAAGTGGTAAGTGTGGACATTCTTATACTTAATCTTAGAAAAATCATCTAACTTTGACCATTAAATGTAATGTTAGCTGTGGACTTGTCATATATGGCTTTTATTATGTGAGGAGCATTTCTTCTAAGCCAAATCTGTGGAAAGCTTTTATCATGAAATGATCTTCAGTTTTGTTAAATGTTTTTTAGCATTGAGATGATCATGTGATTTTAATCCTTCATTTTGTTAATGTGATGAATCACATTTATTGATTTGCTTATGTTAAGCCAAACTTGAATCACAGGGATAAATCCCTCCTGATTATGGGGTGTTTTTCTAGTCTCTTTTATTTATTTCTTCTACAATCTTTCTTCTTTTCTTCTCCTGTTACTGGATTTTGTTTCCTCTTTTTTTAGTTCCTTGAGATGTAAAGTTTGGTTGTTTATTTGAGACTTTCTTCTTTCTTAATACAGACATTTATTGCTCTGAACTTCCCTGTTAGAATGGCTTTTGCTGTATCTCACAAGTTTTGATATGTTGTTTCTCCTCTCATTTGTTTCAAAATATTTTGGCTTTTCCTTTGTTCTTCTTTGACCCACTAGTAGTTCAGAAGTATGTTGTTTAATTTTCACATATTTGTGAGTTTTCCAAATTAACCTCCTGTTATTGATTTCTAGTTTCATAATATTGTGGTAAGGATAAATACTTGATAGAATTTCAATATTTTTTATGTTATTGTATTTTTTAAAGATTTCATTTATTTATTTGACAGAGAGAGAGAGATCACAAGTAGGCAGAGAGACAGACGGGGGGTGGGGGAGAAGCAGGCTCCCCGCTGAGCAAAGAGCCTGATGTGGGACTCGATCCCAAGACCCTGGGATCATGACCTGAGCCAAAGGCAGAGGCTTAAACCACTGAGCCACCCAGGCACCCAATATTTTTTATTTTTAAGAGTTACTTTGTGGCCTAGCATATGATCTGTCCTAAAGAATGTTCTATGTGCCCATGAGAAGAATGTATATTTTGCTGGTATTAGATGGAACATTTTTGTCTATTGAATCCATTTGGTATAATATTGTTTACACTTGCTATTTTACTTATTTTCTGTCTGGGTGATCTATCCATTGTTGACAGTAGAGTATTAAAATCCTGTACAATTATTCCATTGCTGTTCTTTTCTTTTTTTATCTGTGTTAGTATTTGCTTTATATATTTATGTGCTCCTATGTTGGGTATATAAATATTGATAATTATCATATCCTTTTGATGAATTGATCCTTTTATCTATATAATGACCTTATTTGTCTCTCGTTACCCCTCTTCATAGCAAGTCTATTTTGTCTGATGTAAGTGTAAGTTTCCCTGCTCACTTTCGGCTGCCATTTTCTTGGGATATCTTTCTCCATAGCTTCAGTTTTCCTCTATATGTGTCCTTTCTTTTTTTAAAGATTTTATTTATTTATTTGACAGACAGAGATCACAAGTAGGCAGAGAAGCAAGCAGAGAGAGAGGGGGAAGCAGGGTCCCCACTAAGCAGAGAGCTGGATGTAAGGCTCGATTCCAGGACCCTGGGATCATGACCTGAGCCGAAGGCAGAGGCTTTAACCCACTGAGCCACCCAGGCGCCCCTCCCCTATATGTGTCCTTGAAGCTAAAGTGAGTCTCCTGCAGGTAGCATATCATTGGAATTTGTTTTATACCGATTCAATCTTTCTATAGTATTTGTTTGGAGCATTTATTTATGTTTAAGTAATTTTTTTTTAAAGATTTTATTTATTTATTTGAGAGAGAGAGAGAGAGAGATCACAAGTAGGCAAAGAGTCAGACAGAGAGAGAGAGAGAGAGAGAAGCAGGCTCCCCGCTGAGCAAAGAGCCCGACGTGGGGCTCGATCCCAGGACACTGAGATCATGACCCGAGCCGAAGGCAGCGGCTTAATCCACTGAGCCACCCAGGCGCCCCGTTTAAGTAATTTTTTAAGAAGATTTATTTATATATTTGAGAGAGAGTCGGTGTATATGAGCAGGGGGAGGGGCAGAGGAAGAGGGAGAAAGAGAATCTCAAGCAGACTGCCTGCTGAACGCAGAGCCCTATGTGGGTTCAGTCATGACCTGAACCAAATCAAGAGTCTGACACTTAACCAACTGAACCCCCCGGGCACCCCTGGTTAAGTAGTTTTTGGTATGTAAGGACTTAACTATACTGCAGTCTTATTGTTTTCTGACTTTTGTATTTCCTTAATTCTTTACTTCCGCTCTTGCCATTTTTCTTTGTGATGTATGACTTTTTTCTTAATTGTTTGTGCTATCTACTACATGTTTTTCCTTTGTGGCTACCTATGAGCTTACATAAAAGATTTTATAGTTATGACATCCAATTTTAAGCTGATAAAAACTTCAACTGCATACAAAACTCTGTGCTTTTCCCCATACACCCTCATTTTAGGTTTTATAAAATGGTATTACAATATACATTTTTCAAATATTGTGTATCCATTATCAAATTATTATGTAGTTATTTTTAATACATTAATTTTTAAAGCTTTTAAACTAGAGTTGAAAGTAATTTATGCACCACTATTACAACATTAGAAAATTCTGATTTGGACTACTTATCTTTATCATTGAGTTTTATACAATTAGGTGCTTTTCATTGTTTTTCATTGTTGATTTCATTTCCATTTCACTATAAAGAACTCTACCATTTCTCATAAGGCAGGTCAGATGGTGATGGTGATAAAGTACCTCAGCTTTTGCTTGTTTGGGAGTTCTCTGTTTCTCAGGACAGTTTTCTGGGAATAGTATTCTTATTTAACAAGTTTTTTGCTTCAATATTTTGAATATGTCATCAGATACTCTCATGGGCTGCAAGATTTTTACTGAGAAATCTGCTCATATATATGGGACTTCTTGTATATAATTAATCAGTTGCTGCTTTCAAAATTCTCTATTTTTGACTTTTGATAATTATAATGTGTCTTGGTGATCTTTTCAGGGTCATATGATTTGAGGACATTTGGGACTCATAAGTCCAGATGTTCATTACTCACCCTGAATTTGGGAAGTTTTCAGCCAGTATTTTTTTTAAACTTTTTTACTAATATATTTTTGTCAAATTTCTTTGTCATTTTTTTTTTCCTGCAAGACTGGGTGTTGGTACCACTGTTGTAGTTTAACTTCAGTCCCAAATTCCATGAAAGAGAAATCAGCAGTAAAGTTTTAGAGGGGAGGGAGGGAGGCAGGCCAAGGAGTAAACAGAGTTTGACTAGAAAAAAAGAAGAGGGTGTGTGTAATGGGAATTCCCAGGCAAGGCCATTCCTTGAAGGATGGGGTTGACAGGCAGCTTGCCTCATGAAGGGGTGGGAAGAAAGATCCCCTGTTGGGTCCCCCTCTTCCTAGAGTTTCCTGTCCTTAGAGGAAAGTTATTAACAGGAATCAACCACAACCTTAAACAGGGTTCTCTACCTACCTCTCACCCTGGTTTGACTCTCACCTCTACTCTGCCTGGGAAGTGTGTGAGAGATTGGCTTCCTTTGATGCTTCTTTCTGTTGAAGATGCTGATGTGATGGGGGAAGGGATATAACCCCCTTAGAGACTACTAAACTTGTCACAGTTTCTGCTCCTCTGTGAGTTCCTGTTATCAAGGCTGGTTGCATTTCCCAGAAATGCCTGCCCCCCATCCCCATAACACAACAACCAGAGTTTTGGAGAGTGGGGTCCTAGCTCAAGTACCTCTAACCCTGTGCAGTAGGAAGGTCTTCCTTAGGCCCCTTAGATATCTAATCAAAGGCTATAAGTGAGTCCAAACCAACTAAATAAACTTTAAGGGGAGAGGGGAGGATGGGAGAGGTCAGTGGGTAGACATGACTGCATTGGACTTCTTCTTTCCTTCACACATCGCTGTTGAGACAGACCATTGTTTTTTTTTAAATAGACTTTCTGTCCTCTGTCTCTCTCTCCATTCTTTCTAGGACCCTCGTGATGAGGAATGCAGTGCCACAGCATGATCATTGCACTGGTTGCTGTGAGTTCTTCCCTTTGTCTTTGTTTCTAGTTGACCCCATTTCGTGTAACTCTGCCAATTCCCCCCAGAGTTCCGTGTGAGGTGGGATAGAAGTAAGCATTCCTGATGGAATGCTGGACAAGCTGGGTATCAACCTCAGGCTCTCTTTTCTCCATTGGAGAAACCATGGACCCAGGGGAATCCTGTCAGTGTGGCAGTGTGCCAGCCTGAAGGAAGGGCAAATTGATCAAAGTGAAACCACCCCTCTTAGTCTTACTAATCCGGCTTCTCCCAGTTTTTGTTATTCAAGGGGTGCTTCATCCACACCCCTGGATTCTGATTTTTCACACTGATGTTATTTTCTGTGAATAGTTTCTTGTTGGTCTTTCTGTAATGGGGACCAAAACCCAGGACTTCCTTTTCTGCTGTCTTGTTTTCACAGTGGAAGTACTGGCATTGGCTCAAATGTAATTTAATAATCTTTCAACTAAGGGAAAAAAAAATGAGTAAAAGTGAATGAATACTTTCTTTACAGAAGAATATCAACTAATAAGCATAGGAAGAAAGATGGAGTTAGAAAGTCACCATTTATAATGTCATTATAAGAGTTGAGTCAGGCAATGATTGTTAGCAGATGCTAAAATCATGAGATAAAAGTTTTGGAGTAATTCTTGATGGAGAATGAATCACACTCAAATTCATCATCTTTAAGATAAGCAATGTTTATCATCCTGCAGTTGCTGCAGATCAGAAATCCAGGAGGGATTTAGCTGGTGGTTCTGGCTCAACTTCACTCATGACCTATTGACCAGGACTGCATTCATCTCAAAACTCTACTTGTGGTTTAAGATCTGCTTCATTATCAGTCTTCAGGTCCTTAAGAATTGTTGGAATGAGGGCCTCAGATTCTCCCCATGCCATACTACCCCAGCATGAGTGATGAGACAGATAAGGAGAGAGGTGGAAAATACTTAAGTTTTATTTCATAACCCAAGCTTGGAGGAGACAACCCACCTCCACTGTTTTATCTTGTTGTTAGCAGAGAGGCTGTAAGTTCAGTCTGCACTCAAGGGGAGGAGTTTACACAAGTACATAGCATGAGCAGAGAGCATGCTCTGGGGTAATCTCAGAAGCTGCCTATCACATCAAGGAACCAAATATTTATATGATGCCACAGACTGCATACTAATTATTAATGGAAAATGAATAATTACAATAAAGAGATAGGACTGTTATCTTAGTCTCCCATCCAAGTACTAACCAGGCCCGACCCTGCTTAGCTTCCGAGATCAAATGAGATTGGGCGCGTTCAGGGTGGTATGGCCATAGACATGACTGTTATCTTAGTGATTAAACTTAGCGTCACTAATAGTGAGACTTCTTGGATTATGTCCTTACAGATGTGACACAACAGGAACTTCTCAACATTACCTATGAAAATCTTGTCCAATGCTTTTAACTTGAGTCTAATCTTTAGGCCTAATTTAATTTATAATACATCAAGGGGATGGATGAAATTTACTGGATTATTCAGGATATGACAGAGAAATAAAACCAATAGGATATACATATATGTGAAGAGATTTATTAATAAGGAACTGGCTCATGCAAATATGGGGGCTAGTAAGTCTCAGGATCTTCTCTCTACCAGTCTGAAACCCAGGGTAGCTGGTGGTGTATGTAGTTCCAGTTGGACTCAAGGTATTAGAGAAAAACAGGAGCAACCATTGGTGCAAGTCCCATTATGGGTGCAGAAGACTAATGTCCCAGTTCAGTCAGGGCAGAGTGAATTATTCCTTCCTCTGCCTTCTTACTCTATTCAGGTCCTTGATGGATTGGATAGGAAAATCCATCAGCATGGGAAAGGCAATCTGCTTTACTCAGCTACCAACTCAAATGCTAATCTCCTCCGGAAACACCCTCACAGACACACCCAGAAATAATGTTTAACCAAATATCCAGGCACCTTGTGATCCCCTCAAGTTCACATGTAAAATTAAACATCACAATTACCAATACTTAAGAAAGGAGCCAGACAAATCCAGAATGTAGACCATTCTACATAAACCATTTTGCTGGATTGTTAAAAAGTCAATGCCATGTGGAAAGAAAGTTAGAGGAATTAATCTAGAAAATAAAACCATACAACCAAATGCAATGTATGAGTCCTAATTAGATTCCGGACTGGACAAAATGAATATATATGTATATATATACAGTAGACCCTTGAACAATGCAAAGCTCAGGGGTGCTGACTTCCCACAAAGTTGAAAATATAACTTTTGACTTCCCCCTAAAACACAAGTACTAATAGCCTACACTGTCCTGAAGCCTTATCAATAACATGGACAGTCAATTAATAAATATTTTGTATGTCATATGTATTATATGCTGTATTATTACAATAAAGTAAGCTAGAGAAAATAAAATGTTATTTTTTAAAATATTTTATTTATTTATTTGACAGAGAGATCACAAGTAGGCAGAGAGGGGCGGAAGCAGGCTTCCCGCTAAGGAGAGAGCCTGATGCAGGTCTTGATCCGAGGACCCTGAGACCATGACCTGAGCTGAAGGCAGAGGCTTTATTCCACTGAGCCACCCAGGCACCCCAAAAAGAAAATGTTATTAAGAAAATCATAAGGAAAATACATTTACAGTACTGTACTCTAGGCAAAAGTGGACCCATGAAGTTCAAATCTATGTTGCTCAAAGGTCAACTGTGTTTACACACACACATATGAAAAGGGAGGGAGAAGAAGAGGGAGTCTAGGGAAAGAAGAAAAGCAAATGTGGAAAAAAATATTAATGGTCAGTAAATCTATGTGTGGCATATATAATGTTCACTGAAGAATTCTTTAAACTTTTCTGTATGCTTGAAATTTTTCAAAATAAAAATTTGGTGAAAATATCTCTCATCCAAATAATTCCACTGGGCTTAAAATAGTTTCAACTAGTCTTTTCTGGCATATATTTCCTCTCTGGGAAATGCCTAAAATAATAGTTTCTCTTACTTGCTCAAAATCATTCCTCAGAACAATTACTACATACATAATGCCACATTGTTGTGCAGTTATTTTTTATAAGAACTGACTTGGAAGCTCCTGAAGGAAAGAACTGGGTTTTATTTTCACTGCCATTTCTATAAACCTACATAGTAGACTACTCTTATTAGACCATCTGCTGTTGCTCATTCAATTAAGGCAAAGAAAAACAAGAATTAGAAGCTAAGCACAGAAGTAGAGATAACCCAACACTGTAAATATGGTTTATTCATTGCAGAACTCATTCAACTCTCAAAGAACCTTATAGTTTGTTTCCTCCCTATTATTGAATGGCTCAGATTCTTCATAATTTGTAAATATTCTTTTGAAATAAAAGTGGCCCTCTTCTTCCCAACTTGATCTACAGATTCAAGCAATTCCATCCAATTAGCCAGCAAGTTGTTTCATGAATAATGACATTCGCATCATGCCAGTGCAAGACATCCCCCTTTCAAACAACTAAAGAGACATCCATCCATAAGCAAAAATGCCTCTGCAGGAGGCCCTGTGGGATCCAGCACTTCCTACCAGGGGATCTTGGGGTACTCTGCCCCCCACCCCCAGGCATGCAGATATAACACATATCCAGACAGCCCTCAGAAGGGGCTGCAGAAAGAGGAAACACCAGCAAATCTGCCTCAGAGCCTCTAGGCTGCAACTGGGGAAAAACCTGGAGAGTGCTGTCTTGGGCAGAAACCCAGGGATAACAGAGACCTTGTAGAAGTCCTGCCTTCCAAGGGGAGATTTGAACACTCTGTTGCAGTAGGAATAAATAAATAAATAAAATTATCAGTTAGGACACACTGGAGAGAATAAGAACATTCCCAGTGCCACCAGTCCCCCAAGGTAACACTGCATGGGATGGGACTAGTTGGCAATGACCATCCCCATGGGAAAAGAAAGAACAGTGAATAAATGCCAGCCTTCTCTTGCTGTGAGGTACACTGCCCGAGAAACCCGTTTCTCACTAGGAGCACCCAGAGTACTAAGGCAGGGCCTCCGTGACTCCAGGGAGGGAGATTGGGAAAGATGCAGATAAGAATATCTAAGGGCATTAAAGGAACACATTTCTTGTTGACTGTACTCAGGATTTCAGCAGGAATTCCACCCTTAAGACTCTGGAAAAACCTCACCCTAGGATCCCCTACCGAGTCCACAGGAACCACCAATGCCTTATGTGCTAAACCTACACTCGCCCCAAATCTGGGGCTGGCTCCTTAGATGTGCTCCTGAGCATGATGGTGAGACTGAGCTCTCCGGTAAACGGAGTATCTCAGACAAAACAGACAAGGTCTGTGGCCAAGGGGAAAAGCACAGTCTTGAGCTGTATGTCCACCCTCTGGAAAAAAAAAGAAAGGTTTCTAGAAACTAACCTGGTGAGTTTTAAGTTTAAGAGAAGACATAACAGCTTAAGAAATATATCATAAGAGGGAGTAAGAAGTGTGGAGCTGTTGTATCCATACAAGGTCAGAGAAAAACCCAGATAGAACAGGACCAACAAAAACATATCCATCCTGAAAGTAAGTTGCAAAGATTTAAGAATTTCCTGCTGCTTTGAATATGAAAGCAGCAATGCAAAACTACAAGAAATATAAAGAATCAAGGAAATACATCATCAAAATCAATCAAATGAACAAACAAAAAACAGGCCTCCAATAACCGAACTCAAAGGCACAGAACTTCGTGATCTAACTGATAAAGAATTAAATATAGCTGTTTTGAGGGAACGTGAATGAGCTACAAAAAAACACAGAAACACAATTCAATAAAAGGAGTAAAATGATACATGAAAAAAATGAGATATTTAAAAGAGGTAAAAATACTTTTAGAAAGAACGAAACAGACATTTTGGAGCTGAAAAAAAAATCAGTGAATAAAATTTAAAAATGCGATAGAGAATATCTACAGCATAGTAGACCAAATGGAAGAGGGAATAAATGATGTAGAAGATAAGAACTTTGAAGTAAACTCATCAGTGGAAAACAAAAAATAAACAACAAAAGAAACGTAGAAAGCCTATGTGGTAAATAGGACTCCATCAAACATAGAAATATTAGAATAATCAAGAGTTCCAGAAGGAGAATAGTGCAGGAAGGTAGGGAAAGAGGACTTCAACTGCCTCCAGTTGTTCTCAGTCTGTACTTTCTAATCGATTAAGTTCTTCTTTCCAGCTTATCTTTTAACTCAGGCAAAAGACCTGGCAGCCATAGCATCCCGTGACAAGTAACAGAATTGCCCCCTCAAGGAATAAACACCCCACATGATTGACCCCAAGACAATGATCAACCTGACCTTTACTAACCAGCTGCAAGTCCCCACCAAACTTTATCCCACATTTTTCTTATATAAACCTGGAGGTATTTCCAGCATTCTGGAGACAGCCTTTGAGTTGCTAGTCTGCTATTTTCCCAGGGTTGGCCTCATCAAAATACATTCCTTTCTTGTTTCACCACCACTGGTTTCTCTGCCTTTGAATGTGTCAGGGGTGAATAGCTAAATGTCGTCTGTTGGGACCCCCAGAGCCAGATGCTCGTACACTCTTTGGCCCTGGTTACAGGGACAGAAAGTTGATTTAAGGAAATAACAGCTGAGAACTTTCCAATTATGGAAAGAGAAGTAGATGTCCAAGTACATGATGATAATAGATCATCCCATTACCTCAATGCAAAACAAACTGTCCAAGACACACTATACTAAAACTGTCAAAAATGAAAGATCGGAGGAGCATGGAAAGACGGCAGAATAGGAGAATCCTAAGCTCACCTTGTCCCACAGATACACCTAGGTAATAGTCACTTCAGAGCAACTAACCCAGACAACACCCCAAAGACGGGCAGAACAGACTCCCCACAGTCGATTGTGGAGAAGAGGCTGCATCAAGAAGAATAGGAGGGGTGGCAGTAGAGATGAACCAAATTCTCCTGTGAGACTAACCACAAATAGGAGGGACACCAGAGGCACAGAGAAGGGAGAGGGATAGACCCCACATCAGCCCCCCAATAAGAGGCGACCTGCATTGGGAAGTTGAGTCCCCATAATATTTGGCTTTGAAATCCAGTAGGGGTTAACTTTAGGAATTTGTATAATCAGTGAGGCTTAACTCGGGGTACTTAAGAGATGAACAGGCTCAGCTTGGGAAGAGCCAGAAGATGATAAGAAACTGAGTTACTGCCCTTAAAGAAGGAACATAAGAAACAACCCCTCCTAGATACAACATAGAAACAGCAGTTTGAAAGGATCTTGGGGTATACAGAAGGAGATTTATTTACTAATCTCAGAACATGTGCAGGATGGTCAGGGATCTTTAGGAGACTTCTCCAAGAACAAAAGAGCTGATGAGTGTCATTTCTTCCCCACTCCCACCACCTAGCCTAGATAGCCAGACACAGCAGGAATCAGCTTGAACGCTCTCCACCTAGCTTGCTAACACCACATGCCCCCACTCCCTTATTCTTCTGTAGATCTTCCCACTCCAACGTGCCCACTCAGCAGGAGCTCCTCCAAAGTGCTCCTGATGTGTCTCATTATGCAAGCAGCACTGATAGCCAAGAGCAGGGCTCCAAAGTGACTCTTGCCCTGGGAAGAAGGGAAGACAACCGCACACACCAGTTCCACCACAGCTCCAGCAGCTGGCTGGGGCAGACTTCTGGGCGGACACAACTACAAACATGAGTTGGCCCCAGCCTGACCTCTGAACAGCACAGGGAATGGATCTTGCTCCCAACAGGCAAAATGGGCCACTGCAGCCTGCTGTACTGAAGACAACTGTAACTCAGCCACAATAGTAGGACGCACAAAACACCCATAGGAGACACCCCTGAAATGCCTGGTTCTGCTGAGTGGGAGACATTGTACCGCAGGGCTCTACAGGACCTCTTCTTCATAAGGCCACTTCTTTCAAGAGCAGGAAATGTAGCTAACATGCTGATACATAGAAATAAGCACAGAGAATGAAATAAAATGAGACGGAGAAATATGCCCTAAATGAAAGAGCAGGACAAAATCACAGCAAAAGAGCTAAACAAACAGATAAACAATATGCCTGAGAGATAATTTAAAGTAATGGTCATAAAGGTATTCATCGGACTTGAGAAGAGTGGAGGCCCTCAGCAAGCCCTTTAATAGAGAAAATATAAAAGAGAACCAATCAGAGATGAAGAACTCAGTAGCTGAAATTAAAAATACACTGGAGGGAATCAGTAGTAAATTACCAGAAGAAGAAGATCAAATCAGCAAGATGGAAAACAGAGTAATAGAAAAGAAAAAAGAAAAAAAAGAAGAGCAAAAATTAATTAATTAATTAATTAATTAATTAAGGGTAATAAAAATGAGAACAGGTTAAGGGAACTCAACAACATCATCAAGTGTAGTAACATTCACATTATAAGGATCCCAGAAGAAGAGCGAATAAAGGGAGTATACAGTTTTTCTGACAAAGTCATCGCTGGGATTTCCCTAATCTGGAGAAGGAAAGAGACATCCAGAGGTACAGAGAGCCCCTAACAAAATCAACCCAAGGATGTCCACACCAAGACACATGATAATTAAAATAGCAAAAATTAGTGGATAAAAAGAGAATTTTATTTATTTACCTTGAGGATTTTATTTATTTATTTGAGAGAAAGCAAGTGAGAGAGAGCACAGCTGGGGATGGGGCAGTGGGAGAGGGAGAAGAAGACTCCCAACTGAGCAAGGAGCCCAATGTGGGACTTGATCCCAGGACTCTGGGATCATGACCTGAGCTGAAGGCAGACACTTAACCTTCTGAGCCACCCAGGTACCCTTAAAAAGAGAATTTTAAAAGCCAGAGAAAAGAAAACAGTTACATACAAGGGAAATCCCATAAGGCTAGCAGCTGATTTTACAGCAGAAAATTTGTGGGCCAGAAAGGAGTGACATGATATATTCAAAGTGCAAAAAGGAAAAAACCTAAAACCAAGAATATTCTATCCATCAAGGCTATCATTCAAAATAGAGGAGAGATGAACAGCTTCCCAGACAAAGGTTAAAAGGGTTCATCACCATTAAACCAGTCTCAAAAGAAATGTTAAAGGGTATTCCTAAGGGAATTAGGAAAGAAACAAACTTCACAGGCAAATACAAACATAACAAAAGTAGTGGATTACTCACTTATAAAACCAGTACGGAGGTTAAAGCACACAAACAGTAAAATCTATTACATCAATCAAAAGCTGTCAAGGTGGAGGTGCCTGGGTAACTCAGTCATTTAAGTGTCTGACTCTTTTTTTTTTTTTTAAGATTTTATTTATTTATTTGAGAGAGAGAGAGAGAAAGTATGACAGGGGAAAGGGTCAGAGGGAGAAGCAGACTCCCCACAGAGCAGGGAGCCCAATGCAGGACTCAATCCTGGGACTCCAGGATCATGACCTGAGCTGAAGGCAGTTGCTTAACCAACTGAGCCACCCAGGCACCCTGCACCTGACTTTTGATTTCAGCTCAGGTCTTGATCTCTGTGTCATGATTTCAAGCCCCATATTGGGCTCCACACTGTCATGGAGCCCACTTAAGAAAAAATTCTGTCAAGGTATTTACAGAGTAAGACAATGTAATATATGACATCATGTATATAAAATATAGGGGGAGGAAAAGCAGTTTAGTGCTTTTAGAATGGATACAACCATTGGGGCACCTGGGTGGCTCAGTGGGTTAAAGCCTCTGCCTTTGGCTCAGGTCACGATCCCAGAGTCCTGGGATCAAGCCCCGCATCGGGCTCTCTGCTCGGTGGTGAACCTGCTTCCCCTCTCTCTCTGCCTGCCTCTCTGCCTACTTGTGATCTCTGTCTGTCAAATAAACAAATAAAATAATTAAAAAACTTACAGAACCATTAACTTAATATAGACTGTTATATACATAAGATGTATATATATAAACCTAATGGTAATGACAAGTGCAAAACCTGTAATATATATGCAAAAAATAAAGAAAGAGGAACCTAAGCATATTACTAAAGAGAGCCCTCAAACAATAAGGGGGGAGAGCAAGAGATGATAGGAACAGAAAAGACTTACCAAAAATCCCATAAAACAAGTAACAAAATGTCAGTAAGTACATAGTTATCAATATTATTTCGAATGCAAATGGACTAAATACTCCAATCAAAAGACAAAGGGTGACTGAATGGATAAAAAAGCAAGACCCAGGACACATGGGTGGTTAAGCAGCTACCTTCAGCTCAGGTCATGATCCCAGGTCCTGGGATCAAGGGCTCTAGGCTTGGTGGGAGCCTGCTTCTCCTTCTCCCTTTGCCCTTCCCGCCCCCCATCCTGCCCCTGTTTGTGCTTGCTCTCTCTCATGCATCCTCTGTTCTCTCTCTTAAATAAACATCTCTCTTAAATAAAGAAATAAAATCTTAAAAAAAAGCAAGACCCATCCATATGCTGCCTTCAAAAGACTCATTTCAGACCTAATGACATAATCAGTTGGAAAGTAAAAGGATGGAAAAATATTTATCATGCAAATGGAAGTGAAAAGAAAGCTGGGATAGCACTTCTCTTAACTACAGGAAACAAACTGAGAGTTGCTGGAGAAGAGGTTGGTGGAGGGTTGGGGTAACTGGGTGATGGGCATTAAGGAAGGCACTTGATGTAATGAACACTGGGTGTTATATGCAACTGATGAATCACTAAATTCTATCTCTAAAACTAATAATATATGTTAATTAAATTGAATTTAAATAAAATTTTTTTAAAGTAATGGAAACAGAAAAAAAATAGGCTTTCATACAAAGACTGTAACAAGAGATAAGAATGGACACTACCTAATGATAAAGGGAATAACTGAACCAGAAGATGTAACAACTATAAATATTTACCACCCAAAATTGGAGCACCCAAATACATAAAGCAACTAATAACAAACATAAAGGTAGTAATCGATAGCAATACGATAATAGTAGAGGACTTGAACATCACACTTACATCAATGAATAGATCATCCAAACAGGATATCAACAAAGAAGTAGTGGCTTTGAATGACACATTGGACTAGATAGTTCTAACAGATACATTCAGAACACTCCATACCAAAACAGAACACATATTCTTTGCAAGAGCATATGGAACATTCTCCAGAATAGATCACATGTTAGGCCACAAAACAAGTCTCAACAAATTAAAAAAGGTTGAAATCTTATCATGCATTTTTCCAACCAAAATAATATGAAACATGAAATCAATCACAAGAAAAAGTCTGGAAAGAACACAAGTAAATGCCGGTTAAATGACATGTTACTGAACAATGAATGGATCAACCATGAAATCAAACAGAAATAAAAAATACACAGGGAGATGAATGAAAATGAAAACACAACAGTCCAAAGTCAATGGGATACAGCAAAAACCTATGGCAATACAGGTTGACCTCAAGAAGCAAGAAAAATAAATAACCTAATCTTACACCTAAAGGAATGGAAAAGAAGACGAAACAAAGTCCACAGTCAGTAGAAAAAAGGAAATAATAAAGATTAGAGTAGAAATAAGTGAAATAGAGACTAGAAAGACAATAGAACAGATCAATGAAATCAGAACTGGTTCTTTGAAAAGATCAACAAAATAGTTAAATCTTCAGCTAGTTCATCAAAATATATAGGAGGTGGAGAAGAAGGGATAGGGAGAGACAGAGAGAGAGAAAGAATTCAAGTAAAATCAGAAATGAAGGAGGTCAGGGGCACCTTAGTGGCACAGTCTATTAAGCAACTGACTCTTCGCTTCAGTTCAGATCGTGATCTCAGGGTTGTGATCTCAGGGTCATGAGATCCAGCCCAGCATGGGCCTCTGCACTCAGGGTGGAGTTTGCTTCAGATTCTCTCTCCCTCTGCTCCTTCCACTCGTGCTCTTTCTCCTTCTCTCTAAAATAAATAAATAAGTCTTAAAAAAAAAAAAATGAAGGAGTAGAAGTAACAACCAAGACCACAGAACAAATACTACAGAAAAACAGAAGATTTTAAGAGAATATTATGGAAAATTTTATGCCAACAAATTGGACAGCCGAGAAGAAATGGATAAATTCCTGGAAATATATAACCTTTCAAAACCGAGTCAGGAAGAAACAGAAAAATTGAACAGACTCATTACCAGCAATGAAATTGAACCACTATTCATAAAATTCCCAATAAACAAAAGTCCGGGATCGGATGACTTCACAGGTGAATTCTACAAAACACTTAAAGAAGAGTTAGTATCTATTCCTGTTATTCTCAAACTATTCTCAATAATAGAAGAGAAAGGAAAGATTCCAAATTCATTCTATGAGGCAAACATCCTGATACCAAAACCAGATAAAGACACTACAAGAAGCAGGGGTGGTTGGGGGGTGCTCAGGTGGCTCAGTTGTTTAAGCATCCAACTCCTGATTTTGGCTCAGGTCATGATTTGAGGGTCTGGGATCCAGTCTGGCATCAGGCTCTGTACTCAGCAGGGAGTCTGCTTGAGGTTCTTTCCCCACCTCTCCCTCTGCTCTTCATTGCACTTGTGCACTCTCTCTCTCTCTCAAATAAATAAATCTAAAAAAAAACAAACACAAAAAGCTACAAAAACAGAAAAAAAGAAAGCTACAGGTCAATGTCTGTGATGAACATAGATGCACAAATCTTTATCAAAATATTAACAAAAAGAATCCAACAATCCATTAAAAAATCATTCACCACAATCAAGTGAGATTTATTCCAGAGATGCAAGGTGTTTCAATATTCACAAATCAATTGATGTGATACATCACATTAACAAGAGAAAGGATAAAAACATGTGTCATTTCGTAGTTGCAGAGTTGCAGAAAAGCATTTGACAAAGTAGAACATCTTCATGATGAAAACTCAACAAAGTAGATTTAGAGGGAACATACCTCAACATAATAAAGGACATACTGAAAAACCACAGCTAAAATTACAGTGAATGGTAAAAAACTGAGAGCTGCTCTTCTAAGGTCAGAAATACGACAAGGATGTTCACTCCTACTACTTTTATTCAACATAGAACTGGAAGTCCTAGCCACAGCAATCAGACAACAAAAAGTAATAAAAGGCATCCAAATTTATCAGGAAGAAGTAAAATTGCCACTATTTGCAGATGATGTGATACTATATATAGAAATCCCCAAAGACTCCACCAAAACAACTTAGAACTGGTAAATAAACTCAGTAAAGTTTCAGGATACAAAATTAATATGCAGAAATGTGTTGCATTTCTATACACTAAAAATAAAGTAGCAGAAAGAGAAATTAAGAGAATAATACTTTTACAATTACACCCAAAACAATAAAATACATAGAAAATTAACCAAGGATGTGAAAGACCTGTACTCCAAAAACTGTAAAACACTTGTGAAAGAAATTGAAGATGACACAAACAATACGAAGATATTCCAATGCTCATGGATTGGGAGAACCAATATTGTTAAAATGTCCATACTACCCAAAACAATCTACAGATTTGATGCAACCCCTATCAAATACCAACAGTGTTTTTTATAGAACTAGAATAAATAACCCTTAAATTTGTATGAAACCACAAAAGACCCTGCATAGCCAAAGCAATTTGAAAAACGAAGAAGAAAACTGAAGGTATCACAGTCCCAGATTTCAAGATATACTACAAAGCTGTAGTAATCAAAACAGTATGGTACTTTCACAAAAATAGACACATAGATCAATGGAAAACTGAGTAAAGTGTCCAGAAATAAACCCATACTTTTATGATCAATTATTCTGTGACAAAGGAAGCAAGAATATGTAGTGGGAAAAATATAGTCTCTTCAACAAATGTTGAGAAAACTGAACAGCTACATGCAAAAAGATGAAATTGGACACCATACAGCATATTCTATTCTTAGATCATACAAAAAGAAAACTCAAAATAGATCAAAGACCTAAATGTGAGACCTGAAAGCATGAAATTCCTAGAAGAATGCATAGGCAGTATAGAAACATTTTTCTAGTTGTGTCTCTACTGCCAATGGAAACAGAAAGGAAAATCAAACTATTGGGACTACATCAAAAAGAAAAGAAAAAAGCAAGTTTTGCACAGCAAAGGAAACCATCAACAAAACAAAAAGGCAAACTACCAAATGGGAGAAGATAATTGCAAATGATATATCTGTTAAGGGGTTAATATCCAAAATACACAAAGAATTTATACAGCTCAACACCAAAAAACCCAAACGATCCTATTAAAAAATGGGGAGAAGACATGAACAGATATTTCCTCAAAGAAGACAAATGGATGACCGACAGACACATGAAAAGATGCTCTTTATCATTAATATCAGGAAAATGCAAATCAAAACAATAATGAGATATTACCTTACACCTGTCAGAATGGCTAAAATAAAAACACAAGAAACAAATGTTGCTGAGGATGTGGACCAAGATGATCCTTCATGCATTGTTCATGGGAACGTAAACTGGTTCAGCCACTCTGGAAAACAGTATGGAGGTTCCTCAAAAGTTAAAAATAGAAAACAAAAACACTAATTTAATCCCTATGTTTATTGCAGCATTATTTACAGTAGCCAAGATAGGGGAGCAACTCAAGTGTCCATCAATAGATGAATGTATGAGGAAGAGGTATCTGTGTATACAATGGAAGATTATTCAGCCATCAAAAGAATGCAGTCTTGCCACATGCAACAACAAGAATGGATCTAGATGGCATAATGCTAAGTGAAATGAAAAATTGCTAATTAGTGACATGAGAACATATGAAAGTATCCAACACAGAGGTAAATGGAAATACACAATCAGCTTTAGAGAACTCTAATTTTGTAATAGGATGGTGTGCTAACCACTTAACTCAAGTACAAAGGTTGAAAGAATAAAGTAAAATGAAATAACTGTAGCTACTAGAATTTGTTAATAAGTACACATCTTAAAGAGAGGTAAATTATAATATTAAAAATATAAAGGAAAGACATGTGGGTAGAGTTTTCTATGTGATCAAAGTTAAGTTGCAATCAGCTTAGAATGAATTTACTTTACCTTTAAGAGGTTTTATGTAAGACTTATGGTAACCAGAAAGCAAAACCTTAGAGCAGATGCACAGAAGATAAAGAGGAAACAGAGCATCCAACTACGGAAAACTATGAATTTACAAAGCTAGGCAAAACAGAGAGAGGGAAACAATGGAACAATAAAACCACCAGAAAGCAATTAATAAGATCATATTAGCAAGTCCCTCTATACCAATAATTAAATATAAATGGACTGTTCACCAATCAAAAGACACGGAATGTGTAAGAGGGTTCCCCTTTCTCCACATCCTCTCCAACACATGTTGTTTCCTGTCTTGCTAATTTTGGCCATTCTAAGTGGTGTAAGGTGGTATCTCAATGTGGTTTTAATTTGAATCTCCCTGATGGCTAGTGATGATGAACATTTTTTCATGTGTCTGATAGCCATTTGTATGTCTTCATTGGAGAAGTGTCTGTTCATATCTTCTGCCCATTTTTTGATATGATTATCTGTTTTGTGTGTGTTGAGTTTGAGGAGTTCTTTATAGATCCTGGATATCAACCTTTTGTCTGTACTGTCATTTGCAAATATCTTCTCCCATTCCGTGGGTTGCCTCTTTGTTTTCTTGACTGTTTCCTACCCCAAAGATACAGATGTAGTGAAAAGAAGGGCGATCTGTACCCCAATGTTTATAGCAGCAATGGCCACTGTTGCCAAACTGTGGAAAGGACCAAGATGCCCTTCAACGGATGAATGGATAAGGAAGATGTGGTCCATATACACTATGGAGTATTATGCCTCCATCAGAAAGATGAATACCCAACTTTTGTAGCAACATGGATGGGACTGGAAGAGCTTATGATGAGTGAAATAAGTCAAGCAGAGAGAGTCAATTATCATATGGTTTCACTTATTTGTGGAGCATAACAAACAACATGGAGGACATGGGGAGATGGAGAGGAGAAGGGAGTTGAGGGAAATTGGAAGGGGAGGTGAACCATGAGAGACTATGGACTCTGAAAAACAATCTGAGGGTTTTGAAGGGGTGGGGGTGGGAGGTTGGGGGAACCAGGTGGTGGGTATTGGAGAGGGCACGGATTGCATGGAGCACTGGGTGTGGTGCAAAAACAATGAATACTGTTGTGCTGAAAATAAATTAAAAAATTAAATAAAATAAATAAAGACTAAAAGAAAAAAAAAAAGACATGGAATGACTGGGTGGATAAAAAAAACCCAAGGACGTACCTGCCACCTATAAGAGAGTCACTTCAGATTTAAGGATATCCATAAGCTCAAAGCACAGAGATGGAAAAAGATACTCCATACAAGAGAAATCCAAAAGAGATCAGGGATACTTACCTTTGACAAAATAGGCTTTAAGCCAAAAATGGTAACAAGAGAGAAAGAAGACATTTATATAATAATGAAGGAGTCAATTCATCAAGAACATATAATAACTGTAAATATGCACACCCTAAATTGGAACATCGAAATATATTAAGTGAATACTAAAAGATCTAAGGGAAAAACTAAGAGTAGGGGACTTCGATCCTATGCTTTCAGCAATCAACAGATCATCCAGACAGAAAATCAACAAGGGAACATAGGATTTTAACCACTTTAGACCAAATGGATCTAACACATACTTATAGGACATTCCATCCAGGTAACAGAATACACATTCTTCTCAAGCTCACAGGGAACATCCTCTGGGACAAATCACATTGATAGACCACAAAATAATATTAGCAAATTTAAGAAGATTGAAATCACACCAAATATCTTTTTTGACAACAATGGTATGAAACTATAAATTTGGCATTTTGTTTCATAAAATGTCATGGAAGACAAGGGGAGATGAAGAGGAGAAGGGAGTTGAGGGAAATTGGAAGGGGAGGTGAACCATGAGAGACTATGGACTCTGAAAAACAATCTGAGGGTTTTGAAGGGGCGGGGGGTGGGATGTTGGGGGATCCAGGTGGTGGGTATTGGAGAGGGCACGGATTGCATGGAGCACTGGGTGTGGTGCAAAAATAACGAATACTGTTACGCTGAAAAAATAAAAAAAATTTTAAAAAATGGTATTAAACTATAAAAAAACTATAAATAAATGAAACAGAAGGAAAGCTAGATATTTTCAAGCAATTTAGAAACTAAATAACTAAATAACACACTCCTGAACAACAAATGGGTAAAAAAGAAAAAGGAAAAAGAAATAAAAACATATCTCAAAACAAATGAAGATGGAAACACAACACACTATATGGGCTCTGCAAGAACAGTTCTGACAGGGATGTTTACAGCATTAAATACATATTTTAAGAAAACAGCAAGATCTCAAATACTATCTAACTTCTCAACTCTAGGAACTAGAAAAAGAGGAACAAGCTAAACCTAAAATTAGCAGAAGGAAGGAAATAACAATGATCTTAGTGGAAATAAATGAAATAATAGAGACCAGAAAAACAATAGAAAAAAAGATCAATGAAACTAAGGGCTGCTTTTTCGAAATGATAAATGGAATTCAAAATGATAAATAAATGATAAACACAACCTTAACTAGTTTAAGAAAAAAACAAGATTCAAATAAACTTAGAAATGGAAGAGGAGACATTACAAATGATACTAAGAAATTCATAGGATTGTTAAGAGACCATTATATGCCAATAAATGGGATAATCTAGAAGAATTGGATAAATTCCTAAAAACACAACCCACCAGACTGAATCAGGAAGAAGTACAAAATCTGAACAGATCAATATTGAGCAATGAGATCAAATCAGTAATCAAAAACATTCCAGGACAGAAAAGCCCAGGACCAGATGAGCCCAGGACCAGATGGTTTCACTGGTGAATTTTACCAAACATTTAAAGAACAATTAATGCTAATCCATCTCAAAGTTCCAAAAAATTGAAGAGAAAGGAACACTTTCAAACTCATTTTATGAGACCAGTATTACCCTAATATCAAAGCCAGATAAGTACACTACAAAAAAAGAGAACTACAGACCAGTATTTCCAATGAATAAAGATGCAAAAATGCTCAACAAAATATTAGCAAACTGAATTCAACAGCACATAAAAAGAATCATACACCATGATCAAGTGGGATTCATCCCCAAATGCAAGTGATGGTTCAACATATGCAAGTCAGTAAATGTGATACACTACATTAATAGAATGAAGGACACAAATTGTATGATCATATCAATAGGTGCAGAAAATGTGTTTGACAAAATACAACACCCTTTCTTGATAAAAATGCTTAACAGATTGGGTATAGAAGGAACATTACCTGGGATGCCTGGGTGGCTCAGTGTGTTAAGCCTCTGCTTTCAGCTCAGGTCTTGATCCCAGGGTCCTGGGATTGAGTCCAGCAACCTGCTCCTTACTCAGTAGGGAGCCTGCTTCTCCCTCTGCCTACTGTTTCCCCTGCTTGTGGTCTCTCTCTCTCTGATAAATAAATAAATAAAATCTTACAAAAAAAAAAAAAAAAAGAAGAAGAAGAAGGAACATACCTCAACATAATAAATGCCACATTTGACAAACCCATAGTTAATATCAGACTCAGTAGTTGAAGATTAAAAGCTCTACCTCCAAGATCAAGAACAACACAAGAATGCCCACTCTGACCACTCTTACCCCACAGAGCACATACTGGAAGTCATAGAGTGGTTAAAAAGACAAAGAAATAAAAGCATTCACTAATAAAAGGTGATAAAGTAATTGCATAGGTCTTTCATACCCCGCTGTCAACAATGGATAGATCGTCCAGACAGAAAGTAAAAAAGAAATCAGCAAATTTGAACAATACCATAAACCAAATAGATGTAACAGACATGTATGAGCATTCTATCCAATAGCAGCAGAATATACATTCTTCTCAAGTGCACAGGAAACATTTTCCAGGATAAGCAGAATATTAGTGACCACAATAATATAAAACAAGAAATCAGTAATAGAAGGATAATTTGAGAACTCACAAATATGTGTACATTAAACAACACACTTCTGAAAAACTAATAGGTCAAAGAAGACATCAAAAGGGAAATCCAAAAATATTTAGAAACAAACAAAAATGAAAACACACCAAAATTTGTGGGATGCAGCACAAGAAATTCTCAAAGGGAAATTTATACAAATAAATGCTTACATTAAAAAAAGGAAAGGGGTGCCTGGGTGGCTCAGTGGGTTAAACCTCTGCCTTCGGCTCAGGTCATGGTCCCGGGGTCCTGGGATCGAGCCCTGCATCAGGCTCTCTGCTTAGCGGGAGCCTGCTTCCTCCTCTCTCTCTGCCTGCCTCTAGGCCTACTTGTGATCTTTGTCTGTCAAATAAATAAATAACATCTTAAAAAAAAAAAAAGGAACAATTGCAAATAAACAACGTAACTTTACATCTCAGGAACTAGGAAAAAAAAAAAACAACTAACCCCAAGGTAACAAAGTAAGGAACAACAATTATCAGAGAAGAAATAAATGAAATAGAGATGAGAAAAACAATAGAAAAGATCAGTAAAAATAAGAGCTCAGCTTTAAAAGAAACAGAACGGATGAACTTTTAGCTAGACTAAGGAGGGAAAAAAAGATTCAGGTAAATAAAATCAGAAATGAGGGGCACCTGGGTGGCTCAATCAGTTAAGCATCTGCCTTCAGCTCAGGTCATGATCCCAGGGTCCTGAGATCGAGTCTCATATTGGCTCCTTGCTCAGCAGGGAGCCTGCTTTTCCCTCTGCCTGCTGCTCCCCCTGCTTTGCTCTCTCTCTCCCTCTGTCAAATAAATAAATAAAATCTTTTAAAAAAATCAGAAATTAAAAAGGAGACAATACAGTTAATAATATAGAAAAAAAGGATCATCAGAAACTACTATGAACAATTACAAGTCAGCAAATTAGAGAACCTAGAAGAAATGTACAGATTCCTAGAACATAGGACCTGTGACTGAACCTATGACACAGAATCCATGACTGAATCAGGAAGAAAAAGAACAATTAAACAGAATCAAAACAGGTAAGGAGGCTGAAGCAGTAATCAAAAACCTCCCAACAACAACAAAACAGCCCACATCCAGATGGCTTCATTGGTAAATTCTACAAAACATTTAAAGAACTGATGCTAATCCCTCTTAAACTCTTCCAAGAATTGAAGAGGACAGAATATTTCCAAACTCATGAGATCAGCTTTACTCTCACATCAAAGCCCGATAAGGATACTACTATAAGAAAGGAAAATTACAGACTGATATCCCTGATAAACATAGATTCAAAAAATCCTCAACGAAATGCTAGCACAGTATAGCATAACATACTGAATTGTGAAATCACTGTGCTGTATGCCTGAAATGAATGTAACATTATGTCAAATATACTTTAAAAAATACTAGCACGTTGTATTCAAAGCACATTAAATAGTTGATACAATATAGTTAGCTGGGAAATATGCTTTGTATATAAGCCAATTAAGGTTGGCTTATATACAAATCGATAAATGTGATAGAACACATTAACAACATGAAAGATTAGAATGATATAATCATTTCAATTGATACCAAAAAATTTGACAAAATCCAATATCCTTTCGTGATAAAAATTTTCAACAAATTTGGATAGAGGGAATGCCCCTGAACATAATAAAAGCCATATATTGCAAGCGCACAACTAATATCATATTCAATTGTGAAAAGCTGAATCCTTTTTATTTAAGATCTGGAACAAGACAAGAGTGCCTACATTTATCACTTCTGTTCAACAGTACTGGAAGTCCTAGCCAGAGCAATTAGGCATCCACATCGGATAAATAAAAGGCATCCATATCAGAAAGAAAGATATAAAACTGTCTTTGTCTTCGGATGACATGATCTTACATATAGAAAACCCTACAGATTCCACCAAAAGCTGTTAGAACTAACCAACAAATTCAATAAAGTTTCAAGACACAAAATCAACATAAAAAATCAGTTGTGAAAAAATATATATATTTTTTTTACTCTATATACTCTTTTATACTCTATATACTAACAGCAAGCTATTTTAAAATGCAATTAAGAAGACAATCTCATTTCAACTAGCATCAAATAGGACACCTGGGTGGCTCAGTTGGTTAAGCATTTGCTTTTGGTTCAGCATCCTGGAATGGAGCCCCACATTGGACGCCCTGCTCAGGGGGAGACTCCTTCTCCCTCTACCTCAGTCTATCTCCCCTTCTTTGTATACTCTCTCTCTGAAATAAATAAAATCTTTAAAAATAAAATAAAATGAAATAAAATAGTATCAAAAACAATGAAATACCTAGGAATAGATTCAAACAAGAAGGCAAAAGATTCGTACACTGAAAGTGTGAAAGGTGAAAGGGATAATACATAGATCAAAGAAGTTCAAGTAGGTATAAATAGACGGAAAGATATTCTAATTTCAGAGATTAGAAGCATTAATATTGTTAAAATGTCTACACCACCCAAAGCAATCTATACATTCAAAGCAATCTATATAAAAATTCCAATGGCATTTTCACAGAAATAGAAAAACAATCATAAAACTTGTATGGGACTACAAAAGACCCCAAATAGCCAAAGCAATCTTGAAAAAGAAAAACAAAGTCACATTCAAATTTCTAGACTTAAACTACAGTTGGCCATTGTACAACACTGAGGTTAGGAGTACCCATGCCCTGTGCAGTCAAAATCCAAGTATAACTTTTAGCTCCCCAAAAACTTGACTACTAATAGTCTACTGTTCACTGGAAGCCTTACCAATAACATAAAGAGTCAATTAACACATATTTTATATGTTATATATATTATATATTGTATTCTTACCATAAGGTAAGCTGGAGAAAGGAAAATGTTACTAAAAATTATAAGGATGAGAAAGTATATTTACAGTATTATATTTAAAAATTCTGTGTATAAGTGGACCTGTGAAGCTCAGACCTATGTTGTCCAAGGGTCAACTGTATATTACAAATGGTACGGTACTGGCATAAAGACAGATAAATCAAGGGAACAGAACAGAGAGCACAGAAATGAACCCTTGCATATATGGCCAACTAATCTTTGACAAGTGCAGAATACATAATGGGTAAAGAATAGTTTCTTCAATAATTTGTGTTGGAAAATGGATAACAACAGTCCACAATAGCCAGACTATGGAAAGAGCCTAGATGTCCATCAACAGATGAATGGATGAAGAAGATGTGGTATATATATACTATGCAGCCATAAAAAACCCTCCAAATCTTGCCATTTGCAACAACATGGATGGAACTAGAGGGCATAATGCTAAGCAAAATAAGTCAATCAGAGTCAGACAACTATCATATGATCTCACTGATATGAGGAATTTGAGAAACAAGACAGAAGATCATAGGGGAAGGGAGGGAAAAATGAAACAAGACAAAACCAGAGAGGGAGACAAACCATAAGAGACTCTTAATCTCAGGAAACAAACTGAGGGTTGCTGGAGGGGAGAGGAGTGGGAGGGATGGAGTGGCTGGATGATGGACATTGGGGAGGGTATGTGCCCTCAAATACCATCAAATCACCATAGCTACATAGTAAGCCTTAAAATCAGAGTAATTTCTCCCATTTTCTTCTCTGTCAAGGCTTTTTCTAAGACCATGTGACTTTCCAAATAAATTTTATTTTGTTTTTCCATATAAATTTTAGAATAAGATTGCCTGCATCTACAAAAAACCCTTGCCAAGAATTTGATAGGAATTACATTAAAATGATAGACTGATTAGGGAGAACTGACACCTTTACTATTTTGAATCTTCCAATCCATGAATACAGTGTGGCTTTTTATTTATTTCAGCCTCAATTCTCTTCATTACCACTTTGTAATTTTCAACGTACTTTACAGGCCTTGTGTAGTGTATACCTAAGCATTTCACTTTATTTGGTGTAAAGGTAAATGGCATTATTCTCTCCCTCAGCTTTATAAATGTACAAGTGATAAACTTGTAAATATTTAAGGTGTACAATGTGATGATTGAATATACGTATATATTGTGAGATGTCACCACAAGCAAGTTAATTAACACATCCATCACCTCATATATTGACCACGTAAAAAACCAATATTGTGTTTTTAAATTTTGGATCTGCATGTTCATTTTGGTAGGCAGAAATGTCATTGACTTTTGTGTGCAACATTGTTGAACTCATTAGTTCTAGAAAATATTTTTAGATTCCTTGGGATTTTCAATCATTATTTACAAATAGACAGTTTTATTTTTTCCAATCCAAATTGTATACATTTTCTTTCTTTTTCTAGACTTATTGCAGTGGCTAGAAATTACATTACTATATTGTATAGATGGTGAAGGAAACATTCCTGAATTTTTCTTGATATTGGGGGAAGAGCATTTGATCTTTCATCATTATGATGTTAGCTGTAGGGTTTTTTGGATGAGGCTTTTTATCAAGTTTAAGTTGAGTGAATTCCCTTCTATTCCTAGTTTGCTGCGTGTTTTCATTTTTCTTTCTTTTTAAACTGAGGCAAATGTCACATAACATAAAATTAACCATTGTAAATTGAACAATTTTGTGGCATTAAAAATTCATCCATATTGTGGTATATATCAGTGCTTCTTCTCTTTTTTAGCTGCATAATACTCTGTGGTATGTGTATGTGACATTTTGTTTATCCATTTTTTGTCCATTGATGGACATTCTGGTTATTTCCAACTTTTGGCTATTGTAAATTAGGGTGCTGTAAACATTTGTGTACAAGTATTTCTTGGAATTTCTGTTGTCAGTTCTTTGGGTTATATACTTCGGGGTGAAATTGCTGGGTCATGTGGAAATTCTATATGTAACTTACTGAGGAACTTCCAAATTATTTTGCTCCAGGGCTGAACCACTTTACATTCCTACTAGTAATGCATTAGGATTCCAAGTACTGTACATCTTCACCAACAGTTGCTAATTTCCTTTTCTTAAAAAATGTCACTTATGAGTGTAAAGTAGTATCTCATTATAGTTTTGATTTTCATTTTCCCTCTGCCTGTTGATGTGTATCTTTTCATATCCTTGTTGTCCATTTGCCTATTTTTTTAAAAAAGAGATTTTATTTATTTATTTGACAGAAAGAGATAGCAAAAGAGGGAACACAAGCCTGGGGGAGCTGGAGGGGGAGAAGCAGGTTTCCCAACGAGCAGGGAGCCTGATGCCAATGCCAGACTCAATCCCAAGACACTGGGATCATGACCTGAGTCGAAGGCAGATGCCCAACAACTGAGCCACCCAGGCGCCCCTCCTTTGCCTATTTTTAAAGTGGTTGTCTTTTTGTTATGAAGTTGAGTTATTTATATATCCTAAATACTAGACTTTTATTGAATGAATAATTACAAATATTTTCTCCCATTCTGTAGGTTGTCTTTTGACATTCTTGGTAATGTCCTTTGATGCACAAATTTTCTCCATCATTTTTTAAAAAATATTATCTTGCCTATTCAGGCTGCTTGCAATTTCATATGAATTTAAAGACTCACCTTTTCATTTCTGTGAAAATGGCAACTGAACTTTTGATAGGGATTACACTGAATGTGTAGGTCACATTGAGATAATTACCACCTTAACAGTATCTTCTAATGCATGAACATAAAATTTATCCATTTATTTAGGTCTTTTTATATTCCTTCAGTAATATCTTACAGTTTTTCAGTGTATAGGTATTTTATCTCTGATTAAATTTCATTTTTTATGCTATTGTAAATGAAATTATTTTCTTAATTTACTTTTTGGATTTTTATTCCTGGTATATAGAAGTACAACTGATTTTTGTATGTTGATCTCCTATCCTGCAACTTTACTAAGTTTATTTATTTGTGCTAGTAGTTTTTAGATTCTTTGGGTGTTTTTTTTAAAGATTTTATTTATTTATTTGACAGAGATCACAAGTAGGCAGAGAGGTAGGCAAAGAGGGGGCAGGGGAAGCAGGATCCCCGCTGAACAGACAGCCCGATGTGAGGCTTGAGCCCAGGATCCTGGAATCATGACCTGAGCGGAAAGCAGAGGCTTTAACCCACTGAGCCACCCAGGCGCCCCTGGGGTTTTTAAATATACAATCATTTAATATGCAAAGAATTAATTTATTTATCCTTTCTAATTTGGATGCTTTCCCCCTCTGCCTAACAGTTCTAACTACAACTTCTAGTAGGGTGTTGAAGTATAGTGATAAAAGACAACATCTTTGTCTTGTTCCTGATTTTTAAAGGGGAAGCTTTTGGGTTTTCACCAATGACTATGATAATGGCTGTATTAGTCTATTTGACTGCTATAACAAAACACCATAGACTGGGTGGTTTGAAGAGCAGACATTTATTTTATCACAGTTTTAGAGGCTTGGAAGTCCAAAATCAAGGAGTCAGCTCATTCAGAGAGCCCTCTTGCTTGTGAGGGCCATAGCTGTGTCCAAACAACGCTCACTCAATCTCTCTCTTTTCCTCTTCTTATAAAGCTACTAATTCTATCAAGAGAACCACACCCAAGACCTCACTTAGCCTCAGTTACTTCTCCAAAGCCCCATATCCAAATACCATCACATTAAGAGTTAGTTCTTGATCTTACAAACTTTGGGTGACACAATTCTGTCCATAGTACAAACCGCAGAATATTCATAAATGCTTTTTATCATATTGAGAAAATTCTTCTTCTATGACTAGTTTGCTGAGTGTTTATAACATAAAAGGGTGTTAAATTTTCTCAAGTTTTTTTTTCTTTCTTCTGTTTCTATTAGTATGATAGTTTGGGATTTTCTCTCTCCTTTGTTCTAGTAATGTGATGCATTGCATTGACTTTCCTAAAATGAATCACCCTTGCATTCCTGAGATAAATCCCAGTTGGTCATGGTGTATAATCCTTTTAACATGCTGTTTGATTTGATTTATTAGTATGTTTTCTGAGGCTTTTCCTATCTATATTCATAAGGTAATGGATCTACAGTTTTCTCTTGTGGTGTCTTTGGCTATAGTATTGGGTAATGCCTGCCTTACAGAATGAGTTAGGAATTGTTTCTATCTCTTCTATTATTTGAAAGAATTTGAAAAGGATTTGTGATGATTCTTTAAACATTTGATAGAATTCATCAGTGGAGCCATCTAGTTCTAGATTTTTCTTTTTGGTGATTTTTAAAAGTAACATTCAACCCCTTTAGTTGTTATAGGTCTGTTCAGGTTTTCAGTTTCTTCTTGGATCAGTTTGGTCATTTGTCCATTTCACCCAGATTATCTAATATGTTGCTGTGCAATTGTTCATAGTATTACCTTATAATCCCTTTTAATTCTGTAAGGTCAGTAGTGCTGTTCTTATTTTTATTGCTTGTTTTAGTTATTTGTGTCTTCTCCCTTTTTTCTTAGTCGGTCTACCTAGAAGATTGTCAATTTTCCTGATATTTTTAAGAACCAACGTTTGTTTTCTTTAATATTCTCTATTGTTTGTCTACCCTCTAGTTCTTTTATCTTCACTCTAATCTTTATTTTCTTCATTACTTAATATTTTCTTTTTTCTTCCTAGTTCCCTAAATTGTAGAGTTGGGTTATTGCTATGTGATCTTTCCTGTTTCTTTTTTTTTTTTAATTTTTAAGATTTTTATTTATTTGACAGAGAGAAAGAACACAAGCAAGGGGAGTGGAAGAGGGAGAAGTAGACTCCCTGCTTAGCAGGGAGGCCAACACTGGACTCGATTCCAGGACCCCGGGATTAGGACCTGAGTCAAAGTCAGATGCTTAATGACTGAGGCCCCCTGGTGCCCCTGATCTTTCTTATTTCTAAAGGTAGACAGCTGTAACTATAAATGTCACTCTGAGCACTGCTTTTGCTGTATCCCATGTGTTTTAGTTTTAACTCATATCCAAGTATCTTCATATTAACCTTGTTGACTTCTTCTCTGACCCACATTGATTATTTAAAAGAGTGTTATTTAATTTCCACAAATTTACGTATTTTCCAGTTTTCCTTCTGTATTTGATTTCTAGCTTTATTCCATGGTGTTTAGAGAAAATGCCTTGTATAATTTTGGCCTAAAATATCTATTCTGGAGAATGTTCCACGTATATTTGGTAAAAATGTATATTCTGCTATAGTGAGTAGAGTGCTTATATGTATGTTAGGTTTAATTGATTTTAGTGTTGTTCAAGACCTCTATTTATTAATTTACTTATTCATTTATTTAAGATTTATTTATTTATTTTAGAGAGGGAGAGAGCATGAGCAGGGAGGGGGATAAAGGAAAAGGAGAGAGAGAGAATCTCAAGCAGACTCCCTGCTGAGTGTTGAGTCCAACTTGGGCTTGATCCCACCACCGTGAGATCATGACTTGAGCCAAAAATCGAGTCCCTTACTGAAACTGACCCATCCGGGTGCTCCGAGACCTATATTTATTTCTAGACCTTTTATCTAGATGCTTTATCTATTATTAAAAATGAGTCATCGAAGTTTCAAATGATTCTGTAGAATTGACTATTTCTCCCCTTAAGTTTCCTTTTTAATGTTTGCTTCATATATTATGGGGCTCTGCTAGTGGTGTGTATATTTTTTAAATTGTTGTATCTTCCTAATGAATTAACCCTTTCCTCAATATATAATATTCTTCTTTTTCTCCTGCATTAATTTTTGACTTAAAATGTATTTTGTCTGACATTAGTATTGCCACTTCTGCTTGACTTTGGTTACTATTTGCATGGAATATTTTTTCCCACTCTCTCACTTTCAATGCATTTGTGTCTTTGTATCCAAAATGAGTCTCTTATAGACATTATATAAATGAATTATTAATTTTTAAAATCTGTTTACAAATCTGTCTTTTAATGTTGAGTTCAGTCTCTTTACATTTAAAGTACTGGTAAGGAGGGACGCCTGGGTGGCTCAGTTGGTTGGGCGGCTGCCTTCGGCTCAGGTCATGATCCTAGCGTCCTGGGATCGAGTCCCGCATCGGGCTCCTTGCTCAGCGGGGAACATGCTTCTCCCTCTGCCTCTGCCTGCCACTCTGTCTGCCTGTGCTCACTCTCTCTGACAAATAAATAAATAAAATTAAAAATAATAAAAAATAAAAAAATAAAGTACTGGTAAGGATGTACTTCTTTCTGCCATTTTGCTATTTTCTATGAGCTTTTTTGTTCTTCATTTAAATACAGCCTTCTTTTGTGTTTACATTTTTTAGCATAATTTTTTTCTTCCTCAATTTCTTTTTTATTTATTTTGTAGTTATTTTCCATATGTTTATCCTAGTGATTACAATTAATGTGCTAAATTTATAATAATCAAGTTTGAATTGATACCAATTTGGTTTCTTTTTTTTTTTTTTAAGATTTTATTTATTTATTTGCCAGAGAGAGAGAGAGCATACAAGAGAGCAAGTGAACACAAGCAGGGGGAGTGGCAGGCAAAGGAGAAGCAGACTACCTGATAAGCAGGGAGCTCAATGCAGGACTCTGTCCCAGTTTGCTGGGATCATAACCCCAGCCAAATGCAGGTGCTTAACCAACTGAGCCACCCAAGTGTCCCAACAAATTTGGTTTCAGTAGTATACAGAAACTGTTCCCATACTGCTTTCTCCTCTGTGTTGTTATGGTCTCAAATTACATTTTTACATATTGCATGCCTATTAGCATTTGTTTATAATTATTTTTTTTTCGTGTGCTTTAAATAATATAGGAGTAGGGGTGCCTGGATGTTAAGCGTCTGCTTTTAGCTCAGGTCATGATCCCAGGGTCGGGAGATCAAGCCCTGCTTGGGGCTCCCTGCTCAGCAGGAAGCCTGCTTCTCTCTCTCTCTCACTCCTCCTACTTGTATTCCCTCTCTCACTGTGTCTCTCTGTCAAATAAATAAATAAAATCTTTTTTATTTATTTTATTTTATTTTTTTAGACTTTATTTGTTTGAGAGAGAGACAGTGAGAGAGAGCATGAGCGAGGAGAAGGTCAGAGGGAGAAGCAGACTCCCCATGGAGCTGGGAGCCTGATGTGGGACTCGATCCAGGGACTCCGGGATCATGACCTGAGCCAAAGGCAGTTGTCCAACCAACTGAGCCACCCAGGCGTTCCAATAAAATATTTTTTAAAATAATAAATAAATAAATAAATAATACAGGAGGGAAGAAAGTGTTACAAACCACTAACAGAATACAATAATACTGGCTTTGTAGTTACCTCTGTAACTATCTTTACCAGAGTTCTTTATTTTGGGATATGACTTCAAGTTACCATCTACTGCTCTTCAGGTTCAGCCTGAAGGATTCCCGTTAGCATCTCTTGGAGGGCAGGCATACGAGCAACGAACTCCTTCAGCTTTTGTTGATCTTGATCTGTGACTGTCTTAATTTATCTCTCTCTTTTTTTAAAGATTTTTTTTTAATTTATTTGACAGACAGAGATCACAAGCAGACAGAGAGAGAGGAGGAAGCAGGCTCGCCACTGAGCAGAGAGCCCCATGCGGAGCTCAATCTCAGGACCCTGGGATCATGACCTGAGCGGAAGGCAGAGGCTTTAACCCACTGAGCCACCCAGGCACCCCTATCTCTCATTTTTTAAAAGATTTATTTATTGTAGAGAGAGAGAGTAGAGGAGGGAGGGGCAGAGGGAGAGAGAAACTGTAAGCAAACTCCACATTGAGCATGGAGCTGGACACAGAGCTCAATCCCACCATTCGAGATCACCACCCCAGCAAAACCAAGAGTCAGTTGCTTAACTGAATGCTCCCCCCAGGTGCCTTTCTCTCTCATTTTTGAAAGTAAGTTTTGCCAGGTAAAGAATTATCAGGTGACAATTATTTTCCCTTTCAGTACTTAAAATGCGTTATCCTACTGTCTTCCAACCTCCATTGTTTCTGATAATAAATTGCATATTAATTACATTGAGGATCTCTTTTAAGTGACAAGTTGCTTCTCTATTGCTACTTTCAAATTTCTCTTTGTCTTTGTCTTTCAAAATTTTGGCTGTGTCTCGGTGTCAGTCTCTTTGAGTGTATCCTATGTGAGCTCTGTTAATCTTCTTGGATGTGTAGATTCAATCTTTAATCAAAGTTGGAAACTTTTAGGCCATTATTTCCTCAAGTATTCTTTCTATCCCCTTTTCTTTCTCTCTCTTTCTTATCTCTGTCTGGGACTCGCAAAGAATGTTGGTATTCTTTATGGTGTTACAGAGATCATTTAGGTTATATTAATTTTTCTTCTTTTTTCATTTCTTCAGAATATATCATTTCTATAGTCCTATCTTCAAGTTTGCTAATTTTTTTTCTTCTGCCTTCTCAAATCTCCTGTTAAAAACCCCTAGTGAATTAATCATTTCAATTATTTTACTTGTCAGCTCCAGAATTTCTATTTGGTTTTGTCTTATAATCTCTACATCTTTATTGATATTTTCACTTTATTCATATATTGTTTTCCAGGTTTCCTTTATATCTTTGTCTATGGTTTCCTTTAACTCCCTGAACGTACTTAAGATAGTTCCTTAAAGTTTTTGTCTATGATATCCAGTGTTTGGGTTTCATCAGAGGTTGTTTATGTCAGTTATTTTTCATGAAAATAGACCATATTTCCTGTCTCTTTTAATGTCTTATAATTTTTTGTTGAACACCAAACATTTTGAATATTACAATGTGGTAACTCTGAAAATCAGAATCTCCTCTTCTCTATGGTTCTCTGTTATTGACTGTTGAGGTGAGCAGTTGTCTTTCTTGTTTACTGATTTTTCCAAACTGTGTTTGCAAAGACTGTTTGGTGTCATGTGTGGTCACTGAAGTCTCTTTTCTGTTATTTCAGCAGTCAGCTGAGAAGGCTGACAGATTTCCTTAAACACCTGATGCCAAAGGAAAAAGAAAAACAATACTCACCTGACCTTTGTAGTTTGAATCTAAGCTAGAGCACTCCTTCAACAAGATACCAGCTTGCCTTAGCTTTTACTTCTTGTTCATATGGAGCTCAAAAATCAGCCAGAGGTGCAAGCCAATGGTCATCTCAAATCTTTTCTGACCAAACAACTGGCCCTAGGCATGTGTGTTGGTCTTTGTATTGCATGGCGCATACACAGTAGCCCTTCAAAATGCTTATTTCCCCAAATCTTCCTCCACAGCCTCTTCCTTTTCAAGCTCTGTATCTTCCCAGGCCTTCTATCTCTGTTTTCTCTTGACTCGGGTGACTATGAGTGGTATATACTTCTAATTTTTTTTTTTTTTTTTGGTGACAAGTCTCCTGGACAGTTGTTCCAGCCCAGTGGGGGGTAAAACAAAGGTCAGTCTCTATGCTGATCATCAGGCAGACCAAAATGCATTACTACAATTTTGAGAACAAGGTTTCCATAGCAACCGTAAGGTGCACCTGGATTTCAAGCTGCCATTCCCATAGCCACCACTTAGCTGGGGAATGGGGATGATAGGTAGGTAAACAAGAATATAATGTTTTCTTACTGAAATTTATCAGTCTCTTTCTTTTTAAGCATTTTCCTAGTTGCTGTAAGACTTTGCTTATATTCTACAGTTCCAAAGAAGTTGATTCTGCCAGTTTTTGTCAGCTTATTGGTTACTTCAGTGGAAAGATGGATTCTTAGATCTTCCCTCTCTGACATTTCCATATCTCTCCTGAGATTGTTTTTTTTTTTAAATCATGAATGGGTGTTGGAATTTGTCATCAATTGATATGATCATATGATTTTTTTCCTTTTAGCCTGTTGATCTGGTGTATTACATTGATTTTTCAAATTTTGAACCAGACTTGCAAACCTGGAATAAATCCTTCTTGGTCATAGGACATAGTTCATTCTATACATTGTTATGCTCACTCAGGTAACATTTTGTTGAGAATTTTTGCATCTAAGTTCATGAGAGATATTTGTTTGTCATTTTCTTTTTTTGTATTTGTTTTGTCTGCTTTTGATATCAGGGTGTTTGTTATTGCTCTCACAAAATGAATTGGAAAGTGTTCTTTCCTCTTCTGGAAGAGATTGTGTGACATTGGTGTTAATTCTTTAAATGATTGGTAGAATTCTCCAGTGAAACCATATAGGACTGTAAATTTCTTTCTTGAGGAGCTATTTAAATAAATTCAATTTTTAACGTTGGTATAAGGCTATCGATATAATATTTCATCTCAGTTGAATTTGATCATCCGTGGTTTTTGAAAAGCAGTCCATTACTTCTAAGTTGTCACATTTATGAATGTAATGTTTTCTGTAATATTCCTTTATTTCTTAGTGGCTGAAGCATATGTAGTGACATCCTTTGTTTCAATACTTATATTGGTAATATGTGTTTTCTTCTTTTAGTTTTTGTCAGTCTTACTGAAGTTTATCAATTCTATTGATTTTAAAATAAGCCAGTCTCTTATTTCATTGATATGTGCTATTGTTTTTTATTTTCAATGTAATTAAATACTGCTCTGATCTCTGCATTAGTTCTTTCTTTATACTTATTCAGATTTCTTTTCTTCTTCTATTGCTAGTGCCTTAAGTAAAAACTTACTTTATGTATTTAAGTAATCTCTATACCCAGTGTCGGGCTTGGACTAACAACCCCAAGATCAAGAGTCACAAGCTCGAACTACGGAGGCAGGCAGGCATCCCACCTTTAGTAAAAATTGACATTATTGAGTTGAGTCCTTTTCTCATGTCTAATGTAAGCATTTAGTGCAACTGACTTCATTCCCAACAATGCTTTAGCTGCATCCAACAAATTTTGGTATGCTGTATTTTTATTTTCAGTCAATTCTATTTTTAAATATTCTTTGAGATTTCATCTGATGCATAGTTGTTTTAAATTGTGTTGTTTAATTTCTGGGTGATTAAAGATTGTCTTATTATCATTCTATTATTGATTTTTAGTGTGATTTCAATATGGCCAGAAAATGTACCCTGTGTGATTTCAATTTTACATTTGTCAAGGTTTGTTTCATGGTACAAGATATATATTTTGGTAAGTGTTCCTTGGGCAAGCAACAAGGCATGTATTGTTATTATCCAATGTATTTAGTCCATAGGTCACTCCATGACTGGTTGTGTTGTTCAAATTTTCTCTACCCTTTTCAGTTTTCTACCTTGTGATTCTATCAGTTGTTGAAAGCTCATGTTGAATTCCCTACTAATAACTGTAGAGTTGCCTACTTTTCCACTCACTTCTATCATTTTTTGCTTCAGGTATTTTAAAGTTCTGGTTTTTGGTGAATACACATTTAAGATCATTATTTCTTCCTAGTCTGTAGATATCTTTATTATGTAATATTTCCCTTTATCATCTCCATTCTACTTTAGTAATTTTCTTTGCTCTACCACCTACTATTTCAGATGTTAATGTAGCCACTTATGCTTTTTAAAAATTAATATTTGTGTAGTATATATTTTTACATGCCTTTATTTTAACGTAGCTATGTCCCTGAATTTGAAATGAGTTTCTTATTATGACGTATCATGGCAAAACTTACAAAATACACAGATAAAGAGAGAATTCTGAAAGTAGTTAGCGACAAAAGGTCCTTAACCTAGGGCGCCTGGGTGGTTCAGAGGGTTAAAACCTCTGCCTTCTGCTCAGGTCATGATCCCAGAGTCCTGGGATCGAGCCCTACATTGGGCTCTCTCCTTGGTGGGGAGCCTGCTTCCTCCTCTCTCTCTCTGCCTGCCTCTCTGCCTACTTGTGATCTCTCTCTGTCGAATAAATAAATAAAATCTTCAAAAAAAAAAAAAAGGTCCTTAGCCTAAAAGGGTAGATACATAAGGTTAGCAGCAGACTTGTCCATTGGCAGGCCAGAAAGGAGTAGAAGGAAATAGTCAACATGCTAAGTGGGAAAAATATACAAAACAAGAATACTTTATCCAGCAAGGCTGTCATATGGAATAGAAAGAGAGGTAAAGATTTTCTCAGGTGTGCCTGGGTGGCTCAGATGGTGAAGCATCTGCCTTCAGCTTGGGTCATGATCCCAGGGTCCTGAGATCAAGCCCCCACAATTGGGCTCCCTGATCAGAGAGGAACCTGCTTCTCCCTCTCCTTCTACTGCTCCCCCTGTTTGTATTCTCTCACTCTTTCTGTGGAATAAATAAATAAATAAAATCTTTTTTAAAAAAGTGTTCCTCAGACAAACAAAAACTAAATGAGTTAATGAACACTAAATCAGCTCTTTAAAAAAAAAAAAAAAAGACCCACTGAAATGCTGCCCATAAGAGACTCATTTTAGACCCAAACAAACATCCAGATTGAAAGTGAGGAGGTGGAGAACCATTTACTATGCTAATGAACATCAAAAAAAAAGCTGGAGTACTTTATCATACATAAATCATATCATATCAAACACACCAGATTTTTAAACCAAAGACTGTAACAAGAGCTGAAGGAGGGCACTATATCAATAAAGGAGTCTATCTAACAAGAAGATCTAACAACTATAAATAAATATATGTATATATATATATATATATATATCAATAAATATCAAACATAAACTCACTGATAATAATATAGTAGTAGTAGAGACTTTAATACCCTGCTAAAAGCAATGGGAAGATCATCTAAGCAGAAGATAAACAAGGAAACAAGGGCTTTGAATAAACACACTGGACAAGTTGGCCTTAACAGATATATTCAGAACATTCTATCCTAAAGCAACAGAATACACATTCTTTTTGAGTGCACATGGAACATTCTCCAGGATAGATCACATACTGGGTCACAAATCAGGCCTCAACCAGTACAAAAAATTGAGATCATACCATGCATCATTTCTGACCACAATGCTATGAAACTTGAAGTCAACCACAAGGAAAACTTTGGACAGACCACAAATACATGTAGGTTAAAGAACATCCTACTAAAGAATGAATGGGTTAACCAGGAAATTTAAAAAGAAATTAAAAAATAATACATGGAAGCAAATGAAAATGAAAACATGACAGTCCAAAACCTTTGGGATACAACAAAAGTGGTCCTAAGAGGGAAGTATATAGCAATACAGGCCTACCCCAAGAAGCAAGAAATGTCTCAAATATACAACCTAACCTTACACCTAAAGGAGCTGGAAAAAGAATAGCAAATAAAGCCGAAAGCCAACAGAAGAAGGGAAATAATAAAGACTAGAACAGAAATAAATGATATAGAAATTAAAAAACCAATAGAACTGATCAACAAAACTAAGAGTTGGTTCATTGACTCTATTAACGAAATTGATAAACTCCTAGCCAGACTTATTAAAAAGAAAAGAGAAAGGACCTAAATAAATTCAATAATGAAAGAGGAGAAATCACAACCAACACTGCAGAAATACAAGCAATTATAAAGAGAATATTATGAGCTATTATATGTCAACAAATTAGGCAATCTGGAAGAAATGAGCACATTCTTAGAAACATATAAACTACCAAAACTGAAGGAGCAAGAAATAGAAAATGTGAACAGACTGATAACCAGCAAATATATTGAATGAGGAACCAAAAATCTCCCAATAAAGTCCAGATCTGGATGATTTCCCAGGGGAAGTCTACCAAATATTTAAAGAAGAATTAATACTGATTCTTCTGAAAGTGTTCCAAAAAATAGAAATGGGAGAAAAACTTCCAAACTCATTCTATGAGGCCAGCATTACCTTGATCTCTAAACCAAAGACCCCACTAAAAAGGAGAACTGCAGACCAATATCCCTGATGAACATGGATGTAACAATTCTCAACAATATAGTAGCTAATCTAATCCAACAGTACATTAAAAGGATTATTCACCACGACCAAGTGGGATTTATTCCTGGGCTGCAAGGGTGGTTCAATATCGGCAAATCAACCAACATGATACCCCATATTAATAAAAGAAAAGATAAGAACCATATGATTCTCTCAGTAGATGCAAAAAAAAGCAGTAGACAAACTACAGCATCCTTTCTTGATAAAAACCCTCAACAAAGTAGGGATAGAAGGAACATACCTCAACATCATAAAGGCCACATATGAAAGACCCATAGCTAATATCATCCTCAGTGGGGAAAAACTGAGGGCTTTTTCCCTAAGGTCAGAAACACGACAGGGTTTTCCATTCTCACCACTATTTTTCAACATAGTACTGTTAAGTCCTAGCCACAGCAATCAGACAACAAAAAGAAATAAAAGGCATCTGAATTGGCAAGGAAGAAGTCAAATTTTCACTCTTCACAGACAACATGATAGTCTATTTAGAAAATTTGAAAGACTCCCCCGACAAACCAAAATTGCTAGAACTGATACAGGAATCCAGAAAAATCACAGGATATAAAATCAATGCACAAAAGTCTGTTGCGTTTCTATACACCAATAATGAAGCAGCAGAAAGAGGAACTGATACCATTTACAACTGCATGAAAAACTGTAAGATACCTAGGAATAAACCTAATCACACAGGAAAAAATCTGTACTCTGAAAACTATAGAACATTCATGAAAGAAATTAAGGAAGACACAAGGAAGTAGAAAAACTTTCCATGCTCATGGATTGGAAGGAAAAATGTTGTTAAAATGTCTATACTACCCAAAGCATTCTACACATTCAATGCAATCCTTATCAAAATAATACCAACAGTTTTTACAGAGCTGGAATAAACAATTCTAAAATTTGTATGGTACCAGAGAACACCCTAGTAGACAAAGTAATGTTGAAGGAAACCAAAGCTGGAGGCATCACAATTCCAGACGTCAAGCTGTATTACAAAGCTGTAATCATCAAGATAATATGGTATTGGCACAAAAACATACCATAGATCAATGAACAGAATAGAGAACCCAGAAATGGACCTTCAACTCTATGGCAACTAATCTCCAACAAAACAGGAAAAAAATATCCAATGGAAAAAAGACTATCTATTCAATAAATGGTGTTGGGAAAATTGGACAGCCACATGCAGAATGAAACTGGACCACTTTCTGACACCATACACAAAAATGAATTCAAAATGGATGAACGACCTAAACGTGAGACAGGAATCCAGAAAAATCCTAGAGAAGAACACAAGAAGCAACCTTTTTGACCTCAGCTGAAGCAAGTTCTTACTAGATATGTCTCTGGAGGCAAGGGAAACAAAAGCAAAAATGAACTATTTGGAATTCATCAAGATAAAAAGCCTATAGCAAAGGAAACAATAAACAAAACTAAAAGGCAACCTAGAGATATTTGCAAATGACATATTGGATAAAGGGCTAGAATCCAAAATCTATAAAGAACTTATCAAACTCAACACCCCCGCACGCCGCCAAACTCTAGTCACAAAATGGGCAGAAGATGTGAACAGATATTCTTCCAAAGAAGACAAAAAAATAGCTAACATCACTTGGCATCAGGGAAATACAAATCAAAATTGCAATGAGATACCACCTCACACCTGTCAGAATGGCTAAAATTAACAACTCAGGAAACAATAGATGTTGGTGAGGATGTGGAGGAAGGGGAACTCTCTTACACTCTTGGTGGGAATGCAAAACCAGGGCAGTCACTCTGCAAAACAGACACACACAACAGCATATTACTCAGCCATCAAAAAGAATGAAATCTTGCCATTTGCAATGATGTGGTTGGAACTAGAATGTACTATGCTAAGCTAAGTAAGTCAGAGAAAGACAAATTTTATATGGTTTCAATAATAAGAGGAATTTAAGAAACAAAGAAGATGAACAATGAACATAGGGGAAAGGAAGGAAAAGTAAGATAAAAGCAGAGAGTGGGGGGTGCCTGGGTGCCTCAGTCGGTTAAACGGCTGGCTTCAGCTCAGGTCATGATCCCAGGGTCTTGGGATAGAGTCCCACATCAGGCTCCCTGCTCACCAGAGAGCCTGCTTTTCCCTCTCCCTCTGCCTGCAGCTCTGCCTACTTGTGCTCTCTATCTCTCTGTCAATAACTAAATAAAATCTTAAGGGGAAAAAAAGCAGAGAGTGGGACACCTGGGTGGCTCAGTCGGTTAAGCGGCTGCCTTCAGCTCGGGTCATGATCCCAGCATCTTGGGATCAAGTCCCATATCGGGCTCCTTGCTCGGCAGAGAGCCTGCTTCTCCCTCTGCCTCTGCCTGCCACTCTGCCTGCCTGTGCTCTCTCTCTCTCTGACAAATAAATAAATAAAATCTTTTTTAAAAAGAAAAGATAAAAGCAGAGGGCTAGGCAAACCATAACAGACTCAACTATAGGGAACAAACAGGTTTGCTGGAGGAAAGTGGGTGGGGGGAAGGGGTAAATGGGTGATGGGCATTAGGGAGGACACTTGTGATGAGCACTGGGTGTTATATGTAACTGATGAACTACTAAATTCTACCCCTGAAACTTTTAATACACTATATGTTAACTTACTTGAATTTAAATAAAATCTAAAAAAAAAGGAAAAAATGAAATGAATTTCTTATAAATAATATATTATGATTATGTCGTGTTTTCTATTCACACTGCTTATCTGTCTCTTTTGTTTGGTATATTTAGAACATTTACATTTAAGGTAATTATTGCTATGTTAACATTTAAGCCTCCCATTTTATTATTTATTTTCTCTGGTTCTTGTTCCTCTTTTTCTCTTTTCTTGCCTTCCTATGAGTTACTTGAACATTATTGGGGATTCATCTGTATTTATTTGTAGAATTTTTGAATGCATATATTTGTATGGCTTTTAGTATTTGCTCTGGTATTAAAATATATGTATGTGTTGGGAAGCCTGGGTGGCACAGTCAGTTAAGTGTCTTCCTTGGGCTTGGGTCATGATCCTGGGGTCCTGGGATTGAGTTCCCCATCGGGTTCCTTGCTCAACGGGAAGCCTGCTTCTCCCTCCCCTGCCACCACCCTCATAAATAAATAAATAAATAAATAAATCTTTAACAAAAAAGGCTGGGAAGGAAATGATAAAGGAGAGTATCTTTTAGTATTAGGAAGGAAAAAGAAACAGCAGAAAGACCAGAAATATGAATACACACAAAAGTATGTTATTAATTATATAATGGTATATTTTATAAATCATAATGTTTATACAGTGTATTTGATGCCTGAAGCGAGAGCAAGCAGAAGCAAGGGGAATGGCAGGCAGAGGGAGAAGCAGGCTCCCCCCTGAGCAAGGAGCCCTATGTGGGACTCAGTCCCAGGACCTGCGGTCATGACCTGAGCTGAAGGTAGACGTTTAACCAACTGAGGCACCCAGGCACCCCCCGCCCATTATTTCATTTAATGAGACTAAGATATCTGAAGGTAAATTTTGCTGAAACTTCAACAATGTGGATAAAAAACACAACCAAATTTGCAGATGCTTGTGGAAAGGTGAACTTGGGGGAAATAGGAAAAGGTTAGGAATGGAGATGAGGGTCATACTCTTATTTGTTTCTTTCCTGCATATATTGGATTGAACAGATTTTTTTTCCCTTTCTAGTTCTCTGCCATCTCATAAAAGATAAAGAGAAAACCTCTCAATGCCTTTTTATAGTATGACAAATGTGATTTATAATAGCGTCATTATTTCAAAACTGAAAATGCTGTTTGGTCTTCTGGGAAAATAAATATATCAGAATTAACTTGTAGCTCCGGAGGTCAGTGGGTTGCTATAACAACCAGAAAAAAAAAATGGTGCAGTAATAGCTCTCTCCCTCAAAGACAGGTAATTTACTAAGGATGAGATCTGTAAATGCAGATATTTGTTATATAAATGCAAACAAGCACCAAACACATTCATTTGTTTCTTCAATAATGAGCACAACTCCATGCATACTGTGATGCCAGGAACAGGTGGAAAAAAACAGACCTGGCCTTACTTATAATGGGGTGCCCATTCTGGTGGAGGAGACAGAAAACAAAGAATATATATATATCTCAATACACTAAATATTTCCTACATGTGAGAAAAGCCCTATAGGAAATAAAACAATGGAACCTGATACTGGACAAAGCAGAGAACTGCTGTTTTCTCTATATTCTTGTATAGAATATGGATATCATAAATAGCGACTTTAAGTATAGATTTAGTAAAGTGAAGAAACAGAGGATAGAGTCTTACAGGCTATTTATAAAAATTATTTAAGAAACAAAACTGCTGGGGTACCTGGGTAGCTCAGTTGGTTAAGTGCCAGCCTTCAGCTCAGGTCATGATCTCAGGGTCCTGTGATCGAGCCCCACTCCCTCAGCTGCTTCCCCTACTTGTGCTCTCTCTCTGTCAAATAAATTAAAAAATTTTTAAAAAAAGAAAAAATGAAACAAAACTGCTAACTAAAACATTATTATTATTTTGGCTCAAATTCCCATCAAACTGGGTGGATTCAACATGAGAATAAGAGTTGTTTGTGTATTTCAAAAATGGGCATTTTTTTCATATCAAGAATCATTCCATTTTTAGTAATGGGCAAAAATTGGCAACAAATCTAAATGTCTCTGCTGAGCAGGGAGCCCAGTGTCGGCACTGGGCTCAACCCCAGGACCCTGGGATCATGACCTGAGCTGAAGGCAGACGCTTAAACAACTGAGCCACCCAAGCACCCATCTTCTGCCCATTTTTAAATTGGATATCTCTTGCTTCTGTGTCATTTATTTCTGCTCTAATCTTTATTATTTACCTTCTTCTGCTAGCTTTAGGCTTTATTTACTCTTCCTTTTCTATGTCCTTTACAGGTAAGGTTAGGTTGTGTATTTGAGACATTTCTTGGGGTAGGCCTGTATTGCTATATACTTCCCTCTTAGGACCACTTTTGTTGTATCCCAAAGGTTTTGGACTGTCATGTTTTCATTTTCATTTGCTTCCATGTATTGTTTTTAAATTTCTTTTTAAATTTCCTGGTTAATCCATTCATTCTCTAATAGGATGTTCTTTAACCTACATGTATTTGTGGTCTGTCCAAATTTTTCCTTGTGGTTGACCTCAAGTTTCATAGCATTGTGGTCAGAAACGATACATGGTATGATCTCAATCTTTTTGTACTGGTTGATGCCTGATTTGTGACCCAGTATGTGATCTATCCTGGAGAATGTTCCATGTGCACTCGAAAAGAATGTGTATTCTGTCGCTTTAGGATAGAATGTTCTGAATATATCTGTTAAGCCCCTCTGGTCCACTTAGCATAATCTCCTCCAGACTGGTGATGGGTATTAAGGAGGGCACATATTGCATGGAGAACTGAGTGTTATACACAAACAATGAATCGTTTCCTTGTTGATCTTCTGCTTGGATGATCTGCCCATTGCTGTGAGTGGAGTGTTAAAGTCTCCTACTATTATTGTATTATTTTCAATGAGTTTCTTTATGTTTGATATTTATTGATTTATATATTTGGGTGCTCCCAAGTTGGGGGCATAAATATTTATAGTTGTTAGATCTTCTTGTTGGATAAATCCCTTTATTGATATAGTGCCCTCCTTCAACCCTAGTTACAGTCTTTGGTTTAAACTTTAATTGGTACTCCGGCTTTCTTTTGATGTTCATTAACATGATAGATGGTTCTCCATCCCCCTCACTTTCAATCTGCAGGTGTCTTTAGGTCTAAAATGAGTCTATTGTGGGGAGCACCTAGGCCAGTTTTGTTTTTTTAATACATTCGTATACTCTCTGTCTTTTGATTGGAATGTTTAGTCCATTTACACTCAGAGTAATTATTGATAGATAGGAATTTAGTGCCATTGTATTACCTGTAAAGTCAGTATTCCTGTAGATTGTCTCTGCTCCTTTCTAGTCTTTGTTGCTTTTCATCTCTCTTTCCCACTTAGAGTCCCCTTAAATATTTTTTGCAGGTCCGTTTTAGTATTCATGAATTTGTTTAGTTTTTGTTCAGAAACTCTTTATCTCTCCTTCTGTTCTGAATGATAGCTTTGTTGGATAAAGTATTCTTGGCTATATATTTTTCCCATTCAGCAGGTTGAATATATCATGCCACTCTCATCTGGCCTGCCAAATTTCTGTAGATTGATCTAAACTTACTTGTCTTCCCTTCTTTTCCTTTGCTGCTTTCAGGATCTTTTCCTTATCTCTGTATTTTGCAGATTTTACTACAGATTTTTGCAGACTTTGGTGTTGGCTGTCCTTTTGTTGAATTTAATGGGAGTTCTCTGGACCTCCTGGATTTGGATGTCTGTTTCTTTTTCCAGAAAAGGTAAGTTTTCAGTTATTTGCTCAAATAAGCCTTTTGTCCCTTTTTCTCTCTTCTTCTTCTTCTGGGACTCCTATAATATGAATGTTATTATACTTTATGAAGTCGATGAGTTCTCTAATTCTACCTTCATGATGAGTGATTTTCTTTCTCTCTTCTTTTCAGCTTCATTTCCGCACATAATTTTGTGTTCTCCATCACTTATTCATTCCTCTGCTTCTTCCATTCTTGTCATTACATCCAGTTGGTTTCGCATCTTGGCTATAGCATTTTTTACTTCAGCCTGGCAAGTTTTTAGGTCTTTTATCTCTGCAGTAAGGGACTCCCTGGTGTCTTCTATGCTTTTCTCAAGCCCAGCTTTTATCTTTATGATTGTTGTTTCAAATTTTGGTTCAGGAATATTATATCTGTTTTGATTAGATTCCTGGGCATGACCTTTTCTTGTTCTTTCTTTTGGGATGAATCCCTCTGTCTTGGCATTGTGTCTAGGTCTCTGTCTTCTGTGCATAAGAAAAGCCTGTTATGTTTCCTGCTTCTGAGAGCAATGGCTATATTAAGAAGAATTCATATACTGTCCAGGGCCTGGCACTTTGGGAAGTGTTTCTGGTATATCCTGTGTGTACTCTGTTGTATTTTGGCTGCTCTTTCCCTCAGGTCAGTACCCTGCAGTTTCTCCTTGCCTGTAGTGGGGAATGTTTGGACCTTGTCCAGTCTGGTGAGTTTTAAATAGGTGTGCTCTGGTCTGCTTGTTAAAAGAGGCTAGATCCTATTTCCATTAGAGCTGAAGCTTTGCAGCACTCTCTAGTTAGTAGACTTGGTGCATGTAGGGGGTTTGTGTTGGTCTCTTGGAGGAGTGGGCCCACTGCTGCTCTGGCTGTCAGGCACACGTATCCTAGAAAAAAAAGCACCTGCAGAGCACAGGGGTGGGGCTTGGTGTAAGCAGCTCAAGCCTCCACTGTGGGTCCTCTTCTGCTCACTGAAGTCCCTCTGTGCTGCTGGGCAAGGGGAAAGTGACATCAGCTTGGTATCTCCCCCTGGAGAGAGGAGTTTGCGCTTGCCATTTTTTCAGGAAGCCCCCACAGAAGAATGAATAATCTCTATTCGAGTGTCCCAGGCATCCCTCAGATCCCTGTCTGGGTCCGAGCTGTCTGCCCACCTGGTGGCGCAGTGCTCCTTTGTTTTACCTCAGGTGCACAGGCTGAGCTTCAAAACTCCAAACTCCAGACACCCAGCTTGGCCTGGACCCACTCTTATACTCTGGGGGAGGGTCTCCCTGCACTGTGGCTGGTGATGGTTTGTCCCAGTAGGGCAATTCCATGAACTTGCAGGGCCTTTGAGTTTATGGGGAAGTGCAGCAAAAAGCTGACATCCAGGTTAGCTGCCCTCAGTAGGTGTCTCTGCTTGTATGCTAATGAATGGGGCAGTGCAGTGGCACCCGCTGGCTCTTTGTCCCTTGAGAGGAGGGCCACCTCTCCTAAATGCACTCTAAGAAGGCAAACTATCTCTCCCCATGTGACCCAGGGCATCCTCAGACCACCCTGTCCACTCCCGGACCTCTGCCCTCCTTCTGCACTGAAGGACTGCTATGCCCTCTAGGCTCTGCCCAGCGTTGACTTCTAAAACTTCAGTCTTTGACTCACTGATTGCAAAACTTGCCGTAATCAGCCCTCCTCGTTTTCTCCATTTTGGATTTTGGGGACGTGTTTTTCTTGTGTAACCCCCTGCATACTGCTTTCTCTCTTTCTCTCTCTCATCTCTCTGTGATCATGGCTCCTTCCCCTCTGCAGCATGTGTGATTCTTTTGTCCTCTAAATCATGTCTCTGCCCCTCCTATCTTGCACGATGTGGCCTCTTTTCTTCCTCTAGTTGGGCAGTTTGTTCTCCCTGTCCTCAGATCAAATTTCTCTGCTGTTCGGAATGATTTGGTATTTATCTAGCTGTTTGAGGGGAAAGGTAGGCAATAGGGTCCTCCTACTATTCTGCTATCTCAATGCCTCCTCCCCAGGTGGATATTTCTTTGATGTTGAGTGGTATAAGTTCTTTCTTATTTGGATATTAACCATTTATTGGCTATGCCATTGAAAATTCATTAGGCTGTCTTTTAATTTTGTTGGTTGTTTCCTTTGCTGTGTAGAAGCTTTTTATTTTGATATAGCCCCAATGGTTTATTTTTTGCCTTTGTTTCCCTTGCCTCAGCAGGCATATCTAGAAAAATGTTGCTAAGGTCGCATCAGAGAAATTACTGCCTGTGCTCTCTTCTAAGATTTTTACGGTTTCAGGTCTCACATTTAGGTCTTTAATTGATTTTGAGTTTATTTTTGTGTGTTCTAAGAAAATAGTCCAGTTTCATTCTTTTGCATGTAGCTGTTCAGTTTTCCTCACTGTTTATTAAAGAGATTTTTTTCCCTTTGTATATTCTTGCCTCTTCAGTGAAAGATTAATTGACCATAAAAGTGTGGGTTTATTTCTGAGCTCTGTATTCTGTTCCATTGATCTATGTTGATTTTTATGACAGTACCATACTGTTTTGATTCCTACAGCTTTGTAGTATATCTTGAAATATGGGATTCTGATGTCTTCATTTCTCTTCTCTTTTTTTCAGTTTGCTTTGGTTATTCCGGGTCTTTGTGGTTATACAAATTTTAAGATTATTTGTTCTAGTTCTGTGAAAAATGTTGTTGGTATTTTGATAGTGAGTGCATTAAGTATGTAGATTGATTTGTGTAAAATGGATATTTTAATGATATTTTTTCTCCTGATCCATGCTGGTGGAATATCTTTCCATTTGTTTGTGTCATCTTCAATTTTCTTCATCAGTGTTTAGTTTTCAGAACACAAGTTTTTCATGTCCTTGGTTAAGTTTACTCCTATGCATTTTATTATTTTAGGTGCAATTGTAAGTGGAATTGTTCTTCTGATATCTCTTTCTGCCACTTCATTATTAGCGTATACAAATGCAATGATTTCTATATATTGGTTATGTATCCTGAGACCTTCCTGAATTCATTTATCAGTTCTAGTAGTATTTTGATGGAGTCTTCAGTGTTTTCTCTATCTAATTTCATGTCATTGGTAACTTCTTTCTTACCAATTTGTTGTCTGATTGCTGTGCCTAGGACTTCCAATGCTATGGTAAATAAAAGTGGTGAGAGTGGGAATCTTTGTCATATTCCTAATCATAGGGGACAACCTCTCAGTTTTTCACCATTGAATATTATGTTTGCTGTAGGTTTTTCATATATGGTCTTTATTAGTTTGCAGTATGTTCCCTCTAAATCTACTTTGTTGAGGGTTTTTATCATGAATGGATGTTGTACTTTGTCAAATGCTATTCTATATCTATTGGAATGATCATATGCTTTTTATCCTTACCCTTGTTGATGTGATGTCTCGTGTTGACTGATTTGTGAATATTGAACCATATTTGCAGATCAAAAATAAATCCCACATGATCATGGTGAATTATTTTAAAGGTACTGTTGGATTCATTTTGCTATTTTTTAAAAAAGATTTTAGTTATTTATTTGAGAGAGAGAGAAAGCATGAGACAGAGAGCATGTTTCATTTAGCTCTCTTGTTATGATTATATCCTGTTCTTTAATTTGGGGCACATTCCTCTGGCTCCTCATTTTGTCAAATTATCTGTATCTGCTTCAGTGTTAGGAAAGTCTCCTCTTGCAAGTAGTGGCTTTATGAAAAAGAGATCCTGTAGTCCCCTGCACTACAATGTCCTCTGTTCACCAGAACCTGATGCTTCAAGGGTTTCTCCTGTGTGTGTTACATGCACCATACTGTTGTGGTAGAGCAGCATTTGTCTTAAGTCCAGTCATTTGCAATGGTTTTCTTTGCCTTTTGTGGGCAAGATTTCATCCCTGTGTTGCTAGTGGGCCAGCCTGGGGCTACCTTGGCCTTGTATTGAGTCAGATAAGACATTTTCCAGAGCTGGAGTAGCCCTGAACTGCAGGGTGCTCTCTCTGTGTTGTCCCCAAGAAGCTTTTGTTGGTGGGTGTGACCAGCAGTCAGACCAGTTGGTGGAGCCTCAGTTAGACTTGTACGTGTGATTATCTTCCCCTCTCCCTGAGGCAGGAGTCTCTTTGGAATGGTGCTGGGCTCTAAACACATAGAAGCTGTTGGCACAGTGCCACAACCTTAGATTGACTCCTGCCAATGGGATGTTAGAGGGGGCGAGTCTGCAAGAGCACATAGGGTCAAGCCACACAGTTAACAAGGTCGGTTCTGGTACTTAGAGGGAGGGACCTTGTAGCTCCCTGGGATAACTCTTGCCAAAGCTGAAATGGAGGGTGTCTATCTGTAGGAGAACATGGGTGGTAGTGGGGTACACTTTTACAAAGCTAGGTGAAGAGTGTTGGTGATGTGCTGATTCCCACAGGTGTCCATGTAACTAGGCTGGGGCGGTGGGAGGAGCAGAAATGGCACCTGTCCCCCAGTCAGATGTTTTTGGAGATGTTTCCCACAGATCCCTACCCCTCCAGCACACACTCCGAGATGGGTAAATAAATCTCCCTCATACAGTCCATACGTTTTTCAAATTGCTGCTTCTATGTCATATGTGAGTAGAGTTGCTTGTTTTGCTTTCTCTTTAAAGGTAGGGACTCAAGTTCCTATCACCCTCTGGCTCTCTAGAGCTGAGCTCACTGATATTTAAAGTTCCAGGTGCTAAGCCACACTGATCATAAGAATTTCTGATGTTAGATCCCTTTGGTTTTCAGAGCCAAAGGTTTTGGGAATTTGTCTTTCCAACATGAGCTCCCATGCCTGAGGTTGGGGGTCTAGTGGGGGTCTGCTCCTCTCCCCTCTTTTCACCCAGTGGCATCCCTCCTTCTTAGAGACTGTGGCTCCTGGACATATCTCTTCCCTTCCTACCTCTTCAATGTGCCCCTTTCTCTCAATTTAACTGTGGAGAGACTGTTCTGCCAGCTTGACCCAGTCTTTGGGTCATTTTTGGGTTATTTACATTGATGGGAGTGTTATTTAGGTGTATTCATGGGACAAGGTAAGTCTAGGATCCTCCATTCCATCCTCCTACTCAGAAGTCTCCATAGAGTTCATCCTTTGAAAGTTTACAATTCACTCATTTTTACTATCGTCATGATAGAAAAACTAGATATCTAAGGGTACCTGTGTGGCTCAGTTGGCTAATTAATTGTTTGACTCTTGATTTCAGCTGAGGTCTTAATCTAAGGGTCATGAGTTTAGTCCCTGCATAGGGCTCTGTGCTGGCTATGGAGTCTACTTAAAACAAAAACAAAATCAACTAGGTATCTAAACTATTTAGATATTGTACAACAATCATCACAAACTTCAAAATATTTTAATTGCTCCCCCAAAACTCCATACCTATTAGCAATGAATATCCATTTCTTCCTGACCTTCCATATGTCCAGCCCCCAAGTCCTCAGAAACCACTAATCTCCTTTCTGTCTCTGTGGTTTTGCCTATTCTGGATATTTCATTTAAATGGAATCACATCGGGACACCTGGGTGACTCAGTTGGTTAAACATCTATCTTTGGCTTAGGTCGTGATCCTGGGGTCCTGGGATTGAGCCCCATGTCAGACTCCCTGCTTAGCAGGGAGTCTGCTTGTCTGTCTTCCTCTGCCCCTCCCCACTGCTTGTGATCTCTTTCTTTCTCTCTCAAATAAATAAATAAATAAAATTTTTTAAAAAATAAATGGACTCATACAATATGTGTCCTCTGTGTCTGGTTTCTTTCACTTAACATATTGCTTTCAGTCCATCCGTGTCATAACATGTATCAGAACTCTATTTCTACTTATGGTCAAATAATATTTCATGGTGTTGATTTCGGCATTTTTTCATCCATTTGTCACCTAATGGGCATTTGTTTTTTTTTCCTATTTTTTGTTAGTTATGAATAATGATTCTATGAACATTTGTGTACCATTTTTTTCTAGATGTATGTTCCCAATTTTCTTGAGTATATACCCAGAAGTGATATTGCTGGGTCATATGGTAACTCTATGTTTAAATTTTGAGGAACTTCAAATGGTTTTCCAAAGCAACTGCACCTTTTTATTTTTTATTTTTTAAAATTTAAAGATTTGGGGGCACTTGGGTGGCTCAGTAGGTTACAGCCTCTGCCTTCGGCTCAGGTCATGATCCCAGGGTCCGGGGATCGAGCCCCACATCGGGTTCTCTGCTCAGCAGGGAGCCTGCTTCCCTTCCTCTCTCTCTCTGCCAGCCTCTCTGCCTACTTGTGATCTCTATCTGTCAAATTAAAAAAAAAAATCTTAAAATTTTTTTTTTAATTTTAATTAAAAAATTTTCTTTGTTTTAGAGAGGGAAAGAGAGAACACAAGCAGGGGGAGGGACAGAGGGAGAAGGAGAGAATCTCAAGCAGACTCCACACTGAGCCTGGACATGGGGCTTGATCTCACAACCCTAAGATTATGACCTGAGCCAGAATCAGGATTTGGATGTTTAACTGAGTCATCCAGGCACCCCATCAACTGCACCATTTTAGATTCCCACCAGCAGTTATAAGGACTTCATTTTTTCCATGTCCTTCCCACCTCTTGTTGTATTCAAGGTTTTTTGTTGTTGCTATTTATTTCATTCTGCTCTTTTTTTTAAAGATCTTATTTTTAAGTAATCTTCACACCCAAAGTGGGGCTTGAACCCACAATCCTGAGATCAAAAGTCCCACATCCCACAGACTGAGCCAGCCAGCTGCCCTTCATTTTGTTTTTGATTCTAGCTGTCCATGTGGGTGTGAAGTATTTTTGATTTGCATTTCCTTTAATGACTACTGATATTAAGCATCTTTTCTTGTGTTTGTTGGCACTTGTATAGCTTCTTTGGAGAGATGTCTATGCACATCCTTTCTCTATTTTCAATTGGGTTGTTTGTATTTTTATTATTAAATTGTACAAGTTCTTTACATATAGTAGACGCAAGAATCCTATCAGATATATAATTTGCCAATATTTTCTCCCTTTACATTGTCTTTTCATTTTATTAATGGCATCAGATGAGGCACAAAAGTTTAATTTTTATGAAGACCAATTTATCTATTTTTTCCTATTGTTTTGTCACTGATTTTTTTTTTTTTTTAACAAAAGCCCTGGATGTCAAGCTTTTCTCACAGAATGTACTCTGAAAAATGTCAAATAAAGACAAGTCCTGATAATGGAGCTTTTAAGTGAGCCACGAAAGAAGCAAATCTCTGGAAATAGGGCTTTTAGGGATCTCCAAATCTATTATGTCTCATCCAGTGGCTGCTAAACTGCTATTTTTTACAGGTCCTGTAGTTGTGAAGCTGTTGAATTTTAAGGCTCCCATAAAGCCAGATGAGAAAGATGGGATTAGGGCATGTCAAAATGTCACAGGGCTTACTGCTCTTACCAAGATTCATTTGTTTCCCTTGAATGACCACTTCTTGGCCTTTAGTTAATTTCCATAGTTCTGATACATTTATTTTAAGAGTTTTTGCTAGAGCTTTCATTGCTTTTATGAAGGGGAAGATTTTGGGGGGAGATTGTTACTACACCATTTGGAATATCTACATCTAGAACTGAATTACCCAATACACAGAAAACTTGGACTAATCTCAAGAGAATTATATTGAATAAAAAAAAATCTCAAAAGGTTACATAACATATGATTCCACTTATATGATATTCTTTAAAACAAAACAAGAGATATGGATTACAGACTAGGGTTGGCAAGAGTTAGGGCAGTGAGAAAGGAAAAGGCTGTGGTTATAAAAGAAGAGCAGTTATGAAAGTCCTAGATGACATCTTCTTCCAATAGAAGACTTTTTAGTCCACACTTAAAATCTGTTGTTCAGTGTAGCCACCTTCATGAATGATCTTAGCCAGATCTGGAAAACTTGCGGCAGTTTCTCTATGAGCACTTGCTGCCTCACCTTACACTCTCATGTTATGGAGAAGGCTTCTTTCCTTACTTCATGACCCAACTTCTGCTAGCTTCCAACTTTTCTGCAGCTTCCCCACCTCTCTCAGCCTTCCTAGGATTGAAGAGAGTTAGGGCCTTGCTCTGGATTAGCCTTTGCCTTAAGGGAATGTTGTGGCTGGCTTGATCCTCTCTATCCAGACCACTCGAACTTTCTTCATCTCAGCAATAAGGTTGTTTCAGTTTCTTACCATTTGTGTATTACCTGGAGTAGCACTTTTAATTTTCTTCAGGAAGTTTTCCTTTGCATTCAAAACTTGGCTGTTTAGCACAAAATGCCTAGTTTTTGGTCTGTTTTGGGTCTTGACATGCCTTCCCCACTGCACTTAATGATAATGAGCTCCAGCTTTTCATTTAAAGGGAGAGACATGCAACTCTTCCTTTCACTTTAATACCTAGGGGACACCATAGGATTATTCAATGGCCAAATTTCAATATTGCTGTTATCTCAGGGAATAGGGAAACCCAAGGAGAGGAAGAGAGACAGGGAAACAGCAGATCAGTGGAGCAGTCAGAACACATAAAACATTTATTCATTAAGCTTGCCAACTTTTTTTTTTTTTTTTTTTTGAGAGAGAGAGAGAGAGCATGGGGTAGGAGGGGCAGAAGGTGAAGGAGAGAGAGAATCTTATGCAGGCTCCGCGCCCAGCGCAGAGTCTGACACGGGACTTGATTCCATGATCCTGAGATCATGACCTGAGCCGAAATCAAGAGTTGGTGCTTAACTGACTGAGCCATCCAGGTACCCTTAAGCTTGTCATCTTATATGGGTGTGGTTTACGGTATCCCAGAATAATTACTATCATAATATAAAAGATCACTGATTACAGACCACCGTAACAAATACAATCATGAAAATTTGGAAGTATTGTGAGAATTACCAAAATGTGACGGAAACACAAAGTGAGCAAATGCTGTTGGAAAAATGATGCCAATAGACTGGTTCAATGCAGGAGGGCTAAAAGCTTTCAATTTGTTAAAAAAGAAAAGAAAACTAACAATATCTGTGAAGTGCAATAAAAGAAAGCACAATAAAGGTGTGTCTATATTACAAAATTATAATAATTATAACAGTATGTCACTGGCATAAATAGAGATGCATAGATCAACAGAATATAATACAGAGCCCAGAAATAAACTCCTGCATATAAGGTCAATCAATATTTGACAAGGGACTCAAGAACAGCCAATGAGGAAAGAACAGTCCGCAACAAATGGTGCTGCGAAAACTGGACAACACGTAGAGAAAAATGAACAGGACCCTTAGCTTACAGAGAGACCTTATTTGAAACACTTGGCTGCGCCTCACCTTTCTCCAAATGTTCTGAGTCTCCTAACAAGCAATTCAGTTGGCTGATTCCAGCTCCCCATCCTGTATCTTCTCTCATTCACAGAGCCAGCAGACAGTCAACATGGGAAAAGAAAGGACTCGAGTTCCTAGAAAATCAGAAATTGACCATATTAAAAGTTCTTGACATTTCGGAGACCTCAGGCATTAAATCGTATGGTTATTTTAATTTTGACTCCAGCTGTAATTCCAAACTTCGTGATGAGAAATGTGTAGACTTTTTGATATAAATTTATTGAGTTTTAAAATAAAAAGTGACATAATCATATCTTTAAGTTTGAACCTTGATACTGTGCAAATTGATTCAAATTTGGACGGTTTTATTGCTTCTCACAGTTATATTCAAATTCAGTGAGTACACAGAGGTACTATTTGAGAAAGTATACTTTATTATTACCTTGACATATTTAATATCATAACTGTGAATTTTAATATAAGAAAACTTTGAAATTTATTAAGTTAGCTCAATGCTCTGATTTGAGATTATTGAGGTATATCTGAACTGAAATGGTCAAAATATAATACTAAAAATATAAATAGTATAAATACCAAATATAATATAACTATAAATATAAAAATAAAAGCATAATGTAACACTAAAAAATAATACTGTGCATTTTATTTTTTAAAGATAATTTATTTATTTATTTATTCATGAGAGAGAGAGATTGAAAATTAGCAGGGGGCTGTGGGAACGACAGAGGGAGAAACAGATTCCCCACTGAGCAGGGAACTTGAGCCGAAGGCAGACATTGAACCTACTGGGCCACCCAGGCACCCCTAAAGTTCTTTAGGTTTAAATAAGAAAAGTGGGCTTTAGTATTCTGTGAGTCTAATTGACAAAAAATCAAGAATCACTTAGTGGTCAAGAATAATATACAAAAATTCAAACTATTTAAGGATTATTCTTAAAATAATTTTAGTAATATATTGTTAAGATCTAGGATAGTCACAGTCCTATTTTACAGTAACACCTCCAGTCTTGATTTTTTTTTAAACTCTGTTCAAAGCACTTTGATTGGTGTTATGAGAGATATAAAGGTGAAATAGGCCCTATCCCTGCAAGAAGGAACCTGTAAAGTTTAACTCACAAAGCTTACCAGTGAATAGGTAAACTCTCGGCTCCAAGCCACTCCCTTTCTTTTAGCAGAAAACCTGGCATCCTAATTCAATGAAAGGATTTAAGAAATTCATCTCTATCTCTGTGAGCTTTTCTCCCTCCAACTCTGAAAGGAGGGTAGTGGCTCCCGTTCCAGTATGACCCCGACCCTTGGGCTTTGGTCCATCTCCTCCCTTTCCTTGAGCTTCTGGGCCCAGGGTCCTCATTATTCTCTTAATGGATTTTTGCCTGAGCCTCGTAAGGTGTTAAAGACTCAAAGCAACCAAAAACACAACCTGAGGTATTCTCTCTTCCACTAGGTACTGTCTCTTCCTTTCCATAGAGTAGGCCACGCCTGCCCTTCTGCTTCTTCACATCCTACCATGTAAGGGAAGATAGAGTCCTGTCGACACCGTGTTAGCTGTCCTGCTGGATAACTTATGTTCTGGATTTGGCTGATTGCTTCTTCATACTGGTTTTACTTTGTCCTTCTGGCCAGGCTCTCCTGTAAACTGGAAGTTTGATCTAATGGCTTAATTAGATTTAGGCTGAATATTGTTGGTAGAGGCGCCTGGGTGGCTCAGTCATTAAGGGTCTGCCTTTGGTTCAGGTCATGATCCCAGGCTCCTGAGATTGAGCCTCGAGCCCCACATCGTGCTCCCTGCTCTCCCTCTCCCACTGCCCCTGCTGTGTCCCCTCTCTCGCTGTGTCTCTCTCTGTCAAACAAATAAATAAAATCTTAGGGAAAAAAAAACATTGTTGGCAACACAATTGTTATAAAAACATTAAGTTTTTTGTTGTCATTTTATAAGAAGGGCTGTGAGACTTGAACTCACTTGCGCCCTTTTGTGGCTGGGTGAACCCGTATTTGGCAGATGGCTAATTAAAGCTTCAGCTCACTTATTCTGATTCATTCTTTCTAGGCTTTTGCCCCCAAGCAAATCTTCAGATTGAAACTTCTTTGCCAAATACCACCCAAGGAACTTCTAAGGGCCAAATCCTTTCTGTGATGTGACCTGGTTGGCCATACCCTGAAAATGACACAGGGAAGAGGTGTTACTGAATTGATTTCTGTGGTGGGAGACTGGGCTACAGTCCAGCAAGGGACCATCTGAGGATCCATACCGAATGCATTTCAGAGATGTCTCTTTCTTAAAGCTGGGATCCTGCAACATACACCCTCCAATTCCCAACCTCGGTTGCTTAAGGACTGCCCTGGGGGCATTAACTTCCCCTTGAACTCCTGTGCTGTTGCAAGAACATTGCCCAAGAGCATTATCTTTCAGAGAAACCTCTCGCCAGAAAAGCAAAGTAAAGTGGACTCTTATCACGGTCTGGGAGTGTGTGCCATAGCTGCAGCTGAAATCAGAGGTTATTATCACATGGGACACCACATGCGTCTACTAGTGTCTCCAGATCTGATCTGACACCTAAGACTCTCAAACACATTGACAGCGCTAACCATTTGGTCAACCCTGACAGCCTCCACTAATTGGCCTCTTTATTCTCCTCTTTTTCCTCTTAGTGAGAGCTGTTGGGGTGTGGGAAGAATGAGGGGGCTCAGCAGTGGGTTCCCAGAAAAGAGGGGAGTGGAAAAGACCTCTGACACTATGAAGGCTTAATTTCTGCCTTGCGAAAAATCTTTATTTGGGATTACATGGAATTTAACTTTTGGGTGTGAATTATTGTGGAGGATTAGGGAGATTTGAAATGACCATCAAGGCAATAAAGCCTGCATGGTGTTGTGTACTGTCTTCATTTGAATACAGGAAGCCTGGACATGTCTCTCTTAAAATATATTAACTTATTAGTCTATTTAGTAATAGAACACCGAGTTTTAGCTGGGCACAGAGCTACCCTTCTAATGACTATTTCCCAGTCCACCTTGCAGCTGGATGTGGTGGTATGATTAAATTCTCCCCAGTGGAAAAATGGCACAATTATGTAAAAGTCCATTAAAAAAGGAATTTTTTGCACTTCTTTTCTTTCCCCTTTCTTGCAGCCTGGCAACATAGATATAATTCTGGTGAGTGTGCTTTTTGCCTATGGGGATGAGGATGATTCACTTGGATTTGTGGGGAAAATGATGCAGGAACCTGGGCTCATGAAGAATCTTACTGGGCAGACCCTCCCTACCAGCCTGTGACTGCTCACTTCTGGACTCAGTGGAGAGAAACAAGTTGCCATCTTTTATCTTAGGGCCTCTTTGGTACAGAAGTTTGGCTTAGACATGAACACAATATTCAAGCAAGAATCTTGGGAAATAGCCTATAGTCCTTCCTTTCTCATATACCTACAGCTCTCTCATCACCAAACATACAATTATAGGTCCAGCTCAATCTCTTCAACCTCTCGTGTCTGCTACTACCTCACTCACTAAGCCCACAACTACTGTCCCTGCTGAGGACTGCATCCTCTCACTGGACTACAACAATGTCCCTTTAACCGTTCTTGCCCCTCAATCTTGGGCCGTCAATACATTCAGAAGCTGAATCTCGAGAAAACAAATTCGATTGTGTTAAGTCCCTACTTAAACATTCTCAGTGAATTCACACTATATGCAAAAATAGTCAATTCCCTGGCACGGAATATAAACTTTCCAAGATCTGATGTTAACCAACATTGCCAGCTTGTTCCCATTCCAAACCTCCCCTCCTATCCTAAGATCTGGTCAAAACAAAATACATTCCATAACTTGAACATTCCCATGATTGGAACTCTTATTGTCTCTGTGGGAACTATAACTCTTTATTGAAGTTATTTCCTTAACGGTCTTCCTCCACATTCCCATCCTCCAACTTCATTGATTACAAGTGACTATCTACAAGTGGCTACCCAGAGTCCCAGGTCCTCCAGGAATTATCGGCCAGAGGTATCAGAAAATATTGCCTTTTTCCACTGGGGCTTCCAACCTGGTAGGATGTCGGTCTTGGATGTCCTGGTGATCATTTTGGCTGCCATGTCATAAAATCTAGCCCAACTGATGGTATAGTAGAGATTGCGATTTATACAATATTTTTCCGTAGCATTCTACAAGAAGGAATCTGTAAAGTTAAACTTTATACTTGTTGACCCAGAGTAAAGACTACCTCTCCCAGGCACTCTTGCAGTAGGTGTGGCTATGTGGTTAAGACCTGGCTTGTGTCATGTGACTGGACATGATGTACACACTTTCCCTTATAGGGAAGGGTCATGTACTCTTTTTACCCTCTTCCTTAGAGCTTCTTCCCCTTCCTTCCTTAAACAGTCATTAACATAGGTGTGAACCAGCTTGGACTGTGTGGACCAGAACCCTCTAGGGTTAGCAGAATGGGAAACCAGAAAGCCTGTTCTCAGGTGACTTTCTAGATGAGGGGAGACATAGCAGATTGTGGATTTATAAGATAATCTTCTATCTTATTAAAACAACTATAGGGTCTCCACATACATACAACCACACCTAGATGATAATGTATAAGATGAGAGGAAAACATCAATCCCTGATATCTTCTCTACACAAAGAAAGCCATAAGGACTTGGAGACTCTGACCAGACCGTGCCTTGAAGTGAGAGCCATCGCTATTTGTTAGTTACCCCAGAATTAAGGAATAGTTTTCTCCCCCACTCCAAATATTCCTAATATTTGGTGGTTTCAAGCAGCTGTAATTGCTTTGGAGGTGAGACTCTAAAGTTTGATTCCATTGGAGAGGTGACTGTCCAGAGTAGGAATGGTTACTAAGAAAATACACCTCAAATGGGGGAAACGGTATGCAACAATGTCTGTCCCTTACTCTCCCTGTGTCTTAGACCATGGTTAGTCCATAAGGTTAAAGAAGCAAGGAACTGCAGCTGATTGGCTAGATATGAGTGACATCATGGCCCCGAGTCAGGGAAAGGGCACGAAACCTATTGCCTATCTGGTTTTCTAAGATTTGGCAGCTTCTGTGAACACTATTTTTTTTTTTAAGATTTTATTTATTTATTTGACAGACAAAGATCACAGTAGGCAGAGAGGCAGGCAAAGAGAGAGGAAGGGAAGCAGGCTCCCTGCTGAGCAGAGAGCCCGATGCGGGGCTCGATTCCAGGACCCTGGGATCACGACCTGAGCTGAAGGCAGAGGCTTTAACCCACTGAGCCACCCAGGCGCCCCTGTGAACACTATTTTTATTCCTTCATGAAATTAAAAACAAAACAACAACAAAAACTGGTTTGCACATATTTAACCATCTTGATGGTTCTAAAAAATAGCTTATCAATTCTCTTGGGATTGCTAGTCACATTTTCTAAGAATAATTTTCCCTACTACTTTCTTGCTTTACCATATTTGTTATAATGAATATTCTCTTAAAGTTAACTGTAATGATACGGTGTTTAAGTTAAGATGTAGGCGAGATCTGATGAGAGGACAGAGACAAAGTAAAACACCTAAGAAGCACATGACATAAAATGATTCCAACAGTTCAAATGTAAGCAGACTAGGCATGTCTACATTCTGGTTACACGGTTTAGGATTTCAAGGACAAACTTTCTTTTAAAGTTTAGTGGACTGATACAGAGATGCAAACTTTTTATACTTCCAGCTTACGAATATTCAAACAAATTCAATTAAATGATTTTAGTTTACAACTCATCTGTCATGTTTTATATATTTTCCTTATGTCAGCACAAATTGACAAAAATGACATCAGGCAAAGCACTGGTTCCTAGTTTAATGAGCAGTGAGTAGCAAATTGATTATATTTTAAATAGACTCCTTATGATTAAATGTCCTTTTCCAACCACCTGTTAACCTGGTCATTATGAGATAAAGAACTCTGGCTACTTAGGTGTATGGCTAATAAGCAGCTAATATGTTGCCAGTTTGAAAAATCTGGAACCTGTATTTTGCTTTGATTTCTCATTATACAGTCTTCCTAGACAGTAGTCATATACATAACATATATGCATAACTCTTCAAGTCAAAGCTTTCAAATAGATTAACTCATTTGATTAATTTCTTTTGATTCAGAAATCAAATTTAGTTACTTAACTACTCTTGTTAATTATTAAATGGAGAAATTTAAACAGCTCTGTCTCAGTTCTGAGGTACCCCTTCACAGTCACATCCCTTTCAGATGGTAAATGTATATTATTTTGTTAGCTCTATTTTAGGAAAGATGTAATAATGCTCTTCTCCCTGTAACAAATATTTGAGCAATATGCCTTGCGAAAAAGGGTAAATTTCTTTTTGTAGAAGTGTTCTTGGGACTCTGTCACAAGTGTTCTTTTCCTGGGTCTGTGGAATATCTTCAGAAGTGTCATAACACCCTTGGAATTATAAAAACATGAACATATACATTTTTCTGGGGAATGAGTCAAGAGCTTTCCTCAGATTCTCGATAAGATCCAGGTACAAAACAGAAGAAAACATTGTAACTACAGAAGAAGGCAACTATAATTTAAATTTAATCCTAAACACAAATTAAACAAGGTATTTGCTAACTTAGTCTTTTATCCTTCCGAAAATGCCAACAACGCTTACCATTTGAATTGTGTAAGTATTTAAAATAATTTGGGTTTGCTGAGCTTTTCAGACTACTGGCATAAAGATACAAAAAAACCATTAAGATCCTTCTAAATCCTACACAGAATAGCCTTACAAACAATATTATATTGAGCATTTGCTAAAAGGTGTGCCAATTAATTGTAAAACTGAGACAAAGTTGCTTTCCTGTCAAGAAGGGATTTCAACACTGCTGGTTGTGTCAATCACCGTACAAGCAAAGGTTTTATACACTTAGCAGAAATGCTAATTAAAAGGTCAGAAGGCCTGGGTTCCAGTGCCATTTTTATTTGTAACTAACCATATACAAATCACTTATCTATAAAATAATGGTTAACATCTGTCCCCTAATTCACAAATATATCATGAAACCAAAGTCTTCCCCCAGAACTTCTTTTTAAACCATGACATTACTGTTAATTAGCTTATACTTAACTAAAGGATAAAAATGACAAATTGTAGGGGCACTGGGTGGCTCAGTGGGTTAAAGCCTCTGCTTTCGGCTCAGGTCATGATCCCAGGATCCTGGGACTGAGCCCCGCATCGGGCTCTCTGCTCAGTGGGGAGCCTGCTTCCTCCTTCTCTCTCTGCCTGCCTCTCTGCCTACTTGTGATCTATCAAATAAATAAATAAAATCTTAAAAAAAAAAAAAAAAGAACACATTGCTAGAGTAAGAGTCTTATTTCACTAGAAATAATGTCAAACAGGAATGTCCTATGGACTCTTCAGATGCCCAATCAAAATGGCCAAGAAAACATTTATGTGCTTGTTTGTTTGTTTTTTTAATCCTTTTCTCTCTCCCTCTTTTTTATTCAGAATTCAGGTCCCTACCCCAGGCATACTCCTCAGTACTCTGATGCGGTGTAAGAAATGTTAGCATTTGGTCACTACAGAATAAACACATAAGAGGAATTAACATATTGAAAAAAGATGCAAAAAGGGGATTCTAAGTCAGTATAGAAAAATTTATAGACTCTAAGCATCTGTATATGTACACCATCTAACAGGGACATGTGTTGTGACAGTCATATGGATTAACAGATCCTCAAAATGTAAGCACCTCTATTCTCTGTATTTAACAATTTTGTGTGATTTAGTTTCTAGTTCTGGACTTACCCTTACTTTATGGTGACACAAAAACAAACAAAAAGACAAAAAACAAAGACTGGAGCATGGTTCACAGAGAAATATAGAACAGATACAAATACCCTAATAAAATAACCATGTACAACATTGCTAGGGAAACATTTTAGACGAAATATACTTTCACTATTGGCCCCAAATGCCATCACCCACTTACGTTCTTTAACTGTCAACTTTTAATAGAAAAATAACTTTGTGATGATAATCATATACAGTGACTTACAAAACTTGACAGAACATTTCAATGCTACACAAAACAGTTCCATACACAGCTTTAAGTTTTAAAGTTCTCTGCGGGCACTTGATTTTATGGTTGATAGATGCAATAACTACTGATCTTAATAAAACACCCTTTTAGCTTAAATGTATTTTCAAAACCAGTATTACTTCACAAAAACAGTAAAGAATAAATCACTTCCTGCTGAAGAATCCTCTAAGATGAACACCAAAACTATACAGCCAAGATATTTTAGGAAAGCATATAAACTTTTTAAGACTAGGCATGATGAACAGATGAAAATTTACATTACTCAATCATATGTCCAGTGAAAAAAAGGATTGTTTATTTGATTGAATGAAGCACGTATCAGATATAGATGAAATATATGATCTTACAAAGCAAGTTACCTTTTTTTGGTTTAGAAGGGTGTTTAAATAATTGGTGATTCTACTAGATTGGATGTTTTTTAAAATAGAAAAATGGTCATTTAGCAACCGCACATTATATTCCAAAATTAAAAGTGAAATTTCTTTGAAAGCAGTGGAATCCTGATTTTTTTTTTTTTTTTACTTTCTGTGAGCTCTTGAGACCATTCTGCACATATCAAAATGAAATCCCATTTTATAACATATATCCAAATTTTTTTCTTTGCAGAAGGGGAGAAAACCAAACCAAATTTAACTATACTAACTTATAATACTAAAAACTGGCTAGTTCAAAATTTAGGAAATCTACTACTTTCATTATTCTGAAGGAAAATATAAACCTTCAAAGCCCTACCAACAACTTCTAGTCCAATGTTCTACTTTTTAAAAATTAAAAAGTTAAATTCTTCGTGGCACTAAATAGAATTAAAAAGTTAACAGAAGGCTAAAGTAGAAAATTAAATATAAAGGGCGTAACTAACCAAAACAATCCACTGGTGCAACAAATATTTGAACAATGAAAAAAACCACCAAGCATTCTAATCAATTAGAATAGTTCATATTTGCATATTTTAATCTCAACTTTTAGCACAGTAAATTATCATATAGGTTGATTTCATGGACTGTTTAAAATTCTGTAACATTACATTAGTAATTCAAACATGACCCTTTCTAAACCAAATCTGCAGTCCTAATCAACATTTTTCTTTTCAGGAAAAGGAAATCTTTTTAAGATACTTTCCATAGTAGTAGAAACATTTTAGTGCTTCAAAATATTTACAAAGAACCCTGCTGATCCTGTGCATTTCGCTGAGGTGCTACCTGCACCCAGACTTCATCATCAGAAAAAGAACTTGAACTTCCTGACTCTGAGTCCAGTTCACTGAATCCATCTAAGTCCCATTCAGTGCTAGACTCACTTCGAGCATCATCTTCCTCAGTGATGAAACTCTGTCCAGGCTCGAGGCAGGAAGGATAAACACGCGCACAGAGGCAAATAAAGCCAGAGTCAAACTGCAAAAGGCCTAACATGGTACCTATATTAATCCATTGGTCTTCCCTAGTATCGTATTCATAAACAGTCACCCGGTTTTTTTTCCACTGAGGGGTGGTGGAAGTGATGAGAAGCAACTTTTGGCCATGATTGACAATCTGATAGTTGTGGGTCTCTGAGTCCAAGGGAATATTACTAATCCGCCTCCATTCTCCCCTGGCTGGGTTATAGACCTTCATGACTGGGATGTCACAGATGCAGTAGATCTCATCATTGAAGACACAGGCTTCCTGAAAGTCACTACGTTTAAGAGAAGCACAGTTCAGCCACGTATTGTGGCTAGGATCGTAGTAGAGCATGCGCTTACTGTTCACAGCATAAAGATAGTTCTGAACCACTATTAGTTCAAAGGAATAGAAGGAATGGGGTACAGGAGCCACCAGCGCCCACTGGTTTCTCTGGACACTGTAGCATTCCACTTCCTTCAGTTTGACTCCAGTAATCGGGTCTCGCCCACCCAAGATGTAGATGTAGCCATTGAGGTAGGCCACATCCATGCCCTCCCGGCACAGCAGGCGGTCGGCAAGCTGCTGCCAGCTATTCTGGGCTGGCTTGTACACCCAGAGGTCCTTCCTGGGCTGAGCGGCCAGGTAGATGTCATGGTCTGGAGAGACACAGACAGCTGAGGAGGTGATAGTCTTAGTGTGAGCCAAGCTGGTTAAAGGAGATGGCATTGTGTAAATGTCCCCTGAGTATGGGTCATAGCAGAGAAAGGGATCTCTAGGATGTCCAAAGAAGACCACCATCTCCTTGGCACACATACCCAGTCTCTGGGGAGGATTTTCTGCTGTGGGTACAACAGAGCTGTTGCTGCTATCTGGCTTCGGGACCAGAGACTTGCACAACTTGTCACCATAGCGCATCTGCAGGGCCCCTTCAATAAGGTCTAGACAGTACTTCTTCACTATGGGCTTGGTCAGCAGCCCTTCCAAGTAATCCTGATCTTCATCTCTGAAGTGTGTCCAGCGGACACACTTGAAGACCTCCGCAACGCTGGGGCCCCGCTCCTTGGGAGCCGCCTCCAACCACTGCACGGCCACATGACACACAGTCCGCTCACTCTCGATGTCCAGACTATCCAGACGCAGGACAGCCAGCAGCTGGGCCAAGCTCAGATCTGCCAGACTCTCCTCCCTTACTGAACCCATCCGGCTGAGTTGCTTAAAATTGTGGGCTATAAAGGACTGGGCCTGCGATCGCAGTTTGTGATGGTCGAAGGCGTCGGCAAACTTGAGGATAGCAGTGCAGTTGGCCAGGTCAAGGCGGCGGGCTAGGAAGGAGGCACAGGCTTCCCGCACATATTCCAGCTGCAACATGTCAGAGGCCGCGTAAAGACGTTGCACGTTGGCCTCACTAAGCGACACGCGACCCGTGTAGCAGTAGTCGACCAGCACCTCGAAGGACTCGGCATCCACATCATGCATGGTCACGTTTGCCTGGTGGCTCTCGTACATGCCACCGGTGAACATGCTCTTGAAGTAGGGACACGCGGCAGCCAACACGTTACGGTTGCAGGAAAAAAGGCGGCCAGTGCCAGGCCCGCTGCCAGGTGTCACCACCTCGATGGTCACATCACATAACAGCCGCGCGTCGTAGAAGGACTTCAGCTGTGCCAGGAGGGCTGCAGAATGAGCCGTGTCCTTCAGCTCCTCCGGGCCCGTGAAAAAAGCTGAAACAGAAGGCTTGGAAATTCTCTTGGGTCGCCTCCCGCCGCGGGGACTGGCCAGGCGGCGAGAGCGCGGAGCTTCTTCCCGGGACTGCATGGTGGAGATGGCGGCGATGTACGAGGGCGAGAAATGGGTGCAAGGACCGGGCTGTGGCTCCTCCTCGCCCTCTTTTCGAAGGCGCTAGATCGCGGCGTCCCTGAATAGACTGCAGGGGCCGCACTTACTCAACTCAGCCCTGAGCCGCGGTGCCGCCTCCCTTTATCGCGTAGACAGTGCCTGACTCACCCTCTTCCAGTTCCGCGCCCTTTCTTCGCCTCAGTTCGTTTACAAGACCCGCTGGACGGAACCAAGAAAGCCGCCACTGCCGCGCTGGCAATACCGGTAGGCCTCCAAGAGAACTACAGCTCCCAGGCTGCCTTTCGCGCCTCGAGGCATGCCGGGGCCCTCCAGACTCAAGGGGATAAGCGGACTGACAGAAGCCGCTGTGCATCTTGGGAGTAGTAGTTTGAGTAATATCGCGAGGTTTCTTGGGGCGAACTCCTTGGCTAACAGAATTTGAAAGCGTTAATTCTCCTGGATTTGTTGGTTTTTAGGATTGGCTTTGAAGTTCCACGGTAAAATCTCCTTTTTAGTATTCGTTAATTGTGTGGCATCCCTCTGAGAACTTTTCCTTCTGTGAAGTGGGGATAATAGTTTTCATGGGATTGTGTGAGAGTGGAATGAGATGAATTGGAGAGGACATAGGGCGCTTCAATAAATACTTGTTGATTAGAATAATTACATGCTAACACCATGCCTAGAATAGGAAGATTCGATCTTTGTTAGCTTTTTTTTTGGGGGGGGGGTTTAAAAAAATGAGATACCCAGAACATGTGAAACCATGAGCATTTTCTGCAAGAAAACTTTGTTTATAATGTTGCTTCTTTCGAAGGGTTCTGAAGGTTATTACAATATTTTCAATACTAAACGATATCCGTAGGTTTATTAGGATGTCTTAGACAAAGATGAGATCCTAGAGAACACCATTTATAGGTGGCCTCAAAAAAGCAGATAAGGCATACTAAACAGGTGGGTCTCAACATCTCACCAAATCAACACTTCCTCTGGGGAGCAAGATTATTTTCATAAGTTCTTAATATGAGTGTTTTTTGAGTCGTCTAATACTTCTCATTTGACCTCCTTTCCGCAAATCAGTCGAAGATTATAGTTGTCTTTATCAAAGAGTTTAAACGGGAGTTTTAAAATATTTAAACACAAGGCCTTGTACAAAGCACAAGATCCTGAAAGCTCTATATTCATGCATGCTGTAATATTTTGAATTGATATAGTTCAATCTGTGCTTTACAAACGTGTTTATGTATGTATTGATCAATATTCTTAGTTAAATGGTCAAAATCAAGTGCTTAGAGACTGGGTTTTGGGTCATCTTTTTTTAAAAGGAAACATTTTTTTTAAGATTTTATTTATTTATTTGACAGAGATTACAAGTAGGCAGAGAGGCAGGCGGGGGTTGGGGAGTGGGGAGCAGGCTCCCCGCTGAGCAGAGAGCCCGACATGGGGCTCGATCAGAGGACCCTGAGATCATGACTTGAGCTGAAGGCAGAGGCTTAACCCGCTGAGCCACCCAGGCACCCTGGGGAGCTTTTACTTTAAAAAGCAGTTGCTCTTGCTACTAGTTTGTCACTCGTTACCATAACTTGACAAAATCTTGGTATTACATTGATAGGTGGATAACACATGGCAGGAGAATAACTCAAATTGTTTTGCTCTCTTGTCCTATTAGCTGGAGAGCTTCTACTGGAAATAAGGATAGTGGGCTCCAGTACCTCCTCTGTAGGGTTGTTGGGTATATCCCTTAGACACACTTGAGAGAATTAGGTCATTAGTAACATTGATTGCTTTCTCACCTGCACTAGAAGAGCTGGGGAAAAAGCAATTATAATTTCTTTCATATTGGTAAAATATACAGTAGTTACCATTTTAATTCTTTAAGAGTACATTTCTCTGGCATTAACTACATTCACATTGTTTTGCAGACATCACCACCACCCATCTCCAGAGCTCTTTCCATCTTGCAAAACTGAAGCTTTGTACCCATTTACAGTAACTCTCCTTTCCCCCTTCCCCCAACCCCCTAGTAATAATCACCATTCTACGTTGTGTCTGAATTTGACTACCTTAAGTACTGCATATCAGTTCAGCGACTGATTTTTAACTTCCTTATATCTGCCCTTTGTTAGTTCGTTTAGATTATCTTTTTACACAATCCAAAGTATTTAGCAGGACAGTAAACAACGTGTGTTGGAGAGGATGTGGAGAAAGTGGAACCCTCTTACACAGTGGGGATGCAAGTTGGTGCAGCCACTTTGGAAAACAGTGCAGAGATTCCTTAAGAAATTAAAAATAGAGATTCCCTATGACCCTGCAATTGCACTACTGGGTATTTACCCCAAAGGTACAGATGTAGTGAAAAGAAGGGCCATCTGTACCCCAATGCTCATAGCAGCAATGGCCACAATTGCCAAACTGTTGAAAGAACCAAGATGTCCTTCAACGGCCGAATGGATAAGGAAGATATGGTCCATATACACTATGGAGTGTTATGCCTCCATCAGAAAGGATGAATACCCAACTTTTGTAGCAACATGGACGGGACTGGAAGAGATCATGCTGAGTGAAATAAGTCAAGCAGAGTCAATTATCATGTGGTTTCACTTATTTGTGGAGCATAAGAAATAACACAGAGGACATGGGGAGAGAGAGAGAAGGGAGTTGGGGGAAATTGGAGGGGGAGATGAACCATGAGAGACTATGGACTCTGAAAAACAATCTGAGGGTTTTGGAGGGGTGGGGGGTGGGAGGTTGGCTGAGTATGGAGGGCACGTATTGCATGGAGCAATGGGTGTGGTGCATAAACAATGAATTTTGGTACACTGAAAAGAAATTTAAAAAATTAAAAATTAGGGGCTCCTGGGTGGCTCAGTGGGTTAAAACCTCTGCCTTTGGCTCGGGTCATGATCCCGGGGTCCTGGGATCGAGCTCCGCTTTGGGCTCTCTGCTCAGCGGGGAGTCTGCTTCCTCCTCTCTCTCTCTGCCTGCCTCTCTGCCTACTTGTGATCTCTCTCTCTCAAATAAATAAATAAAATCTTAAAAAAAAAGAAAAACCGAAGTATTTAGCAGGCGCAGTGCCCTAAGGTCTGAAGAAGTGCTGCCACCGAACTTTGTGACGCTGCAAACGTTGAATACCTTCACTGACTGATAAGGTAGCTGGAAGCCACAAGCAGCTTTTGAGTACTTCAGATGTGGCTAGTGCAACTGAGGAATTGAATTTAACATTTTAGAAACCCAGCATTGGTATCACTGCAATTCAATGGGAAGAGGAAAGTCTGTTCAACAAATAATGTTGAACAATCAGTTCACAATGTTAAAAAAAAAAAAAAAAAGAACTTTGGCCCTTAGCTCATACCACAAACATAAAATTTTAAATGGATCTTAATATTAAACAGAGACATGAAAACTCTGACACCTCTGAAAGAAAATATAGAAGGCTGTCTCTGATTCCGAAGTAGGCAGACATTTTAGGACACATACACAAAAACACTAATCATAAAAAAAAATGATAAAATGAACTTCAACAAAATTACAAGCTTTTGTCTATCAGAAGGCAGTGAAAAAATTAAAAAGTCATAGTCTGATAGATATATATATATATATATATATGTATACACACACACATATACATATACACACATATATATACATATATATATTTTTTTATTTGTAAGGGTGCCTTGCTGGCTCAGTCAGAAGGGCATGTGACTCTTAATCTTTGGAGTTGTGAGTTCAAGTGTCACAGTAGGTGTGGAGATTACTTAAATAAGACTTTAAGAAGTCTGTGATACATAAACCCAGTAGTCAATAAAAACATGAGGAAGCTGCTCCATGTCATTCATCCTCAAATGAATGCAAATTAAATTCATGAGAAAACCCTGCATACCCACGAGAATGGCTAAATTTAAAAAGGTCAAAAGTGCTAAATGTTGGTGATGATAGGTAGCCTTTGGAACCTTCATATACTAATAATAGGAATATAATTTGGTATACTCATTTTAGAGAACTGGTAGTTTCTTTGGATGTTAAGCAGTAATTTCTCTAAGCATTTATTTGCCCAAAGGAAATTTTTTTTTTCTTAAGATTTTATCCATTTTTTTGACAGAGACAACGAGAGAGGCAACACAAGCATGCGGAGTGAGAGAGGGAGAGCAGGCTTCCCGCAGAGCAGGGGGCCCGTGCAGGGCTTGAGCCCAGGACCCCCGGGATCATGACCTGAGCTGAAGGCAGATGCTTAATGACTGAGCCACCCAGACACCTCTGCCCAAGGGAAATTAAAACATATGTCTACAAAAGACTTAGGCAAGAATGTTCATAGTACCTTTATCTGTAACAGCCAAAAACTAGAAATAATCACCATGGGCATCAATAGGAGAATGAAAAAAATTGTATATTCATACAGTGTAATACTACTTGGAAGTAAAAAGATACCACCTTTGATATATGCCATAATGTGAGGTTTCAAAACTTTTATATTGATCTAAAGAAGCCAGATATACAGGAGTACACAGTGTATGTGAAGTTCCAAAATAGTGAAAATAAGTTATGGTGAATATAAATCATGTCAGAAGAAAAAAATCTTATTAGAGGCTGCCACTGTTGGAGGAAGGGATTTTGGCAGATTGCTGGGTCAACTGGAAAGGAACGCAAGGGAAATTTCAGGGGTGATGCAAATGTCCTCTTTTTGCTTGGGCTGGTGGTTACATGGTGTATGCAGTCGCATTTAATTTACTAAAAATTATACCCTCTCTGAGGAGAAGCCACTTCATAATTGGTGGCACTAAATAAAGTTGCAGAATTCTTTGCCAGGAAATTGTGAAGATCATTCCGTCATTAAGAAAGAATCTTTTTATCTTGAGGTGAATAAGTCAACACTGCTCCAGTTCAGTCGATGTGGCACTCCATGTACGTGGGATAAAGGTGAGGTGACTCGGGGCAATCTTTGAGGAACTGACATACTGGGGTCTTTCAAATCTGTAGAGTAGCCGAGCCCCCAACATTATATTCCAGTTTTTAAAATTCCTGCCACAACTTCATTAACAGCATAATCCTTATTTTCTGTGTTTCCTCAAGATTTCTTAGAATTTGCATAATCCTTTACAATGGAATCCAGATTCTTCTTCACAGGAAGATAGGACTGTTTTTGCCTGGTAATTATGCCTCAGTCATTAACAATCCACGGATTTAATTTTTTTAATTAAATTTTATTTTTTATTTTTTATTTTTTTAAGATTTTATTTATTTATTTCACAGAGAGAGATCACCAGTAGGCAGAGAGAGAGAGAGAGGAGGAAGCAGGTTCTCCGCTGAGCAGAGAGCCCGATGCTGGACTCCATCCCAGGACCCTGCGATCATGACCTGAGCCGAAGGCAGAGGCTTAACCCACTGAGCCACCCAGGCACCCCAAATTTTTTTTATTTTTAAGATTTTTATTTATTTATTTGAAAGAGTGAGAGCAAGAGAGATCAGAGGAGGAGAGGGAGAAACAGACTTGCTGTTGAGCATGGAGCCCGATGCAGGGCTTGATCCCAGGACCCAGAGATCATGACTTGAGCAGGCGGCAGATGTTTAACTTACGGTGCCACCCAGGTGTCCCAACAATCCATGGTTTTAGTTCTTCAGAAATCTTTGAACTTCAACTCTGTTCATCAGTGTTTCCAACAGCAGGATCTACTCTGGCCCTTTTCTTCTGAGGAGGCTGAGGCATCTCACTGGTACTGCCACCAATTCCATTTGGGGGTGACTTCAACATTCTTACAGATCAGACATCCTCCTTCCTGGGGCAACCCCTCTAATCTTCCCCTCTGAATGTCGCTCCTGATTGACCTGTGTGCGTGTGTGTGTGTGTGTGTGTTACTGATTCCTGAAGTTCTGTTTCTGCAGACTGGTTTCCATGCATCTTGAGTACTCGGCTTTCGGGAACCCCTTCGTCCCAACCACTGTAATGTATATAGTATTTCACTTGTTTGTTCTTTATGGCAACTTTTACTCACTTGGTTTCATAAAGAAGCCCATGCAAGCACAGCACTCACTCAGCTCCCCAGAATTTAGGCTTCGTGCTATTTATAAGTTAAGTCTCCACTGTGCCACCTACCACCTCGTGAGCGTTCGGTCCCTTTCTCTCCACAACCTCTAATTCAGGTCCTGTGTGCACTCAGGGGTCACTAGTTTGTCGTCCTGGGCCACATCTGTATTGTTTTTCACTCTCATTTTTAAATAGAGTCTACAAACTGTTCACTCTTTTATTTCTATATCCAAAATAATTTGCACTGCCATTAGTCATTGGCTCCTGGAAGAGCTTTTGATAGGTCCACTCCTGTTCAATTAGAGAGGGCTTAGTGAGTGAGCAACCTTGGTTGGACAAGACTTGTGTTCCACATTATTTAGTAGCAAACAACTTGTTTCATATCTGTTTTAAACTGAAACAATTTTAAATTTACTATTTAAAAATTTGAAGTACAGCACACATACAGAAAAGGGGAACAAATAAAAATTGTAAATGCAATGAATTTTTTTAAAAAGATTTACTTATTTGAGCTGAGCAGGGAGCCCGATATGGGGCTTGATCCCAGGACCCCAGGATCAAAACATGAGCTGAAAGCAGACACCCAGCTGACTGAGTTGCCCAGGCACCCCGTAAATGTTAACGAATGATCACAAAATGAATACACCTGTGTAACACCACTCGGGTTAAGAAATAAGACACTACCAGAATCTGAGAAGCAGCCCCCTTAACAGCCTCCTAATCACTATTGACCCCTGACACAAAAGTCAGATGATTTTAAGGATAGTTTTAGTTTTTTGACTGTAGTAGTTTGTTGATCTTAATCCCTTGACTAAAACTTAATTAAAAATATCTCTAAGTTTGTTTTCTAAATAAAGTTTGTTATTCTTTGATATTCTAAAGGTGCTGGGCACATGAAGCAATGAACTTTGGCTTTTCAAATTTTTTACAGGAACCCTGATTTATCACTGGCTTATAAGTTGATTCCTAACATTTTTCTACTAACAGTTAAAAGATGTCAACTTCAGGAACGCCTGGGTGGCTCAGTGGGTTAAAGCCTCTGCCTTCAGCTCAGGTCATGATCCCAGGATCCTGGGATTGAGCCCAGCATCGGCTCTCTGCTTGGCAGGGAGCCTGCTCTGCACCGCCCTCACCCGCCCCCCCGCCCCCGCCCTCTGCCTATTTGTGATCACTGTCAAATAAATAAATAAATAAAATCTTTAAAAAATTACAAAAATATTAAAAAATGTCAACTTTATCTTCCTAGTTTGGGAGATAAATTGGTCTACCTGAATCAAGTAGGATTACAAGTTTAACTGAAACGCATTGTACAAAAATAATATGTGTAATAATTGAAAGTACACATAAAATATGTGTAACAATTGAATAATAGGTATCCTAGATCTTTGCTACTCCAAGTGTTGTTTGTGAGTCAGAAGTAACCACCATCACCTGGGAGCTTGTGGAAATGAAATGAATTGTGGAAATACAGAACAACAGGCCCCAGATCTTCTGAATTAAAATCTGCATTATGGTAAGATCCCCAAGTGACCTGTACATATACAGAGGTTTGAGAAAGAAGACCACCCAAGATTTTTCTGGGTTCCTAAGTTCCAACTTTTGTTTGATTTTTTTTTTTTTTCCTCCAAAAAAGTGTGTGCTTTAAGGAAAAGCCAGAGCTGGAGAACGAGGGAAGGGCAAAGACCTTGGTGGTCATACAAAGGTCTGAACTTCCTTCCGGAAAGGCGGAGCCTCCCTTTGGCTGAGGAAGCGCTTTTCCTTTTGTCTGCTCTTCCTTGCCGTGTGCAGAATATTAATACTATCGAATGAATAGAACGAATTAATGCCTCTTTCTCTTGCTTTCCCTCTTACAATTTTTCACTTTCTTAAATTAATGAATTTCTTTTTTTTGGAGACATGTTTTGAGGCTTAGAGTATTTAGTGATTTTTTTTTCTGAAAATTTTTAAAAGTGACATGTGATTTCACATTTGACATCATATAGCAAATTAGACTATCTTCATTTTGCTTTGATTCATGCAATGTTTTAATTTATATTTCCTTGAATAAGTGTTTCTTTTATAATTTTTTTAAGTTAATTTTTTTAAAGTCATCTCTATGCCCAATGTGAGGCTGCAGCTCATGACCCCTAGATCAAGAGTCTCATGTTCTTCTAAGCCAGGTGCCCCAGGATGTTTCTGTGACGTAAACCACCTGACAATAAAAATCAGTTTCTAATGTTTACCCTAAAACTCCCTATTTAATTGAATGTTCTTTCAAATTAAATCAGATTCTCCAGAGACATCGATTACTTTAGAGGGCAATGCTTACCCCTGGGGAAATAATAATGATATTGATCCAAACAGGATTAAATTATCTCTCCACTTAGAGAAAGTGAGAGGGAAAACAAAGGAAAGCTTTCTTTAAATAATGTAACCTATTAACGTAGAAAGAATAAGAACATCACCATTTTTTAAGCTCAAGCTGATTTGGGCAAAGCAAGAGTCATTAATTGATGTTAAATCGATAAGATGAAAGGGCACTGGGTACATTCATTACATACAATTTGGTGTAACAAATTACCCTCAAATTTGCAGCAAAAATAATTAATTTACTCAATTTCTATCTTAGAGTCAGGTATCCAGAGCGGCTAGTGATGTGCCTCTGGCTCAAGGGCTCTCTTGTGCAATTACAGTTAAGCTGTTGACCAGAACCGCCATCGTTGTCAGGTCACCACTAGGGTTGAATGATCGGCTTGCAAGCTCACACCTGTGCTAGCTGACTGACCTTAGTTCCTTGAAAACTGTCAGAACAAGGGTTCCAGTTTAGTCACACAATGTGGGCCGTTCCACCGAGCTGCTCCCATCATCTAGCTTCTACCAGTGTTGTTAAGAGAAGGAAGTTAAGTTTTAACAAGATGCCTGCAGGCCAGCAAAGTGGGAGGCAAGGCTAGCCTTGGTGGGGGTGGAGGGGATGCGGGGTGGGGGGGGGCAGGGGACAATTAGAAACCTGTTAGCTTTCCAAAACAAAGCCACAGGAAGCTGGATCAAACCAGACAGGCCCAAGACAAAGGCCAGAAACCCTGACCAAGTAAGGGAGAAAGGCAGGAAAACCTGCTCCTCCCCCCACAAATCCCCTCCCCAAGTAATAAATATTCCACCAGCTTCCTCTGAGCTCACCTGCTCTCACATCTTGAGAGTGTACTCTCACTTTAATAAACTTTCTTACTTGCTGCACTGCTCAACTGTTGTGTCTGGTCTGTCCTTGAATTCGCTCTTGTGATGAGACCAAGAGCCTCCTCTGACAACTCGGAGACAGGTTGGATGGATGTCTCAGGGCCTGGGGGTCTCCCCAGTCCACCCAGCAATGGTGTGAGTGGCCAGAAAGAGAGGCAGAGCCAGAGGCAAGTCTTTTTATAACCTAATATTGGAAGTGAGAGTCCTACCCCTTCTATCACATTGTATTAGAAGATAGTCAACTAATCCAGCTCCTGTTCAAGGGGAGCAGATTACACAGGTGCATGAATGCCAAGAATGAGATCACTGGGGTCATCTGAGAAGCTGCCTAGCACTATGAGGAATCAAATGTTGATATAATGCCAAAGTATTACCCCACAGATTACCTACTAATTATTATAAAGAACATGTACCATTTTAATGGAGTGATTTGACAGTTTCCAAACTCAGCATTACTAATAGTGGAACTTCCTGATATGATACAATATGTGTTTCACATTACCCAGGAAGGAGTCTTGCAAAATATGTTAACTGAATTAATTTTTAGATTTAATATTACTTTACAGTACATTGAATGGATGAATAAAAGTTACCAATACCTTGAGGAAGCAGTCAGACAAATGTGAATGTAGGTCATTCTATAAAACAACTTTGTGGGACTCTTCAAAATGTCAACATCATGTGGAAAAAAGGTTGAGGGATTAATCCAAACACTAAAGACATACAACCAGATGCAATCTGGGAATCTTGACTGGATCCTGGATTGTACAAAACTTAACAAGCAAAAACGCTAAAAAGACATTTTGGGGATAACTGAAGAAATTTTAATATGTGATAGATCATATTATATAATTATTATTTATTATTATACAATTAAGTATAATAATGAGAGTTATGATTTTGTAGGAGAATGTCCTTATTCTTAGGATATGCTGAAATATTTTGGTGTGGTGTTACAAGGTCTGCAACTAACTTTTACATGGTCCAATAACCACCACAGGTATGTGTGTGTATACACAGAGGGCAAAAAAATACAACTATAGCAAAATGGTAATAGTAGAACTCTAGAGTGTATACTGTTCATTGAACAATTTCCTTCTTTTGGGTTTTTTGTGGGTTTTTTTTGGCTCTATTTCCTTTTTTTTGCTTTTGCTTTTTCAAATTTTTATTTAAATTCTAGTTAGTTAACACACCATGTGATACTGGTTTCGGAAGAAGAATTCATCACTTACATTCAGCACCCAGTGCTCATCAGAAGTGCCCTCCTTAATGTGCATCCCTCACCCACCTCCCTCCATCAACCCTCAGAATGTTCTCTTTTGTTAAGAGACTCTTATGGTTTGTTTCCCTCTCTCTTCCCACTCCTTATCCCCTGCTCCCATATGTTCATCTGTTTTGTTTCTTAAATTCCACATGTGAGTGAGATCACATGATATTTATCTTTCTCTGATTTACTTCGCTTAGCATAACACACTCTAGCTCCATCTACGTCCTTGCTAATGGCAGGATTTCATCCTTTCTGATGGCTGAGTGATATTCCATCGTAGATATTACCACATCTTCTTTATCAATTCTTTGAACTCTTTCCATAGTTTGGCTATTGTTGATAATGTTACTATAAACACTGGAGGGCATGTACCCTTTTGAATCTGTATTTTTGTATCCTCTGGGTAAATACCCAGCAGTTCATTGCACTATTTCTTAAAAATTATTTTAAAAACTTCTTCCAGGTGCTCTCAAAGTAAGAATTGGGGGGAAAAACTATGACTTCAATGTTTACCTCCTGATTCCACTGGCCTTAGAATTCTATTTTAGCTAATCTTTCCTGGGCACATAATTTTCTTCTGAAGAATGTCCAAAATAATAACCCCTTTCTTTTTGACTCAAGAAACTTCCAGAGAACAAGTACTAAATACATCACATCACTTGGTATTAGAGTTGGTGGCTTCTATTTTGGCTCTGTCACTCAACTGAAAGCTCTATGAGGTCAGGACTGGGCTCTATGGACATCACGGCACAGAACCAGGCATAGGGAATTACTCACGTTGTACTCCATCTGTAGATACTCCGAAGTTAAGCCAAAGAAAAACAAGAAAGAAAAGCCAAGCAGAGAGTTCACTTTAAATATTGGCTTGTAGTTTATACAGTACAGAATTAGTTCCACTCTCCAAGAGCTCTACAATCTATATCCTGGAGATGCTGTTAGTGACTCCCATTCTTCACAATTTTTGTATTTGTTTGTTTAAAAGTAGTAGTTAAAAGCCTAATTTTAATATGATTTACAATACTTTTCTTGAAATATGGGTTTACAAAGTTTATAAGCCTGTATCACATAATCAATTTTCAAAATTTCATTTCTCTTTTCAACAGTGCATCCTTATTTTCTGCTTGAAGAGTTGGACTGTACTTTATAAGCTCTTGAGTCAAGAAATGTGACTTACTCATTAAAAAATATATTTGTACGTCCTGTGTAATTTTAGCTGTACTTTATAAACAGCTGCTTCTTGATATAGGTCCATTTCCTTTATATAATAAAAAATAATAAATCTGCACTTATTTTGCTGATTTAAGGTTTTTGTCCAAAAATTCAATAATGGCTTCTTCATCTGCTGAATGAAGGAGTCTCTGAATTAGCTGATCCAGACACTTCTCCCCACATAAAAATTCCTGGTAAAAGAGTTATTATAAAAACCTGATTACTAGAAAATAAAGGAGAAACAAAACAAAGAATTAAATGTGTATTTACTTTGTTTCTTTGCAGTCACTTTTTTTTTTTAGGATTTTATTTATTTATCTGACAGAGAGATCACAAGTAGACAGAGGCAGGCAGGGAGAGAAAGGGGGAAGCAGGCTCCCCGCCGAGCAGAGACCCCGATGTGGGGCTCGATCCCAGGACCCTGAGATCATGACCTGAACCGAAGGCAGAGTCACCCCCGTGCCCCACAGTCACTATTTAATAGCAACAACAGAACACTAAAATGGCTCTGTGACATAATGGGCAACTTTGCTAACTTGGGAGGATACCCAGTGATACTGGCTTCTCATAAAAAGTGAATCCAAAAGAGTAAATAGAATTCTACTCATTCTTTGTTTACATTATCATTTTGTTTAAAAATCAATCTTCTGGGAGTTGGATTTTTTCAACAGCTCTGGAGACAACAAAACAAAGGAGATCTGAATCTCTCTTTAAAATTCCTTTGCTTGAATGTTCCTGACAACAGGGTTCTAGGATCTCAAACCATCTTTGGGATGATATGTTTGCTGAATCCCTTCTCCTTTTGTTCCCTAGAAAAGATAAGGCTTTTTCACTCTTGTCCTGAAAATTCCACCCTTGTCATTCAAACATTATTTCCCAAGGGCAAAAAAACCTGAAATGCCTCACTCAAAGCCCCAGGCACCTTGCTGCCACTTGAACCTGCACACCTGAGCCCTGCTTATCTCTGCTCGCCATTCCTGGGACCATTCCTGTTTACATTTCTCATCCCAACCTTCAAATTTAGATTTTATTTAATCTCTAAGTGGGTTATACTAGTTGTATTTCTTCTTAAATTGGAAATATGGCAGTTTTAAAATATAGAAGCCCTGTGTGACCAAAAAAAGATATATGCCAAAATATTTAGGGGACAAGCATTTTGAGTGTGTACCTTGCTCCCAAATGGTTCACCAACAGCACAGGAGATGGAAGAGGAAGAGAAGGCAAATGTTCACAACGGCTGCATCTACATGTAGGGTGTATACTGAACCAGTCTTTAAACATATATACTTGAAATTTTCTAAATAGAAAGTTCAGAAAAATAAATGCTCTTATGTTTACCCCAAATAAGTCCACTGGGTGAAAAGTGTTGTTAGACTTCCCTGTAGTCTTCCCTACAGTTCATCTCTACAAGTCACTAAAATAACTTTGAGTACCTTTCCTGTGTCACAGAAGTTCTGAGTAACAGTTGTTGGGAACAGTGAATTAGCACAGTCTCATATTTTAGAAATGTTCAAAATCTAGACATTGGCTTAATGGAAATATTTCCATGTCAGCATCTGGAACACAGAACATTTAAAATTTTGATGTAGGCATGAACTTTTTTTTTTTTTTTAAGATTTTATTTACTGGGGCACCTGGGTGGCTCAGTGGGTTAAGCCTCTGCCTTCGGCTCAGGTCATGATTCCAGGGTCCTGGGATTGAGCCCTGCATCGGGCTCTCCGCTCAGCGGGGAGCCTGATTCCCTCTCTCTCTCTCTCTCTGCCTCTCTGCCTACTTGTGATCTCTGTCAAATAAATAAATAAAATCTTAAAAAAAAAAGATTTTATTTATTTTAGAGAGAAAGCAAGGAGAAGGGGCAGAGTGAGAGGGAGAGTCTTGAGCAGACTCTGTGCTCAGTGTGGACCAGCCTGATGCAAAGCTCCATCCCAGGACCCTAGGATCCTGATCCAAACCAAAACCAAGAGCCAGGAGCACAACTGACTGCAACACCCAGGTGCCCTTGTGTGAACTAAACATATATCTGGTCTTTCTTTGAACGGTCTTAAGGTTGAATTTTATTCTATTTTTTAAAAGATTTTATTTATTCATTTGCCAGAGAGAGAGCAAGAGAGAGCACAGAAGCAGGGGGAGCAGCAGAGGGAGAGGGAGAAGCACACTCCCCGCTGAGCAAGAAGCCCGACTCGGGGCTCAATCCCAAAACCCTGGGATCATGACCTGAGCAGAAGGTAGACACTTAACGGGCTAAGCCACTGAGGTGCCCCCTTACAGTTGAATTTTAGGTTAAGTATATACATTCATCTTTCAAGTTCAACTGTAGGGGAAAAGATGCCTTACTATCTTTGTATCCTACAAAACACCAGCATATATTAAAACCTCAACTAAACTTTAAAAGTAAAGAAAAAGCCCTATGATGAAGTTTTAAAATTAAAATTTATACCATTTTGAGCATAATATGGGGAACTGCTTATAAAATCAGCATGCCCAGAGCTCAAATTATCATGGTGTTGCCAAGGTGATTTCATCATTTGGAAATTATGTTAAAAGGATTATCACTCTTAACTGACAAACCACATTTAGAGTTTGATTGGAATAATCAGAGTGCCAGAGATACAAAGACCAAAGATGAAGGACTTGGGGAAGCTCATAATCTAGTGACAGAGCTAGGCACCACAACTAGCACAAGAAATTAAAAAAGAAGCAAGTGAAAGCCTGGGTGGCTCAGTGCGTTAAGCCTCTGCCTTCAGCTCGGGTCATGATCTCAGGGTCCTGGGATGGAGCCCCACATGGGGCTCTCTGCTCAGCGGGGAGCCTGTTTCCCCCTCTCTCTCTGCCTGCCTCTCTGCCTACTTGTGATCGCTCTCTCTGTCAAATAAATTACAAAATCTTAAAAAAAAAAAAAAAAAGCAAGTGAGGGCTGTAAGGTTAATTTTAAGAAGGTAGCATCAGGGAAGAGTTTAGGAAGGAAGAACAAGTTTGCATTAGATCTTAAAAACGGAATAGGTTTTTTTTCTCTCCAAATAGAGACAAGCAGAGCGTTTCAGTCAAAAGAATGAGGATGAAGTGAGGCACAGAGAAAATGTGCAAGCATAAAGGGCAAGGGGAGATTTTCACTTCAGGGAGGGATACAGGGCAGGAGATAGGCTGATGCTATGGAATCAGCACAAGGACTTTAAGAAACAATAGAAACATAAAACAATAGATTACAAGGTAGTCTGCACTTACGATCTAGATGAGTAAAAATAAAAATAAAATTACCTACACGAGAACCCACACTAAGAATATGAGGTGATCTCATAGAACCCAAGGATAGAAATGGAAAGGCTACTGCCACCGCCCTGGGAATGAAGCTGGCCACAGGAATAAACGAATGTGAGGACTGATATCAACAAGATTCTTTCCATCCAGTTCTATTTTTGATCCTTTCAATATCAGCTTCATCTCTTACTGAACACTGCCTTCTCCTCACGGCTTGGAAATGTGGCTTCTAACCTCTTATCTATTTTACATATTTCAGTTTCAGCCGAGAATGGCCCTCTTTGTCTCCAGTTTAAAAATGCTTGGAAGGAACTAACTCATTGGTGGGGGCTCTTTCAGATTTCCTCCCCAAACAAACCAATTATTGTCTTGAGTCAGGATCATGATCCTGTAAGAGCAGAGCAGCTTCATCACAAACTACGTAAATGGAGTAGGGAGACCTCAGGCTCTAAGACCTCAGCTGAGCTGAGCGGAGTCCCACAGACATCCACTTTCTTCCCTCTCCACTCCTTCCACTCTGACCTGTGGCTGTTGCCTCTGGGGTTAAGGCCCTTATCCCTTTTCCTGCCTCATCTATAACTATTCTGTTCCAAAGTTATTCACTCCAACAAGTCTCTTTATTGTCCTTCATACAGATTTTAATGTTTTACTACATTTTTTTTTTAATGACATTACCAAACTTTTCCATTTCACGAATATGGGATTTTTTTTCCCCTTCCAATGGGCTGCTTAGTCATTATGAGAGCACACAAATATAATTTCCCTAATTATTTCTAAATCTGGCATGTTAGTTTAGTTAGTAATAATATGTTAGCATGCAGGCCAAAGTCAGATATTTTATAACTATAAAAGCCACTTAACCTGCCACTGTTTCAAGACTGAATATTAACTCAGGACCTAAGGGCTAGTCTAAAAAATATTACCGGTCATAAGAATGCAGTCGTCTCAGGGAAAACCATCACCACTACCAGAAAAACAACTGAAAGAATATGGTGTAATCTGAATAATATGGCCAAACATGTTTGGTTATTACTGTGTGTTTCCTGAGGAAAGGGAAGTTAACAAATATTTTCTCCTTTTTGACAAGGCTATTATTTTCCTTTTTGAGACAGTCTTAAATTGCTAAGAAGACAGAGGAAGTGGCGTAAGATACACCGAAATTTCTAAACATTTTAAAAACACAGACATTGCCCTTATAAAATTAGGACTTTACTTTTGAGTACAGAATAGGACAGAATCAACTGAAAGAAGCCCTAGGTATCATATGACATCAAGGAAAAAAAAAAAATCAGATCCTTCTACCTCTTGCCTTTTGTACATAGTCCTTTATGAGAACCAGTTCATTTTCCCCTTCAGGGGAAACAAAAGGGGAATTTTCCTGTACTTCATCATTAATGTATTAATGCCAATGGTCTGGCTAAATGGGATCTAGTTAGGTTAATGTTCAAACCATGTTAACAGGGTCTTTCCCCAACAGCATAATTATAACTCCTGAAACTCATGAACAATTCATCGTGCTAGGCAGAACTCTAAGATGCCCCCTGGTGTACACACCTTGCAGAATTCCCTCCCTTACATGGAGGCAGAAGCTGTGAATATGATGGAATATCACTCTGGTGATATTAATCAGTTGATGTTGAGTCATTCAACATATTACCAGGGTGGGCCTGAGCTAAACAGGTGAGCCCTTAAAAAGGCTTGAGCCATTCCTGCAAGAGGTTCAAAGTGGGAGAAAGCGGGCCTGAGCTAAACAGGTGAGCCCTTAAAAAGGCTTGAGCCATTCCTGCAAGAGGTTCAAAGTGGGAGAAAGCGTACGGAGGGGCCACTTAGCAAGCAACCTGCTAGTGATCTTTAGGGCCCAAGGGCAGAGAACTCTGCTCTGCCTGCTAACCATAAGATAAGAAATATTACTTTAAGCCAAAAAGTTTGTGGTAATTCGTAACACAGCAATAGGAATCTGATACAGTGTATATATGTATACTGAATATACCTTAATACACTGTGATTGCACAGCAAAGAATTTGGAGTTCAAAGAGACCTGTTTCAAACTGACACTAAGACCCCATTTCTGACCAACAAACTAATATGAATGTTTGCCTATTTGGGGATACAACCTTAAACTGGCTTCATGATTTTAAGTTACTTGATAATATTTTAGATAGAACTCTCTAGAATATGAGTACACATTCTTTGAAAAGCAAAGGTACATAAAACATATTAAGTTATATTACCTTAATATCACGAACTTCGTATGCTATTCTGTGGTCAGTTACTCTATCCTGGGTGAAATTATATGTCCGAATTCTCTCTGACTGGGCTCTTGTTCCCACCTGTGCCACAACAAAAAAGTAATTCATATTTTAACTTTATAATTGCCTTTATTACAATGGGAAATATACTTATAAATGCCTTTTCTATTATAAAAGTTTCAGTTTTTTTAAAAGATTTTATTTTTTATTAGAGACAGCAAGAATGCCCTGGGTAGGGAGAGAGACAGAAGGAGAAACAGACATCTTGCTAAGCAGGGAGGCGATGCGGGGCTCGATCCCAGGACCCAGGGATCATGACTTGAGTCGAAGGCAGACTCTTAACTGACTGAGCCACCCAGTTTGTTTTTTTTAGGTCATATATACAAAGTGACAAGGAACAAGAATGGGTAGAACTTAAAGACTATAGCTTTGTAAGGTTATGGAATGAGTATTTCTTCGGTACTTTAAACTCCAAATATTTAAAACGAAATTATCTTTGCACCCCCATCAGTTCTTCCCCCTGGCTTCTATAAATGGCACCACCACATGTCCTTGGTTCCCAGTGGGCAACTCTGACATCCCACAACTTATGTAACATTTCACACGCACTTACTACATGCCAAGCTTTGACACAGACGTTGGGGGAGAAACCATTTTCAATTCATCATATTCTCTACCTGCCCATTCCCGCTGATTTTAAGGGTCTCTTGTTATAATCTGCCCTTTTCATTTCTATCATTCAAGGGCTCATGATTTTTCACCTTCCTTCCTGTAAAAATCACCTGATGAATCTTCCAAGTCTCTGCTTACAAGTATTGCCCTGCTTAGTCTACCTAAAACAGCTTTCTGATGAGTTTTCTTCTTTGATTTCTTCCTGTCTACTAAGCAGAGACAATTCAACTCAGCATTCAAGGCACTTCACAATGTAGCCAACTTTCCCAACATTATTTCTGAAAATTATGTGAACCACTATCATGCCACTTACTATACCATATCAAAATTATGGGCATGCCTGTTTACTCAGCTAAAATATCATCTCAAGCGATGCCCTTCCCACACACTCTATCATCCCCCTTTCCAGCTAGCAACACCTGAGATAGATTAATGTGCTCCTTTGAAACCCCTTACACTTGGAATCTTCTTCAGAGCACACTACAGTTTGCCTTATGCTATGGTTATTTGTATTCCAATCTCCTCATCTCTACTACCTCCCCAGCACACCTTCTCTCACTCACTTTCACATAAAAAAAAAAAAAAAAAAAGATTTATTTATTTGTCAGAGAGAGAGAGCATGCACACAAGCAGGGGGAGCAGGAGAGGGAGAAAAGCAGGCTTCCCGCTGAGCAAGGATCCTGATGTGGGACTCTATCCCGGTACCCTAGGATCCTGACCTGAGCCAAAGGCAGATGCTTAACCAACAGACCCACTGAGGTGTCCCTCACTATCACTTCTTAAGACTAAAAAAAGATATTTCGGTAACTTACTTTCTTTGCTCCTCAGGCAAATGATATGACACTAAATTAAATATGGCTGACCATCAGGAGAATTTTTTAAAATTAAAGACTAACCTCAGATATAACAAAGCAGGGATTATGGATTTTTAGAACATTCTTCAGGCCATCCATTCTGCAACCAGCCAGGTATAGAAACTACTATCCCAAAGTACCATATTAATGCCCAGGCTCCCACCCAAATCAATTATGTCAGACTCTTGGGGGCTGGGGCCTGAGGGATATACAAAGCTCTTCAGGAGATAAACGGAACCAGGGTTGAGAACATGACATAATGCCTTCCTTATAAAAGCTACTATATACATTAGTTGAAGCGAGAACTTCTCTAAGCATTAGAAATACCTACTAAAAAGTTTCACACAGATGGATAAGTTAATTGGGAGGCACGGAGGTCTTTTCTGGTGCTTGAAACCAGAAATTTCTGAGGAGGACACACACACACACACACACACACACAACTTACACCAGGCCGATCTTGAATTACTTATTTTTAAAATTACTGTGTGAAACATCTGGTACTAAAATGCCAAATAGCAAGTGAATCCCAATGTCTTTTATTAATTCAAATGTCACTCATGGGGAATTCTTAGTGTTTATGTTACCACTTATGTGCTAAGAAGCAATGGTTTGTTAATGGGCATTCCTATCTGCAAATGTATATACTGATGCAGGACAACAATCTAGGATTATCAGAGGATTAATATTCCATTAATCCCATCACTTTTGCTACTTGGAAGTTAGAATGTGGGTAAGGAGAGCCTGAAGGGCAAAAGTGTGAGAGCGGGACATCTTGCCTAAAAGAATAATTAATGATTAAGTTTATATAATTCATTGTCCTGAGAGGCCACAAAGTCTTCCAAATTTTGTGTAGCATACCCACCAGCAAACAACACAAACGCACAGTTATTCCACCTTCTCTTACAACCTTTCTCAAAGACCAACTTTACATTTTTTAGGATTTAAAATCCTATAATCTGTTTACTTAAAACAGTGACATTTATTCATTTTGCTTAGCATGTACCTACATATTTGAATAAATAATATTACACATTTATGAAGTACAAAATTCAGGAAGTATAAAAGTATATAGCGGACATAAATCTCTCTTCTACTCTTCTCCCCACATCCCATCAGTAACAATCATCATTACCAGTTTTTTACAGTGCCATTTACTTTTGATCCCATAGGGTTTTAGTAAAAGAGTATAGGTTTTTAAATAAAAAAATCTCAAAGTCCCTTAATTTCCAGGGAATTATTTTATCTTTTAACCTAATCTCCTCTCAAAGCAGGCATGACACAAACATTGGAGGGAAAAACTGGGAGATGATCCCGAGTTTATGCATATCTCATTGATTCATTTGCAAACTGGCACGTCCAAATTTAGCTATAACCAGTCTACATGCATGAAATTACTGCTTATTTACAAATAAGTACGTTTCCCTATGCTATAAGATAGTCCCATTTGATCAAGAACAAATGCTACATTTTCTACAGAAAATGATGACTTTTGTGCAGAGGTATTACTATTTTTATTTTAAGAAATCTCTACACCCAACACGGGACTCGAATTCCCAACCCCGGAGTCAAGAGTCACATGCTCTTCTCACTGAACCAGCCAGGTGCCCCACAGAGGTATCACACTGTGTAAGCCTTACCTGCAGTTTTCTAGTACTTTGTTGCTGACACTTGTCTTTCTCAATCATCTGCTGGTAGAGTCTAGCTCTCAACACACGCAAAGCTATTTCTTTATTTTTAATCTGTGATCGTTCTTGTTGGCATTCTACTACAAGCCCTGAAAAAGAACAAGGATCAGAGGTAAACTGTAGCTTCCAGAAGCCAGATTAAGACAGAACTGAGATGTCAATGATATCTCAATAAAACTGGGGAAAAAGATAGGCCTCAGGAACATTTTAAAGGGGGAAAGGCTAATCAGGAAAAGATCACAAAGGATTAAAAACAACTCAGACTTAGCATACTTTAGAAACTATACCTGAACCATGCTGATAAAAGCAGTAGATGGCTATTTCGATTCTGAGATCTGAAGGAGATATTTCAGATGAGAAGACTGGAAGCAGCTGCATCTACAGATGGTTACACATACTTTCATTTCCACAGCTCTGCCTCTCCCTCTCAGCTCATTCGGACAGTCAGCCCAACACAGAGTCTCACCCCCACACAGAGCTGCTCCATTCTCTGTTTTAGTGAAGGAGAACTCAGCTTTCCTTCCTTAACCACAAATTTGCACAGAGCTGATGTTTTAAAGACGACTTTCTAAAACCCAAGAGTCCATCAAGAGATGAATGGATAGGGGTGCGTGGGTGGCTCAGTCAGTGAAATGGCTCAGGTCATGATCCCAGGCGCACTGGGCTCCCCCTCAGAGGGGAGCCTGCCTCACTTTCTCTCACTCTCTCTCTGCTCTATCTCAAATAAATAAAATCTTTTAAAAACTAGATGAATGGATAAAGAAGATATGGGGTGTGTGTATGTATAGATATATATTTATAAATGCATATATTTAGGAGTTAAAATGGTGGAGGAGTAGAGGGATCCTGAGCTTGCCTCATCCCTCGAACACAGCTAGAAAAATATCAGATCATTCTGAGTGCCCAAGAAATTGATCTGAGGACTGAGAGCACAAAACGCACATCTACAGGTAGAAAAACAGCCACTTCACAGAAGGTAAGGGCTGTGGAGAGTTGATTTGGGAGAGAGAAAAGCTGGGGGTCCTGCGGAGGGGAGGGAGCCCTGATCGTGGGGAGAGGAGTGAGAGAGCAAGAGAAGCCAGCAGGCAGGGGACTGCACAAAAAAAACTATTCCCCAAAACCAGTGATTGGGAAAAGGAGAGGGGATGACTATTGCTAGTTTTTATAAGCAGCAGAGAGCCAAGTCTGAAGTTTTAGAAGACTGTGCCTTGGACGGGGCTGTGCCTGGGGGCGGGGGCGGGTTTAGTGCTGCTCTGTAGGAAAGGAGGGTGGAGACCTGGGAGTGGGCAGAGTGGTCTGGGCATCCCCTGGGTCACGTGGGTAGAAAGAACGCCTCATTTTGGAGTGCATCTGGGAATGGTGGCAGGGCCTTTCCGGAGACAGAAGAAGTACTGTCAGCGATGTGTGTCCCTGTTCCCTAATATAGGAAGAGAGACACCGGCTGAGGGCAACAAGCCTTGGTGCTGGCTTTTAGCTGCACTTTACCATAAACCACCGTGCGGTGTGTGACTGCTTTTCTGGGACAAACCAGCACCAGCCAGCGAGGTGAGACCTTCCCCCAAGAGGATGAGCGTGGGTCTGTGCCATGTGGATCCCTAAAATTTGGAGTTCTGAAACAGAGCCATGTGCCTGAGATAAGACACAGGAGTACTGTGCTGCCCCGTATGCAGATAGCTCAGACACAAATAGGGTGAACGCAGGGATCTGACAGAAGCGGGGGACACAAGAGGGGTGATGGTTTGCTCAGCTGGAAGCACTTCCTGAAGAGTGCTGGTGCGAACTCCCTGCTCCGGGAGAGAGAGGCTGGCAAAGCGATTTTCTCTCCTGCCCATTAGCGCTGACTCACTTCAGTGAGCAACATAGTGCCACCCAGTGGCGACTAAAGCAGCTTACACCACGCTCCCCCACCGCCTCACCGCCCTGCCGGTACATCTCCACTAGGGCAAGCTGGACTGCGAATCAGCACAGCAGGCCCCACTCCAGAAGACCAGCATGGACCCCTTACAGGCACCAAGTCTACTTCACATAGTGCTGCAAAGCTTCAGCTTTAGGGAAAACAGGATCTATCTTTTTTTTTTTTTTTAAAGATTTATTTATTTGACAGAGTAGTAGATATGAATAAAAAAATAAGACCCATCCATATGCTACCTATAAGACACTCATTTAATTTATTTATATATTTTTTAAAGATTTTATTTATTTATATAAAAGAGAGAGACAGTGAATGAGTGACAGACCACAAGCAAGGAGGAGGGGCAGAGGGAGAAGCAGACGCCCCTGCTGAGCAGGGAGCCTGGTGTGGGACTTGATCCTAAGAACCTGGGATAATGGCCTGAACTGAAGGCAGATGCTTAACCAACTGAGCCACCCAGGTGCCTTTTTCTTTTTTTTTTTTTTTTAATGATTTTATTTACTTATTTGAGAGAGAGAATGAGTGAGAGAGAGAAGAAACTCACTTTAGACCTAAAAACACTTGCACATTGAAAGTGAGGGGATAGAGAGCTATCTACCATGTTAATGGACCTCAAAAGAAAGCCAGAGTACACACTAAAGTTTAAACCAAAGACTGTAACAAAAGTTGAAGGAAGGCACTGTATCAACAAAGATGTCTATCCAACAAGAAGATCTAACAACTATAAATATTTATGCCCCCCACTTGGGAGCACCCAAATATAAATCAGTGAATAACAAACATAAAGAAACTCATTGATAATCATAAGTAATAGTAAGAGACATTTTAACACCCCACTCACGGCAATGGATGGGTCATCTAAGCAGAAGATCAACAAGGAAACAAGGGCTTTGAATGATTCAGATGACACACTGGACCAGATGGGACTTAACAGATACATTCAGAACATTCCATCCTAGAGCAACAGAATACACATTCTTTTCGAGTGCATATGGAACATTCTCCAAGACAGATCACACACTGGGTCATAAATCATGCCTCAATCAGTACAAGTAGATTGATAATACCATGCATCGTTTCTGACCACAATGTTATGAAACTTGAAGTCAACCACAAGAAAAAATTTGGACAGACCACAAATACATGTAGGTTAAAGAACATCCTACTAAGGAATGAATGGATTAACCAGGAAATTAAAGAAGATATTTTAAAAAAATACATGGAAGCAGGGGTGCCTCGGTGGCTTGGTCATTGAGTGTCTGCCTTCGGCTCGGGTCATGATCCTAGGGTCCTGGGATCGAGCGCTGCATTGGGCTCCCTGCTCGGTGGGAAGCCTGCTTCTCTCTCTCCCACTCCCCCTGATTGTGTTCCCTCTCTCGCTGTGTCTCTGTCAAATAAATAAATGAAATCTTTAAAAAAAAATACATGGAAGCAAATGAAATGAAAACATGACAGTCCAAAACCTTTGGGATGAAGCAGAGGAGGTCCTAAGAGGGAAATATACTGCAATACAGACCTGTCTCAAAAAGCAAGAAAAGTCTCAAATACACAACCTAACCTTACACTTGAAAGAGCTACAAAAGGAACAGCAAATAAAACCTAAAGCCGGCAGAAGAAAGGAAATAGTAAAATTAGAGAAGAATCAATATTGAAGCAAACAAACAAATAAACAAACAAAAAAACCAGCAGAATAGATGAAGGAAACTGGTTCTTTGAAGAGTTAATAAAATTGATAAGCCCCCACTTAGACTTAACAAAAAGAAAAGAGAAAGATCCCAAATAAAATCTTGAATGAAAGAGGAGAGATCACAAGCAACATCACAGAAATACAAACAATTATAGGAGAATATTATGAAAAATTATATGCCAATGAACTGGGCAATCTGGAAGAAATGGACAAATTCCTAGAAACATACAAACTACCAAAACTGAAATAAGAGGAAATAGAAAATTTGAACAGATCTATAACCAGTAACTAAACTGAATCAGGAATCAGAAAACTCCCAACAAGGGTCGCCTGGGTGGCTCAGTCAAATGTCTGCCTTCAGCTCAGTTGTGATCCCAGCGTCCTGGGATCGAGCCCCGAAGTGGGCTCCCTGCTCAGTGGGGAGCCTGCCTCTCCCTCTCCTTCTGCCCTGCTCCTCACTCATGCTCTCTCTCTTTCTCTCTCTCGCTCACTCTCAAACAAATAAAAATCTTAAAAAAAAAAAAAAAATCTCCCAACAAACAAGAGTCCAGGGACAGATGACTTCCCAGGGGATTTCTACCAGGCATTTAAAGAAGAATTAATACCTATTCTTCTGAAAGTGTTCCAAAAAATAGAAATGGAAGGAAAACTTTCAAACTCATTTTATGAGACCAGCACTACCTTAATCCCAAAACCAGACAGAGTACCCACTAAAAACGACAACTACAGGTCAATATCCCTGATGAACACGGATGAAAATTCTCAACAAGATAACTAGGAAATTGAATCCAAAGGTACATTAAAAGGCTTATTCACCATGACCAAGTGGGATTTATTCCTGGGCTGCAGGGGTGGGTAAATATCCACAAATCATCAATGTGATACACCACATTAATAAAAGAAAGGATAAGAACCATATGATCCCCTCAACAGATGCAGAAAAAAGGCATCTGACAAATACAGCATCCATTCTTGATAAAAACCATCAACAAAGTAGGTATAGAAGGAACATACCTCAAAATCATAAAGCCATATATGAAAGACCCACGGCTAGTATCATCCTCAATGGGGAAAAACTGAGAGGTTTTTATGTATGGTCAGAAACAAGACAAGGATGTCCACTCTCACCATTACTATTTAACATAGTACTGGAAATCTTAGCCACCACAATCAGACAACAAAAAGAAATAAAAGGTATCCAAACAGCAAGAAAGAAGTTAAACTTTGACTATTTGCAGACAATGTTATACTTTTATGTAGAAAACCTGAAAGACTACAAAAAATTTAGAACTGATACAGGAAAATTCAGCAAAGTCACAGGAATAAAAATCAATGCAGAGTCTGCTTCATTTCTATACACAATAATGAAGCATCAGAAAAAGAAATCAAGGAAGATTTCAAAAGAAATCAAAAAGAAATTCACAACTGCACCCAAAACCGTAAGATACTAGGAAGAAACCTAACCAAAGAGGTAAAAGATCTGTACTCTGAAAACTACAGAACACTTATGAAAGTAATTGAAAAGGACACAAAGAAATGGGAAAACATTCCATGCTCATGAATTGGAAGAACAAACATCGTTAAAATGTCTGTACTACCCAAAGCGACCCACATATTCAATGCAATCCCTATCAAAATAACACCAACATTTTTTACAGAACTAGAACAATCCTAAAATTTGTATGGAACCAGAAAAACCCTAAATAGCCAAAGCAATCCTAAAAAGAAAAGAAAGCTGGAGGCATCATGACTCCAGACTTCAAGCTATATTACAAAGCTGTCATCATGAAGACAGTATGGTACTGGCACAAAATCCGACACACAGATCAGTGGAACAGTATATGTAACCCAGAAATGGACCCTCAACTCTGTGGTCAACTAATCTTCGACAAAGCAGGAAAGAACGTCCAATGGAAAAAGGACAGTTTCTTCAAAAACGGTGTTGTGAATACTAACATGCAGAAGAATGAAACTGGACCACTTTCTTACACCACGCACAAAAACAGCTTCAAAATAGATGAAAGACCTCAATGTGAGACAGAAAACCATCAAAATCCTAGAGAAGAACACAGGCAGCATTCTCTTTGACCTCAGCCACAGGAACCTTTTTTTTTCTTTTTTTTAAAGATTATTTATTTATTTGTCAGAGAGAGAGAGAGAGAAAGAGAGCACACAAACAGGTAGAGTGGCAGGCAGAAGCGGAGAGAAGCAGGCTCCCTACTGAGGAAGGAGCCCAATGCAGGACTCAATCCCAGGTCCCTGGGATCATGACCTGAGCCAAAGGCAGTGGCTCAACCGACTGAGCCACCCAGGCATCCCGTGCCACAGCAACTTCTTACAGACACATCTCCAAAGGCAAGGGAAACAGAAGCGTAAATGAACTACTGGGACTTCATCAAGATAAAAAGCTTCTGTATGACAAAAGAAACAGTCAGCAGAACTAAAAGGCAGCCTATGGAATGGGAGAGGATATTTGCAAATGACATATCTGATAAAAGGTTAGTACCCCAAATCTATAAAGAACTTATGAAACTCAACACCCAAAAAACAAATAATCCAGTTAAGAAATGGGCAAAGGACGTGAACAGACATTTCTCCAAAGACATCCAGATGGCCAACGGACACATGAGAAGATGCTCCACATCACTCAGCATCAGGAAAATACTAATAATAACCATTAGATACCACCTCACACCTGTGAGAATGGCTAAAATTAAACACAGGAAACAACAATGGCTAAAACTAATAACACAGGATGTGAAGAAAGGGAACCCTCTGACACTGTTGGGAATGCAAGCTGGTGCAGCCACTCTGGAAAACAGTACCAAGGTTCTTCAAAAAAGTTAAAAATGGAACTACCTTAACACCCAGCGATTACGCTACTAGATACTTACCTACAGGATACAAAAATAAAGAGTGGCAAGGGATACATGCACCCAATGCTTATAGCAGCAATGTCCACAATAGGCAAACTACGGAAAGAGCCCAGATGTCCATCGACAGATGAATGGATAAAGATGTGGCCTTGTGGCATATATGTATCTATCTATATCTACATCTCTATATATCTATATCTCCATATCTATATCCATAGATCTATGTAATGGAATATTATTATTCATCCATCAAAAAGAATGAAATCTTGCCATTTGCAACAACATGGACGGAGCTAGAGTATTATGCTAAGCAAAATAAGTCAGTCAGAGAAAAACAAACACCAGATGATTTCACTCGTGTGGAATTTAAGACACAAAAGAGATGAACATACAGGAAGGGAAAAAAAGAGAGGGATGCAAAGCATAAGAGACTCTTTTTTTTTTTTAAGATTTTATTTATTGATTTGACAGAGAGAGAGATCACAAATAGACAGAGAGGCAGGCAGAGAGAGAGAGAGAGAGAGGGAAGCAGGCTCCCTGCTGAGCAGAGAGTCTGATGCGGGACTCGATCCCAGGACCCTGGGATCATGACCCGAGCCGAAGGCAGCGGCTTAACCCACTGAGCCACCCAGGCGCCCCAGCATAAGAGACTCTTAATGACAGAGAACAAACTGAGAGTTGATGAAGGGAAGTAGGTCGGGGATGGCCCAAATGGGTGATGGGCGTTTAGGAAGGCAATTGTGATGAGTGCTGAGTGTTGTATGTAAGTGATGAATCACTGAATTCTACACCTGAAACCAATATTATACTATATGTTAACTAGAATTTAAATACAAATTTGAAAAAGAAAAAAAGATATTTATATATGTAATATATCCATAATGGCATATTACTCAGAATATGAGTAAATCCTTAAAATTCTTTAAAAAGAATTTAAAAAAAGAATAAAATCTTGCCATTTGCAACAACATGGATGTAGAGGGCATAATGGTAGTGAAATGTCAGCTAAAGAAAGACAAATACCAATGATTTCATTCATATGTGGAACTTAAGAACAAAACACACACACACAAAGAAAAATGGAGACGACAAAACAGATTCTTAAATATATAGAACAAAATGGGCGGTCACCAGAGGGAGGCAGATGATGGGACTTAAGAGTACAGTTATTGTGACGAGCACTGAATAATGTATAAAATTGTTAAATTACTGCATACATATTATATATATACTATATATTTGAAACTAACATAACACTGTAAGTTAACTATACTAGAATTAAAAAATTAATAAAGGGAAAAAAATAAAAATGACTTTATATAGTTGACCCTTGAACAACATAGGTTTGAACTGCACAAATTCACTTATGCATTCTTTCTTTTTAAATATAGTATTATAAATGTATTTTTCCTTCCTTTTGATTTTCTTAGTAACATTTTCTTTTCTCTGGCCTAATTTATTGTAAGAATGCAGTATATAGGGGCACCTGGGTGGCTGAGTTGATTAAGTGCCTGCCTTTGGCTCAGGTCATGATCCTAGTGTCCTGGGATCAAGTCCTGCACTGGGCTCCTTGCTCAGCGGGGAGCCTGCTTCTCCCTCTGCCTGTCTCTCTCTCTCGCTCTCTAACAAATAAATAAAATACTAAAAAAAATCTTAAAAAAAAAAAAGAATGTAGTATATGATACATATAACACAAAATCTGTGTTAATCACTGTTTATGATACTGGTAAGTCTTCCTTCTGGTCAACAGTAGGCTACTAGTAGTTAAGTTTTGAGGTAATAAAAAGCTATATGTGTATTTTGGACTGCAAGGGGTTGAGTGGATTACTACCCCTAATTTCCATGTTGTTCAAGGGTCAATAAATAGGTGTTATATATAGAAACCAAAGAAGAAACTAAACTTTTTACATGGAAGAGTTTAGAGCAAATATTTCTCAGTTGTCCTGGCTCTAAATTCAGCTAATCCCACATCTAATCATACATGCTTTCATTAGCCAACTTCTGGATTTGGGTGGATTTTGCCAGTGTAGCCCAGTTACTAGCCCAAATCTCGACCTGAACAGTGACCCTTAAGACTTCAGGCTGCGCTGTCCTTAACTTTGCAGCTACCAGTCTGAAGGCCTGTGTCCAATCCTGTTCTCAGGGACATTAGAGGTGAAAGTATTTTTCTTTCTGAACCACGGAACCCAAAAACTGTATTAGCTAGGCCAGCTGAACTGAAAGACTGGCAATTCTTTGGGTGGAGATTTTTAAAATTTCTGTAAAATTCTACTGTCCCTAAACAAGACAAAATTCTCCTCTCCCAATTGCGTTTTCCCCTATCTAAATAAGCTACAACATACACCTGCTAACACTTTCAGTAGGAACACCCAGGTTTCACCTCTATTAGTTTACTCTTTCTTCTTTAAATTTTGGTATCTTTTTATTTTAACCCTCCAGGATATAATTAGTGATGTTTTACACAGATTATTATTATTAACATATAACGTATTATTAGTTTCAGGGGTACAGGTCTGTGATTCATGAGTCTGTTAGTTTGTTCTTTTTTTTTTTTTTAAGATTTTATTTATTTATTTGACAGAGAGAGAGATCGCAAGTAGGCAGAGAGGCAGGCAGAGAGAGAGGGGGAAGCAGGGTTCCCGATGAGCAGAGAGCCTGATATGGGGCCCGATCCCAGGACCCTGGGATCATGACCTGAGCCAAAGGCAGAGGCTTTAACCCACTGAGCCACCCAGGTGCCCCTGTTAGTTTGTTCTTGACTGTTTTACTGCAGTCACGAGTTTGGGCTGGGGCACCGACTTGCTTTCGTCTTCAGGCATTTGCCTGGAGCTGTCTGGAATCTGCTCTTCTTTTTTCACCACCCAAAAGGATAGGAAAACAGTCATTTCAAGATATTAATAAGCTTTACTTCAAATTCCTCCTCGTCTCAGCTGACCGGCAGTAAGCTTTGCTCACACATCGGCACTATTCCTATCCAGAGGCTCAGGTCAGAATTTTTAGCCTACAACTCTTACTTACCAGCTCAGTAATTCCCAAGGGAATCACCTGATCATATATTTTACTACACTTTCTGTAGAGGAGTAGTTAATCGTAAGGACTCCCTCAGGAATAGAGGATTAGGGTAGAGGGAGGTAAGTTGAATAACAGAAGAGCTGTTAAAGTAAGATGCTGGAGTTGTTAAAAAACTGTAAAAGGGCTTTGAAAAAAAACGAAGAAACTCTTGTGTTGTTTCAATACTCTACAGGAGATTCCAAAATTCCAGGCAGCATTAGTACTAAGTGGGTATCTAATATATATTTGTTAAATAACTACATTTATTATTTAAAAGATTTTCAATTATAAGTGAGAACAAATACACCATATTTTCTTCTAAACAGCCCACTTAAAAAAATGAACATCTCTGAACTTGAGATGCATCACACTCATTGGCATCTGATAGTTTAATTGGTAGTTTTTTATATTTCTTCATAGTAACAAAATAGTGATATATCTTTCAGTTGATGAGTTCTTAGGTTAGATGAAATAAATTATACATAACCAAAGGTTAAATAAAAATCCTATAATTTTAAAAGTACAAAATGAAGTAAAAAATTAAATCTGATTTGGAAGAACTAGGTATTATCCATAATCTATGATGATGAAGGGATACAGTGTAAGAATTACAGAGGCCCGCTTTCACTAACTGGTAAGAAACTAAAAAGCTTGCTTTAAAGCACAAAATATTAATGTCTTCATCTTGATTTGATAAATTCTACCAAAAAATTTTAACTTTTCCCTGAACAATAATTTAACCATACCCCTATGGTACCATTCTTCCAATGGCTGAAAAATGAAATTCTGTAGAAGCAGTAGGTTAGAAAACAATACGAGTCTTCAAGAGTCCATGTGCAAGAGGGAAACAGAAGAATGACCTACAGCTCTCACTTTCAAGTCTAGCATGGATATAGCTCCCATTCTAAGGGTTGTGGAGTGGCCAGAATAGAAGACAGACAGTTTTCTTTGCAACAGATGCTGAAATCATGGTAAGCTTCCAAGCATACCATTGACTCAAGAAATCACTTGCTCATAACAATATGAACTCATAAAAGTCAGCAGGCCTTGTGATACATTGCTTAAGGGGAGGTTCGAGGGTAAGCCATAAGGCCTCTTTTAAATCGAAGAACTAGATCTAAGTGGCTAAAAACTAATATGGCCCAAGGTAAACTTGGAAATAAAAACATCGGTCACTTTTTGTCAAGTCAGTAATTTATGTCTGCACAAGGATATATGTTTTAAAATATTCTGATTCATTTTTGTCAGAATTTTTATCACATTTACCTGACTTTTTCTCATTTTAATTTTTATTTCAGCTTCAGCTCATTGTTATTATTCTGGACAGTTTATAATATAGAACAATATCCCGCAATACAAGGTTGAAGTAAAACACAGTGAGTATCTAAAAGTTTGTGGATTTCTTAGGTAAATTATGGTAAGTTACAAAAATTACCACCTCATTTTTGGTAAAAAAGGATATGTTTCTATATGCATAAAAAAGAATTCAAAAGGATATACACCAAAGAAATATACCAACAGTGGTTATTGGGAATGGTTACAGATGTTTTCTGTTTTTTTGCTTATGTATATATTCTCAGTTTTTACAATTTCTTATGGAATAAAAATCAACTTGAGAGAGATTATAAAATTATGCTGTTGCTGGATATTTAGGTTACATTAACTTTTGCTATTATAAAAGTACAAGCAAAAACAATAGGCTGAAAATGAATTTAAAATTTAAAAGTGACATCTGATCTCAAGATGGTCTCCTCTTTATTTTAAAAAAATCCCACTAAAACAACAAGAACAAGAAATGGAAATACAAAATAAAAACAGGTGGTGCACACAGCCACAAGCACAATATATAAAGGCAGAAAGCATGTGGAAGAATGTAAGTGACTTGGCAGTGGGGAAAAAGGTGAAACATAACTCCCTCTAGTGGGAGAGCTGGCAAGAAAACAAGCCTCTTTGCCGTGCAGAGTACCAGAAGGGCTCAGGAATTGAGGCACCTGGTACTTAAAAAGCTGGGGACTAAAAACAGAAAGTCTTAAAGTAGATCTTTAAGTCCCCTCCCTCGATCTGTAGGAGGTGGAAGGTACAGTCTTTAGAGAATTAAATAAGGGAAGTCTGACTTGGGACTTGGTACAAAGGAGAATAAATATGAGACATGGTATTGAAAGTAAGAGGATTAAGTTCGCTTATTGAATGGTGAGACCTTGACCTTACTCTTAAATGTATCTTGGAGGATCCTACTAAGGAGAAAACAAACTACCCAAGTGAAAAGTTGTATAAACACTGACATTTGGGAGTCCCTAATAAAAAAGCTAATTAATAATCTAACTGCCCCACAGTGGAACTTACTAGTGGGTAAGTGGCACCCAAACACTCAGAGCTTTTATGTATATACGAAGACAACAAAGAATTCCCAGACCTTTCTAAGCAGAAAGTAAGAGCGAAACAAAAAATAAACTCAAAGGAAAGAGAGACATTGCAGGAAGCAGAAAAAAATTTCAGGGAAATTAAAATTAATATATTTGAATAAAAAAGGAAAAATGCATCAATAATAATAAAAGGATGCTATAAAAATGGGACAATTCTGAGAATAAAAGAAGAGCTTGTGAAAAAAAATTTTTTTAAAGATTTTATTTATTTATTTGACAGAGAGAGATCACAAGTAGGCAGAGAGGCAGGCAGAGAGAGAGGAGGAAGCAGGCTCCCTGCTGAGCAGAGAGCCCGATGCGGGACTCGATCCCAGGACTCTGGGATCATGACCTGAGCCGAAAGCAGAGGCTTTAACCCACTGAGCCACCCAGGCGCCCTGAGCTTGTGAAAATTTTAAAAAAGAACAAAAAATTTTTAAAATTCAGTAAAAGTGTTGGGGAAAAAACCTAAAACACAAGTGGTAGACAATGTGAAAGGAAAAAAAAAAAGAAGACAAACAATAAATCCAAGATGTCTAACATCTGACTCAAAGAAATTCCAGGAAGAAAAAAGAAAACAGTAAATAAGAAATTATTGAAGAAAATACTTCAGATACAAATACAATGAATGACAGGGACACGTGGGTGGCTCAGTCAGTTAAGCGTCCAACTCTTGATCTCAGTTCAGGTCTTGATTTCAGGGTCATGAGTTTAAGCCCTGTGTTGGGCTCCACGAGCCTACTTACAGGAAACAAAAAAAAAAAAAAAAAAAGAAGAAATAATGAATGAAGAAAGTCTTATATGTTCTAAATGGAAACGATTTCCAATCAAGTATTCATGGTCAGCGGAGTATGAGCTTAGAATAAAGCTCTTTTCAGAATACGTACATGCATCTTTTCTCAGGAAACCACTTGAAAAAGGACTTCACTAGGGGCACCTGGGTGGCTCAGATGGTTAAGCATCTGACTTCGGCTCAGGTCATGATCCCAGGGTCCTGGGATCGAGCCCCGCATCGGGCTCCCTGCTCAGTGGGAAGCCTGCTTCTCCCTCTCCCTCTCCTGATGCTTGTGTTCCCTCTCTCACTGTCTCTCTCTCTCTCTCTGTGTCATATAAATTAAAAAAAAAAAAAAAAACAAAAACAAAGAAAAAGGACTTCACTAAAATGAAGGAGTACACTAAGAGAGATGAGACGGGATCCAAGATACAGGAGGATCCAACACACAGTAGGGTCAAAGAGAATTCCGTGTTGGTGTTCAGAACCACCTCTGTGTTGTAGCCGTGGCGAGCAACCGCTCTAGACTAGAGAGCTCTGCCAGAGGTGTTGCTACCATGCGTTAGCCCTCTAGAAAATCTGGTTAATTTCATTCTGCAGAGTTTTTAGAAGATCAAAGAAGACTCAGAGTCAAAGAGAAGCAACTAGAAAAGCAATGAAGTAATCATTAACTCTATGAAATGAAATCACAGTATGTCTCCCCTGCTATCAGAAAGTAGAACAATCCTATGATATCTTTCATAGGCCGAAATGTTGTAAAGTGAAGAGCACTTAGATTAAGTTATATAGAGAATTTTTTGTGCATTCCAAGACCCCCCCCCCCCTGCAAAATCTGTTATTAAAACACATCTTGCTAATGGACATGTAAAATAAATTGAGAAAGTAAACTGAGAAAATAAACTGAGATACACAGATGCTCACAGAGTTCATAGCTGTGGTAGCCTGATGCTGAGATGCTGAATATAGTTCTGGGGAAGGAGCTGGCGGGGGCTGCTCTCGCTGCCCAGAGTGTGCAAATCTTCTACAACTGTTAGCTACAAAAAAATACTGAACACTATTTCTGCTTTTCACCTTTTTTTGTAAAAATGGAAATTTTTTTAGATTTCTTTTGGTTGGTGAGAACAGGTATAATGTAGGTCTTTCATAAAAGTAAAGCAGCTTCATGTGAATTTTTGAAAAGCAGGGAGATACCTGTATGCTTCTTGGCTCGGCAGTGAACACACTATATACTTGTTCTTTACATGAAAGTAGTGAAGATTAATTTTGCCAAAATATAAATATTTTAGGAAGAGGAAAATAGGCTATTATGAGAGCCTAATCTTCATCTACTACATTAAGAAGTCAATATGTACATAATCTTACATCTAATCTATCAGAAGAGCATGATCTGCCTACTATTTAGAATGAGGTAATTACCAGGAAAAAGTAACTAAGAGTTTTAAACTGGTTGCCTGTGGCTAATGGGACGTTAGGGTCAAGGCAGGGGGGAGGGGGAGAAAAAAGACATGTTAGGAGCTGCCGGTTTTTGTTAAAGGATTTTCCCACTGGCCTTTAAAACCATTTAACATATAACATAAGAATTAATTTTAAAAAGGAAATTTTAAAAGCTTGAAATTGAAAGAAGTAAAGTGATAGAAGTGGAGAGAAGTGAAAAATGATAGAAATATTTAAAATCACAGTAAGGGCTGCAAAACTACTTCACAGTATACCAAAATTACCAATATTCAAAATAACAGCATTAAGGCAACACAGACCAGCGGAGGTAGAGGTCAGTCTAGAACAAGAGGATGACAAAAGCTCCATTGCAAGGGCATGTCCAGGACTGCTTCTGTGGTTTTTTTTGTTTTGTTTTGTTTTTTTAAAGATTTTATTTATTTATTTCACAGAGAGAGATCACAAGTAGGCAGAGAGGCAGGCAGAGAGAGAGAGAGGAGGAAGCAGGCTTTCCACCGAGCAGAGAGCCCGATGCGGGACTCGATCCCAGGACCCTGAGATCATGACCTGAGCTGAAGGCAGAGGCTTAACCCACTGAGCCACCCAGGTGCCCTGCTTCTGTGGGTTTTTTAAGGCTGGGACACCTCTGGTTGCTCATTGCTGTCCAGTACACCTGGGCAGCTTCTTGGAATAGGAACACTCAGTGTCTGCATCCTTTACAAGAGGTGCCTTTTCCAAACAGAAGTGAGATATGAACATTGGGGACCTAAAACCCATGACCCAGTGTCACCTTTAAAGGGTTTGGGCAAGAAACAAGACACTAACACAAAACTATTTTCTTCTCAATGTTGAGTAGTTTTGTAAGACATAAAAACAGATCAAAAGTACAAAAGCAAACAGACTTGATTACCTGTGGGGATATGGACAAGTCTGACAGCACTATCTGTTGTATTAACATGCTGTCCTCCTGCTCCTTTGGCTCGAAATGTATCTATCCGCAAATCCTTCGGGTCCACCTTCACATCTACCTAGAACAAAAGGGAACACGGAAGTCAATTCTACACTCAACAAACACTTAACTTTTTTAAAAAGATTTTTAAAATTTATTTGTCAGAGAGAGAGATGGCACACAAGCATGGGTGCAGCAGGCAGATGGAGAAGCAGACCCCCTGCCAAGCAGGGGATCCAACATGGGGTTCGATTCCAGGACCCTAAGATCATGACCTGAGCCAAAGGCAGACACTTAACTGACTGAACTACACAGGCATCCCAACAAATACTTTAATACTAAATTTATCTCAAGATTCTTCAAATAAACTGTGTTGTTGTTCTAAGTCACAGCCATTAGACTAAAAAACAGCTTATAGCAATGAAAGAACCATAAACTCCCTATATTTGACACTGACTTTTGATGCCATGAGATCACTGAGTTTATGCAAACTTTCAAGTTTCAGCATCCATCATCCCACAAAGCCACAGGATAGAAAACAAACTCTTTCTCCGTATATACATACATATATATATATGTATGTACATATGTGTGTATGTAAGTGTGATCTTCATTATTCCCTGATTCTGTATTTGCAAATTCACCTACTTTATTTGTTCCCCCAAATCAATTACTACAGCATTTTCAAAGTCACCAGAGAACTTGTGCAGGGCAGCAAAAAATCCAAGCTGTCCTATACAGGCACATTCCCAGCTGATGCCCAACAAAGTGACAGTTTGCTTTTTTTTTTCAGTCTGACCAGAGAATGAAGACAGGAGGGGGCAGAGAAGATAATATAAGAAGCTCTGGCTCTCGGGTCAGTTGGACAGGGTGTGAACCCCAATTCTGGCATCTATCTGGTAGTGAAGTGGCCTCAGGCAAGTCACCTAACACTTCTGAACCTCATTTTCTCTTTGTAAAATAAAGAAAATAGAACCTATTCTAAGTAACCAGATGGGTTACTTTCCTCTGTTTTAAAATTTTATTTATTTACTTATTTATTTGGATGGGTAACTTTTAAGATTATAATCTACGTAAGACACATAGATATAGAAATCTATATATAGGTATATAAACATATGTACACCTGCATGTGCACACGCACGTGTGCACACACACACAATTTCCCCTAAGGGAAATGATGGTTCAGTATTTGCTAAATCAGCATTTGCTGAGACTTTACAGAACATAACCACCGTGAACAATGAGAACCAACTGTGCGTGTGCAGTGATTAGTGGACTGAATGGAGGCATCCAAAAAGATAAGTTCACATTCTAACCACTAGACCCTTACTTGGAAAAAGAGTTTTTGCAGCTGTAATTGAGTTCAGATGAGATCATCCTGGGTTACTCAGACAGGTCCTAAATCCAATGAGAAGTGCCCTCAGACAGCTCAGGAGAGAGAGGACAAGAGGAACACGTGCATTCAGAGTTACACAGCTTCAAGCCAATGGACACCTGGAGACACCAGAAACTGGGGACGGCAAGGGAGCATCCCTCCCCCACCTAGAAGTTTTGGAGGGAGCAGCACAGCCTTGGAGATACCTTGAGTTTGCACTCCTGGCCTCTAGAACTGTTAGACAATAATTTTTTATTGTTTTAAGCACCTATTTGTTACACACACACACACACACACACACACACACACACACACAGAAAAATAGTACAAAATATGCTGTTTTTCATGAGAGAACTAACATCTTATTTCACATTTACCATTCATTTGTACGAATGACAGCAAGTGTGACTCTTTGTAAAGCACAGTAGTAACAGGGTCAATTTTATAATCTACTATACAGCGTGATTATTCTTTTATTTCCTCTAAAATGAATACTCTACTGTGGGGGAAAAAAAAAAAGTATTCAGCTTTTTTAAAATATGCCAGTGTTGGCTACCTTAAAATTTCAATAAACACTAAAGAGATGAACAGCAATTTCCCATTTTTGTGGTTACAGTATATTAAGTAGTTATATAGCAAATATACGTATATTATATGTCATATTCTCCCAAGTGTTACAGAAACTACCTAATGAATGTTGGGAAATTCTGAACAAAGAACCAGTGACTTAATAATATACAAAGAATTTTAAATGTCAATTAAGAGAACAAGACTTTGCTCTTTTACAAAAAGCAAACTCCAGTACATGGGTTTAATTTCCAAGAATGTGAAAAGAATAAGGGGATGGGTGAGAACAGTGGAAGGAATAAGGAGTTAAGAAAGACAACTTAAGGGGCACCTGGGTGGCTCAGTGGGTTAAGCCTCTGCCTTTGGCTCAGGTCATGATCTCAGGGTCCTGGGATTGAGCCCTGCATCAGGTGCTCTGCTCAGCGGGGAGCCTGCTTCCCCCACCTCTCTGCCTGCCTCTCTGCCTACTTGTGATCTCTGTCAAATAAATTAAAAAAAAAAAAAATCTTTAAAAAAAAGAAAAAGAAAGACAACTTAATAGTTTTGATTTCTGAGAGACATAAATGCTTCCATACACCAAAAATGAAATTAGATAAAAGAGGAAGGAAAAATCAAATCCTAATATTCAAAATATTTACCGTAATGATATCATAACCAAACAGAAAAACATTATTTCTGATGGTCTTTGAACATCGCGTTCTGACTATGCTTTCTTGGTGGACTATATTCTAAGGACAGAAATCTTAAACATTGCTCAGTAGTTTACAAAGTAATTTTTTAAGTTTTTATATATGCTATATAAATAAGGAAAAAAGTAAACGCATTAAGTGATTAAGAAATAAAACTTTTTACTCTAAGTGGGAAGAGATATAAATACAAGATGGTGAGGGGGAAAACTCCCTGTAATGTTAACTTTGAGTTGGTAATAATAACTTGAACCCGTGTTAAACTCCTATGTATCTCCTAGCTCTGTCCGCTGCAAAATCTAAACACAAGCAGACTTTAGTAATGATGAGCGTACCTAGTACCTACACCTTGGTTTCTGGGTACATTTCTCCCCACAAAAAATGAGATCTGACTCCCAAGTCTGAGGGCAGAAAGGCAGAAGGTGGGCTTAGGATATCTAATTATACCAGAAAGCAAGGGTATGCTTAAAAATTGATGGGGTCATTGCAAAAGGGACTCCCCTAAAAAGGCTACTACTGGCCAAATCAGGGACAAGTTTGAACATCAAAAACCATAGTAATTATAACTCACACAATTTAAAGAACAAATATGTAAGTCTATAATGAAGTCAACAGATGAAATAATATTGAGTTTATCATGAGGTAAAATAAGAGAAAGCAAGTAAGAAGGAAGGAGGAGAGAAGGTAGTAGGGAGGAAAGTTCTTGACAGAAAAGAATGCCAGGTAATAAATATAGAATGACAGAGTTACAAAATCACCATCTTCCACCCCAAATGAAATAACTGATTCAGGCAAAAAAGATCACTAATGGATGTTACGATTGTGGAAGAAAAGTTGTTGGAAATAGGCTATTATGTACCGCAGGCATTATTTAGTAACTACAAAGAGAAAAAAATACACTTTTATGATGGAGCTGGTTTTGTGGTCATCTTCACTGAAAATCAGACAATTTCAGATTATGTGCCTTCTGATAAGATGCAACATGAATATACACCTATAAAGTATTCCCGCTCAAAACCTGTGACCTGAATGCAATGGGATAAAAGGACAAGTTGAAGAGTACCAAGAGGAAACAAATCCAGAATGTGGGACACCCTACAAGATGAAGGCTCCAGACTCTTCAAAAAAATAGTGGCATTAAAAAAAAAAAAAAAAAAGGTTGAGGGCGTTGGATGGCTCTGTCAGTTGAGTGTCCGACTCTTGATTTTGGCTCAGGTCATGATCTCAGGGTCATGGGAGTGAGCCCCACACAGGGCTCCATGCTCAGTGGGGAGTCTGAGTTCTATAAGCCACTCTTGTAAATTACTGAACCCAAGGAAGGGGTTGTGGAAACCTCTCAATTCATAGCGACTTGGTGGGAAGCACAGGTGACAAGCTGGACTTGTGACTGGCCTCTGAAGTAGGAGGGAATAAAGTGCTGTGAGGCTGAGCTCTTAGCTATTCCCCAGTAGACGCTGTCAGAACTGAATTGCCTTGTAGGATACTTAACTTGGTGTCCACACAGAATTGAAGAAATTGCCTGGTGAGAGAAAAAACTTGACATATTTAGAGTGGAGAAGTATTCTGTGAGGAGACATGCACAGGAGTCTTTCATAGAAATATTACAGACTTGTGTTTGAGTTTCATAGCTAATGGTATTTTTTCTAATAACTTTTCCAATTTTATTATTGATATTATACAAAGTTCTCCAATCTATTGGTTCCTGGGGACAAGTGCATAACCCTTAGTGTCTCATTTAATCCCTACAGAAGAATTATGGGGTTGGGGCGCCTGGGTAGCTCAGCTGGTTAAGTGTCTAACTCCTCATTTCGGCTCAGGTCATGATCTCAGCATCGTGAGATCGAGCCTCATGTTGGGTTCTTCGCTGGGCATAGAGTCGGCTTAAGATTCTCTCTCCCTCTCCCTCTGCCTTTCCCCCACCCCAAAAAAGAAAAATTATGGGGTTGAGCTATTATACCCAATTTAATTATTTATTTATTTCTTAAATTTTTAAGTTCCAGTTAAGATATAGTGTAATATTAGTTTCAGAATTTTGGGACTCATCACTTACATATGATACCCAGTGCTCATCACACAAGTGCCCTCCCTAGTGCTCATCACCCACTTAGCCCACGCCCCACCTACTTCCCCTCCAACAACCCTCAGTTTGGTTCTCTATAGTTAATAGCCTCTTTTACGGTTTGCCCTCTCTCTCTTTCTTCCTATGTTTATGTTTTGTTTCTTAAATTCCACATATAGGTGAAATCACATGGCACTTATCTTTCTCTGACATATTTCGCTTAGCATAATTCCCTCTAGCTCCATTCACGTTGCTGCAAATGGCAAGATTTCGTTCTTTTTGATGGCTGAGTAATATTCCATTGTGGTATATGCACCACAACTTCATCTGTTCATCAGTCGATGGACAAACAATGGCATCATTTAGGTAGAAGAACGTCCTATTCTTAGGAGATGTTAAGTTGAAGATTTGAGGGATAAAGTCTCACAGTGACTGCTATATTCTTCATAGTTATTTTAAAAAAAGTATACATACACACATGTATAGGAATCTAGCAAATGTGGCAAAATATAAACAGGTGTTGACTCCAGGTGAAGGTTATATAAGTTTTTAGAGTGGTATTCCTCCAATTTTCTATATGTTTAAAATTAAATTTTAAAAAGTTAGGAAAAAAGATAGAGGCAATATGGCTGGCTTCAATAAAACATTGACCCCATACAGATATTCTATCACTGATCTCAACATATTACCTGTGGAAATCATATTTTTCTTAAGATAAAACTTAAGCAAGAAGATTTGAAAAGGTTTGTGAATTCTATTTTATGAAGAGAACTGGCTTCTAATTAAAGAAAACAAAATATCTTGGTCAGGCATAAGACAGGCAACTTTACCTGGGGAGGAGTTAAGGTTTTCCCAGTAGAGACTGCAAAGTTCAATTTGAAACCCCGAAAATCAGTTTGCTAGAAGCTAAGATTCCTCAGCAAAATACCCACTACATGAGAGTAAGTTTTCAACGTGTGCGTGAAGTTACCTCATCTGGCTGAGGGAGGACGATAACAGACATGGTTCCCGTGTGAATGCGCTGCATCCTTGATGACAGGCCCACCTCAGGGATTCGCTGAACTCGGTGAATCCCACCTTCATACTTCAGATGCTTGTAGACACTGTCACCAGAAATTCGGGCAGCTGCGTGATGCAGCCCACCTAGGAACATAAAATCCAAAAATGCCAATGTGTTCTCTTTTGAAAGGGATCTGCATCTTAAATACCTTTAATCTCAGGCCTGAATGCAAGTACAGAGCCAAAGACGAGAACATAAAATAGGTACAAGACGGTATTTTCTCAATGTCAATGTAGTCATATAAAAAAGGAAATATACCAAAACATTATTTATGCTTATCTCGGGAACTGAACAACAATATATTTTTTTGTTTTACTTTTTATACTTTGTTTCTAAATTTTCTATAATCAGCCAAGTTTTTTTTTAATAAAAGTATTACTAGAAAAAACATACTGGGACATTTTCTACATTGAACTGCCCTCTGCAACCTTAGGCTGATATGGTATCTATATATAAGAACGCTCAAAAATGTAACAATTTAATAATGATGGAAAACTCTATAGGTCCTCCCAAGTTCTCAAGAGTCTATTGAAATTTAGCTCTTGCTCATCTGTGGTATGACAATAAGCTCCTCCCCCCACCAAATCTTAATGCCTAAGCTAGTTTCTTCTTATTGGACATATTTAAAAAAAAAAACCTCTTTTATTATAAAATAACATACAGACATTAAAAAATCACATGAATCAAATGGTTTAGTGACCACAAGATGAAGAAAAAGAACTTTGTCAGTCACCCAAAAGCTCTCTCATATGTCCCTTCCCAGTTACAATCCCCTCCTTTCTCACAAGTAACTATGATCCTGACATTCCTGTTACAATTTTATTACCTAAATGTGCTACAGTCTAGTCTTGTCCATTTAAAAAAGTTTCACGTCCTCTTTAAGTGTATTTATTTATTTTTGTGTAGTAATCTCTACATCCAATGTGGGGCTCGAACTCATAACCTCAATATCAAGAGTCAACCAGGTGCCCCCTAAAGTCTGATGCCTTTTAAAGCTCTTCATCTATACACGCTCATCACCTACTTCTTTTGTTCCTTCCAACTTATCTCCGGAGGAACCTGGACGTTGACCTGTAAAATTTCCCACAGAATGAATTTGCCAACTGCATAATCTTGGTACAATTAATTCACCTATCTTCCACCCTCTGTTCTGGCTACAATTTGGCAGATGGATCCAGAGACCGGATGAGACACCAGCTTGAGCTCCTTGGCAGGACTACAGGAGGCACATAATGACTGTTTTCTTTCTTTTTATGGTCTTGAGAGCCTTTGATGTTTAATGTATCATGGGTTATAAAATAGTGATAGTCTAATTCTGTAATTTCTTTGTCAGGTATTAGTAGCTAAAATACATTGATAAAGGACATTTCCCCTTGTCTACTAGTTGATTACCCTGTGCTAGAGTTATACAGGAAAGGCAGGATAAATGCTTGATTCTGTTCCTTTACCCATTTACCAGTATCTGTGTTTTGCAATATGAGTTAGGATTCATCATCTGCAGATGACTATTTTTAAAATATCATTATGAATTCAAGGATCTGAATACATCTAGCATGTTTAAACCAACTGCAATTATTATGATTAAAGTTCAACGTATCCATCTTTGGCCAGCAGGAACCTCTTCAAGTTAATTTCTGAGTTCTTTTTGACACACCTCTTATTATGGTATAACAAAATATTCCAGGATTATCCTGAACTATTCTTGCTCCAGACCTGAAATCAGTGATCTCCCCAAGAAGTCTTGGTTCCTTTCAGAGAGAAATAATACTTAATTTTTTCTTTTTCTTTTTTCTTTTCTTTTTTTTTTTTTTTTTGCCTCTTCCCCTGCTCATGTGCTCTCTCTTTAAAATAAATAAATCTTGAAGAAAAAAAAATTTTAGATCACTTAGCTCGAAATTCCTCTTGTATAATGAAACCTACCGCACAGGCAGGTATCATCTGGCCTTCAAGTCACCATGTAGGACCTGAGGCTCATGGAACCAGCACAAAAATGTTGATATTCTGGTTACTGTTTCTGTGAGTAATAAACCATCCTCCACCTCTGACCCATGAAAGTGTGGCATGCTAACTTGTTAGCTTGCAAGTGGGGTAAAATCTCAGACCATGTGGAGTTCTTGACTACTGGTATTTCCAGTGTAAATTCAAGATGACAGCCTCTTCTCTATCACTCTTGTCTTCTATACCAAGAATCTGGTTCTCAATGACAGAGAAGATACTACAATTAGAATATCTCCTAACTACTCATCTACTTTATTCCACGGTACACACACAACAGTCTCAGAGTAACAATGCGAGTTCTGCCACATGATTACTAAAAACATTAAAACTTTTTTGCATATGCTCTTCCTGTTCTTCCCCCATTTTTCAAATGGCTGTACTCTATACTGTCAGATCTTACAGTGGTTATATAGTGTATTCTTCCCTCCTTCTCCTCAAATAGACCTAGGTCTTTTTTTTTTTTTTTTAAAGATTTTGTTTGTTCGTTAGAGAGAGAGAGAGCGCATGCACCTAAGCATGGGTGGAAGTGTGAGGCAGAAGGAGAAGAAACTCCCTGCTAAGCAAGGAGCCCAATGTGGGATTTAAAACCAGGACCCCGGGGATCATAATCTGAGCCAAAGTCAGACACTTAACTGCCTGAGCCACCCACGCACCCATACAGACTCAGTTCTACAGGTAGCCACATATCTGATGTTCACCCCTATCCCTATGCCAAAACTTCATATTTTAGCTGTCTAAAGTCCTGTTTTCTAACAGATTCCTCAGAAAGGGACCATGGGGAAAGTGTTTCTTGAGTTCTTGCATATTGTTAAGTTTGTATCCTTATACCTGTAAGTTAGTTTCGTTGCTTATAAAATCCTTAACTCAAATTTCCTTTCCTTAACTATGCTGTTACTGCTGCTGCCACGTTCCTAATATGCTTCTAATGAAGACTCAGTGCTACAACGTCAGATCTAACCCACTCAGTTTCTAAAGTCAGCCTGGTGGGGCACCAGGATGGCTCAGTCAGTTGGGTGTCTGACTCTTGGTTTCACTCAGGTCATGATCTCATGGGTCATGAGCTCTGGCCCGAGCTCAGCGGGCAGTCTACTTCTCTCTCTCTCTCTCTCTGCCCCACCTCCCACTCACATACACTTGTTGTCTCTCCCTCTCAATAAATCAATCTTTGAGAAAAAAATAAATAAATAAAGTCAGCATGGTGGATAAAAATTGGGCATAGTTTTAAATTACCGTACAAAATGCCAAAGGAAGGTACCTTATGAGAGACTGACCTGTCTTTTAGTAAGTCCCACACAGTGGTGCCTGGGTGGCTCAGTTGGTTAAGAGTCTGCCTTCAGGTCAGGTCAAGATCCCAGCGTCCTGGGATCGAGCCCCATGTTGGGCTCCCTGCTCAGTGGGGAGCCTTATTCTCCCTCTATCTCTACACCTCCCCGCCCCCCGCTTGTGCTTTCTCCCTCTCTGTCAAATAATAAAATCTTAAAAAAAAAAAAAAAAGTAAGTCCAAAATAGCCAGTCTTCCTCCAGCGGTGGAACAGGTTACTGTTTATCTTCTTGAACGCCGGATAAAGAAGATGACAAGCATTTAGGGATCAGGTGATAGGAAAAATGTAATGTTTACCATTCACACTCGGTATAGTCAAGATGGTCAACTCTGAAAAATACCTCAAAACTGAGACAGAGCGAGGCCACAACAATTAAAATTTTCCACCTCGAAATCATTGTTTTTTTTTGTTTTTTTTTTTTTTTTAAGATTTTATTTAGGGGCACCTGGGTGGCTCAGTGGGTAAAAGCCCCTGCCTTCAGCTCAGGTCATGATCCCAGGATCATGGGGATTTTATTTATTTATTTATTTGACACAGAGAGATAGATCACAAGTAGGCAGAGAGGCAGGCAGACAGAGAGGGGGAAGCAGGCTCCCCACCGAGCAGAGAACCCAATGTGGGGCTTGATCCCAGGACCCTGGGACCATGAGACCATGACCTGAACCAAAAGCAGAAGCCCAAACCACTGAGTCACCCACGCGCCCCTCATTCTGTACTTTAAAAATTATTCCCCTCACCCCCTTTACCTACTTCATGTCCAGGGCACATATTTTAAATTTATATGACCTGAAAGGAGAGGGCGGCTTTACTGTACAGATTACCAGAGCCAATCTTGGGTTGCCTAGGTTCAAATTTAAGCTCTTCCTGCTAGTTGTGTGTCCACAGGCAAATTACTTCATTTGTTCATGCCTCAGTTTCCTCTTCTGTAAATGGTAATTACAGCTCGCATCACAGTACCGCGCACCTGAATGAGAGGCCATTCATACTGCAGATCACCAGAGTCGTGCTTCAAGTCCTGTGTAAGCATATGACACAGCCTGAACTCAACCTCCCTCCCTCGAAGCGGCTGTTGTGAGGAATAACTGAGATAAACACTCGCAGTGTACTTAGCAGTGTTGATATTTACCGTCCGTAAGTATCAGTAGTCACTGGAACTGTATCATTGGCTCTCCTGGACCAGTTCAAGACAATGTGGGAGAGAATGATGATCAAGATCCCTGTAAATGGAAATTATGATGTAGGGCAGGAGAGCTGATAGACCTCTGAGGTAGAGGACAGCGAGGTGCACTGCTGGCCTTGCCGGCTCAGAGAAAACTGCCTTTGGTGGTCCTCATGGATGGGTATGGAGGGAAAAAGCATTTGTCAGATCAACAGCTGCACACCGGGTGCCAGGGGGTGTGAACAGCTCAAGCAACGAAACCACATCTGGCACAGCAGCTGTAATGAGAATCACTGGTTGGCTGAGCTAATAGTAACCCACTGTCATTCACTGAGCTCCATCTACTGTCTTTCCAGGCCAAAGAAACAAGCTGAATGGGGATGTGGCAGGAATCACTAACTTTGCACTTTCCAAGTCCTTGATGGTGGCATTTATCTCTGCAACCTCTCCGGGAAGGCAATGTTGCTTCTGGTTTACTATTTTCCCAGGCAGAGGCAGTTCTAGTGGCTTCTATTTGGCCTTTACCACCATTAACAGTTCTCCTTCCACAGGTCAGGAAAGAAGATGGGAATTCTGCTAGCTGCTCAGTGTATCTGCCAATTATGTACCCAGAACTGGGGAAAACACCACAGGATGGGTTTGGGAGTCTGCTGGGCCCACTGAGAGCAGGACCTGAGCTAAAAGTCTATTCATCACATGACTCCACAAGCTCCTTCTCTAATGGATGGCCATAGAGATGTTCTGGGTTTCCCAGAATTAGCATCAGTTCAGAGCCAGTGTCCAGTAGTCCCTGCAAAGTCTGGTTATTTCCATTTCTCTAAGGCATAGTTACCCTGGGAAAAGGCGACAGACCCCTTTTGGGAGGAGGCTGGGAGAAGGGTCAACAGCATAAGTACTTGGCAATATATGGGGGTCCTTCCTCAAGGGGACCCCACCCCCTCTTTATTCAAGGGGTTTGGGCCTATCCACTGGCTCAAGTCTGAGAACTGACCAAGGGGCCATGGCTTGTTTTTATGATTAAAGTTACATTTTTGTTCACTTGATCTAAAACTTTCCTGCTCATACAGGTAAGTGAGAATTTACTAGTCTTACTATCTCTTTTACTTCTAGGGGCACCATGATCAACTAGCGAATGCCACAGGGCTGCAAAAGTCAGACAACTCCGATTGCTGCCTTGGCTCTGACGTCCGTGACAGTAACCACACTCATCTGGCCTTTGGCTGTGACTGCTACCCTTGACCCCTGCCATCCTGAGGGGATGACTTCCAGTTCACTTAGGTTTCCCAGTTTAGTTACCAGAGCTCCTACCGTCGAGTCTGGCCCACAGAGAAGAGCCATCACAGAGCCCTTCAAGGATGCCAGGGTTCCCCTTACAAATTTATTTCTCACACTCATGGTAAGAAGTATGTCTTCTGGACACGTAGAACTAACCATTGTGTTACCTGAAGTGACCTCTCCCTGAATTTAACTAGCAAGCAGAAAATAACAAGATGCAATTATAAACATTAATCTGTTGGGAAGGAAGAGATAACAGAACATTTCATAGAATCCCTTTAACTTGGAAGAGATTTCAATTTGTCAGATGCCAAGTACCCAGAATAACAAAGCGTCAGACCTACACTACGTACCCAGAGCTATCGCCCTCCCCTGCTGCCACAAAAACCATCCTGTAATCATTTAGCTTGGACTATTCATGGAATACTTGAGTACTGTCCCTATCTGTACCTCCAACCGCAAAATTACAAGGCTCTAAGTCACCTGATGCGTGAATTTTTGCCTGAAAGTATGTTTCTTTTCAACCTTAGCTTTTAGTGCTGTATGATTTTGAGTTCCTCTCCGTTTCAATTAAACATTAAAATATATATACATATTTTTATATATATAAATAAATATAATACTACATATTAATAATATAATTATTAATTAATTAATATAATAAATAATATATATTATATATATACACATACACATATACACATGTATATACACATGTACACATAGTAAGCGTATTTTATAAGAAAGGTGTTTCTCACCCCTTCTCTATGTTAGTCCTCCTATTCACACATTTTTCTTCTGATTACAAATAGATCAATTTTTATATATTATTTTCTAATTTTAATGAGTAGAGGTTTACTCCTAACCTTTCTTTCTTTATTTATCAGAGAGAGAGAGAGAGAGAAAGCATGAGCACAAATACGGGGAGCAGCAGGTAGAAGAAGCAGGCTCCCCGCTGAGCAGGAACCGGATATGGGACTCAATCCTAGGACCCAGGGATCATGTCCTGAGCTCAGGGCCTGAGCCAAAGGCAGATGCTAAACTGACCCAGCCATCCAGGTGTCCCTCCTAGTCTTTAGAGTAAAATATTTAAAGTTTCCCTTCCTTAAAAAAATAGTCCTTTAGATTATTTTTTTTAATTAAAAAAGTTTTTTTTTAATTTTTTAAGTAGGCTCCATGCCCAGTTTGTACTGCCCAATGCAGGGCTTGAACTCACAACCCTGAGATCAAGACCTGAGCTGAGATTGAGAGTCGGATGCTCAACCAACCCAGCCATCTGGTGTGTCTCCTGCTCTTTTTACTTCTTAAAGTACCTTTATTTTATTTTGTCACTAAGCCAGTCTATCTAAAAGAAAGGTCTCCCAACCACTGTCTAGGGATTGTTCAGGCTGCTCTGCGTCCCTGGAACCAAATCACTCTTCCTGTTATTACTGAGCTCATCCTTCATTCTTAAAAGCTGGCTTCAAAATATCTGAGAGAGGTCACTGCTGACATTTGCCACCATTCTCTCTTTCAGAATGCTGTATTTCTAAAGACTTTTTTTTTTTTTTAAGTAAGCTCCACACCCAAAGTGGGGCTCAAACCTATAGCCCCAAGATGAAGAGTCACATTCTCCATCAGCTGGGCCAGCCAGATGTCCCAAAATGCTGCTGTTCCTGAAAGCTTCCTGAAAGTTGAAACTCTCCCATCTCTAGCTTCCATAATATTATACTGTACTCGTCCTTTTCCTGCTTATCTCACTCCTCTCTTTCTTTTGCCAAGAGTCAATCTTTCTCAATGTGGCCATTACGTAGGATTTGGCGCCCTGAATATTCCTTCTCCCTAGCCTCTCCCTCACATAATCTCTGTGTCAGATACCACCTTTATGCTAAGGGCTACTGAATCTCTCTCCTTCATTCTGTTCTCTCACCAAAGCTCTGCTGACACAACTTCAGCATTTACTGGATATTTCTAAATGGGTGTTCACAATAACCACAGAGTTAGTCATTCAAAAACAACTTATCATTTTTTCTTCCCATATGGGCTCTGCTCTCCAACTTGAACGAATATCACAGTCTTTCTGGCTAGGAAGATCAGGATCCCCGTGGCTCATCTTGTTTGCGTTAGATCAGACTACTAGGATGTAGTGTGGTTCTGGATCTGACAAACTTAAGTTCAATCCCAGGACTGCCATTATGTACTGTGTGGTCTTGGATCAGTCACTTATTCTCTAAACCCAGCTCCTCATCTGTAAAATGGGACTGATACTACCTATCTCACAGGGCCGTGAGGATCAGATCACCTACACTGTATGCAGGACACAGGAGCAAGCGCTGGCCCGTCTTTTGTCCGCTCTTCCTGTGAAGGTCTGCCAAGGTCTATGCCAGGTCTAAGTCTTAGTCACACCTGGATTGCTCTAGCAACCGCTCTGCACTTTGCCTTAAATCGAACCTCTTGGTCCATCCCACACAATGCTATCTAATAATCTCCCTAAGATATGTATTTACCAAATCGTGCCTTTTTTTTTTTTTAAGATTTATTTATTTATTTATTTGAGAGAGAGCAAGGGAGCAGGGCGTGGGAAAGCAGAGGGAGAGAGAGTCTGAAGCAGACTCCACACTGAGCACAGAACTGGACATGGAGCTCAAGCTCACAACCCTGAGGTCATGACCTGAGCTGAAACCAAGAGCTGCAGGCTTAACCGACGGCAGCAACCAGGTGCCCCCAGATCATACGCTTACTGATAAAATCTTCAACAGGTCGTTACTCCCTAACAAAGGCCTGTTCTGCTTTTGAGGCTGTTCAAACTCTACCCCCTGGAACTCATTTCCTATGTCTTCACATACTCCGGTTTCTCTTCTGATCATATGTATCTTTCACCTTTTACTATGTCTTCCTGTCACAGATATGCTCTGGGTAGACTAGCTTCCTAACATTGCCCTACACACATCAAGATCTTTCCCACCACCATGTGGTTGCTCTGGTTTTTTCTTCCCTCTTCTCTCAATTCCCTCTCCTTGACCAGTTGCCATATTTAAAACCTGTACCAAGGGAGCCTGGGTGGCTCAATTCGTTAAGCATCTGCCTTTGGCTCAGGTTGTAATCTCAGGGTCCTGGGATCAAGTCCTACATCAGGCTCTCTGCTCAGTGGGGAGCCTGCTTCTTCCTCTCCCTCTGCCTGCTGCTCCCCCTGCTTGTACTCTGTCAAATAATACATAAAATCTTTAAAAAGATAAAAAATAAAAAAATACCAAGCACAACTTACTTATTCTAGATACTAGCTTTCATTTTTCTCTATTGTTTAACTTACTTTAATCCCCTTTCCCTACTTTATTATTGGGTATCAATATATAAGCAAGAAGAAACAAACTTTCATATGGCTTAAAAGAATGAGGAACAAAGATATTATCAGATGTTCTGATTTAACATAACTAAGTATTTAAAAGTTTAAGGACTTGAGGTGCGTAGGTGACTCACTTTAGTGTCCAACTCTTGGTTTCAGCTCAGATCATGATACCAAATTCCTGGGATCGTGTCCCACATTGGGCTACCTGCTCAGCGGGGAGTTTGCTTCTCCCTCTGCCCGCCCCCAACTCATGTGTGCTCTCTCTCTTGCAAAAATAGATAAGTAGAATCTTTAAAAAAAATAGGACAACATAGTTCTAATCAAGATCAGAGATAAAATAATTCTCAGCATCATCTATGGACTAAACCCTCAAATATCCCTACCATAATCAGCTGGTGTATAATTCAGGAGTTCAAATTTCCAGTTTTTATAGCTTGAATAATTCTGGTACATATCAAATATTTCACGAGTGAACTGTTGGCAGATATCACCTACAAAAATACAAAAAATATTCAGTCAGCACAGATTGTTTTAAAGAGAGCCATTCTTAGGTACAGGCCCCCTGGGAAACAAGAATAACTGTTTCCATAGTGAAACACATCTACTGGACTGTTAAAGTTATACAGTATCCAACCAAGGTAAAATTTAAGTGTTTTTTAAGATTATTTACAATAAAATTATTTAACTGACCTCCAGTAGTTCTTCCAGATGTCACCTCTAAAATAACATCATTTTTGTCATATTTCTCCTTTGGCACTAGACTCTGGAAAAGCTGAAAAAGGAAAAAAAGATCAGCATTTGTATGTATATTTTCCATGATTATACTATTGCTTGATTTTAGACAAAAGACCTACAAACATTCAAAAAAAGTCAGTGATTAAGAAAATTATATAGTATCCCAATGAGGTCTAGTCATTAAATGCTGCAATAAGTAGACTGCATTAGACCTAAAATAAGTGATCAACTCATGCTAACAATGGAGTTACTTGTCAGGGTATTCTCCACAATGCTATCAGATTATCTTAATTTTCTAAAATGCCCAAGTTTAAATCAAAGTCCGGAGCGTTCCATTCAATTTTTTTCAGATTTTGCCTCTTATTAGCTCTAAACAGCAGCTTCTTTCATCTAATGAATGATGTGAAGCTTTGAAAAGTCTTCACTTGGAGAAAATGAGGCCTCGTTACACATGATTGTGTATTTTCTCCTGCCACAGATGACAGTTGGCCCCAGGTCGTGCCCTCTGTTCTCAGTAGAGCTGTTCTGCTTAGAGAATATATTGAGGACTCCCAGGATAAGGCTGAAATAGTTTCTGAGCCGTGACAAGAAAACAAGGGGCTTCCTAATAAAGTAACTAGCTTTCTTCTAAAGGAGAAAAGGGATGCAATTTTATTTTTTATTTATTAGTGAAAAATTTTTCAAATCAAAGCCATGACTCTCCCTACTGCCAATTTTTGAAATACTCCATCTCTGTTAGAAATGGTAATCTGTGAGAGGGAATAGCAGACCAAAAGTGACAGCCTTTCTGCCTTTGACTTGCTGGTTAAATCAGTGATAACAGTAACTGATACCTCTACTTCATTCCCCTCAACGAGCCCCTCTATGGAGTTCCAGAATAGGGGGACCGAAAGCAGGACAAGGGCAAACAGGACAGAAGGGAAGAAACTACAGATGCTATACAGCCCTGTGGTTTTCATTGTCTTTTAGACAAATCATCTATTGAACTACAAGGAGCTAAAGACTTGGTATGAACCAACTGTGTCTGTACCTTTGGATTCACTCCACTCTATACAGAAAGCAAATTTTCGATCCTTAATTAACACAATCACTATGTACCACTCCCCTTTTCTAAGGCTTAAAAACCCGATTCTTCCTCTTGGTGAACTAAGTTTCTTTACCAGCATCTGCCGCCTTGGCTGGCAAGTTAACAGCTTTGGAACATAATTGTTCGTGGAGGTGAGGGGGGAGATGATGTTTTATTCTCTGGCATCCCAATTGGTTCAACCTCATTCTGTAGCAAATTACAGTACTAAACCCAGCTTACTCATTCACCATAACAGAAGGTTTAATAAACCGGTGTTTGGAAAGTACTTTGAACACCAAAGTACAGCCTCGTAAAACAGTATTCTGTTATAGTAACACAATTGAGCAGTTTACCTCCTAAAACATACCTCACTGTATAACATATGGATTTTTTGAGCGATGGTTTCCCTCTCTTCCAATGCGAGTTCTTGTAACTGCTTTTCATCTTGTTTATTTAGACCTACAAACCATCAACAAAAATTATGTTTTTAAATACAGGAAAACTCTTAAATAGCTAGCTAATTTCTGTTTATAAATTTTATTTCAGTTGTGAAGGAGGGATTATACAAAAGGTCAGGATAGTTGGAGAATATTAATTAATTAATAAGTACTTGTGAAGCACGTCTAAAAAAACTCAGTGTGTAAGGAAGTATGATGATTGCCTAAAAGTTTATGATTTGAATGTCTAAAACTAATTACAGAAATCAATGATTAATAAAACAAGTCTGAAAAAGGACTGGTTAATTAAATATAGACCCAAATAAGGTAAGTTTTGGAGTAAACTGGAGTGACCACATCTTGTCTTAAAGGTAACAGCCACTACTCAGCACACTGTGCTGTAATCCGGGAGGGCTGAAGACTCCATTTTCTTCCCCCCAAAGTCAGAAATAAGAACTCTTAGAATTTTGAAATCTCCTGAAATGTTTATACCTAATGAACACTTTTTAAAAGCACCGTGTAAGTCAAATGAAACATCTTTGTAACTTCTGTTTTATGGAAACAATTGTCCTTTTCACATCATTTCAAGAGAGAAAGTTAAATCCCGGAACTCCCAACAAAAAAGCTAACAATGAGATAGTAGATCTTACAACCTTTGACTCCATTGCTCTGGATACCTAGACTTCATTTGTTAGTAGTGATCCTTGCCAGCTGATGTAGAAATGTTTGATTCTTAATAGCAAAGAAGAAAACATAAATGAAAAGTCCTAATTATAAAACAGAGAAGGCTCTTGAAACTTCTTCCCTGGTCATGGAAGTCATTAACACCTGGTGGGACTCTATTCCTCATTCATACATACCTTCAACATCTAACACTTATTATGCACCAGATACTCTGCTAGTTGTTGGGGACACAGGGATGAATAAAATGTGGTTCCAGGCCTTAAGTTGCTCAGTCTGGTGGGAAATAGGACATGTACACATGAGTACAGTATGGGATAGGACAGTGCCATGGAGGCACAAAGGAGGGGGTCTAACCCAGACCTTAGCACTTGAGGAAGGCTTCCTGGAGAGATGTCCTCTGAACTAAATTCTAATTATGGATCACCTGTTGCAGAATTGTAATATCACTAGTGGCCCCATATCATGTACTTACGCCACAAATGGACACTAGGCTGACATTACTCCGTATAGGTACCTACTGTGTCAAAGATATCAGAAAAACCTGATATGCAGTCACATAAAATTATTTTTGTGGCCTCTTATTATTTTCTGATGTCTGAAATCTAACCTAATTCAGTTTCATTATATCAAGAAAGATTTGAGATTCTATTATATCCTATGTTCAGTGTTGCAGGAAATATAAAAATGAGTAAGACACAGGCTCTGTCTTTGAGAAACAGATAATGAGGGAAGGGGCAGAAATTAAGACAATTACATAAAGGATCAAAATTCAAAACAGAGAAAGATAACATTTTTGTTTTATAGAGGGGACTGAAGCCAAAGTATGATATCCAAGCCATACTTTTAAGTGAAATGAATTTTAACAAGGTAAAACTGGTGAGTAACAATTTGTGCAAAGACAGAAATGGGATGATGTGTATATTCAGGGAACAGCAAGTTATCTATTTTTCTTGGAAGGTTTCCATATGCAAAGGGAATTAATACACTATACAGAGAGGCTGGTGTCAGTTTTCAGAAGCTCCTTTTTTTTTTTAAGATTTTTTTTTTTTTTTAAATTTATGAGAGAGAGAGACAGCACAAGTGGGGTTTGGAGAGGGGCACCAGGGAGAGAGCAGACCAGACTCCATCCCAGGACCCTGGGATCATGACCTGATCTGAAGGCAGATGCTTAAGTGACTGAGCCACCCACGGGCCCTTCTGCAAAGGCTCTTAAATACCAAATCGAGAAATTTATATTTATAGGCAACAGGAGCTACTGAAAATTTTGAGCAGGGGAGTAATCTGATTAAGGTTGTACTTGGACTGGGAAAGCCTGGAAGTGGCACAAAAAGTTAGGAATGTATTGTAATTATCCAGGATGAGCTATAATAAAGATATAAATTAGCAGAAAGAATAGAAGGGGACTAAGGGTACACTACAGAGGCAGAGGCAGACTCTATTGGAACTGGACTCATGCAGTGGATAAGACAAGCTGTGGAATCTCACTGAGTCCAAATCCTTGCTCCTTGCCTGATTGGCTGAGTGACCTCTGACATTTTAAGCTCTCAGTTTCTTCATCTATAAAATGGGGACATTAATAATAATTCCTATCTCATAAATTATTATAAATACTCAAATGAGATAATATTTATAAAATACTTAGCTTAGTGTCTGGCACATGGTAGGACAGTAAATGTCACTTTTATCACTGTTATTACAGAATAGCAGGACTTTAGACCTAGGAGAGACTTTGGAAACAATCCAATCCAATCTCAATAATACTGGTGATACAATGTATACACCATTGTATAATGGTGATACAATTGAGGCTGAAAGAGATTATGTCAATTCAATTTAGAAGCATTTAGTAAAATCCTATTATATGCAAAGAACCTTCCCCAAACTAATGGATTACAAATTTGAGGGGCAAAAAAAAAAAGGAAAAAAAAAAAAAAAAAAATCCTCATAAACATAGTGAGAGACTCACGGTACCACCAACAGACGACAGAAAATCCAGGACTTTACAGTTATAACTGTGACTGGCCTTGACATCGTTTAACATCTCTAACACTTAATGGAACAGGATGGAGCACAGAAGTTTAGAAACTAAAAGCCTGTAGTACTATCTCGATAAATGTTGAATCCCAGGTTAGTCCACTGCGCCTTTCTCTCAACTTCAGTACATTTTGATAATTTTCATATGAGAAAAAATGTTAAGGCAATAAGCAATATTAAGAAATACCAAAACTAAAAATAAACATCTCTCACATAGATCAAAGAATTAAATGTAAAGTTAAAAAATTGAACTGTCAGAAGAAAACACAGATGTACTCTTTGTAACCTTGGGTTACACAAAAATTTCTTAGCTAGGACACCAAAACCATAAGCAACAAGAGAAAAAAAGATAAATTTGACATCATCAAAATTCAAAAATTGTGCGGCTTAGGGCCTGGGTGGCTCAGTCAGTTAATTGTCTGCCTTCCGCTTAGGTCATGATCCCAGGGTCCTAGGATAGAGCCCCACATCAGGCTCCCTGCTTGGCGGGAAGTCTGCCTCTCCCCCTCCCACTCCCTCTGCTTGTGTTCCCTCTCTCACTGTCTCTCTGTGTCAAATAAATGGATAGGACCTTAAAAAAAAAAAATTATGCTGCTTCAAAAGATAACCCATAGAATAGAAGAAAATTTTGCATATCATATATCTGATAAGGAATTTGTGGCTATAATATAAAGAAGTCTCACAATTCAATAACAGGACAAATAACTCATTTTAAAAATGAACAAAGGATCTGAACAGTCATTTATCCAAAGATGAGATACAAAAGGCCAACAGGCATGTGAGAAGATGTTCAACATCATTAATCAGGGAAATGCAAATGAAAGCCACAATCAGGTATCATTATACCCACTAGGATGGCTAGAATCAAAAGTGTGGGGTAAAAATAGTGCAGCCACTTTGGAAAACAGTCTGGTAACTTCTCAAAGGGTTGAATGCAGAGTTATGATAGGTAATTGTAGCGCCACTGTTCATTACAACCCACAAGTGGAAACAACTCAATATCCAGTAAGTGATGAATGGATAAATAAAAATAAAATGTGGTAGATCCATACAATGGAATGCAGTCCCACAATAAAAAGACATTAAGTACAAATACATGCTACAACATAGATGAAACTTGAAAATATTATGCTAAATGAAAGAAGCCAGTCACAAATGACATATTATATGACTCCACTTATATACAATGCCTGAAATAAGGAAATCTAGAAAATAAATGAGCTCTTGCCTCGGGTTGGCAGGGAAGGGGAAATTGGGGCAAGTGGCCACAAGGTGCAGGGTTCTTTCTGGGATGATGAAATAATACCTGGACCCTACAGCCCTTTGCTGGGGTAGAAACTGCATTTTTGTGTCTCTGCTACATACGCAGGACAGTGCTCAGGAAAGGCCTGCTCAATAAATTAAAGCTTCTGTAAAGGTTAATATTCAGTCGCCTAGACCCTAAAAACTTCTTGGTAAGCACCATGAGGAGCTCAGTCTCTTAATAGTTGATTTTTAGTAGCCAAAATACATCAAACACACAGAATAAAATCCTGTCTTCTCCAAGTACAGAGTGCAGCCATTCGAGCCTTTTAAAAAGATTGTGTTCAATAAAGGTTTAACCTATAAAATCAATCACATTGTTTACACACACATATTTTTTACCTACTTTTACACATTGAATCTAATTCTTCAATTGCTTGTTCAGCCTCCTGAATTTCTTGGTAAATGGCTGCAAGTGGCGCCAACTCAGCATGCCTTCGATTCAGGGACTTCCGGTCCCCTTCATTCACAGACATATGCTGCAAACAGTCGTCAAGAGTCCTGTACTCCTCGTTCAGGTCCTCCATATATTTCTGTAGTGCTTTATGCTTCCACAGCATCTTGGACTGATGACAGTATCTCCTGGGACAATTCTTATTTAACAGATGGTGGAGAATGGGATTCCTGCTTTGTCTAAAAATCCACAGCCTTGTATCAAAATGGATCTGTGTAACCTGATGAGATTGGGGATGGAAGTGGTACTGGAGAGGACCATTAAGAGATGAATGTCTAAAAAGCCAAGCACACAGGTGACGATTCATCTCAGCATCTGAAATATAATAGACACAATCTGAAAAAAAAAAATCAGCTCTACAAATACAAAAGCTGGAAGGAGCCTCAAGAAATCTTGTTCAGTTTATGGGCACAGCCAACTCCAAACACAGTCTGAAAATTCAGTAACCAAAAAAAGGAAAATAATTCTTCATACCTCTGAATAGAACATATTAAAATAAATGAAGATAACACAGTTTTCTATTCACTCAATGTATATAATTAACGATGGCAAATGAGTAGGAGCGTAATTAATAAATATATCAACAGACTGGGTTAAATCAGCTACTTTCTAGGAGGTATCCAGGATCTGGAATTAAGTATGTGAACAAGTACCTGAAAGGTATGAAATAATCATGCAAATTTTAGGTGATTCACATATACATAGATTTCTAAAGCTCGAAGGAAATATTAACTGTTTTCTTGTCTAATTCTTTAATTTTAGGTATCCAGATGTCCAAGGAAATCAAGTAACTTAATCATGATTATTTACTTAGCCAGACAGAGGCAGATTCATACTAGAATGCGGTCTGCCTGTTCAGAGCTCAGTGTTTTCCATTTTCAATTCTGCAATCGGGTGCTTCCCTTTCAGCTAAGATCCTAAACGAAGAAAACTTCAGATATTAACTGATAAAGAAAGTAGGGCTGGTAAGAAGGGACAGTGGCAATATTTGTATTAAGTGAAAAAAGCAGAATGGAAAACAATATAATCTTAATTAGGTTTTCAAAATTTTCTATGATATATGATATACAAGGAAAGTAAGTAAACAAAATTTTTTTTTGGGGGGGGGGGGGAGAAAAACCTAAAAAAGAAACATACCAAATGTTAAAAAGATGATCTCTAGTTGTGGATACCTTTTGCTTGCTTTCTGTTTTTTCTACGTTTCAGAGTTTTAAATTTTTCTATACACACAGCATGCATTACTGTCACAATCAGGAAAAAATAGTTACTTTAAAAAATTACAACTTAGGTGAAACCGGCTGTGTACACTAATTTCCTGCTCTTCACCTAATAGACATTTCTAAAATTCTGAGGTTCCAAGTTGAAATGAGGGTCAAAATTTTATGATAATCAACCTTTATTGTCTCCAGTATTCCTACTATGCTAGGAGGTGCATTCATGTATCAACTCATTTGATCATTATAAATCAGCTAACTTGAATATCATAATCTCCTATAAACTAAAATATTCAGAGTGGTCTCCCAAACATTCAGATTTCGCAGGATTCTGCTAATGAGCTTTAATATCTGAAGCACATTTGGAAAAAGACTGTGGAAGAATGCGCCAATGCCCAGCAGCCACACGTCACAGTCCTTCAGCAGAAGTTCCCGTGTCTTTACATCTAGTCTCAAGCCGATCAGAGAAGTGTGTCCACTTGAAAAAATGGACAAAAGGATGACAAATTTTTGTTACAACACTTTTAGCTAAAATGTCCACCCTCGAAACAGCAGAATGAGTAACTCTTAAAGTCTTGAACCTCAATGTTAAGAGAGAACACACCCCCCTCCCCTTAAACCAAGACGTTTACTCGCTAGGGTTACCTATGCCTGAGCACGGCCAGTCCCTCCATCACCCACCCCAGGAGCAGCATTACTCGAGTACTCTAGGAACAATTCTCAGAGTCGGCAGTCAGAAGTGACACTAAGTCTGTGCCAGAACAACACGTGTAAGCCACACTTTGTCACTCAGTATAAGGAGTGATCCTATCGAGACAACATGGGGGGGAGGTGGAAAAATACTTTTTGAGATCAAAAAAGAGAATAAAAATAATTGTGAGTACCTAAGAAAAAGAAGAAAGGACGACAGCTTTCCTTTCTGAAGCCGGAACCTTCTGTGACCTGCTACATTTCAGCCGGACAAACCCTGACTCACTTTCACTTCCGGGTCACTCCTTCCGGGTTAACGCTTGCTCTCAGCTTCTCTTGAACGGTCGTCCTTGGGCGTGCGTAACAGCTAACAGGGGAAACCCGAGAGAAAAATGACAAATCGAGAAAGAAAAATAAATAAAAAGACAAGGCAATAAAGAAAATCCTAAGAGATGACTACGGGAGGTACTCATCCGGAGCCGGAGCCCAGGGCGCGGGTTCCCACAAGATAGGTAGGGTGGGCGGTAGCGGAAAGTAGAATGAACTACAACTTCCGGGAGCTCCTCCCGGGGAATCCTGGGAGTTGTATTTTGTGCACAGGCTGGCCGCCAAGCTCTGGGACAAAAGCGGACTTCTGGTTTCTCAGAGGCAAACACAGGAGAGAGATCTCAACAATTCTGATTAGGAGATCAAGATTTATAATATATTAATAGGAAATCACAAAAATTTTTTATATGTGGAAATTATATAACGGAGCCACTAAAGCAGTGGAATTTTGTTTTGTTTTGTTTTGTTTTTTTAATTTGTTTTGTTTTTAAAGCAGTGGTTCTTTAATTTTTATTTATTTATTTTTTGAGGACTCCCTTTTCATCATCCCCAGATTTAGGGATTCTACATGGTTTTTTTTTTTTTTCGTTTTTGTTTTTGTTTTTGTTTCTTCTTCTTTTTCTATTTTTACCCTTTATGGGATTCTGCACGTTAGTAGTTGTACTTTCAGCTTCCACTATTCGAGAAAATACCTAATAACTAAAGGAGGATATAAACTTATATTTCTAAAAATCACAACAGGATCCAAAAGATAGGAGACTATATATATATATATATATATATATATTCACAAATTAATGGCTTTATAGGTGTTGCATGCATATATTGAATGTAGAGGCTCAAACTAGGTTCATAGGTTGTAAGCTACTAATTAAATAATTATAAAAATCCAACTAATAAACAGTTCCAGGAAAATGCAAACATACTGCCTTACTTTGAACACCAGAAGTCACATCACTGCCGTTTCTCAATATTTCTTCATCAAAAACCAAGGCAAACATCATCCCATATAACTGACTTCACAGGATATTTTCTTAGGTTGTGACTGCATATAAAAGGAACAATTAACTCTAAATGTAAATACCTAACATTACCCTACTTCAGGGTACTTACTTTTACCTAGGATATATTAAATCCTATATCAAATGGTTTAAACCTATTAATTACTTTAATCCTTACTACAACAACCCTAAAATACCCATTTTGCAGAAGAGAAAACTGAGGCACAGAGAGCTTAAGTAACTTGTCCAGGTAAAAGAACTGGTAAGTAATAGAACTGAGATTCAATCAAGGCAGTCTGTGCTAATGTTCTGTGGCTCCTAAGCTCTGTACTCCCTCTTTCCTCCCCCTCCCACAAAAAAAAAAAAAAAAAAGAAAGAAGAAAGAAAGAAAAAGAAAAGAAATAAAGAAAACATTCTATTGTTCTTTCAACAATGAGCACCAGTTATATGCTACTCACTGTGTTCTGGACATGAGAATTTAGCAATGAAAAGAAAAGACACAAATCTTTGATCACATGGAGTTTATGTTCCGGTAAGGAATAAATTCCAAAAGATCCAAAAAAATCATTCTCCTGATTTATCCAATGAAATCATTTAATTCTTTATTTTGATTTGTGTATGCAGATATATAACTTAAGTAATATAGTATATAAAGCTTTATTCTCCTTTAAAAATAACCTTACTGCTATGGATTGAATTGTGCCCCCCCCCAATTTAAGATGTTGAAGGTAACCCCCAGTGTGACTGCACGGGGGACAGGGCCTTTAAAGTTAAATGAGCCATAAAGGTGAAGACCTGATCTGGTGATACTTGTGCCCTTATAAGAGATATCAGAGAGCATGTGAGTGCAAGCTCTCTCTTCTCTCTTTTTCTCCAAGACAGGCCTCAGGGTGAAACCTACCTTGCTGACACCTTGATCTAGGACTTCCCAGCCTCCCAAAGTGTTATTTTATTATGGCAGCCCAAGCACCTAACATTTATGTATGTAAAAATTTATGGGGATATACATGAAACTATGATATACATGAAACTTCACATATTTTATTTCTCAATTTAAAAAAAAAGTCCCTAAAGGGATGTCTGCCTGGGTGGCTCAGTTGGTTAAGGGTCTGCCTTTGGCTTGGGTGGTGATCCCGGTGTCCTGGGATTGAGTTCTGTGCTGGTCTCCTTGCTCAGGAGGGAGCCTGCTTCTTCCTCTGCCTGCTGGTTTCCCTGTTTGTGGTCTCTCTGACAAATAAATAAAATCTTTTAAAAAAATCCCTAAAGACATTTATGCTTGGTACTATAAATACTCCTTCCTCCTCCATGCTTTTTAAAAAAGAATATAATATGGTATATCTGTATTTATGAATATGCGATGATGTCCACAATTCATCATTAAATGAAAGACATTGTTTAAAAAACAACAACAACACAGCAAACAAACAAAAAAATAAGATGGGAGGCAGTGGGGGTGGGGGTACAAAACAAAAACAAAAACAAAACCCAACAATAACTCAGCAAACTGAGTTCCATTTAGAAACATGTGATGCATGGGACACCTGGGTGGCTGAGTTGGCAAAGCATCTGATTTTTGTTCTCAGTTTAGGTCTTGACCTCAGGGTCATGAGTTGAAGCCTCATACTGGGCTCCATGCTGGGTGTGGAGACCATATAAAAACAAAAACAAAAACAAAAATATGTGAAGCATATATATTTAAATGTCCAGTGGAATTACAGGTAATCCTTATTTTCTTCTTCTTCTTCTTCTTCTTCTTTTTTTTTTTTTCTTTATTTGACAGAGAGAGATCACAAGTAGGCAGAGAGGCAGGCAGAGAAAGAGAGGAGGAAGCAGGCTCCCCACCAAGGAGAGAGCCTGATGCGGGGCTCGATCCCAGGACCCGGGGATCATGACCTGAGCCGAAGGCAGAGGCTTTAACTCTCTGAGCCACCCAGGCGCCCCCCTTATTTTCTTCTTTGTAGTAGTCTGGATTTCCTGAAGTTTTGTGATGAGTATTATTGTAAAAAAGACAGTTATAAAAGGAAAAAAAAAGATTTTATTTATTTATTTGAGAGAGAGAGAGAGAGCACAAGGTGGGGTGGGGGGAGAGCAGAAGGAGAAAGACAAGCAGACTCCGCACTGGGCATGAGCCCAACACAGGGCTCCATCTCACTGACCCTGAGATCATGACCTGAGCCAAAATCAAGAGTCAGATGCTCAACGGACTGAGCCACCCAGGCACCCCCAAAAGGACATTCTTTAATGTTTGTTTGAAAAAGCCTTATGTGGGGTGCCTGGGTGGCTCAGTGCGTTAAAGCCTCTGCCTTCGGCTCAGGTCATGATCCCAGGATCCTGGGATTGAGGCCCGCATCGGGCTCTCTGCTCTGCAGGGAGCCTGCCTCCCCCTCTCTCTTTGCCTGCCTCTCTGCCTACTTGTGATCTCTGTCTGTAAAATAAATAAGTAAAATCTTTTTTTAAAAAAAAGCCTTATATGAGTTTTTATTATTGAATCATTTTATGAAGCTAACTTCTACTTCCAAAGAGTCTGATACATTACACGAAACAGTCTTCTAGAGGTAGTAATAAAAATGTTGATTCCGTGAAAGTTACAGCATTCGATCAAATTAGCGCCAAGAGCTCCTCTGTCTGAGATACTTCTCACAATAAAGTTGATCTCATAAACCTCTCTATTATGAAAGTATGTGTAATGGGCACCGACAGTTGGGTATTCCTTTAGAAACGAAATGACATGGGTCCCTTTCCTCTGCTTTGGAGCTAACAACAAAATACTTGCAGCTGTTTTTCAGATTCACTTACAGCAAACTTAGCCCAAAGTCCAAAGGGGTAGAGAATGGGGATTTTGACTTTGCTTCTTCTCAGCGACTTCCGGATCGTTTCAAAGAGGCTGAGGATACCCTCCTGTCCTTTTGCCCATGACGGGAAGGTTGACTTGCGTCCTGCTGCGGGGATTCCCCATCAGAAAGCGCCCACTTAGGGCTTACCCTGAGAGAAGCAGAGCACCACAGCTTCCTCAGCCCTGGACGCTCTTCAGGGAGCCGGACCGGGGTGGATGGAGAGATTGTTCTGATTGTTCCAGACTACGCTGAAACCTTCGGTCCCACCCGGGAAACTTTGGGAGGCACTGAAACCAGCATGAAACCCCAGGATGCAAGCCGTAAAACACAATGGGTCAGAGCCCCCCGTGCAATGCACCTTGGCTTTCGGTTCACCGGAGTTTAGGGTCTTCGTCACATCCTGAGGCATCCCACAGTGTGAAGGTTGGCGGCCACTTGGGATTCTAATCAGCTATATTTCATCACAGGAAAAAGTGGAACTAGGAATTTGACAATTTAATACAAAATTCAAGCCCTCGCTAAGGTGGAAAAGAAACAGCAAAACAAAGGTGATTCTACTTGTATTCTTTTTTTTAATTTTAAGATTTTATGTATTCATTTGACAGACAGAGATCAGAAGTAGGCAGAGAGGCAGGCAGAGAAAGAGGAGGAAGCAGGCTCCCTGCTGAGCAGAGATTCCGATGCGGGACTCGATTCCAGGACCCTGGGATCACGACCTGAGCGGAAGGCAGAGGCCTAACCCACTGAGCCACCCAGGCGCCCTTTTATTTTATTTTATTTTATTTTATTTTTTAAGATTTTATTTATTCGTTGGACAGAGATCACAAGTAGGCAGAGAGGCAGGCAGAGAGAGGGGGAAGCAGATTCTACTCGTATTCTTGTAAAGTATTTCCCCTGAGAGAAGCAGAGTACCAAGTATGAAAAGGCAGCGTTTGTTCTTTTCATATATTCATACCAGTTCTCAAATTTTTCTTAGCTTGGGGGGGTGGGGGGGTGGGGAAATGCAAAAAATGCGCCACCTGCTGGCGTTACGGAAACTAGAGCACTCATTATTTTCAGAGAGAGTGTGACAGAAGTCAACTTACTTTTTTTTTTTTTAATAAAAAAAAAAAAGAGAGAGAGAGAGAGAGAGAAAGAGAAAAAGAAAAAAAGCAAAGGCAGGTCAAAGACAAACTGATCCTGAAAACTCCTTTTATTCGACCCCAACTGGTCGTAGCCTAGGCTGAAGTCAGCTTTGACAAGCTCTCCTAAGTCTCCTCGGTGATTTCATCTCTTCCATAGATCATCCTAAATTTCAGGCTAAATATTTTTCTTTAATCATTTGCTTTGGTTTCAAATTGCATATTTTCAAATCTTTGTTTCAGTAAATTTTATCTTCCCATCTTTTGCTCCTGACAGTAGTATGTGAATACCCTTTATAAGCATCAAAGTATTTTCTTTCTTTTTTTTTTTTTTTTTAATTTGTTTGAGAAAGAGAGCAGGTGAAGGAGAGGGAATAAGAGTTGGGGCGGGGGGTGGAGAGACTCCCTGCTAAGCAGGGAGCCTGAGGTGGGGCTCAATCCCAAAACTCCAGGATCATGACGTGAGCAGAAGGCAGAAACTTCACCAACTCAGCCACCCAGGTGCCCCGAAAATCTTTTCCAACTTAGATCCAAAGTGGTGTGCATGGAGGAAATCTATATATGGTGTGTGTATATGTAGATATGTATCTTTCCATTTCTTCCCTTCTTATTACAATTTTCAAATGTGTTCAAAAATAGAACCATATAGTGAACCCCCATACGCCAGTCACAAATCCTTAAAGTTATCGATGCCGGGTTTCACCAGCCCCCCTCCCTCTGCCATCTCCCCATCCTCACCAGATTACCTTGAAGCAAATACAAAACATCCTATCTTTTCATCTGTAAATATTTTAGCTTGTAGCTCCAGAAGATAAAGACTTCTGAGAAATATAATCACCCCCCCAAAACTAAAAATAGTTTCCTAATAATATCAAATACCTACTTCATGTTCCAATTTCTCTCATGGTAGCAGATTTTTTTCTTTTTCTCCTTGGCAGTTTGTACATATTGATATTCAAATAAGGTCTATATATATCAATTCTTCTTTTTCTTTTAAGATTTTACTTATTTATTTGAGAGAGAGTGAGAGCTAGAGAAAGAGCACACAGAGAAGGAAAAGGAGAGAGAGAGAGAGAGAGAAGCAGACCTCCTGCTGAGCAGGGAGCCTGGGAACATGACCTGAGCTGAAGGCAGATACCTAACAGAGCCACCCAGGCGCCCCCATATATTGTAATTTCTTCCTATATTTTTGGTTTGTTTTAATCTAGGTTTCCCCCTGCCCCTTTTAATCCTCCTGGCAACATATTTGTTGAAGAAATTAGATCTTTTGCCTTGAGGAGTGTCACACAATCTGGATTTTCCTAGTATTGTGTTGAAACATTTATTCCTTGGTGACCTGTATTTCCTATAACCTGGCTTGATCAGATTCAGATTCAAATTTTGGAGGCAAAAGTACTTTATAGGTGGGTTAGAAACTTCCAAAGGGAGGTGCAAAATACTTAGTTGTATTTAAAATGATACTAGAAGCTCTTCATTGCCTAGATCCATTATTTCCCTAGAGGTTGCAAAATGGTGATATTTTATCATCCCTTCTTCATTCATTATAAAGAGAAAACATTGGCTAGGAGGCAGTGGGCTGTTACTAAAAGCTGAAGGCTGAAAGCCACAAGCAGAAGGGAGGAGGAGGATGGGACAAAAGCAGGGACGGAATGTATTTCATTTTGCAGAACCAACAGTTTCAGCCAAGGAGATACCCAGTTAGTTGTTTCAGCTGACACCCCCTTACCTGAGCTTGCTAGAGCTAGACCAGGGTTGAGGACCTGTGCAGATGACCTCGAGTTGTCCTGAGGGTATATTTAGCTCATTATAATACTAAGATCTCCCATGGGAGTTTGTTGCCATTTTTTGAGCAAAAAAGTATATGCCTAGTGTGTTGACATGCTAGGCATGCCCAACTAAACTAGAGTAGCCCTGCAAGTCCCCTGCCCCCATCCCCCCATATACTGAATCAAAGCTGCCTGTACTAACCCCGTGGGGACACAGGGCTTTGGGAACTATCTCCCTGCCTCCTGACTTGTAACAAGTAATAAAAAGTTCTTTGCTTTTGACACTTGTTTGGGTGGTGTTCAATTTAATGCTCCTCAAGGGTGAGCTCCTTTGAGTTTGGTTACAAAACTTGCCCTTCTCAACTACTGGTCTCCCTTGCTTTGAAATTTTTAAAAGGGAAAATGAAAACTGCCAAAGTGGAGAGGTGATCAAATCAGGTCGTGATTCCAGGGTCCTGGGATCCAGCCCTGCATCGGGCTCCCTGCTCAGCAGGGGAGCCCGCTTCTCCCTCTTCTTCTGCCTGCTGATCCCCTTGCTTGTGCATGCACACACTCTCTCTCTGTCTAATAAATAAAATCTTTAAAAATAAATTTTTTAAAAAGCTTGCTTTCTGAATAATTTTCATGATTTCCAAATCCTATTTCAATCTGGTCTTTTCTTACTTCATGGATGTAACAGTTGTCTGCAATTCCCAAGTCCCAGAAGCTCTGAAAACCCTTATTTTCAATTCAAAAATTCCTGAAAACTGCAGTTTTGGTAAATCACTTGATGGGCAAATCTCCTGTAACCTAAACCAATTTGGCAAGCAATCCTGACTTGGACTGCTACGAGGCTATTTATATCTGTGTTTATCTCACTTGGAATAAACATTCATATATTTTACTGAAGAAATATTTATGTACTGGATTACAGGTTGCTACCCCAGATCCCACTGAGAGTCTTATGCCACATACAGTGTACACATTTTCCTTTCTAAATCCAAAATATTCCCAAGTTTGAAAACATGTGCACCCAACTACTTCAGATAGAGAACTGTAACAATAGTACAGTGGTTAATACTCTCTGAGTACTTATTCTTTACTGGGTAATGCTCTAAATGTCTTTCCTTGAACTAACTCATTCAATCTTCATAACACCCCTAGATAGTAGATTGAGGTGCAAAGCCCAGTTTAGGAAACAGGCACAGCACATGATGAGGTGACTTGCTCTAAGTTGTGCCCAAGGGACAATATCTTGGCCAAAGGGAGTTGAATCACATCGGCTGGGCTGCACTGTGACCTGTGTTTTCCTTCTCACTTAATCATGCATCATCTCCACCCCCAGCTCTGCACCATCTGGCCCCAATCTAGCCTTTCTTCCATCGAGATCTCCTCCAAGAACTTCATGTTTTTTTTAAAGGTAAGACTATGATCCTTGTAGAGATATGAGATGTACACCTGTTAAGAATTTTAATTAGGTATGAATGAGCGAAGGATGTTATAACTAAAGAAAAATCCCAAGAGAAGACACAAATATGCCATGAGGAGTGCTAAAATGAATTTGTTTAAAAGATGAAGAACTTGGGGCACCTGGCTCAGTCGGTAGAGCCTATGACTCTTGATCTTGGGGTTGTAAGGTCGAGCCCCACATTGGCTGTAGAGATTACTTAAAAATAAAATTTTTAAAATATTTTATTTATTTATGTGATAGAGAGCAAGAAAGAGTGAGAGAAAGTGAGGCAGACTCCCCACTAAGCAGGGAGCCTGATGCAGGGCTCGATCCTAGGACCCTAATTTCGTGACCTGAGACAAAGACAGGCGCTTAACCGAATGAGCCACCCAGGCTTTAAATATAAAATCTAAATCTAAAAAAAAAAAAAAAAAAAAAAAAAAAAAAAGATGAAAAGCTGGTCAATATATACGAGGCAATAATAATTCACATTGCCATTATACAGAATTTGCATCGCTAGGGATAAGAATCATTTGTATTGTTAGCAGTTTTCTACAACTTAAGAGTTATAAAATAGCTCAAAGGCAAGGGAAAACAGTTCACTCAGCAGGATTGTCCCATAATCTCTCTGCCCATTTCAAAGCCTCACACTTTTTCTTCACCACATATATTTCTCTGTCTGGTGTGCAATTCATACTATGTGCCAGGCGTGCTAAGTGCTACGTGTTCAGTGATGAGAATAGATGTCCTTCCTGCGATCACTGTCTTTTATAGATTGGCTCACCAATCTAATCAGCTAGTTCTGCCTCCCCTTGAGCTCCCATGTAATCTCAATTACATCTCTTGCGATGTTGCTAAATCTTTACTTATATTATACTTAGCAATGTATTGTTCACAGGGGCTGTTATAGTTCTGGGGGAACAGGATACAGGTCCCAAATTCTGAATATCTTTTGTGTAGGATAATAAATTATCTCTCTATTCTCAAGGAGGTAAAAGTAACCGCAGTTTATTTTAACTGATATGTTTTTGACTCTCTGCTGTCTGTAAGATGTGATGCTATGTGCTAGAGGAAGATGATTAATTCAACAAAGAAGCTTTTGAGGACCAACTCTGAAACACAGACAAATAAGACATTGTGTCTAATCCAGAGGCACTTCGGCCTAATGGAGGAAATGGACAAATAAGTTAACAAATCAACATGGTGTGAAGAATGCTGTATGCGAGGTGAGTAATGGGTGTTCTGAGAATGTGGAGGAGGCCCGGCCACACTGGAGTGGGGAGGCAGGGATGGCTTCTGGGAGATGATGTTTAATCTGAGTTTTGGTGGACAGGTTGGAGTTAGCTAGGCACAGAGAAGGAAGACAACACAGATATATATTGAGGACTTGAGAAATGGCCAGTGCAGTCTGGCTGAGTGAGACATGAGGTTATAAAATCAGGCAGGTACCAAATCATAAATGGCTTCACATACCTAGGGAAAGAGGCTCCACTTTCTCCTAAAATCTATGGAAGGATTTTAAGACATAAGTGTGAGAGTTATTGTTTACCAAGATCACCTGGTGGGCTGAATGAAGCCTCACTTCCTGGCAAAATGTTCTTATCCTAATCCCTGGAATCTGGGAATGTGTCACTTTACCTGGCCAAAAGGGACTCTGCCTCTGTGATTAAGTTAAGGATCTCGAGATCGGGAGAATTCCCTGCCTTATCTTGGCGGGTATGATCCCAAGAGTCCTTATGACAGAGGCGGCGGAGTTAGAGTCAGAGCAAAGATGTGCAGAGGAAGCAGAGGACAGAGGAGAGAGAATCTACAGTGCTGGCTCTGAAAACGGAAAAAAGGGCCATAGGCCCAGGAGTGTAGGTGGCCTTGAGAAGCTGTGAAGGTAAGGAAAGGAATTCTCTGCTAGAGCATCCAGAAGGAACATAGTCCTGCAGACACATTTCAGACATCTGACCTCCAGACCTTAAAGAGAATAAATCTGTGTTGCTTTAAGCCACTAAATGTGTAATGATTTCTTATAGCAGCAATAAGGCCTGAATACAGACTCCCTTGGCAGCTATGCAGAAAATGAACTGAAGGAGGCTGGTCAAGGGAGGTAGTTGAGCATAGTAGCTGAGTGCAAGAGCTTCGGTAAGGTGGCCCTTGCTTTGCAGTTTTGTAATTTAGTGCAAACTTACTTAAAAAAAACAACAACTTCAGTTCTCATTTGTAAAAGTACAATAATAGTATTTTTGTCATGGGGTTCCCATGAGGATTAAATACAAAACAGCCCGTTACATATAATGCCTGGCACAGGGTAAGTGTTCAATAATAGTTATTATGAAATGATTACAGTAATTTATTTAAGCAATCTCTCCCCCCCCATCGTGGGCCTTGAACTCACAACTCCAAATCAAGAGTCACATGCTCTACCCACTGAGCCAGTCAGGTGCCCCTCAATGATTACAGTCATTAAGAAGAGAAGAGAAGAGAGAATAAGGAGGGAGCAGTAAAATCTCCAAAGAAGGTAAAAATGTGTTCTCTTCTAAGCATAGATGGAGGAATTAATTCTGCATAGGCCAGAAGGCACTGTATTTGCTGAGAAAAGAAGAGAGAAGAAAATAATGGGTGCAGGTGGGTGTCAACCACTGTGGGCCGAATGAGTGAACAGACAGGGAGATAATGGCGAAAATCCAGACACTGGCAAGCAAGAGGCCACTGAAGAACAGGTACATGGAGGACAGAAGAGTGAGTGAGTGAGTGAGCTAGACCCTCTGCATCTTGAAGAATGGATGGCACTGACAAAGGAATCAACAAGTGTTTGTTCAAAGAGCAATAGGAGATTGTCCTCAGAACATGGACTGTCCCAAAAAGAACCCGCTTTGAGTCACTATCATCAGAAATTATAGATGTATATAGAACAACAGTCTGAGGGGTATGGCTCTTGGCTTCATGCTGAAGGCAGGATGCTGGGGTTTCAGTACAATGGCAGAAAGACTTCTCTCAAGGGGTGCCTGGGTGGCTCAGTCGGTTAAGCACCTGACTCTTGATTTCAGCTCAGCTCATGATCTCAGGGTCCTGAGATGGAGCCCTGCATTGGGCTCCCCACTCAGCACGGAGTCTGCTTGTTCCTCTCTCTCCCAAATAAATAAATAAGTAAATGAAAACTTTTTTCAGTGTCACACTGACAGACTACTAATCCCACAAACTGGGATCTCATCTCCATTAACAGGAATGTCACGCCTACTGTAGGAAGTCTCCCTAGAGTTAAATGAACATTGGCAAATCTCTTGTAATTTAAAAATAATTAGAGTAAGAGTTGGTTCCTGGAATTTCTGATTTGAGACGTAGGGCAAGTGTTGCTGATTCAAAATTTGGTCAAAACCTTCTAGGTTTTGAAAAATGTATAATGTCATGTATCTATCATTATAGTATTACACAGAATATTTTCACTGCCCTGAAAATCCTCCACATAGGATTTTTTCTATTTATCCCTCCCTCCCCCAACCCCTGGCAATCAAAGATCTTTTTACTGTTTCAATAGTTTCGTCTTTTCTGGAATGTCATATAGTTGGAATCATGTAGTATATGGCCTTTACAGATTGGCTTCTTTCACTTAGTAATATGTATTTAAGATTCTTCCCTGTCTTTCATGGCTTTCAGGCACCCTCATTTCTTTTTTAGCAAAGAATAATATTCCATTGTCTGGATGTACCATAGTTTATCAAAGGGTAAGATTTTTTAAAGATTTTATTTATTTGGGGTGCCTGGGTGGCTCAGTAGGTTAAAGTCTCTGCCTTCGGCTCAGATCATGATCTCAGGGTCCTGGGATCAGGCCCCGTATCAGGCTCTCTGCTCAGCAGGGAGCCTGCTTCCCCCACTCTCTCTCTGCCTGCCTCTCTGCCTGCTTATGATCTCTGTCAAATAAATAAAATCTTTTTAAAAAAGATTTTATAAAAATATAAAAATATTTAAAAAATCTTTTTCTAAAAGATTTTATTTAGGGGCGCCTGGGTGGCTCAGTGGGTTAAGCCTCTGCTTTCAGCTCAGGTCATGGTCTCAGGGTCCTGGGATCGAGCCCTGCACTGGGCTCTCTGCTCAACAGGGAGCCTGCTTCTCTCTCTCTCTGCCTACTTGTGATCTCTGTCTGTCAAATAAATAAATAAATCTTTTTAAAAAATATTTTATTTATTTATTTGAGAGAGTAAGCAAGAGAGAGAAAGAACATGAGCAGGGGCAGAGGGAGAGGGCGAGGGAGAAGCAGACTCTCTTGCTGAGCAAAGAGCCTGATGCGGGACTCGATCCCAGGACCCCGGGATCATGACCTGAGCCAAAGGCATATGTTTAACCGACTGAGCCACCCATGCGCCCCTGATGATGGTTTTGAGAGAACAATTGTGTCATAATGTTTCTGTGTTGACCCCGAGACTTTAAATGATGCCAGTTCTAGACCACATCTACTATTTGTGGGCCTATCAGCAATTTGTGGTTTCTACCTAGGGTTCCAAATTGAATTTGTGATGAGGGTTTTTTGCTTGTTTTTGTGCCTTACCTAATTTTAACCTCAAGATGAATGGGAGGCATGTTTAAACCTGGATTAGGATAGAATGCCTTGAAGCAGTGGTTCTCAACTCTGGTTGTACATTACGATCATCTGGAAAGATTTTTTAAAAACCCAACCGCCACCCCACCCTAACTGAGTCATTATTTCTGGAGGTAGGACTCAGGCATCCGCTTTTGAAATGTCTTTTTTTTTAAAGAGGTGAAAACTTTTTTTTTAAGACTTTCTTTATTTACTTGACAGAGAGAGAAACAGTGAGAGAGGGAACACAAGCAGGGGGAGTAAGAGAGGGAGAAGCAGACTTCCTGCTTAGCAGGGAGCCCACAATGCGGGGCTCAGCTAGATCCCAGAACCCTGGGGCCCTGAGCTAAACACAGATGCTTAACAACTGAGCCACCCAGGCACCCCCTTCTGAAACGTCTTAATGCAATACAAAAGTGCAGCAAGGTTGACAATCGCCTTCAGACAACTTATAATTTATAAAACATAAAATAGTAAGACAAAAGCATGAAAGAAGGACAAAGTGCTATGTAAATTCATGGAAAAGCGAGATCAGATCCACTAGAAAGACTTGGATTTTATGTAAGTCATGACATTTGAGATGAAGGATTTAAAAAAAAAATCAGGCAGTGAAAAAACAATATCTAGTTATCAGGTTGAGCAAGAGTATGGAGTTTAGAAAATACTGGACCCGTTATAGCCATTGGTTCCCCTCCTACATAAGGTAATTGTAGGAGCAAAGAAAAATCTGGGAATAGACTAGTTCTAGACAATAGGAGCAACTGAAAATTTTGATAAACTGAGAGACCCATTTAGGGTATCGACACACCTACAAGCAATGTGCAAAATGAAATGGAGAGAAGACACTGAAAGTGAGGCACTAGTTATGAGGTTTTTGCAGTATTTAGTTCTAAGGTGGAGAGGGACTGAAAAGCAGGGAAGGAAGGAAAGAAAGGAAGAAACGTGACAGATCTAGCACCTAAATGACAAGGCAACTTGGGTGTGGAGATTAATGAAGAAGAGTCAGAGGTGATCAGAGAATTTTAATTACAAGAGTACTACCATCAACAAAAATAGGGAAGTCAGGACTTGGACTGGTTTGATGGGAAGGTTAAGTTTTTTCTTTACGTCCAAACGGAAAATGCTTGGCAGGCCTTAGATGGGGCTCTTTCACAAACAAGTGGGAATAAAGGCCAGGCACAAAAGAAGGCCTGAAGCTAGAGGCAGATTTGAAATCAGCTTGGTGCTAATAATGGAAGCTATGGGAGTGGGAGGATTTATTAATTTTGCTGGTTTTGCTGGTAAGTAGCAGGTACTCAATGAACCCATTTTATTGCTGATGTTGAAAAAGAAAACAGAGTTGTCTAGACAACCAATGTTTAAAAGAAGGAAGAAGAGTTGATGGAGGACCAGCAGAGTAACTGGGAAGAAGAGAAAACCCAGGATTCTTCATGGTCTTGATGACTTAAGGTGGAAAAATTAAGGAGGACAGGAAAAAAAATCTTCAGGGTTGGCCACTACTTAGCAGCCTTAACATGTAAGCTTCATGAGGATAGATGTTTTTGTTAGAAGACTGCCTGTCACATTGTACTCAGTAATTAAGTATGGAACAAATGCATTCTTGAGATTTCAGACATTTTCAGAAGATTGTTGGAGGCAGAAGCCAAATCTTAAGGAGCAAAAAAGAGTTACCACTTAGCCAGAAGAAACCTCATTATTTTTCTTGTCCATTTTCCATAAGTCGTCAGAATGACCTTCTATTTTTTTTTAATATTTTATTTATTTATTTGACAGAGAGAGACACAGCGAGAGAGGGAACACAAGCAGGGGGCCTGGAGAGGGAGAAGCAGGCTCTCTGCTGAGCAGGGAGCCCAATGTGGGGCTCGATCCCAGGACCCCGGGATCATGACCTGGGCTGAAGGCAGACGCCTAACGACTGAGCCAGCCAGTCGCCTCCAGAATGACTTTTAAAAATTGTGTGTGGGTTTAAACAGGCTTTATGCCCAATATGGGACTTGAATTCATGACCCGAAGATCAAGAGTTGCATGCTGTATGGACTGAGCCGGTCAGTCACCATTTTATTTATTTTTTTAAAGATGTTATTTATTTTTAAAATAACATTTTTTAAAGTAACATTTTTATTTAAAAAACTAAAAATTTTTAAATAAATTTATTTATTTATTTTTCTAAAGATGTTATTTATTTGAGAGAGAACATGTGTTCATGAGCCAGGGGGTGGGGGTGGGAGGAAGGGGTAGAGAAAGAAGGAGAGAGAGAATCTCAAGAAGACTCCATGCTGAGCACAGAGCTGGAAATTGGGCTGTATCTCTTGACCCTGATATCATGACATGAGCAGAAACCAAGAGTCAGATACTTAACCGACTGTGTCACCCAGGTGCCCAAAGAGTGATCTTTTAAAAAAATTAGATCATGCCACTTTCCTGCTTAAAGTGCTTCAGTGGCTTCCTGCTGAACTTAGGACCAAACCAAACCACATTGCCTGAGACCACCATCCCCTTATAAGCTGGTCTGCATTTTCAACTGAACTGCTTTTCATCACACACACCACCTTCCAGTCACCTCCTTGAAACTGAAGTTCTTACCTGTCCCTTTTAGGACTTGACCATGCTCACCTTGCCCCTGTATTAGGGCACTTGCCTGAGGTTCCCTTCAGCTAGAATATGCTGTCCCAGCTTTCCTTGTTGACTCACTTCCCATTCTTTAGGTCTGTTCACATGTTATCACCGCCCCATCCCAAAGATCATTCCTGAGTACTTGGTTTAAAGTAGTCCTTCCCTCAATCCCCTCTGCCCTCACAGGACCTTGCTTTATTCCCTCCCTAGGACGTCCCAGTCTGGGAGGATCTTGCTGATTGATGTGTTTTCTGTCTGTCTCCTCCCATTAGAATACAGACTATATAAGGAGGGAGACTATGCAAACATTGGGGGGGAGCAACTGATGAATAAAAGTTTAGGAAACGCCAAGGGCAATGGGATCAAGAGTTCCAGGGGGCCCTGGATGGCTCAGGTGGTGGGTTAAAGCCTCTGCCTTCCACTTGGGTCATGATCTCAGGGTCCTGGGATCGAGCCCCACATTGGGCTCTCTGCTTGGTGGGGACCCTGCTTCCCACCCCCACCCCCTGCCTGCCTCTCTGCCTGCTTGTGATCTCTATCAAATAAATAAATAAAATCTTCAAAAAAAAAAAAAAAGCGTTCCAGGGAGGAATGAAGTATGCTTGCTTTCTCCAAAACAAGAGCAAGAAAGGAAGACAAGAGTAGACACATTAGGGAATTGAGGGTATAATGCACTACACAACCTGATGAGTTCTTTTCCCATCAGCCTTTAATTACATGGTTCAGTTGGTTGTAGGACTAGCAGCAAACCATGTCAGCTAGTTCTGTAAGACATGCTCTGCATATGGGGTGGAGGACATCCTTTTCTAGATTATGTTTTCCTTGGGCCTACTAAGTTTAGCAAGAGAATCACTGGCACGTATCATATATGCAAAAAGGTCTTCATAGATGTTGTTGCTATTAATGTACCGTGTGCATAATTCTGAAGAAGGCACAAAACCTGTCTGAAGCACCATGAAGCAACATCTGGTGGAGGCCAATGATGGCCCTAGCCGGGCTTCAGCATTCTTCCTGAGAGTCAGCAAACTCAGATTTACAATGCGTGTGCTTTTTTTCTTTTCCCCTCTGTGGGCTTAGAAATGATAAAGCATTATATTCACACAACCTTGCTGTGAAAGATTACAATAATGTTATTATAACCTCATTTTCTGTTGAAAGGTAGAAATAAGATTTGCTCCAGACTAAACAGGAAGTTAGTAATAAAATTATAACCACTGGCTAATGCAGGCTTTCTGACTGTGCATGAATTATATCCTTTACACACTCTAAGACTTATGCTGCCAAAAACTAGCAACGCTATTGGCATTCTTTTTTTTTTTTTTCTTTAAAGATTTCCTTATTTGAGAGAGAGTGTGAGTGCACAACAGGGAGGGGTAGAGGGAGAGGGAGAGAGATACCCAAGCAGACTCCCTGTTGAGTATGGAGCCCGATGCAGGGCTCGATCTCACCACCCTGAGATCATAACCAGAGCCAAAACCAAGAGTCAGACACTTAATGGATTGAACCACCCAGGTGCCCACTACTGGCATTCTTTTCAAGTATTCACCTCTCCCCTCACTCCCACCCTAATGTAGACAATATAGGTCTGTGTGTATCACATGCTATGGTGCGTGTAAGGCAGATGAGGAAAATATTAAATATGAGGGTTTATAACTACTCACTTCTCCGTGTTTGGGATTGCAGGTTTCCTTTGCACTGCTGGGAGATGCTGGGGAGGCTCTGGGAAGGGGAGAGGTTGGCAATGGGTGGGAAGCTGCTGAGTGCAAATGAAGAACCAGTGATGGGTGCCTGATTTAGGGGTGAGGCCATGGTGAAGATCCAGCAGTTACCGCAGAGAATGGCGACAGTTAGTGATTTGTAATGAGTCAGGCTGTACTAGGCCCATGGAAACTTTCATAAAAGATAAACATTACGTGCCTCCAAAATATTTACAGTTGGCACGATGCTTTTTTCCACATTTTTTTTTTCAACTTGTCCTTTTGAAATCGGCCTTGAGGTGTGGCAAAATAGCTTGAGCCGGCTGAATGAGGTACATTCCAGAAAAGCTCATGTCCGATGAGAGTAAAAGGATGGCCTGACCAGAGTACTGGATCTTCAGCTCTTGCCGCAATTAACCCTTTGCTCCTGAGAATGTAGATAAATTGGGAGCCAAAGGATTTTCAGGAATCAGTAAAGCATGGTGAGCAAACAGTGGGTAAGGACTATGGAAGTGGTTGGGTATGAGGGTGCTGAGAGCACCCTCTGTCCTGCTCCACTGTCTAGAAGACTACCACCAACCAGTTCAGTACAGCTCAGCTAAATTCCCATGAAGCTCTCCTTGCCAATTCCTCTCTAGTCGCTTGAGGAGCCTAGGATCTGTCTAGAACACTTAGGTCCCTCTGAACCTACCCCCTTTTAATAACAGTCCTGTCTCTATTTTATTTTTCTAATTTAAATATATATATACGTATATATTTATTATTATGTAATCTCTACATCCAATGTGGGGCTCGAACTCACAACCCGGAGATCAAGAGCCACGCGGTCCACCAACTGAGCCAGCTCTTCACTATTTTAAAAGACCCCTGTGATACCTTCTTCCATCTCCAAACAAACTCAGGTTAAAGGGAAATTCAAGTAAGCCCCATCCCAGCTCGGATTACAGCCCATTCAGTGCAATTGCGCATCAACCCCTTAGTAGTCACACAAACAGGCACAAATGAAGATCCAGAACACGCATAAATAAGTTTATGCATCTAATATTTACATATTTCTTGATAATATACCTACCTCATATGCATGGCTGTGCTTGCCATCGATGTATATGCGTGTCTTTCAAGACTCACACATTTCTATCACCAGGCTGCTTTTTAGGTATGACAGTGTCCAAGAACTGGAAGATCCTGGGTTTGACTATTGTTTCTCTCATTATTATTGGCTTATTAAGCCATGTTATTATATGGCTTGTATGAAGGGGAACCTTCTGAGGAGAAAGGGTAGGTAGACTTGGAGACTCAGTGGCCCATGAAACCACCACAGTTTTCACCGCCAAGGTCAGATGTTCTAAGCTGCTGGCAGTATGTTTTTTTCCCTAACATTTCAAACATGCTTTCCCGTTAGTCCATTTCAAGGCCGGTCCAAGAACCTCACCTACGCTGTGCGTGTATGTGTTTTGGGTAAGCACCGAAAAGAGAAGGCTTCTCTCAAAGTCTAGGAAGGAAAACAAGTTCGTCCTAATGGAGCGTTTACTCGGAGCCACCACCGCTTAAGTTCCCGAGTGCAGAGAAATCAAAAAGGTCTGAATCACATTCCGGTGGCCCGCAAGCCCAGCAATCGGGGCACGGCACAGCCAGTGACCTACGCGGGGCGCCGGGGTGCCGGTGGCAGAAGCGACCTAGCGCTGCGCACACCGCGTTCCCCGCCGCCCGGTGTCCCCCACCGCCTCTGGCGGCGAGGCGCCTGACGCAGGCGCACACCGCCCCGCTCGAGGGGACGGGCCCCGGCTGCCATCTTGCTGCGCGCGGGAGCCGCGGCCGCTCGCCGGGCCGCAGGGCGGGAGTCGACAGGGTCCGGTCCAGGTCCCCTTCCCTTTCCATCGCGAGCCCTGCCCAACGGCCTGCCCGGCCCCCACTCCAGGTCATGAACTGACCCACCGCCCGCTGCCCGGCTCTTCGCAGTGGCCCGCCCCCGCGAAACGCGGCGCCCGGGTGCCGGTCCTCCCCTCCGGCCGCGATGCCGAACGTGCAGCTGCCGCCCAAGGAGAGCAACCTTTTCAAGCGCATCCTGGTGAGTGGCCGAGGCCGCGCTTCCGACCCTGCCCGGTGCGGCGAGCGGTCTGGCGGCGGCGCCTGCGCGGGCCGGGCTAGTCCCGGGCTCCGTTCTTTGTTTACCTCCGCGCCGCGGCGACGTGACTGCCCGCCTTGGCCGGCCGCTGCTCCGAGCGCTTCGTCCCCTGCTGCCGCTGGCGGCGACCCCGCCGCTCTCCGCAGTCCCTCTGGGCCAGAGCGCGTGGGCCCGGGAGGTGGCCCCCGTGGCCTCCGCGGCTCCCTGCGGCCGGACTCGCGACCTCTGCACCACTCCTTCCCCTGAACTCCCGTGTGTTCTTTTCCCCTCGGCCGAGTGTTCACTCACTGCTTCGTGCTTAACCCATTGCACAGCGCACGCCGATACCTGCTGAAGATGGAGCGATCCTAGGGCGGAGTGGGGCTCCGGCTTACACCGGGGATGGGAAAAGCAAACCCCGGGAAGCCGAGCCTCCCTTCGCAAGAGTTTGCATGCTTCTGGTGTACGGTACTTACCCTCTTTAGGGAGCGAATAAGCGACTTGAGCTCTTTTCCAAGTTACAAAGTCGAACGCAGATAGCGCTTTGGTCGCTTCAAACTCGTTCAGGCCCGGACTTGGCAAAGTCGAGCGGGCTGGCTGATTTCACTCTGCAGGGGCGCCTTTACTTTGTTTCCAAGCAGAAACCCGAGTAACGACCCCGTAGAGATGACCGCTGCGGGCCGGAAAAGTTTTCTGTAGATTTCGTGCCACTGTCCCCGGTGCCTTCCCTCGTTTTCTAGGTTCCGTTCTTCCAGGAGAGGCAACATGCCTTCGCTTTTCTCAGCACACATGGAGACTGTGGATTTTAAACTGCTGTTGTACATAGTGTATTTTCTAGGGCGTCATTTCATCTGATCATAAGCGGGAATTCATTATTTAGAGCTTGTGTTGGTTATATGACTATATGCTTACCTTTACTATAAATAAAATACTAAGTTTAGAATAGTTTTAAGTATTATCAATGGTAGGTAGGAATTCATAGCAGCTTTTCTGTTTCAAGCCAGTAGAAACTTTATGCTTCTTCAAAATGTTAAAAAGATACACAGTAGATGGGATTAACATTTTAAGTCTTAATTTTATGTGATACTTAGTGTTGAGCAAATAATGAGAGGCAAATGTAAAACACAAAAATTTCAAATTAAAGCATTGTGGCAGATTGCTTCATTGGGCTTTGTGTGTGTGTGTATATATATATATATTTTTTTTTTTTTATTTTTTTTTTAAGATTTTATTTATTTGACAGAAGGAGATCACAAGCAGGTAGAGAGGCAGGCAGAGAGAGAGAGGGAAGCAGGCTCCCCAGCGGGCAGAGAACCCGATCCCAGGACCCTGAGACCATGACCTGAGCGAAAGGCAGAGACTTTTGACCCACTGAGCCACCCAGGTGCCCCTTTTTTTGTTATTTTAGTTTCGTTTTTTCCATACCTCTCTTTTTTCACAGGGTGGGTTTGGAGAAGTGAACTTTTTGCCCCTTTCAGGCTCATCTGTAAGTTGTTGGTTGGATTTAAGTACATTTGGCATTATCCCTAAAGGATGACAGAAAACTTATTTTTCACTCTATTTGGGTATTTTCTAGTTTAAATCATGTTATCAATAGATTATTTAAAAAACAATTACATGATTTATTATACTCTAGTTAAAGTTACAGCTGCTGCTGAGTTAACTTTATCCCTACATAAATTGGGAAATGCTAAATATGTTTTTCTCTGGTTATGTAATGTTTATTATAAGGGTACATGAATTTAGGAGGGTGCTGCAAAAGTGAATGATCCTAACATCTCACAGTTGCAATAAATGTGGGTAGAATTTTGCTACAATAATTCCCTGACAAAGTCTCTTCATTAAAATTATTTTTCAAGTTTGGTTGGTGGACCAAAGTGCTCTGCCACCAACAGTAAATTTTTTTTTTTTTAAGATTTTATTTTATTTTACTTGAGAGAGCTTGCTGTCTCCTGTGCATGAGTGCAGGGGGATTGAAGGGTTGTGGGGGAGAGATAGAGGGAGAGGGGAAACGAGACCCCTGCTGAGCAGGGATCCCAAGATCCTGGGCTCTAACCCAGAACCCAGAGATCATGGCCTGAGCTGAAGGCAGATTCTTAACTGACTGAGCCACCCAGGCGCTCCCCCAACAGCAGATTTTTAAAAATGAATTATGAACGTACTTAAACACATCCATACAAATTTAGTAGCTAGCTTATTACTTGTTATGGGCTTGTGCATGCCTGTCTTATTCCCCAAACTGGCTATTAGCTTTAGGTTTTTTTGAATTTTGGGGGTGCTCCATGCTTTCTTTTGAGAATGAAACAACCAAACCAAGGAGTGGTAAGTGACTAAGTGTCTAAGGTTCTCTGTCTGGTTAGTAACAAAGTTGACAGTGGAATCTATATTTTGTACTGAGTATAACTTAATACTTTTCTTTAACCTGTGTGCTTGGATACTAGGGACAGACAACATGGTTTGAATTATGGCTCTGACACTAGCTCTGTAAACTCAGTAACTGTGTGCCTCACTGTCTCCATCTGAAATGGCAATAACCTGTATTTCATAGGCTTTCCTGGGATTTAAATGAGGATTAAGTGACTGATGCCTGACTCTAGTAAATGCTTCCAAAAAGTATTAACTATTATTATTACTGTTATTGGTAGTATGATTACAAGTATTTCTAGATCACTTGGTAAGTCAGAAAGAAACTATATTTCTCTTCTTTTACTGTTTGCCAGTGGTTCCTTCTGCTTCTGTTTTTCTTCTTGTCATTTGTCAGATGAACTCCTATAGTCAACACTATTTTTAATTTTTTATTTTATTTTTAAAGATTTTATTTGAGAGAAGGTGAGCAAGAGAGAGAGTGTACAAGCAAGGGATGGGGGAAGGTGCAGAGGGAGAGGGACAAGCAGACTCCTTATTGACTAGGGAGCAGGACCATGAGGTCATAACCTGAGCTGAAGGCAGATGCTTAACTGATTAAGCCACCCAGGCGCCCATTTATTTTTATTTTAAATATTTTAGGAATAGGGAATATATTCAGATGGTTTGGAATTCAGGTTTCTCTCCCATTGTTTTCTCCCACCTACTAGGTTCCCTTCCCTAGATGCAACCAAGAAGCCTCCTTTTTTTTTTTTTTTGACAGAGAGAGAACACAAGCACGGGGAGTGGGAGAGGGAGAAGCAGGCTTCCTGCTGAGAAGGGAGCCCCATGCATGGCTCGGTCCCCGGACCCTGGGATCATGAACTGAGCTAAAGGCAGAGACTTAACCACTGAGCCACCCAGGTGCCCCTAAACATTTTTTTCTATGAACCCTTTTCTAATTCTCCCCTCCCCATCCCGCCCCTGCTGCAAAGATTAACCACTTCCTCCTTCTTTGTTGGTACTGTTTTGCTTTGAACCTAGGAGACTATTTTTTTTGAGCGGTCCTAATTTGTGTAGACCCTGAGGATGCAGCAGTGTTTACAATAGAGCTCATCTCTGTTCTCATGGAGTTCTTAAAGTATGGTGAGGAAGATAGACACTGAATAAGTAATCAGATATGAATTTCGGAGAATGATAGTGCTGTGCAGAAAATGGAGTGATACTATGGAGAATATGTGTGTGGGGGTGGGAGGCTGGCAGTACTAGATAGAGTGGTCAGGCAGGTGACATGTGAAATTCTGCTGGTAAGGAAGATCTGGGGAAGAACATTTCAAGTAGAAGGAACACATGTGCAGAGACCCTGATGTGAGCACAAACTTGGCATGTTGAGTACTAGAAAGAAAACCCATGTCAACGTAAGTGGGAGGGTAAGTGGAAGATGATGAGATTTCTTGTGATCAATGGCTGTGCTGATTACTTAGCCTGGCTGGTGGTGTTTAGGAAGAAAGGTGTTGCTCATACTTGTATTAGCCTAGTGTGGAAAGATATGGTTTTTGGAATCAGACCAGAGTTTGCAAGTAGGCTGAGCTATTTATAAACACATTTTATGAACTCTTAAATTTCAATTTCTACATCTGTAGGGAGGAGATGATGACACCTACCTTGAGGGATACCTATGAGATATATAACAGGGTTTATCTGGATATGTAGTAGTTGCTCTGTGTGTGTGTGTCTGTGTGTGTCTATATATACCTCGGTTTCATTCTTGAAGTAGCAAAAACATAGTGCAGTTTTTAGTGTTTTTCTATGCTGTTATCACATAATTTTTGCTTTTGAATTTTGAATTTTAAAAAGTTGTAATTGTAAAGTTTGAATTGTAAAAAGTTGTAGCAGTACTGGCTGACAATTAAATTTCCTATTTGTTAAGTGGGTTTTTTCCCTTTTTTCCTATAAACGTGAAAATACTCATACTAGAATAACTTGGCAAGAAGTAGGTAACGAAAATATACGTCATGTTATAAGTGATAAAAATTGACATAACACCTTCCCATCACATATGTTTTAGATCTAATTTTGGATCTTGAATTTAGAATTTATACAATGCAAAGAAAAGTTGTACCCTATATATTCATTTTATTAAATAATTTTTGTTCATATTTCCTTACAGAAATGCTATGAACAGAAGCAGTACAAAAATGGCCTCAAGTTTTGCAAGATGATTCTTTCGAATCCAAAATTTGCTGAACATGGAGGTATTGTCTCATCTGTGAGAGACTGCTTATCGGAGTGTATTACAGTACTTTTAGAGATCTCGCTTCATCTATTACTTTTGGGTAGAATTTAAGTTTATGCTTTGATTTCTTATGTATGAAATGAAGACAACATTTGCAGTATAGAAGTAGTATGAAGATACAGTCACATGTATTTTATTCTCTGGTAAATGTCGTTCTTACATATCTGCTGACCTTTATAAATAAATTAGGTACTATCGATTTACCACTGGATTGTTTATCTTGAGCTGTTTTCTAGCACTGGTGTTACTAGGTCTATATTTGCTTGTCTCTTCCCTTTTCACCGGTGACCGGTGCTTGTTTGAAGGACAGATAAGACCAGACATGCTAGTTACAGTCCTCCAGTGGAGCACCGTCATTTAGGGTCTCTGAATATTAGACATGAGTAATTCTTGAGACCATCTTATTTGGAAAGTAGGCTGATCTTGCTCAGCTTTCAACTAACTTTTAAAACATTCTTTGAAGGAAATGGAAAGAAGTCTTCGGTTCGTAAAGCTGGAGAAACGTAAAGTTTATTTTCATTTTTTTCCTCTACGGAACCCTTATCCACATGGCAGCTTGTAGGGAAGCTCATTGTGTGAAAACAGATAAATGAAGATGTTTATAGGGGCCTGAACTGCTGGATCACCATGTTCTGAGAACCAGAGTCCACAGAGATCATTTGAAAACCATTGTTCTTGTCTCATTCTTGTGGATATATTCAGAGAATTATTTCACTGTAAGCCATCTTTCATTAGCTGCCTTAAATATATTTTTGGGTTACCACTCCCTCAGTTCAGTGTTACACTCTTGGAATGCAAACTGATGTTCGTTAGCCTAACCAGAGTTAGTTGGAATAAACTTACTGCCAAAAATAAGGTGTGTTTTCCAATATTAAATAAGCTGAATTTACATTGTGTGCATCTCTTTGCTAAGGTAGATTGTTTTTGTGGGATGTAAATTGGAGGATGATTAGAATTGACCTTGGATGAAAGCTCTGGAGCTACTGCTGTAGATTTAACACAGCAGAACTTGGGGGTCCACCGTATTATGTTTTTTCAGCTGAATCATCTCAGCCCCTCTGTACAGTCTTATAAAGGGCAGAAGGTATTTGAGGAACTCAGTCCCAACCTCAGGGATTTCAGAAAAGGACCCAGGCTACGCTTTAATAAATACTTAAATATAGTTTTACTTTCTGTGTTTGGACAGAAGTTTTAACTATGTGATTAAAAAGACAAATAGGATAAGCATTGGCAGATATCATATTAAAATAGTAGTAAGAGCTTAAAAAAATAGTGCTAAGAGAATAATTTGAAATTGTCGTGTGTAAACAGAGGTTAAAAAATATCTTTCAGAGACTTTGGCTATGAAAGGATTGACATTGAACTGTTTAGGAAAAAAAGAAGAAGCATATGAATTTGTTCGTAAAGGACTTCGTAATGATGTCAAGAGCCATGTCTGTATCCTTTTGCAATAATTGAAATTTATTATTTCATTTATTTTCCACTTAGTAGGGTTTTCTAATTCAGGAAAAAAACAGACCTTTACTATGGAAAATTTTGTATAGAAAAGAGAATTTAATGAACACTGTGTACTATTACTCAGCTTCCATAATTATCAACATTTTGTAGTAGTTTCTTCTGTTCCCTACCCCTTGTTTATTTATTGCAGTAGTTGAAAGAGAATTCTTGTACTTTTTTACTTTGGCTATGCTTTGTGTGAGGGAAAAATAACTCATCTGTGACTTGAAACCCATTTTTTTCTCACATATCCATAAACCGATAACTTTCCTGTCATTCCAAATGAATTACTTGCATAGTGAATTTAAGTTCCTTAAACTTTGTTGTAGACAAGAAAAATTCAGGAAAAAAAACCCGTTTTAAAGCAGATATGATATTGGTTCTTTGGTGGGGTTTCTGGTACACAGGGACATAGCTGTTACTCCACTAGATACTTAACCATTTTTTTTTTCCATTGGCTGGTATCTCAGTTTGTGAGAAAACAAAAATACTTTTTCGAAGATAGGTCATCGTAATTGATTTCCATTTCCGTTTTGCCTATCTGTATGCTTATTTACTGTCTTTTCACATGTTGCCTTTATCTTAATTTTTACATTTTATTCATCTAGCTGTTGGCCAGTATTGAACATCGATAATCTAGATAGTGTTTTCACATATTTAGCTTAGGATTCTCTCGAAATACTAAATACTTATTTCTTTATCTCAGCGTTTACCCCAGAAAGAGGAGAGAGGGCATGTAAGTATGATAGTTTTTTTTGGCTCCAAGATATGCTGAGACCTTAATTTACAATAGATAAAAACTTAATTTTTGTGCTTTTAAGTATCACTAGTGAATTAACTGATGATTACATGTTTTAGAATTGATTGAATATAAACTAGTTTGAAGAGATAACTACAATTTTTGTATAAATAGAAATGAAGAATAAGTGACTGAGGTGCTGGGGTGGGAAAGTGAGGGGGTGAAGGGTAGGGAGTGTGTAGAATTTTTCCAAGAATTTTCTGAGGTTACGTAAACATAACAGAAAATTCCAAACATATGTATGTGGAGGGCGTAGAATGATGCACCCACCCCTCCATGTGCCCGTCAACTGATCTTCATATAACAACTGTCAGTCAGGGCTAATCTGGTTTCATCTTTTACCACCCCCTTGCTTTCCCCCTTTCTCTGACCCAAGATTATTCTGAACTAAGTCCCAGACAACATAACACGTCGTTAAGGTAAGCTTTATGTTAGCTATGTAGCATAATATATTCTAGTGTCCTTGAGTGTCTCTATTTCCTTAACTTAGTAGGTTGGCATGTGTATGGACTCTTGCAGCGTTCTGATAAGAAGTATGATGAAGCTATTAAGTGTTATCGAAATGCCCTCAAATTAGATAAAGATAATCTACAAATTTTGAGGGATCTCTCCCTGTTGCAGATCCAAATGAGGGACCTTGAAGGCTATCGAGTAAGTACTTAGTCTTAAGTGTTGTTTTTACAATAGGCATAATTTTAAAATGTGGAAGTTCAGAATGAGCATAGGCTGAAATTATGTAGATTTGATTGTTCATTATAGTCTGGAGTAGAAGGGGAAAGTCACCTGAGACCTTCTTCCCCAATAATAGTCTTAAGAAATGCATCCTTGGGGGCACCTGGGTGGCTCAGTGGGTTAAAACCTCTGCCTTCAGCTCAGGTCATGATCCCAGGGTCCTGGGATCAAGCCCCGCATCAGGCTCTCTGCTCAGCAGGGGGCCTGCTTCCCTCCTCTCTCTCTGCCTGCTTCTCTGCCTACTTGTGATCTCTGTCAAATAAATAAATAAAATCTTTTAAAAAATGCATCCTTGATCATTAAAAAACAGGAAAACTGTGTGTTCATTTAATGCTTTTTTAAAAACTAGATTATCTCCTATGTGTAAATACTGTACTAGATTCTTTGTGGGCTTGATGTTTATAGATTTGGTAAATAGAACTTTATTTTTTTATTTTTTAAAGATTATATTTATTCATTTGACAGACCGGGATCACAAGTAGGCAGAGAGGCAGGCAGAGAGAGAGGAATCGAAGCAGGCCCCCTGCTGAGCAAAGAGCCCAAAGCGGGGCTGGATCCCAGGACCCTGAGATCATGACCCAAGCTGAAGGCAGAGGCTTTAACCCACTGAGCCACCCAGGCGCCCCATAAATAGAACTTTTATAATTGAAATCTAAATGTAGGGATTAAATAGTTTTCTCTGTTATGGGTTAGTAAATATAAAATACTGTGGGAAAGATTGTTGAAAAGCAGTCTTTCTGTGGTCCAGATCTCTTCACACTGGCATCTTCAACTCTGCTGGGTTATCTCCATGTGCTTACTCCACTAACTACCCTAACTTCAGTATGTCCACAGTGAAATTCTCTCCCTTTCTCATGTGTAGGAGCCCACAAACTCTTAACATTTCTCTTTAAATAAGTTAAGTTCTTTCATCTATTGTTTACTTTTGTCTTCTATTGCCATGTAAATCCTTATGCCTGTTGCCTAGATTTTTGCAGAGGTGTCAAGCATGCTGCTGAGCTTAATAATGGTATCATTCTTCCAGATCTTGTGGTTTTTCTTTTAGCCCAAGTGTGGTGGGATTTAAAATCAGTTATCTGTAGGAATGAGGCAAGGAAATTAAGAATGTTGGCAAGACAGTGCTTGCCTAAAGGGGTAGCGAAATAAACGAAGATGTAAGAGCTGGTGGTTAGAGGCCAAGGTTCCAGGGAGCCAGAGGCACTGATGGTAGCTCAGAACCAGGGTAGGGATGTCACTGAGTGAGAGCGTTGGCCAGAGAATGAGCTCTCTGAATTTATGATTTCTGCATGGCAGTAAGGTCTAGGGTGTGGTTGTTGGGCGGGGGGGTGCCCGAAGCAGCATGATGGAGATCATTAAAGATAAAGAAGTCCTGATTCTAAAACACTCAGTTGTTGGATGGGTGCTCCGCAGTGTTGCACTTATAACAGGATCGTGGTGGGATTTGGCAGAGAAAAAGCAACTGACGCAGACTTCAGTGAAGGTGAGAAGTGACAGAAAAGCAATGGTGTCAAGGAGAGTGGTGTCAAGGAGAGAGACATATTAATGTCATATGCCTGAAGGAACCAGGCATATAAAGGCAGAGGTGTAAGACTGTCTAAGCTGTTTTCTCAAAGATCTCTCTTTCTGCCAGAGATCCGATCAGGTTACTGCTTATGGCATATAGTGTGGAAGGACTCCTTTGGCCCCTAGTTCCACAGCAGAAGCAAATGGCACATTTGCAGAACTTGGTTGCAGCTAGTGTTCTTCCTGAGGCCCTGCTCCTCCAAGCAGATGCACGTGCCTAAAACTTGGAGGCAAATAAGAGCTATCAAGAGGTGGGGGCCATGTAGGGAGGGGACATTTTCTGCTGGTGAAGATATTTGGATTCTTCTGGAGCAGCCATGGTGGAATTTCTGGTGTTTTCTCCCTTGTGTCATAGATACAAAGCTGTCTTAGAGTGGCAGCGGGGTGTTCTGTTTGAGTGTTTGCCCTGGCTGCGCCTGCCCTGTTTCTGGGGCCTGCTGTAACAATGTAATAAAGATGTTATAATTTCATACAGTGATTTTATAAACAGAAGAATTTATTTGAATAAAAGGTATCTTAGTCTCTCTTCTAAAATGTTTAGTTACCAAAAGAAATTCCCATTATGTAAAGGTTATTTTCTAAGGCAGCACAAAAGCATGGACCACACAAGGTCAGCTCCTCATTGACAGCTTTACAGGGACCATTACAGAGTATTCTAGAACTTAAGTAATTTAACATAAAAAATATTTCTGTTTTATTCAGGAGCTGTTATTTGTTTGTGGAATTCATTAGAAAGGAATTAAAGGCGTTAAATTATTTTCATAAAGCTCTGTGGTGAAATATAAAAATTTTGGAAAGTTAAAGTAAAAAGAGAAAAAGACAATTTTTAATTTTATTTTATTATTTTTTAATTTTTTTAGGAGACAAGGTATCAGCTTCTTCAGTTGCGTCCAACACAGCGTGCTTCCTGGATTGGATATGCTATTGCATACCATTTGCTAAAAGATTATGATATGGCACTAAAACTTTTGGAAGAATTTAGACAAACTCAGCAAGTAAGAACTTTGTTCTGTTTCTCCTACCACACAAACTAAAGTAGTTGACTTCTGTATTGCCCTGATTCCCAGTTGTGCATTAAAGTCTTTGGAACCTGTGGGAGCACCTGGGTGGCTCAGTTGCATAAGCGTTTTGACTCTCGATTTCAGCTCAGGTCATGATCTCAGGGTCACGGGATTGACCCATGGGTTCTGTGCTCAGTATGGAATCTGCTTCAGATTCTCTCTCCCCTTCCCTCCTGCTCACTTACTCTCTCTCAAATAAATAAGTAAAATCTTTAAAAAAATAAAGTCTTTGGAACCTATGGAAAAACTTGAAAATTTTCACAATGATTAGAACAATTAAAACAGAATTCTTGATACAAAATAAATAATATGAACATTTTTATACGCTTATTGTTTTGATGACATGCAAATGACTTAAGAAAGAAAATAATACATAAAAAAATAATTTTGTGATTATGGGAATTATTTCTCGCATATATTGCTATTTATGTTTACGTCCATAAAAGTTACAAACTATTATTTTGTGTATTTAAAAATTGACATGAACAATATGCAATTTTTTCCTTCAACATGTCTTGCTATATACATGTGTTGATACATGTAGGGATAGTTTATCCATTTTTTTTAAAGATTTGGTTTATTTATTTGACAGAGAATGAGAGTGAGAGAGCATGAGCAAGTGCACAAGAAAGGAGAGTTGCATGCAGAGGCAGAGGGAGAAGCAGGCTCCCCACTGAGGAGAGGAGAGGGAGAGGGAGAGGGAGAAGCAGTCTCCCCACGGAGCAGAGAGCCTGACATGAGGCTGGATCTCAAGACCCTGGGATCATGACCTGAGCCAAAGGTAGATGTCTGGTTTAACCTACTGAGCCACCCAGGCGTCCCTATCCTTTTCTTCTTTTTTTTAAAGATTTTATTTATTTATTTGAGAGAGACAGAAAGAGCATGAGCAGTGAGGGGTGAAGGGGGGTAGAGAGAGAAGGAGAAGCAGACTCCCCACTGAGCAGGGAACCTGATAGGGGGCTTGAACCCAGGACCCCTGAGATTATGACCTGAGCTGAAGGCAGCTGCTTAACCGACTGAGCCACCCAGGTATCCCAGTTTATCCATTTTTAACTTTTGCCTGGTATTTCATTATATAAATAAGCTGTAGTTTATTCCACTTTTTCCTTGTGCCAATACCACACTGTCTTGATTGCTCTTACTTTATAGTAAGTTTGAAATTTGAAATGCATGTCCTCCTACTTTGTTCTTTTTCAAGACTCTTTGGCTATGCAGGGTTTCTTTTATTTCCATTTGAATTTTAGATTTAGCTTGTCAATTTCTGCAAAAAAAGCTTGCTGAGAGTTTGATAGTGATTGTATTGAATTTGTAGATCAGTTTGGAGAAATCACTGTCAAAATAATATTGTTCTGATCCATGAACATGATTTGAAATGTCTCTCCATTTCCATAGGTCTTTAATCTCTCAGCATGCTTTCAGTCTTCAATGTATAGGTCTTACTTCCTAGATTTATTCCTGAATATTTTTTTCTTTTAGGTGTTATTGTGAATGGAATTATTTTAATTTTTGGGTTGTTGGTTGCTAGTATATGGAAGTATAATTGGTTTTTGTATTTTGATCATGTATTCTGTCACCTTGCTAAACTTTTTTATTTTAGTAGTTTTTTACATACTTCTCTGTGGGTATAGGATTTGCTGACCTGAATCTTTACTTTGCCATAGGCAGAAATGCTACCTTTTTGTTTATTTTAAAGAATGTGTTATTCAGTCTTCTATTTGTAATTGCTTCTTTTAGCCTGTGTGAATGACTTTTCTGAGATAGCAATTAAAGATCTATAATTGTTTTGTGTAATTATATAAATAAAATAATACAATTTTTTTCAGGTTCCTCCCAACAAAATAGACTACGAATATAGTGAACTAATATTATACCAGAATCAAGTGATGAGAGAGGCAGATCTATTTCAGGAATCTTTGGAACATATAGAAACATATGAGAAACAAATATGTGATAAACTTTTGGTGGAAGAAATTAAAGGTAGGTTGACCTGCTTTTTCTTTTTTAGTGGCCTCAATTAAAGAACAAAAACTATATACTTCATTCTCTCCTAACATTTAAATAAGACTTGCTATATAATAAAAATTTATATTGTTAAGTCATTATTTATTAAGTTGATCCTCATAACAATACTATGTATGGTTGTTACATCCATTTTAGAGTTGAAGGGCTAAGGAACAAAGAGGTTAAGTGACTTGCCCAAAGTCATATAGCCAAGTAAGCTCGGTAGTACTAGATTTGAGTCTAGGGGTTTTGACTCCAGATTCCATTTTCTTAGGCAGTATGTTATACTGCCTTCATATCCTCTCCCCTCCCCCAAATATGGGTCCATGAAACAAATAAATAAATTACGATGAGAATAGTAAATGATAACGCCGAGGTCACCATAAAAGCAAGATTCCTTTATTTTCAATATGGGCTAAGTATGAAGGCAGGATCCTGATAAATAGCTTGTTAAAAATGGGTCAAACACATTTTTTTTTAAACAAAGTTTTGTTCATCAGTTACCATTCTCTGAGCAATACTATAATAAAATGTCCAACTAAAGTAATAATGAGTTTAAAACTAAAGCTTCATATAGTTGCAGGACTTCTGAAGCTTAATAAAAATAATAGCTAATGTTTATTTACTTTTCCTGTGTCTCAGAGTATGGTAATTGTTTAAACTGTTCTATTTTATTTAATTTTTTAGCACTTCTAACATGGGTAGATTATCCCCATTTTATAGTTGAGAAAACTAAAATTTGGAGAGGTTAAGGACTTTCCCAAAGTCACCCTGCCTTTTAGGTGATAGAGTTAATTTCTAAACACATCTTCCTGGCTTCAGAGGCCTTACTTTTTTTTTTTTTAACTTTATATTTTATTTTATCTTTTAACGATTTTATTTATTTATTTGTCAGAGAGTGAGAGCGTGTTGCACAAGCAGGGGAAGCAGCAGGCAGAGGGAGGAGCAGGCCCGCCACTGAGCAGAGATCCCGATGCGGGACTTGATCCCAGGACCCTAGGATCATGACCTGAGCCGAAGGCAGATGCTTAACCGACTGAGCCACCCAGATGTCCCTATTATTTATTTATTTTTTAAAGTAAACTCTGCACCTAGCATGGGGTTTGAACTCATGACCCCAAGATCAAGAGTCACATGCTCTACTGACTGAGCCAGTCAGTCCCCATACTTTTTTTTATCTAAAAATAGTCTTCATTTTTATAGAGCAATTTTAGGTTCACAACAAAATTGAGTGGAGGTATAGAGATTTCACTTATACCCTCTGTTGCCACACATGTAAGGCGTGGGCCATCCCCTGCCCCTGCCATATCAGCATCCCCTACCAGTACATTTGTTGCAATTAGTGAACCCCCACATTGACAGGTAATTTCCACCCAGAGTCTACAGTTTACATTAAGGTTCACTCTTGTCTAGGTTTTGAGAAATATCTCCACCATTGTAGAGTCATATAGAGTAGTCTCACTGCCCTAAAAATCCTCTGTGCTGTCTGTTTCTTTCTCCTTGCCCCCAACTCCTGGCTACCACTTTTACTATCCTTTTACTACCACTTTTGCTATCCTTTTACTATCTCCATAGATACGCCTTTTCCAGAATGTCATATAGTTGGAATCCTGTAGTATGTAGGTTTTTTAGGTTAGCTTCTTTCACTTAGTAATTCAAGATTTCTTCATGTCTTTTTATGAATCCTTACTTTCTCTTTCCCTTTCATGAGTCCTTTCTAACTGCTATACTCTGCTCTTCCAATTAATGTACAGTAACTTACTGATTTAATTTTTGTGAATAATACTAATATTGACAACACTTTTAATTTTTATTTTATGTGCTTATTTTTATTTATTTTTCCCCAGTTTTTATTTAAATTCCAGTTAGTTAACAAACAGTGTAATATTAGTTTCATGTGTAGAATTTAGTGATTCAGCACTCAGTGCTCATCACAAGTGCCCTCCTTTATACCCATCACCCATTTAACCCATTCCCACTCACCTCCTCTCCAGCAACCCTCAGTTTGTTCTCTATTGTTAAGAGTCGGCTTTGTGTTTGCCTGTCTTTTTTCCCCCCGTGTCATCTGTGTTGGTTTTTTTTTTTCAAGTTCCACATATGTGTGAAATCGTACAGTATTTCTTTCTCTGACTGACTAATTTGCTTAACATAATCATCTCTAGCTCCATCCGTCTCATTACAAATGGCAAGGTTTCATTCTTTTTCATGGCTGAGTAATATCATTGTGTATATAATATACTACATCTTCTTTATCCATTTTTGAGGCAATGGATGTTTGGACTCTTTCCATAATTTGGCTATTGAACAACACTATTGTTCAAACTGTTGGTAAAATGGGGATAAATAATTTAATGTTCTGGTTTCTTTTTTCTATCACTTATAATTGATAAGAGCAAAGAAAAATGACAATTATTTTCATATTCTGATGTATTATTGCTGTTTCCTGATTAAATATTAGCTTAGGTTGCTTTTTGTCTCTTGTGACATCAATCCAGAATGCAGTGATTAAGAAGTAGATATGACGTATGAGATCAATTCTAGTTAAAAAGTCTGCAAATTGTGATGTAACCACATTCATCCATATGTTGCTTGTGAGGGTAATTTGGGAGTCTTCATTTTGAATATAAAGCCAGTGCTTTATACTGTTTATAGAGACAAGTTACAGTATTTTTATTTTTTCAGTGAACTGTCAGGCCCAGAGACCTTTGGTATTTACAGATTTATGTCTTTTGTAGTCCTTAGCTTATTAAGATCTTTTTATAAACTTAAAAAATGTTGTAAGAGATTTTCACTAACTTATGCATATGCAGTTGTGCTTACTTGTTCTGTATTCCTCTAGTAATTACTTTTGCCTGTGGTGGAAGCAGATAATAGAATTGAAAAATATGTTTTTGTCTATTTACCTAGGGTAAGCGGGGTAAAAATGGGACTAGCCAGCAATTAGTTTTGGAGGAGCGGGGCATGTTTATAGTTTTAGGTAGCAAACATTTATGTATATTCGTTTTTACCAAGCACTGTGCTAACCCCTTTAAATTAATTCATTTATCCAAAAGCAAACTGAGGTAGTTGATATTTTATAGGTAAGTAGACATAGGAATTTTGTGCGAGAAAGTGGTAAAACTGGAAATTGCATTTGATTAGTCTTCCTCTAGAGATTGAGTAATATATATATGTAAATAGTGAAATAATAGTATATAATAACTACTTCAACATATTGTCTCCTCCAAGATGATGAAACCTGAAATAAAACATCTGAAGACATATTCAAAGGGTTATTTCTTTGAGATAGTTTGGGGAAGGGGAAGTCTTAGCGATAGAAGTTCAGATATATCCTTTTTTGAGAATCTCCCTTTTATCTTGGGTTAGATGTGCTTTCCTTTTATCTTGGGTTAGATGTGCTTTCCTTTATATCTGATTAGTTTAGATACTCATTTCCCATACCTGCTTTTTTTTTTTTTTTAACGATTTATTTGTTTATTTGAGAGAGAGAGAGAACGTGCGTGTGCATGCGTGAGCAGGGTGAGGGGTAGAGGGAGAGGGAGAGAGAGAGAATCTTCAGCAAATTCCCTGTGGGGAGTCAGGTCAGCCACTCAACCAACTGAGCCCCTTAAACGCCCCTCCCATGCCTACTTTGAATTAGTGTGGTTTAGTAAAAGGATTTGAACTTTAGGGGCGACCCACATGTGAGCCTGGTTTGTGTGGTTTCTTGCTGTGAAGTGGTACTTAGTGTTTTTGTTTTACTGAGTTAAAACTTCTCCAATTTTAGTGACGTCGAAAGGAAGCTAAGAGAACTGAATGGAGAATTGTTTAATAAATGATTTGATCAGGTAGAGTACATTCAATTCTAGCAGTAGGAATGTAGGGATGTTTCATTAGAATTATTTACCAGTCTATAGAGGGAGTCTTTAATTATCTTAAAGGGTATATAAAAATGTGCACAATACAAATATTTTTACTAAGAATTTAAATATCCTGTGTGTATATTTGGGATGTAGAGGGGAGCCAGAAATGAATGTTAGTATAATAGAATGTTATATAGAATGAAGGTTCATTTCTGAAGTCAAGCTGTGAATTAATCTGTGTTGAGTTGGATAAACTGCAGCATGCCTCAAAGGGAAGCATGTACGGTTCTGTTTTTCATAAACATCTATTATGCTAATAATGCTTAGTGAAGTCTATGAGATCAGAAGGGTATTTAATGTTTAAGTAAAATGAATGTGAATTTAAACTTAATTTTAGGGGAAATGCTGTTGAAATTGGGAAGATTAAAAGAAGCCAGTGAAGTATTCAAAAACTTGATTGATCGGAATGCAGAAAATTGGTGTTATTATGAAGGCTTGGAAAAAGCTCTGCAACTTAGTATGTAATGATTTTTCTCCTCTACGTAATCTTAACTAGTATTTGAAGTAAATGTGCAGTTGTAATAATATTTGAAGACAAATATTTTTAGCCTTAGCGTTTATTTTAACATTTAGGAAAATTATAGGTTAAACATGGCAGTGAAGAGGAATTTAGATATTTATTTATATGTAAGTGATAAATGCTCACAGATAATTTTAAGTTCCTTAACCCATTAAAATGTTACCAATTTAGACTAACCAGAAAGCTGGGGAAGAAAACAAGCATTCCCTTTCTGGGAAGTTTAATATTTTTTAAAGAATTAGAAGTTTGTTACCCTTAGCCTCTAAGCATGAGAATTAGGCCAAAGAAATTTTGCTGAGGGTATGTACTGTACAGCATCGACATGAAAATTATTTTCTTAATTTCAAACTAGCTTACTTTGTGTAGAGCAAAATTTTACATATTTTCTTTTCAAATTAGGTGACCTATCCTTTTTAGAAATCTATAGTATTTTTCCAAATCTTCCTTGATATTCTCATAATTAAATGTTAAGAGCAGTTAATACCCCTAGTAGATTTACTTATGGATAAATACATGGCTGAAATAATTATGAAAATATGGCTCAAGGGGGTTGAAACAGCAGAACTTTTAAATTAAAAAAATATGGTAAAAATAGGTAGCTATTCATAATCATTTATAGAAGATTTGTTTTACCCTAATCACTGTTACAAATTAATCCAGGTTTTCCGTGTGTGTTTAAAATTTAATATCACGAATAATTAATTTTCTTCCTTAAATTGTTTTTATAAAAACGATGAAAATTAAAATATTAATTAGATCATTAATTTGTATCTTTAAAAATCAGGACAAAAGTCATAATATGTTGGAAGGTTGGAAAGGTGAGAAAACTATGATATTTTTCTTTATCAGTTACTGACATGTAGTTAATAATAGAGATATTTAAATGTTCAGTATAATGAATATATGTTCCATGTCACGATCCATGCTTACTCTAAAATGTATTGATTACAAAACTAATTACATTACTTTATGTTTTTAGGTTCCTCCTTAGGACCTTCTCTCCCCCATGGTAAGTTCTGGAGCTCCAACTTGTGACTTCAAGTAGGGCATTGAAATGGTTTGGTTTTGTCTTAATTTTACTACAGTTATAAGACTTGTTATATCTGAGATAGTGGAGAAAATTTTTTTAATACTCTTTAGATTAGGCATAAATATGAGACCCGCTTTTTAAAAATATGCAGCAAATAGACTTCATGTAAATTTCAGTGTAAGGGTTCTTGATATTTCTTGAAGTCTCCAAGTTGTTAACAGAATATGAAAATTATCTTTCCTATATCCCAGGTTTTGAATCCCAGCACATTGGAGCTCCAAAACATACTATTGGGGGAAGGAAAGAGTCTAAACAAAATCAAACATTACTTTTTTAAGTATTGTATTTATAATCTTGATAGTGAAAACTACATTTAGTACAGAGATACCTTGATCACTAGCACCAGGGGTTCTTCTTAAAATAATATTTCTGTTTTCTGAATGAAAATCAATTAAAAACCTTAGAGTTTAAAATCAGGTTTGTAAGGTCCTGAGTCAGTCTCATAAAATCAGGTTTGTTTGCTTTTTCTTTAAATTCTCCTGTAAATTGTCATTTTGCTTATATGAAATAAAATCTGTCTATGAAAATTATGCAGGATATTATTTTCAAATAACAAAGTAGACCCAGATCCTACTTTGCAGATTGTTGCTGCAGAGTAACATGTAGTTTATATTGAGTACTAAAAAATTAGGTTTGTTGTGGGAGGGAAGACAACTTTCTGTTAGAAGTATTTTTTATATCATTGTATTTACAGGGAGAAATAATTGCCACTTTAAACAGTCTATACTAATGGGGTTCTTTTTAATGGATTTTCATTGAAGATTTTAAATGTTAAAGCTACCTTAAAAATTTAGTTCATCTTTTAAACTATAAAACATTTACATTCATGATGCTGAAACGGTTGCTTTTTAAAATCTAATCAATCAGTAGTGCTCGCTTCGGCAGCACATATGTTAAAGCCTAACCAGTAAGCAGTTACAGCCTTTTTTGGGGTGTCTGTAGGCCTCACTGAGTTAGAGAATTTGTGTGAGAAAAGTTAGAAAGGAGTACTTTGTTTTTCACGGGTTGTGCGCTAAGGAATATAAGAGAAGCGCTGTGTATCTTGAGTCTGTGTCTTATATGCGTCTGATTTGAGTTGGATGTAGAATCTGTTGTGATGAAGTTTTGGATTTCTCTGGAGATTGGGTTTAAAATGGTGTTTTGCTGATCCTTTTTGATCCTATTATTTCATCACCAGAATTTTTTAATATTGACAATGCAATCTTTCTTTATTACAGTTTTTAAAGTTTATTAGCATTTTATCATAGATAAAAGTTCTGATGCTTTGAATCTCACACATATTTACTGATAATAGGCACTTTAGAAGAGAGGCTTCAAATTTATGAAGAAATTAGTAAGCAGCACCCCAGAGCAATTTCACCTAGAAGATTACCTTTGAATCTTGCCCCAGGTAATATTAGGATATCTTTTGTAACACTAATAATTATTTGTTATTCAACATCATTCACATTAAAAAAAACTTGTTTCTGGTATAGAGTTTACTTTACATCTACACATGTCTTGGGGGTGGGAGTGATCAGTTATAAACTTATTCATGTGGTAATAAGTGTGTGTAGCATATAGCTATATGTTGCTTTTAAGTATCAGAAGTTATCTATATAAGATTGTTTTTCTTATGTGACTTTAAATATTAAACACCAGATTTTCAAGATAAGTTCTCTAGAATTGTTAACAAATTGTATGTGAGGTATTATGATTTAAGTGGTAGAAGTTTTGAAGTTTTAGGTTTTCTTTTTGAGCATACATTCAGAGAAAGCGTGGTGAGCCCTTTGTGCCCACTGCAGTGTTGAAGAACATCACCATCCGCTGTGAAGGCCCTTTCTCCTCAAAGTTGTCCACTTTCCTGAAATTTGCTTGTGTCACACTGTTGTTTTTAGAGAGCTCCGTGTATTTTGTTATCTCTAGAAAACAGAACACCTCCCCCCCACTTTTGTACTTGTGTAAATCAGAGCACTGTGGTATGTATTGTGACTTGCATTTATCGAACAGCAGAATGTTCACGACCTTAATCCAAGTCCTGCATGCAGTTGAACTCCTTCGCTTCGGGGCTGTAGAGGAGGTAAAAGTGTATTAGTTCTTCGGATAATTAATATCTTTGTTGATGATTTTATAGAAAATTGTGCCTTTTTCTTAGAGTTGTCTCTATTTTTACTTGAAAATGCTATAGATCACTATTTATTGGGACTTCTCACATGTCTTTTGACATAAGTCGGACCCTGGAAAACTAAACAACTTTAAAAAATCTATTCTAGGCATGGGGTGAGGAGGTGGTTTATTTTCTAATGAGTTTTCATTTATAGTGGAAATATTTGTTTAAATAATTGGGTTATAATTTTCTTTATCAAAAGATACATGGAAATTAAAAAGTTTTTTAGTTGACTGACTTTAAAAATATATCAAGTACCTGTTAGAAGCATATTATATTAGACAGTCTGTATGAGTTCATTGTAAACAGTTTATTTTCCACTAGTACATCTCAGATGATAAATAGTATTCTTCTGATGCTCCCATTTTTGTTGTGGCTTTATGAAATATTGAAAACAGATTTCCCTGAGGTTTTTCAGGGAACATTAAGCTCAAGTGGGTAGTATCAGGCTCAGTGGGGAGGGTGACTTATTTGCTGAGATATTCTTTAAGCAGGTGAGATGGGGAAGCTGGGTTGAACCCAGCAATCAGGCTTCTGTGGGACTTGTTAGAACTTTCATACATGCATTGTGAATTTCTGAGATGCAAGGAGGAGCATTCCCATAGTAAAAGTGTTTTGTTGAAGATGCTTGGCCCCATGTTTCTGTATGTCTTTTTTTAAGTAACAGCATTTGAAATATAATTCACATACCATAAAATTCACTTTTTAAAGTATGCAGCTCAGTGTTTTAGTGTATTCATGGAATTGTGCAACCATTATCACTATCTGCTTTCAGAAAATTTTCACCATTCCCAAAAGAAACCTCATACTCAATAGTGGCTACTCCCTGACCTCCTAGTACCAAGCAACCACTAATTTACTTCCTTTGCCTGCATTTGCCTCTTTGGGACATTTCATATAAGTGGAATCATACCATATGTGGCCTTTGGTGTCTGGCTTCTTTTTTTTAATCAGTCTCAATGTGTGTCTTATGTCACATTGTGAGTGGGGATATTCTTTTAGTTTTGAACTTTCAAATGCATTCATTGGCCTCTTAGAAAAGAAAGAAGACTCACTTAACTTTATTATTATTTTTAAAGATTTTATTAATCCATTTGACAGAGAAAAAGAGATCACAAGTAGGCAGAGAGGCAGGCAGAAAGGGGGAAGCAGGCTCCCTGCTGAGTAGAGAGCCTGATGCGGGGCTTGATGCAGGGCTCGATCCCAGGCCCCCGAGATCATGACCTGAGCAGAAGGCAAAAGCTTAACCCACTGAGCCATCCAGGTGCCCCTCTAAGATGATTGCTAACAAGATATCTTAGGCCGGTTTTTCCTTTATGGAACATGAGGCTTCAATTTTACAGTTCCTCAGTACTTTTCACAGTTCATAAAGTTTGCCAAAAGCTCTTAGTGCATGATAGGAAATACATTTTTACTGAAAGGCAGCTTGGAACCAACTGTGGATTGTAAAGTGTGATTTAGGTTTTTGTGGCCTTATCCTGGACTCTCTGGGATTCTGTCTTTGAAATGCTAAAGGAGTCTTTATGCAAGATGGGGCTCAGTTGAAGAGTCTTAGGGCATGGGCTTCAAAGTCAACGTCACTGTGAGGTTCTAACACATGGATTTACAAAGCTCCAGTGAGCATAAATAAAATCCTACAGACACCTCATTGTACCTGTGCAGAAATTGAATCCTTCGTGGTGTTCTGCCTGTCTAGAAATATTTTTATGTTTAATAAGAAAAGTATTTTGACATTGTCAAAAGCAGTAAGATTTTTGTTTAAGAAACATCATGGAACTTGAGAACGTAAGGTGAAAGTTTTAAAAAAGAGTTTTCAGTTTTGAGGTAAAAAGGCTTAAAACTGGGATGCCTGGGTGGCTCAGTCGGTTAAGCGACTGCCTTTGGCTCAGGTCATGATCCCAGAGTCCTGGGATCGAGCCCCGCATTGGGCTCTTTGCTCAGTCGGGAGCCTGCTTCTCCCTCTCCCTCTGCTGCTCTGCCTGCTTGTGTCTCTCACTCTCTCTGTCAAATAAATAAAATCTAAAAAAAAACGGGGAGGGGGGCGCTTAAAACTATCGAGTAGCGAGCACAGAAGTCCTAGGTAGATTTTCCAACAGCCTGAAATATTAAGCACTGTGAAAATAATGCAGGAATATAGCTACTTTTCCAAAGAAGTAGTTTTAATTCATCATTTTCTATTCTGTTATACAGATGAGAGGGAAGGAGATGGTTGCAGACTATTAAATACAAAGTTCTCATCAAATTTTGCTCCATTCTTCTTTATTGGGTTATTTATTATTCAGGTGTAATTATACATAATATTATATAAATTTAAGGTGTGCAACTGTTGATTTGATACATTATAATATTATCATAGTGGTATCATAGAATGTTAGCTTACACCTCCACTAGGTCACATAATTATCATTTCTTTTTTATAGTGAGAACATTCTCCATAATTTAGAATAAATTCCCAGTGAATCAGCTAGTCTTATCTTGCTGATTGTGTTAATTATTTCAGCAGTGGATTTTGAGACAGCAGTTTTTATTTGAATCCACACTAATCATCCAGAGAAGAATTAGCATAGCATCTGTGTAGACAGATGACCTGTTTGGTAAGCTGTAATGCTAACAGGCACTAATGAGTGATGGTCTTTTTTTTCCCCTAAAGGAAAGTCTGGCGGGGTTGGGAGTTACTAAAAATTATTTTTAAATAACTAGGAAGAAGAGAGATAGATTGTTTTTGTGGAAGGGTTTTTTTTATGCCTAAAGAAAGCGTTTAGGAGATGGATAATGGTAACTAATTTTGGAATAGAGCATGTGATGGAGCATTTGAATAGCTGTCTGTGGGGCCTCTTGTTTAGATAATGCATTATTATAGTTCCAGATAAAAGATTATAAAAAGGTTTTTTTTTTTAAGATTTTTTTTTTTTTTTAATTTGACAGAGATCACAAGTAGGCAGAGAGGCAGGCAGAGGGAGAGGAGGAAGCAGGGTCCCTGCTGAGCAGAAAGCCCAATGCGGGGCTATATCATAGGACCCTGGGATCATGACCTGAGCCAAAGGCAGAGGCTTAACCCACTGAGCCACCCAGTTGCCCCTATAAAAAGGTTTTTAAGTGCAAAGTTTTTTTCCTGTTTATCCCCTCCCTACAAAGTTTACTTCTCTAGAGGCTCCCATTGTTACCAGTAGGTAGCGTATTCTTGCATAAATATACTGCGCATATACAAGCAAAAATGTACAGGGTAGGGGTTCATGTATAGCTTTCCTTTTTTCTCCCTCTAATGTACAAAAGTGGGAATAGCATAGATTGCTGTGCACTTGGTTTTTTCTTCTATATCTGTGCTTAAATTCACACAGAAAGAGCTCCCTCCTTCTTTCTCATAGCCGCTCAGTCTAAATAACAGTTTAATGGGAGATGAGGCTTTCAATATTAGGATAATCGAGAGTTGAGTATATTGTCTTTTAACTCCAATCTGCCAGGGTGGTCTGAATTGACTGAGAAAGTTGACTAAGAAGAGGAGTTGAGAGTAGCCTCTGACATGAAGATAAAATGCTTTTTTTCCTCAGTGGATGTCAGCAAATTTGGAAAAGACTCTTTTTTTTTTTTAAGATTTAATTTAATTTATTTACTTGAGAGAGAGTGAGAGAGCAAGTACGAGGAGAGGGGAGGGGCAGAGGGAGAAGCAGACTCCCCGCTGAGCAGGGAGCTCAATCCCAGGACCCTGAGATCATGACCTGAGCTGAAGGCAGATACTTAACCACCTGAGCCACCCAGGTGCCCCTGGAAAAGATTATTAACTACAGAAATATAGTAGCTGTCAGATATCAAGGCCTATAATGGTAGACAACATTTATTGAGTGGTTGCTGTATGCCGGATACTCTGTTTACTGCTATATATTTACCTGGTTGGAGCCATCCGGGAGCACTCTTGAGACTGCTGGCATTGTTGCCTTCACCTGCAGTGGGGAAAGTGAGGACTTCAGTGGTCAGGTTGTTTGCTCAAGGTCACACACAGAGGAGGTGGAAGAATGCACATTTCTCTAAGTACCTACATCTCACTGTCCTCCACAATATTGTTAACTTTTGCCTTATATCAAAGAAAGTGCTGGAAAGACTTGATCTCTGAAACTACTTTTGAGTTTTAAAGAAGTAATGATGTGTCTTTAACCCAGAGTAAAATTTTGTGTTGTTTTGGTAATCTGATTTTCAAAACACTTATACTTTGTATATGATCTAATAAAAGATTAGAGATGATCTGAAAATGAAAACAGTCTGTATAGTAACTTGAGTTAACAAATGTCAAACATGTTTTTATATTTGATAAATGTTCCTTTTCCTCAATAAAATTTAAATATCTCTTTCAAATTTTTGTGACATATAATTATGTTGAGTACGCATGTTTTGTTCAATATAGTTAGTCACAACAGATAAAAATAAGCACTTTGGGTTGTTGGTATTTTTTTTGTCAAGTGTTGATTCATAATGAAACCAGAGGTAGTTTCAGTAGTTTTACTTTAGGTTAAGCCATTTATGACATGTCTATCTTTTTTTAAATTTTAAATGAGTGAGCAAATCCATGTCCCTGTATATTAACTCTTCCTGTCAAAAAAGTTAAAGATTTAAGTGAGTTAAAGGCTTTGTGTTGTATTTTTTTTTAAAGATTTTATTTATTTATTAGAGAGAGAGATCACAAGTAGGCAGAGAGGCAGGCAGAGAGAGAGGGGGAAGCAGGCTCCCTGCTGAGCAGAGAGCCCAATGTGGGGCTCAATCCCAGGACCATGAGATCTTGACCTGAGCTGAAGGCAGAGACTTAACCCATTGAGCCACCCAGGCACCCTTCGTGTTGTATTTAAAATGAAAATTTTTCTAATTTTTTCTGCTTCCAGAAAGTGATGACAAGTTTTTTTTGTTAGGGTTTAACCATAATAGAATTATTTACTTGATGTTGCAAATAGGGTATTTAATTCTAATGTTAAAATGCTCTGGGGCTCAGTCTAATGTCTAACAAAAGTTTATTTTGCTTATTATCCATCTTGCCCACTCGAATGTTAAGTTCCATGAGGGCAGAATTTTTTTTTTTTTTTTAAGTGTTTTAATCACAGCTATATCCCTAATACCTAGAACAGTGCCTGGCATATGGTGGGTCCTTCCTTGAAAGATGATTGTGGAATGAATGTTGAAGTAAAGCACTTGTTCATTTGGAAAACATCTTCAAATTCTGCTTTAGTGTTTAAAAAGATATTTTGGCTGCTAATTGAATATAGTGCTGGTACAGTAGGATCTTTTTATAGTCTGCAGAGTACTTTCTGAGGTGTCTGCAGATGAGGACCGAGTCTGCTGGTTAGTCAGATTAGGAAAGAGACTTGCTATAGGAACTGTATTCAGGATGGTTAGTAAGTAACTTTTTTCACTCTACTTAAAGCTGCACAATGATTTTCTTTACTTACCTTTTGAAGTGTTCTTTGAAAATATTTCAAACAGGATCTAGGGAAAAGTATAGTTGCCAACTAAGATAACTTAGTGTTATCCTTTTTTGGTGGTTAAGAGTCAAGCAACAATGCTGACAGACTTTTGGGTTTAAAAATAGGATGCGGGGTCATTGTTTTGAGGGAGCTATATTTTAATTTGTAAAATCATTTTGAGAACTGTTTGCATCAATTGAAGTATAACAAAGTACACTTTTGTTTCTAGGTGAAAAATTTAGAGAACTAATGGATAAGTTCCTGAGGGTTAACTTCAGTAAAGGCTGTCCACCCTTGTTTACTACTTTGAAATCTTTATATTACAATACAGAAAAGGTAAAATTTGGTCTTTATTCAGTTTTGCTATAATCTTTTTACTAACTTATTATAGAAAGATTTCCATGTAAATAATATGCTATGATTTAATAATTTTCTCTGTTCTAGTATTCACCTTAGTTTAATAACAGATGAACTGAAATTATATGTGTAGGATAAATTCTATCAAAGGTATCGTCAGCCTGTGAAATTTACAGAATAAAGGCTTTATAAAAGCACTAAGATTATAAAGGTTGTTTTGAATGGGTGTACTTTTCTGGTAGAATTTTAAATTTGATATTGACACCAGAAGTCTGTATTTAAGTATTTCATGATTATTATTTCATAGTTTATAGATTTTTTAAAGTTTGTTACGCATTATGCATGCTTTTAACATTAGAGCATGAACAGTCAAGTTAGTGCAACAGTAAAATGCCATTTGGTCTACAGAGTATTATTAGTTTTAACTAGTAGGGAACATTTTAATAAGTAAGAATAGTTTTGGCTCTTTCTTGAATTGAAAGAGTAGTATTTGTCTACCTTTAAAATTAGAAAATAGGCACTTGGTCTTAAATTAGGTACTTGGAAAATTAAAAGTGAATAGAAAACAAGTTATATTTCTGTTTTCAGGCATTGCTTTTTCTTTCTTAAGGTGTAAAGTCTTGTGTTCTTTTCTGTAGTCAGAATTCCTGAAAGTTACTAGTGGATAAAGAAAAGATTTTATTAGATGTGGTAAAATATTTATAGTGAAATCTATCACTTATGAGTTTAGTTTTGACCCGTAATTTATAAACTAGCAGTAGTTGTGAATATAATATATGGAAAACAAGGTCAATGATAGGTACTATAACCGAAGATACTTTGTTTTCTGGGGAAGCAGTTTTCATAAATAAAATGGAACAACTGGTAATATCTAGTGCCCCATAAGTAAAAAATGTCATTTACATTTTTGAAAAAGTTTATGATTCCTTAATGTCTGTAGTATCCTTTATTTGATTTTAGTGGTGCTGCTGTCACTTTTTGATAGTGTTTGATTCATGGGAAAACATGGAACAGTGCCTGCCAATAATTTCTGTAGGTTATTTAAAATAACGTTTGCCAAAATTCCTCCCTTGCTCTTTTGGGCAAGGGTGAGAGAAAAAAGGTGAGACGAGACATCAGAAATAATAAAGAACTTACATGTGTAAGTTCAAATACAGGTTTCTCCCGCAACCTGAAAGTAGAGCGTTCCTGTGAAATTTCTCTTGCTGAAGTGGTGTAAAGTTTGAAGAGCAGTTAGCATTAATTTATATGGAAAATCTCTTGAACACTAATTTATATTTGAAAATTTTTTGAAATCCCCAGGCCCAAAAATTACCTCTCTTGTCTTTTCTGATGTCTTAGGATACATCTTGCTGACAGATACACAAACCAAATCGAGACAAAGCACAGATGCTCATGGACAAAGTTCACATCTAGTGTGACTTGATGCTGAATGTCCTTCCTGGGGGACTGAGCTTGGTGGTGTCCCTCAATGCTCAGAGTGAGCGATGCCTCTGTAAGGGTTTACTGCAAAACAAATGCTGAGCACTGCTTTCACTTTCTGCCTTTTTCTGGGGAACTGAGGGCACCAGTGTTTGTCTTTGGTAAAAATGAAGTGGTGTCATGTGACGAGCAAACTTTCGACAAGCCTGAGACACTGGTACTGCTTTTGTAATAGTATCTTGTGGCAGCTGCTGAATACAGTGGTCTTTAAAGGATTTGTTCCTCGTAAGCCACTGAGCCTTCACGGGCTCTCTCAGTTTTCACAAGGGGCACAGGCTTTTCTTCTTCCTTTTCTTCTTCTTTTTTTTTTTTGAGAGATTTTATTTATCTGTTTGACAGAGAGCACAGAAGCAGGGGGAGCGGGAGTGGGAGAGGGAGGAGCGAACTCCTTGCTGAGCAGGGAGCCAGATGTGGTGCTCAATCCCAGGACCCCAGGATCACGACCCCAAGGCAGATGCTTTAATGACTGAACCACCCAGATGCCCCAGACTTTTCTATTTTTTAAATCGCCCCCGCCCCACCGTATTGACCCCAAATGACCATCCTAAAGATGTAAAGCATTTGTTGGTATTTTATACAGCATGCAAATTACATTTTTAAAGAAGGAACTGAGAATATATTAATTTATATAGGAACCTTTGACATCTCTTTCGTGTTATCTTTAAGCATGGAATAGGAATGTTTATCAAGTGCTTTTAAGAACTGAATTAAACCACAGAAAATTGAGTTCAGGTTATCAGAACTTAGTATTGTAAGAAAAAAATGTACAAGCATGGGGAGTACTTTTCAAATAATTACGGCCACATATATTTGTGACTTCTCCTAATAAGGGTGTTTTAAAATTGACTTCTAACCAGTAGTAAGTCTTATAGCTAAACACTGCATTTTTAACTCTGGAGGAAGTACTTAGAAGAGGTTAAGGCTGATAAACAGTTATAGTTTCATAAACTTCTGAGTCTTAAAGAATGATCATGTTAGGTAGCATGAAAATAAAATAATATTTTGAAGTTAGACCAGGATATAGTACAATTGTAAAAAAAAGTATTTTAAAAATGTCTGCAGCATTTTAAATTGTGAATATGCAATTTAGAAGCATGGAGAGCATTTTTTGGATAATTCCTGTCAAGCTTTTTTTTCCCCTGTGAATTTATTTGTGGTGTCTGTATGTAACTGTAATAATTTTGGCCATAAAGTTTTGTTTTTCCCTTTCCCCCCTTGCAAGTTTCTAAGTATTTTATGTGTTATTTTATAGTCTTCCTTACCTTCCTTTTTGATGACTGCCTGCTCTTTTATCAGTCATACCTCCATTGTTGAACTTTGGTTTTCCAAACTGTCACCATTAAAGAAAAACATTATAAATATCTTTGATCACATACCTTTACTCAGGATTATTCCCATCTTAAAAATTCTTAGGATAAATTAACGGGTAAAAGGTATGTACATTTTGTGATTCTCAGTAAACACAGGTACTTTGGTTTCTATGAGGTTGTAGACACCAGTTTGTATCATTACTAGCAGTGTATGTATGTGAAAAGTTCACTGTTCCCTCACCAGCATTAGATACTCTTGAATGTTTGCCCTTGTGTTTGCTTTTCCATGGATATAGTTTTTTTTTTTTTTTAACATAAAGTGGTTAAAAATGTAATATAACTAGGTTTGTTGATCTTTGTATTATGGAAGTTCATCTATTGTTTTAGAAACAGTTTGGAAGGTCCTCTTCCTCTAGGGCAGTATTTCTCAAGTTGCAGTGAGGGAGGGGATTTTGACATTTTGCAACATCTTGAGACATTTTTGATTATCACCACTGGGAGTATGCTACTGATACCAAACCGGTAGAGGCCAGGCATGCTGCTAAACATTCTACAGTGCGCAGGACAGCTCCCACAGCAAAGAATTCTATATTGACCTGTTGCATTAGATAATTTGTTATAGGAACTCTCCCCAGCATTATAGGACAATAGACAGTGTCCTTGGCCTCTACCAACTAGATACCAGTAGTTCCTCCTCCCCAGTATTTTTGTTGTTGTTAATAGCTTTATTGAGATTCAAATCACATACCATAAAATTTATCTACTTGAATGTACAGTGCAGTGATTTTTAAAATATATTCGGAGTTTTATAACCATCACCACAGCGTAACTAGAAAATTTTCATCACCCCAAAAAGAAATCCCATTCCCTTTAATATTAGACAACCACTAATCTACCTTTTTCCCTGTGCATTTGTCTGTTCTGGGCATTTCATACAAATGAAATAATAAAATATGTGACCTTTCATTCTCTAGTTTTTTTACTTAGCATGATATTTTCATCCATGTGGTAGTGTGAATGATTACTTCATTCTCTTTTATCACCAAGCACTATCCCATTGTGTGGCTATACCACACTGTAGCAGTTGATGGACACTTTGGTTATTTCTCCCTTTTAGTTATTATGACTAATGCTGCTGTGCATATTTGTGTGCTAATTTTTATGTGTACATTTTTTTTTAAGATTTTATTTATTTGAGAGAGAGAGCACACATATGAGCGGGGGGGGGGGGGGCGTGGCAGGCAGAGGGAGAGGGACAAGGAGACTTGCTGCTGAGCAGAGCCGAATATGGGACTCAATCCCAGAACCCTGAGATCATGATCTGAGCTGAAGTCAGGTGCTTAACTGACTGAGCCACCCAGGTGTCCCTATGTGTACATTTTCATTTTTCTCTTGGGTATATATACCCAGGAATGGAATTGCTAGTTCAAATGGTAACTCTGTGTTTACACTTTAAAAAGACTGCCAGATTGTTTTCCAAAGTAACTGTACCATTTTACATTCCCACAAGCAGTATATGAGGATTCTGATTTCCACATATCCTCACCAATAATCCACTTGTTATTACTTGGCATTTGATTGTAGCCATCCTAGTGAGTGTAAAGTTGCTCTCATGGTTTGGTTAGCATTTCCCTGATGACCGATGATGTTGAATAGCTTTTCATGTGCTTGTGGGCCATTGGTAAATCATCTTTGGAGACATGTCCATTCAGACCCTTTGGGTTAGTTGTCTTTTTATTAAGTTGTATGAGTTCTTTGTATAGTCCAGATATATATCCCTTATCAGATAAATGATTTGGAAATATCTTCTATCATTCTGTGGGTTGTCTTTTCACTTTCTTGAAAATATCCTTTGATGACAAAACTTTTAATTTTTATGAAGTCCAGTTTATCTTTTTCCCTTTTGTTGCTTGTGCTTTTGTGTCATAACTAAGAAAGCATTTCAAAACTAGGGTCATGAATATTTATACATATTTACTGGGAGTTTTACATTTTTAGTTCATTCATTGAGATCTTTGGTCCATTGAGTTCATTTTTATTTATGGTGTGAGTCAATCCTCCTTTTGCAGGTTGCTGTCCAGTTTCCCAGCACCATTTGTTGCAAAGATTCTTCTTTCTCCATTGAAAGGTCTTGGTGGTTTTGTTGAAAATAAATGGACTATAATGAGTGTTCATCCCTGGACTCTCAATTTTATTCCACTAATCTATTTGTGTGTCCTTGTGTTAGTACCACACTATCTTGATTGCAATAGCTTTGGGGTAAGTTGAAATTAGGAACTGAAGTATGAACCTTTCTCGTTTACTCTTTTTCAAGATTCTTTTGATGCTTCCAGATTCCTTTTATTTTAATTTGAATTTTAGAATCAGGTTTTCAGTTTCTATAAGGAAACCAGCTGGAATTTTATAGGAATTGCTTTGAATCTGTAGATCGCTTTAACAATATTATGTTCTTCAGTCTATGAACTTTGGATGTCTTTTCATTTATTCATTATCTTCTTTAATTCTTTCAACAATATTTTGTAGATTTCAATATACAAGTCTTGTACATCTTTTGTAAAATTTACTTCTAAGTACTTTATTCTTTTTAATGCTATTCTGATTGAATTATTTTCTTCATTTTATTTTCAGACTGTAATTGCTAGTATATAAAATACAACTGATTTTTATATATTGATCTAGTATTCTGCAGCCATGCTGAACTTGCTTATTTATTATTTATTGCTTATAGTTGGTGTAATGGATTTCTTAGATTTCTTTTTTTAAGATTTATGTATTTATTTTAGAGAGAGAAAGTGAATGTACGCAAATGGGGACGGGGCAGAGGGACAGAAAATTCAAGCAGATTCCATGCTGAGCATGGAGCACGATCCCACAACCCATGAGATCTGAGCCGAAACCAAGAGTCAGATGCTCAGCTGACTGAACCACCCAGGCACCTCTGCCCTTATTTTTCCTTAGGATTTTATGTGCAAGATCGTGTCGTCTACAAATAGGAAGTTTTATTCTTCCTTTCCATTTTGTATTTTAGTTTCATTTTCTTGACTAATTGCCCTGACTGGAGCCTCCAGTACACCATTGAATAGAAGTGATTAGAGTGGACTTCTATGTCCTGTTACTGATCTTAGGAGAAAAAATCTAGTCTTTCGCCATAAAATATTATGTTAACCATGGGGTTTTTTTAATTTTTATTTTTTATATTTTTTTATTTGACAGAGATCACAAGCAGGCAGAGAGGCAGGCAGAGAGAGAGGAAGAAGCAGGTTCCCCGCTGAGCAGAGAGCCCGATGGGGGCTTGATCCCAGGATCCTGGGATCATGACCTGAGCCGAAGGCAGAGGCTTTAACCCACTGAGCCACCCAGGCACCCCAACCATAGGTTTTTTACAGATGCCCTTTATAATGTTGAAGAAATTCCATTCTCTTCCTAGTTCATGAAGCATTTTTATCAGGAAAGTGTGTTGGATTTTGTAAAATGTTTTTTCTTTGTCTATTGAGGTGATTGTGTGTTATTCTCTTGCTATGATGTATTACATGAATTGATTTTCAGATGTTAAAGGAATCTTGTATTGTGGGATAAAACCCACTTGCTCTTGGTCTGTAATTCTTTTTATATATATTGCTGGGTTCAATTTGCTAGTATTTTGTTGAGGATTTTTTTTTTTTTTTTTTTTTTTAACCTATTCTATAGAGGTGCTGATCTGTAGTTTTCTTGTGAGGTTTTTGTCTATTTTTGATATCAGGGAAATAAAGGCCTTATAATGAGTTAGGAAGTGTTCTCTTCTTCTTTTTGAAAAGTTTGTGAAAAATTGGTGGTATTATTAAATATTTGGCAGAATTTACCAGTGAAGTCATCTGGGCCTTGACTCTCCTTTTTGGGTAGTTTTTGATTACTTATTAGAATTCTTTACTTGTTATTGGTTTAGTCATATTTTCTACTTCTTCCTGACTTGGTTTCTGAAATTTGTCTTTCTAGAAATTTGTCAGTTTTCCTCTCAGTTATCCAGTATTGGCATACAGTTAGTTGTTCCTCCTATTCTTTTATCATCATTTTATTTCTATTATGTTGGTAGTAATGTCCCCTCTTTCATTTTCAGTTTTAATAACTTGAGTCTCTTTTTTTTTTTTTTCCTTGTCAGTCTGCTAAAGATTTGCCAATTTTGTTGATCTTTTCAGAGGGCCAAGTTGGGTTTGTTGACCCTTTTCTACTTTGTTAATTTTCACTCTCATCTTCTTTATGTCCTTACTTCTGCTTTTTTAAGTTTATTTTGCTTGCCTTTTTCCAGTGTCTTTTTCCTCACATGTTCTTAGTGTTCTATACTTTTGTCTTTTACCTAGCTGATTTAATGACTGAAAAAAAAAAGGATTTTCTCTAACAGTAAAAATCTGTATTTTCAGAAAAAGTTAATTAATGCAATCAGTTATTATTTAATTTTAGTTCAACTGTCAAGGCTAAATAGTCTGGATAATTCTGTGTGTTTTTAGTGTCCTACAGGAGCCAAAACGATGACGAGGAAGTTCAAATTAATTTTGGACTTCCTTTTCACCTATAATGGAAAGTTTTCTCTCATTTTCTTATCTAGCCATTCACTATGTCAGACTCTTGAGAGAAGACAGTGAATCATCATTAAGGTTTGTATAGGTTATGATAAGTGTGTTTGATTCCACTGAAGCTGGACGTCAGTGCCTGGAGGCGCTGAATCTCAGTCACTTCAAACAGCATGGAAAGTGAGGACTTGATAAGACTCTGACTGGATGAGGCATCAGAGCTCTCAACCAAAGCTATATGCGTATCCATACACAGGAAGGGAAAGTAGGCTGTTTCCCAGAAGACCCGTCTTTCTTGTCTTAAATCCACCCATACTATGAAAATATCCCAAGATCCTTACTCATTTAAATAATTTATGGGGCAATGTGTACCCTTTAGAAACTGGAGACAGTGGGCACAGAGAGAAAACAGGGCCTCTCGTTCAGTGAAAAAAGAATCCTCATGAACTTCACTGGAAGATTTTTATGAGAAGTCGTGAATTGGCTGGGAAATACCTGTAATTATTGATAGGGGTGGTGGGTATACTGGATTTTAATCCTGGAGTACATTATCTATAAGGTATCTGTGGTTCTTTCTTTATTCTTAAGTAACTCAGGCAGGTGTAAAATTGAGTTAACATCTATCGTCTAACTTCAGCTGGGAAGGGAAATTAGAAAAAAATGAAGCTGGATAGCATTATAAAAATAATTGGATTCTGTCATCAGTATAATAATGGCTTTTAGAGTTATGGTTCAGTAAAATTCTAAATTAAAACACTTTATTTCATATTTACTTTTGGAAAAGTGGAAGATTTTTAGAAGGTGATTTGGGGCATAATTACTAAGGAAAGCAAGTTTGATTTGTATCAGGGCAATATGAAGGAATTTTTTCCTTAGATGCTATAAGTAATGGAAGAGCTACATTAAGAATATATGTGTCTTTGTGAGAATGACAGATTTCTCACTAAAAGAAAAAAAAGGGAGTCAACAATCCCTATCTTTTTTTTTTTTAACTTAAGATTTTATTTACTTATTTGTCAGAGAAAGAGAGAGCACAAGCAGTGGGGAGGGGCAGAGGGAGAGGGAGAAACAGGCTCCATGCTAAGCAGGGAGCCAGATGCAGGACTTGGTCCCAAGACCCTAGGATCATGACCTGAGCTGAAGGAAGACCCTTAACTGACTGAGCTCCCAGGCATCCCAGCAATCCCTATCTTCAAAAATTCCAAAAGGCATTATTTGCAGTGGCAACAGTATCCGAGAACTCCCCAGCCAATATTTTTGAGACATTCTGATCAGCAGTTAATGATAATTACAGTTATGTGCATGAATGAGTTTTTTGTTTGTTTAAAAAGAGTTTTAAATCTGGGGAGAGGAAAATAAAGCAAGTGCTTTTCCTATGTGGGAAGACATCACAGTATAGTATAATGTCTGCTGACATGCATTTATTAATGTCCCTCATGATTTTTGCCAAATCAGGGTAATACTGGTAGTGTTACTTATTTACTTCATATTTTTCATTAAATTTGATTGCTTTTTTGTTTTTCATAATACCATGGGTTTGTGCTAATATATTTTTTATAACACAGAGAAAGTAAAAATAAAACTTAAATTACAGTTGTTGAATTAATTATAATCATCTTGTATTCTACCATGTGCACCACACTTTGGGAAATACTGGTTTAGGGAAGAGAGCATTGTTTTGGAATCAGGCCTGGTTTAGAATGCTAATTCCATCACTCTTGGCCCAAGCACTTATCTGAGTCTGTTTCTGGATCTTAAAGTTGAGAAAAAACAATACTTGAAGGTTGATATGCGTTTTAATTAAATGATAAAATTTGTAAAGTGCTTATTGATTCAAAGAAGATGTTCAAGAGCTGGTCTTTCTTTTACCACCCCATCCTCACACCTCATCTCTGTAGGAAATTACTTAATTTTAATGTTGTAGTTCTTGGACAACTTATCTCTGGGGCTAGAGAAACCAAAATTGTTACTACCAATCACACATTTATTGGAAATTAATCTAGCAGTTTTGGTCCTTGTAGATAAGCTATTGTGCTTAGTTTTTTAATTCGGGTAAAATCCAAAAAACTTCTGTAGCTTTTGTGTTGCAGTAACTATTTTAGACACATGATTTGTATGTGTATATAAAAAAATCTGTATTGTGCAAAATTGTGTTTTGGATATGGCATTACAGAACTTTGTCTTTAAGGTTAGTAATTTTTTTTTTTTTTTAGGGTTAGTAATTCTTTTAACACACATAAAAAAGGCAGGTCAAGGGCCATATTTTAGGAAATTATAGTAGTCACAGTATTTGCTAGCAAAAATAAAGCTGCTTCAATCCTGATCAGATATTTAAATCAAGAGAAGGTGATTGAACTTTGAAATTTTTCTGCTCATAAAAAATTTTGGTCTTGTAATTTAAAATGTCTGGTTTGAGGCTTTAAGTTTTTAATTGTGATCTTAGATAACAAACTCAAGTGGATTGGATTTCTTGATTTTAAATGGCAGTGACAAAACATTTTCAAGAAAAATATCCGTTACATATTAAGTTTTATATAAAGGAGTTTAGTTTACTTTCTCATTGAGATATAAAGGATAAGTAAACTTGAAATGAAATGGGTCCTTATATCTGAATAAAATTCTTAGTCTAAAGACAAATTTGGAAAAATAATTGTCTACTTAATTACTAAGTTAGTGATTAAAATGCAAATTTTTTAGATTAAAGAAGTATGCCTAATGAAGTAGGATTGCTGGTGTTCTCCATACTTTTTACTTAGGAGATTTCATGTGGACTTTCCATTATCTTGATTCTTTTTCTTTACTCAGATTTTATTGTGAGTCCTGAAGCTGGAAATCTGTTTCATTCAGCATTTTTAGATTCCTTTATGAAGAATTATGTGTAACATCGGTATATATTTTATTGTGTATTTTAAATTATTGAAATAAGTAATTTTTACCCTAGAAATTCAGATACACCTTTACATAAAATCTGTTCTAGCTGCAGTTTTTGTGACTACCAGTAGATGGCATTGTAAGTTCATGAAGGAAAAAAAAAAAAAAATTGCCTCCGTAAATTAAACTTGAATACTGAATTCTAAGCCCGGAAACTTTCAAAGTTACAGATATTCTAAGTGACATTGATGGGGTGGGATTGGTCATGTGGGTTAAAAATGTCTGTTACCTTCAATTTTGTCTTACAACAATAATTGGTAGGGATTTGGGGGTAACATTTATATCAGTTTGCAATCTTTAGTGTGTATCAGAATTAACAGGAAGCCTTGCTAAAAAGAGATTGCTGAGCCCAGAATGTGATTCTGTAAATCTGGGGTCTGGTGCCAAAATTTGTATCTCTAACAAATTACCAGGTGATGCTAATGTTCACATGAATGATGTTGATAGTCTGTGGAGCACACTCTAAGAACCACAGGTTTGGTTTGTTTTTTTATTGTGGTAAAATACAGGTACCATAAAGCTAACTACCTTATTATTTTAAGTGCACAGTTCATTGATATTGAATACATTCACATTATTATGCAGCCATCCCCACCATCTATCCCCAGAACTCTCTTCATCTTCTAGAACTAAAACTGTATACTCACTAAATAACTTCCCATTTTCCCCTTCTCTCAGCCCCTGGAAGCCATCGTTATACTTCTTGTTGCTATGATTTTTAGTACCCTGAATACCTCATACAGGTGGAATCCTGGCATTTGTCTTTTTGTCACTGGCTTATTTCATGTGGCACAATGTGCTCTAGGCTCATCCGTGTTGCGGTGTATTGCAGAATTGCCTTCCCTCTTAAGGCTGAATAATACTGCATTGTGTGTATAGACCACGTACTGTTGATCCCTTCATCCATCGGTGGACATTTAGGTTGCTTTCACATTCTGGCTGTTGTGACTAGTGTTGCTGTGCATGCAAGTGTACAAATATCTCTTCAAGACTCTGCTTCCACTTCTTTTGGGTGTACACCCGGAAGTGGAATTGCTGGATCATTTGGTGATTCTGTTTATAGTTTTTTGAGGAACTAACCATACTGTTTTCCAGAGTGGCTGTACCATTTTGTGTTCCCATGAAAATTGTTTTCTGGTTTTTTGATAGTAGCCATGTTCCTCCGTGTGAGGTGGTATCTCATTTTAGTTTTGGTTTGCATTTTCATGATGATTAGTGGTGGGGGACATCTTTTCACATGCTGATTGGCCATTCTTACCTCTGCTTTGGAGAAATTCTATTCAAGTACAGTTGCCCATTTTTGAAGTCTGCTGTGTCTTTGTTCCTGGGTTTTAGGAGTTCTCTGTATATTCTGGATATTAGTCCCTTATCTAATTTGCACATGTTTTCTCCCATTCTGTGGGTTTCTTTTCTCTTTTACTCTGTATAATGCCTTTTGATGCACAAAATTTTAAATTTTCAATAAGTCCAATGTGTCTTTTATTTCTTTTGTAACATGCCTTTGGTGTTGTCTCTTAAGAAATCATTGTATCCAATGTCATCAAGCTTCTGTCCTATGTTTTCTCTAAGAGTGTTATTGTTTTAGGTCCTTCCTTTAGGTTCTTGATCCATTTTGAGTTAATTTTTATATGTGGTATTATGTAAGAGTCCAGCTTCCTTCTGTTGCATATGGATATCCAGTTTTCCCAGCACCATCTGGGAAAAAACTGTCCATTCCCCATTGAGTGGCACCTGTGTCAAAAATCATCTGACCATATATGTGAGGGTTTATTTCTGGGCTCTTTATTATACCCCAGTAATCCCTATGTCAGTCTTTATGCCATTATCACACTGTTTTGATTATTGTACTATAACTTACTGTAGTAGGTTTTGAGATCTGGGGCGTGAGTCCTCTAGTTTTGTTCTTTTACAAATTATTCTGGCTATTTTGGACCCTTGAGGGTCCATCTGAATTTAAGGATGTGCTTTTCTATTTCTGAAAAACAAAACAAAACCCCAAAAAACAAAACAAAACAAAAAACACACACACAAGAAACCTTATTGGAATTTTGATAGTGATCACATTGAATGTGTACATCTCTTTGGGTAGTATTAACATTAGAAAATGTTTTTACTGAAGTATAGTTGACAAGAATTGACATTTTAATAATATTAAATGTTCCAGTCCATGAACATGTGATGCATTTCCATTTATTTGTGACTTCTTTCAGTCATAGTTTGTAGTTTTCATTATACAAGTCTTTCACTTCCTTGGTTGAATTCCTAAGTATTTTATTCTTTTTGATGCTATTGTAAATTGAATCGTTTTTGTAGTTTTGTTTTGTTTTTTTTAGGTTGTTCATTGTTCCATATAGAAATACAACTAGTTTTTGTGTGTTGACCTTGTATCCTTTTACTTTGCTGAATTCATTTTTTTGGTTTTAATAGTTTTGTTATTTTTGGAATTCTTAGGGTTTTTTTGTTTGGTTGGGTTTTTTTGAGGTAGGGGAGGGGCAGAGAGAGAGAGAGACTCTTAAGCAGGTTCCACACTCAGGACTCTGTGCCTTGATCCCAGGACCCTGAGGTTTTGACCTGAGCAGAGACCGAGAGTTGGACACTTAACTGAGCCACCCAGGTACCCCAGAAATTATTAGGGGTTTTATAGGTAAGGTCATATTACTTGCAGAACAGAGATCATTTTCCATTTTCCATGCTCTGGCTGTTTTAATGGGAACCACTTGATGTTTTGTGCACTAAACCTGATCAGGGAAAGTTTCCTGTCCTGCTCTTAGTCTCTAGTCTTAATGTATCCCTGTGAATCCAGGAGAATTGTCCATTAGTACTAAATGTGCCATGTCTCATCCACTCATTGATACACCAAGTAGTTAGAAACTACTTTCTGGAGCCTTGTTCCTTGGGTTAAACAACTCCGTGCTTCACCATGGTATACTTTCAGCTTATTTTTATTTTCCTTTCACCTGTCAGATCAAGTTAGTAATAGTGCACACCTCATAGGGTTCTTTTGAGGATAAGTGAGTTAATACAAGTAAAGTACCTAAAATAGTGCCATGTAGGGGGTTGACTATCAGTATAATTATTATTTTAATACATGTAAAGCACTTGTAACGGTTACTGGCTTCTTACTGTTGTTCCTGTCTGCTATGTTCTTTTTGTCTGGTAGTATTAGTGGCATCCCATGTTTTAACTAGAAAACTTAAAAAAATTATCACTATTAAAATAATACCGTGTTGGTCAGATACTATTAAAAGTTTTAATGGATTTCCTTCACTTTTAAATCTTTACTCTTTTTTTTTTTTTAAAGATTTTTATTTATTTGACAGAAAAGAGAGAGAGGGAATATAAGCAGGGGGAGTGGGAGAGGGAGAAGCAGGCTTCCCACTGAGCAGGGAGCCTAATGTGGGGCTTGATTCTAGGACCCTGGCATCGTGACCTGAACAAAAGGCAGACGTTTAATGACTGAGCCACCCAGGCACCCCTACTCTTTATTTTTTAATTTTTTAAATTTTTATTCTTTTAAAAGATTTTATTTATTTTTTGACACAGAGCAAGCAAGAGAGCGAGAAAGAGAGCAAACACAAGCAGAGGAAGCAGCAGGCAGGGGAGAAGCAGGGTCCCCGCTGAAGAAGGAGCCCAACATGAGGCTCGATCCCAGGACCCTGGGATCATGATCTGAGCCACCCAGGCGCCCGTCTTTGTTTTTTTGTTTTGTTTTGTTTTGTTTTTTTAACGAAAAAATATTTTATTTATTTGAGAGAGACAGAGTGAATGAGACAGAGCTCAAGAGGGCAGAGGGTCAGAGGGAGAAGCAGACTTCTGCTCAGCGTGGGAGCTGGACACGGGACTTAATCCAGGGACTCTGAGATCAGGACCTGAGCCCAAGACAGCCACTTAACCAGGAGTCCTAAACCCTTACCCTTTTGAAATTCACAAATAAGGTAGTTATATTTCCCAACTCATTCTGAACAGTTAACATCAATAGGCATTTAAAACCAATTATATATACAAGCTGTTTTTTTTCCTCTTGGGCTTCTAATTCATGTCACTTTTTGTTTGCCACTTTCAGGGCAGAGCACGTTACCAGCGCGGCTTATTGTATTTCAGTCCTACTTGAGGGGGACATTGAGACGCAAATCTGTTTATCAGAATGATCACTGAAAGTAAAGGGAGTGTAAATATCTAGTTTGGAGTTTACTTAACCTTTTCCATTGAATCACTGTGTCATTTGGATCATTTCATTTGTCTTTTTTGTTATGAGTAGCTTTAGAAAATCTGAATATATAATTGTTTACAACTACCCACTCTAACAGTGAGAAGCAAAAGGTAGATAAACTATTAGCCAAAAAAAAGGTTTTGTAGTAATTATTGATAATTTGTCCTTTAAAAACTCAAACCTACTTATTGAGATGACAAATTAATGAGATTCTGTTTTGCTATTAATAAAGAGAACAGTATATTTTCTGACTATTAATAAAGAGAACAGTATATTTTCTGTGTTTTTCTTGCTTTCCCCTCACAGTGAGGAAGCAGGGGGAGCAGACATCCTGGTAGTTTAGTTAATATGTAGTCCTGAGATAACCTCTACATTGTTTCCAAATCTAATGTACTCCACTGTAAATATGAATACCATTAATAAAATATTTTTAAATTTTAAAACTATGTTTCTTTAACAGATTTCTATAATCCAGGAGCTTGTTACGAATTATGAAACCTCTCTTAAAACGTGTGACTTTTTTAGCCCTTATGGTAAGTTGAAATTAGATTGAATTGGAATTTGATTACTCACTTCAATCCATTTTTAATCACTTAGAGTAAAACTAGCCTGTATTTTATGTATGTGCTACCTGATACCTATTTACTAAATAGTTTTTGAATTTGTGAAGGAAATTAGAAGAGCACTTTCAGTCTTACTTAATTTAAATTTTCCATAATCTTGTGAGATGGGAGTTAACTATGTTTTAACATGGGTAAACAGACTTAAGAGGTGAGTGGCTTGCTAAGACTGGACAGTTAGTTTATATTGAAACCTATTTTTCCCAAATTCCTACTTCTCTGTTCTTTCTACTCTTTTTTTACTTTAAATTCTGTATGATTTAGTCTTTTGTTTCTCTCTTTATCAGGACAGATTTAAATTAAGTCATCTTAGTTTAAAAAACATTCTAGAATGCTTTCAAGTCATGCGGATGCTAACTTCAGTCTGAGTTCTTCCTGTGTCTTTTACATGTTATTGCCCTTTTGTTTTTGTTAGTTTAAAACAAACTTCATAATGAAATAACAACACAGAAGTAGATGGGAGAATGAACCCTTGTGTCCCTATCACCCAGCCTCAGTGGCCAACATTTTGCCAGTCCTATCTGAAGTTATCTTGTGTCTCTTTTCTGGGGTATTTTAATTTTTATTTTATTTTATTTTAAAGATTTTATTTATTTATTTGACAGAGATCACAAGCAGGCAAAGAGGCAGACAGAGAGAGAGAGAGAAAGGGAAGTAGGCTCCCCGCTGAGCAGAGAGGCCTATGCGGGGCTCGATCTCAGGACCCTGAGATCATGTCCTGAGCTGAAGGCGGAGGCTTTAACCCACTGAGCCACCCAGGCGCCCCTTCTGGGGTATTTTTAAAGCAGACATCCTGTTTTACCTGTCAGTACCTTAGCACGCATCTCTAATGGTTTAAAACACTTACACAGAAGATGCAGCCAGGGTGCGAGCTCACACAAGTTAACGCTTGTATCGTAATATTGAACACCCAGTCCATATGCAAGTTTCCCCAGTTACCTCAAAAAATGTCTCTGTGTAATTGACTTATTTGGCTCCGAAAAAAGTCTACACTTTACATTTGGTTAGGTCTCTGATAGTCTTTTAATCTTGAGCAGTAACCTCCCCTCCCATTAAAAACAAAAAAACAAAAACAAAAAAATCCCCACCATTTGTTAAAAGGTCATGTGTCTTATGGAATGTTCCATGTTCCAGATTTGGCCGATTGCTTTCTCCTGGTATCATTTAATATATTTTGCTCTCCATATTTCCTATAAACCTGGAGTTAGATTTACAGGCTTGCTTAAATCCAGGTTTCTTGTGAATACTTATGTGTTGCTTTGTCTCACATCTGGAACCAGAAGACATTCTGGTTTTCTCTTTGTGATGTGATGATGGATCCGGGTTTAGATGCGGTCAGCCTGATCTGCTAGTTAAAAAGTTCCTCTTACCTGGTGATTTTGGCAGCCCCTGAGGACCACAGCCTCAGTCCCTTATTTCATTCGAATCATTTTTTCCCCTGCATTTAATAGTTGCCCTCATCAAATATCTGGTTCCCCTGAAATATGATTTACATAAAAGGAATAAGGTAAATGCTTGTCTCTTTCCCTTATTTATTATTTGTTTTAATTTATGCTAATTTTTGTGTTTACATTGTTCTTTCATTTGATTAGCTAGTCTAGGAAGCCTTTTTTTTTTCCTGTGGTGTGGGTAAATTCTCCTCTCTCCTCTTTCTACCTAATTTCAGACCTGTATGTCTTCCCTGCTGAAATCCATTTGGAGAGCTTGGTATTTCTTTATCTACTCTTCTGTAGCTCGAGGTTCAGAATGGGGAACAGGATAGAACTCAGCTGACTGTCACTGCTTCTGTCACATTGTAGGGTTCATTCCACCTTGTCAGGAAGGTCTCTTCATACCTTCAACTTTGGCTTCCCCTGATGTAGGGTTGAGACCTAGGAAATGCAAAGCCCTAGCAGGTCTTGTTTGTTTGGGGTAGTTAGGGACTTCTCTTAACCCAGCTGTTTCCCCTGACTTTTCCTGGTCTGCTGCCTTACATTCTCAGCCAGAAAATTCATAGAGTTAGACCGATTTACCTCTTTCCCCAGGATGGTTTCTTTGGGGTGAGGTAGGTGTTAGAAGCCTATGAAACCAGCATCTTGTTTCTCTGCCTGGCTGCTACTGTTTGAACTTTACGGCTTAAAGTCCTACCTTTCTCTTTTGAAATTGGTTATTTTTCTGTGTTTTTACCCTTACTTTTGTAGTAATTATTAATTTCATCATGCATTAAGGGAGAAAGTATGTGATTTGCTTTACTTTGCCTTCTCTATAATAATTTTATATTTGTCTGATTGCAGAGAATGGAGAGAAGGAACCCCCAACAACACTGCTCTGGGTTCAGTATTTCCTGGCACAGCACTTTGATAAACTTGGGCAGTATTCTTTGGCTTTGGATTATATCAATGCTGCAATTGCTAGTACTCCCACTCTAATAGAATTATTCTATATGAAAGCAAAAATTTACAAGGTAAAATCTTAGTTGTGTTTTTTGATGAATTTGACACTCTAAGAACCCTTGGAGTTTTTTCTATATAAAATATAAAAATAACTTCTAGGGTACACTGATAATCTGTTTCTAACACTCTAATAATCCTCGGGCGTTTTATGTTACGTAGTGGTATAAACAGTGTATAATCCTTGGTAATCCCTTGATACATCTCTTAGTACATGTGAATTGTAATTTATCCAAAGAGTTCTAGATAAATTTGTTAGAAATGGTACCAAATTTCTAGTTTGTCTTTATTGACTTTTTCTATTTATATTCACCCATAATTTTTTAATCATAAATACTGTGGTTTCTTTAATACTTTCGTTTCTTAAAGCACATGGGTAATCTCAAAGAAGCTGCAAAGTGGATGGCTGAAGCACAGTCTTTGGACACAGCCGATAGATTCATCAACTCCAAATGTGCGAAGTACATGCTTCGAGCAAATATGATAAAAGAAGCAGAGGAAATGTGCTCCAAGTTCACAAGGGTAGGAAATACCATACATGAGCGTGTACTTTTCTGAATTAGTAAAATGAAACTCCAGTTCTCTGATAATTTGTGAAGTTTGCCACTAAAGTTCAAAAGAATTCATTTTTTGTTACTATTTGTATGAGTCCTATCTAAGTCGTGTCCTAAGTATGGTTTCTTCTGTGGTGGAGTGTGTGTGCACATGTGCTTCTGGTGGCGGATGCTTGAAAGACAGTAATAGGAACACAGTACCTTTATACACAAATAAGCAATATGCCAGACATCAGTGCTTATGTGTAGTATTCAATTTACAACTATTTTGTCTCATTAGTAATTTGTGGCTCCTTTTTAATTTCTCTTATACAGTTGTTTTGGATCTGCTCATAGAGTTCTTTCTAAGTAGAACTAATATTTGTGAGGGTGCCCTGGGTGCCTCAGTCAGTTATGCATTTGACTCTTGGTTTCACCTCACATCATGATCTCCGGGTTGTAAGATCAAGCCCCACATCAGGCTCCACTCTCAGTGCAGAGTCTGCTTGAAATTCTCTCTCTCTCTGCCCCTACTCCCCCTTGGGCGTGTGCATGCACATGTGCTCTCTTTCGAAGAAATAAATCTTTAAAAAAAAAGAGAGAGAGAAAAAAGGACTAACATTTGTGGACTATAGTCTCTGGCATTTTAGAATTTAAGTTCTCCGAAATTGTTGGACTTAATTCCTTTCCTTTCCCTCCTTCACCCTCTTTACGTATATTTTACCATGTGGACTTTCTATCTTGTTATAAAAATAGTAAGTTTATGGTTAAAAATAAATGTAGACTAATGGAACAGGTAAGGTCAGAAACAGATGCACATGTATTTGGAAACTTGGCATAGCCAAGGTGTTTTCAGAATCAGAGATGAAAAGACATTGCTGACACAATTAGTTATTTGTATAGACAGACATAAAATGACATTCTTCTGCTGTACAGAAATCAGTTGCAACTTGATTAAAGAAAGTCTTGGAATCTAGCTTTAGACTTTGAGGTAGGAAGCATTTCTTAAGGCACTGAAAACCTTAAGTATAAGAGTAAAGTGAATATATTTGGGGCATCTGGGTGGCTCAGTGAGTTAAAGCCTCTGCCTTCGGCTCAGGTCATGATCCCAGGGTCCTGGGATCGAGCCCTGCATTGGGCTCTCTGCTCAGCAGGGAGCTTGCTTCCCCCCCTCTCTCTGCCTGCCTCTCTGCCTATTTGTGATCTCTGTCTGTCAAATAAAAAAAAAATAAATAAAAAATAAAATCTTAAAAAAAAAAAGTAAAGTGAATATATTTGACCATATTAAAATTAAAGTTTACCTATAACAAAAATAACTATAAGCAAAGTGAGAAGGTAGACCATAGAATTGGAGAAGGTATTTCCAATCCATATGATGGAATAAGAATTTATAAAGAACTCCACAAAGAAATAGTTACTTAATACACATTGAATATGACTTTGAGGCATAATGTGCAGACCATGTTCCCAAGTTTAATTTCCAACTTTTGATGAAAATACTTGGGAATAAAAAATTTTTACCTCCAAGTGCACATGACATACACATTGGAGGGCTTTAGTGCTGGTGTTTGTGAGTAAGTGATTTTAGATGAAAGTAAGTTAGCGCTGTGCCCTGTGATACTGAGGTATTCCTACTGCAGCCCCAGCGTACCACCTTCCTTAAATGTTAACCAGATTCAGGTTGTGTCGGGGTGTTTATCATAACCTCCTATAATTTAGAAGTCACAGAATAGCTTGAGCTTTTATTGTGAAAACTTAACTACTTAAAAGAATGTCATAGAAACAAAAATACACACACACACTAAACCTCATAAGCAAAAGACAAGACAAGAGAAACATGGGCAACGGATGCGAATAGTTAGTTCACAGAAGTGGAAAGTGGAACGGCCAGAAAAGATGCTTTCATTAGTAATCAGGGAAATAATAAGATCTCGTTTTGTACTATCTAAGTCTGGTGTTTGTAGGTATTGGTAAATAATCTGTCATATATACAGATATATATATACACAGATATACACATATATCACATATATGAAATGTATGTTAGTAAGAGACAAATGGTGTACAGGTAGTAGCCTTTCACGAAAATTTAAATGTGTGATATATGTGAGTGTGTATGTATGTATGTTTATCTCACACATTTAAATTTTCGTGAAAGGCTACCACCTAGAGACCATTTGTTGTCTCTCACTCATCATAAAAATGGCTTTTTCATCTGAACCTTCCTGAATTCCACTTTCTCATATTTAGAGTAATGCAAATAATTTGTGTACCATTTGTAAGGGGAAATAGAAAGTGGCTTTAACAATTATTAAGCCCTGAGCTAAGTACTTTATATACATAATCTCACTTAATCCTACCAGTCCTCTGATAGCATTACTCCCATGTTATAGTCAAGAAAATATTTAGAGTGATCAGGTACTGTGACAGCTGGAGATCACCCAGCTAGTCATTCATTTTGGAGGCAGGATTCTAGCTTAGGGGGTCTCTGACACTAAAACTAAAACACATGTTTTAGAATTGTAATAGGAGCAGAAACTGCAGTGACTAATGTTTCCGAAATTCACACGCTGCGGGATCAACAGATGCAAAATGGTAGGTATATTGTCAGGGGGAAAGCATTAGCAAGAACGCTTGCTAACAGGTAAGGAGAAGGAAAAATAAAATAAGGAAACTCATGATAATGTTTATGTTCACGTAGCACTGAACCATTTGTCTGGCATTTGGCAACAAAGTGGTCGAGACTCTGAAGGGTCACGTAGTACATAGTGCTGGAGCTCAGACTCTTCCATGCCCTTCGCAGTGCAGCACAGTTTTGGAGATGGCAAGATGGTACAAGAATAGATGTAAAGGCAGCAGTGTTTGTGCAGGAGACAATCCCCTGAAAGGCCAGAGCAGGGATAAGAAGGAAAGTGCCAGTAAAACGAGTATACACAACATTTTTTTTTTTTTAAAGGAAGTTAGGTTTTATTTATTTATTTGACAGAGAGAGAGAGAGAGAGCACAAGCAGGCAGAGCAGCAGGCAGAGGGAGAAACAGGCTCCCTGCTGAGCAGGGAGCCCGATGCGGGGCTTGATCCCAGGACTCCGGGATTATGATCCAGGCCGAGGCAGATGCTTAACGACTGAGCCACCCAGGTCCCCCTGTACAAAACTTCTTAAGTTGAGTAAGTCCGGTGATATTATTATTTTTTTTTTTAAGATTTTACTTATTTATTTGAGAGAGAGAACTCGAGAAGGGGAAGGTCAGAGGGAGACCAGATTCCCTACTGAGCAGGGAGCCCAATGCAGGTCTCGATCCCAGGACTCTGGGATCATGACCTGAGCCGAAGGCAGTCGCTTAACCACCTGAGCCACCCAGGCACCCCAAGTGCAGTGGTTTTAAAAACCAACATGCACATGTGCACACCCAGCCAGTCAGCCAAGATGTGTCTGAAAAGGCACCACAGAATGTGGAAGAACGGGAAGGGCTGGCTGGTTGAGGAGAGGAGTCCCCGAAATCTGTGGTCCAGCTGGCTTGTCAGACTTGCATCTGGTCATCCACACTTGACAAGTTTTCCTGTCGGTCGGAGAGCTGCTTCTGTTTGGCCACTCTTGTTCTTTGGCCAGGCATGTCCATAATGGTGGTAGACAGCCCACTGGACCAGGGAGGAAGACTGCTAACCTTTGAAAGGCACTTTATGTGTGATGATAAGTGATTCTAGCTGATGCTAATAAGTCAGTGAAGTGGCACATTTCCTTCTTGCAGAATTTTCACTGTTTTTTAGAGTTTTTGTATAGAGTTGTTGATGCAACTGGACAGTTCTAGTTAGTAAAGATTTTCAAATGAAAGAGAATGTAGATTTCTTACAAAAATATGTAATTATCAAAAAATGGAAAATAAATACAACCATAAGGAAGAAATAGCATATACCTATAATTCCATTCACTGAGAGATAACCAGTTGTTTTTTTTTAAGATTTTATTTATTTATTTGACAGAGATCACAGATAGGCAGAGAGGCGGGCGGGGGTGGGGGAGACACATGCTCCCTGCTGAGCAGAGTTCCTGATGTGGGGCTTGATCCCAGGACCCTGAGATCATGGCCTGAGCCGAAGGCAGAGGCTTAACCCACTGAGCCACCCAGGTGTCCCGAGATAACCAGTTTTTATACTTTTAATGAAAATGTTGAAAATTGAGCTAGTCACCCAAAAATGAGTGTGAAAAAGAACTGAAGGCTGAAGTTATTTATGTATGTATACCTTTACCATCTTCCGTGGTGGGTCACATAAAATATATTTGAAATAACTCCTCTAAATTGTGACAAAGCTTCAGTGTCCCTCCATTGAAAGTCGGTGCTTTAAGTCTTACAAACTCTGCTCAGAATTCTCATTGAACCCAAGTTAACAACTGTTCTTCCCAAATACCATTATTTGGTTTTGTCAGCCCACTGCAGATGAGAGGAGTTGGCAAGGAACAGGAAACAGACACATGGACATGAAGAAAGTATCAACCAGTGGCCTAAGATGAAGGGAGGAGCCTGGGAACCTGGAAAGCAGGCTTAGAACTATTCCTAACAGATTGAGCAATAATGGGTGTACATCAATCATAGTGACCCTGAGCCAACAGGGAGAGGTTAAACAGCGTTTGCTTAAAAAGAAGAAGATAGGCAGTGCTTCATAGGATTCCTGTCTTAAATGGTTCATTCATTCATTAAGGAGGCTTCCCCCTCCACACGGGGCTTGAGCTCACAATCCTGCGCTATCAAGAGTCAAGACACTTCACCAGCTGAGCCACCAGGCGGCCCTGTGGTGTTCAAAACAGCTTCACCAGTTTGGTGCCTTTCCCGGGTAGAGTGTTGAATGCCCCGACAGAGCTGGGTAAATAAGACATGTGATTTTGAATCAGCAGAATTTGGAAGCACCTTGAGATAGTTGTTTATTGCTATTTATTGTCATAGTAATACTTGTAGCCATCGTTGTAAAAGAGAAAATGAGGTTTTTATAGGATCTCTTTTATTGTTTGCTTCCTATATTTGTGAATGCTTCCCTTGCAGGAAGGAACATCTGCCATGGAAAATCTAAATGAAATGCAGTGTATGTGGTTTCAGACCGAATGCATTTCAGCTTACCAGCGTTTGGGGAGGTACGGGGATGCCTTGAAAAAATGCCACGAAATAGAAAGGGTAAGTTGTAGAATTTTGACTCTGTTTTTCTCCTGTAAGGTGATGAAAAAAGCAGGTTGATTTCTACATGGGATCCTCTACCTGTTCTGACTACTTTGGAAACTTCATTGTGGAAAGAAATCTGGAGGGTTAGCCTTTCAGACATTCAGAAGTTGTGAACAGATGTCTGCTTTTTTGATCCTCAATTGGTTATGATTGTGACGTGTCTACATAATTTGGTCTGTGGGAAGAAGGAAAAGACTGATCTATCAAGCCATTATTGCTATTATTAACATACATTCAGAATTTCTATTTCATAATCAGGCCATTGTTTGATTTCATCACTCGCCCAGCAGGACACACAAGCTGATGGCCACCTCTTTCCCCTTTACGTCAGGATCTGCTCTGTAGTCAGCCTCTCTCCAGTTTGTCTTCCCAGGATACTGTTCTCTGTGAACAGCAGTCTGCGGCTGGTTTGCAGGCTTATTGTATTACTTGCTTTTAGGATTATGTGTGATGTGCCTTAGCGAGGGGACTTTTCTTTTCCTTTGTGTGAATTTTGTTTTCCTGTTCTTTGTCATCTCTGAAGCACTCTCCTTCCAAATGGACAACAGGAGGAAAAGAGCCACAAAAGCGCGCCTGAGGCAGTCCTCAGCAGCCCTCAGTTGGGGGCTCATTCGGCACCCCCCTGCTCCCATGCTGACGCAGTATAAAGCCACAGGCGGCGTAGTCAGGTGAGCCTGCTGTCTGCACTGGGCAGTCACTTTGGCCGTTTTCCCGTGTGAAACTTCTGAGGTGACCCAGAAGAAAGAAATTTGCACATCCTCAGGATCATTATAATCATATCTCCAGCTTCAGCCCCAGTCCTAACATTAATGACTACTTATTTCTTTGTGATATTTATTGAGGATTGTTAGAATATGATGACTAGCAGTTCCATTACTAAGTTTCATTTAGATTATTCTCTCCCTTGAATTTATAGTGATGTTGGCTGAGGAACATGAAATAAAATTCTATAATGTCAGATCAGCTATATATAGTTCAAGAAATATGATTTGACTGGTAGAAAGCATTTTTGAAGAAAAAAGATTACAGGAAATCACTGGCTATCAGAGATTAAAATATGGCAGACATTGTCACCCTCTGTTCATGTTACATAATTATTGCTAGAAACTTTACTGTTTTGATTTTGGATTTGTTAGTCCTTGAGGACAGAAAGAATTAGACACAGATTTTAAAAAAGAGTGGGACGGGGGCGGTGCCTGAGTGGCTCAGTCAGTTAAGCGTCTGCCTTTGGCTCAGGTCATGATCCCAGGGTCCTGGGATCCAGTCCTGTATTAGGCTCCTTGCACCGCGGGGAGCCTGCTTTTCCCTCTGGCTCTGCCCCTTCCTGCTGCTTGTTCTCTCTCTCTCTTCATGCTTGCTGTCTCTCAAATAAATAAATGATATCTTAAGAAAAAAAAAACCTATTTGTAGACCACTTGTAAGCTAGTCTTTTATAGTAAAAGTAAGACTTAACTCTTCTAGTGGTTGTATGTTGAAGTGTGAATGCTTAGTACAAATAGGGAGATTAAATATTTATTGACTGATTAATGCTAAAATTCATTTCTAATAAAATTAACATAATCTAAAATAATTCTTAATGATATGTTTTGTGAAGATTTAAGAGTAATTGCAGAATTTACAGATTTATTATAAGTATCTGCATAATTGCTTTTGTGCCTGGATTTTAACTATTTTTGTAAAGAAATGAGCACCTTTCAAAAATACAACTTTGCAGTTTACCTTCACCTTCAATGAATACAGTAGAAGCTCAAATAAGGGCTAGGCCTTTCTTTTGCCTTCAAAAATTCATTCAAGAATTCTCTCTTCAAGGTTAGTTTCAGCTATGACACATATTGCTGTTAGCTTTTAGTAATTGGATTTAAAATGTTAGAATTCTGGAATGGTCCAGTGTAATACTTTCTATGCTTTCATCTTGCCACCCTCAAAGGATTTTAGGATTATATGTAACAGTTATAAAGTCCAGCCCAATCTGTTTAGAACTTGAGTTTTATTAAAAACAAAAACAACCATCTTCAGAATATTGGATATAAACTTGTGTTCAGAATAACTTTAAACTATTTTCTTTAAAGAATTCCTTTCTTTTCCTATTTTTCCAGGTGATCAGTTTCTCATTATTTTAGTCTGCTTTATATCTGAAACACAGCAGTAATACATATTTCTAAAACTTTATGATAAGATCTAGGATTTCCAATAGATCAGAGCCATATGCAGTTCATAACTTGATCTTCTAGCGCATCTTAATCCTGATCCAGTTGACGCCTGCTTTATAATGACAGATTTTCTATAAAGGGCACAGAGTCACGTATTATGCTATTTGGTCTGGTTATTATTTTTTGAGTCAGAGGTTTTTGTTGCCTTTCTGTATGTGAGCTTTTGTTGGTTTCCTCCAGGAACTATGAGAAGTAATGGAGTGGGAGAATCTGGGTGAGAAGAGAGGGACTAGTAGGGAATTCTTAAAGGAAACCACACTCTTAAGCTGTCACTAGCATTTCTCAGTTCTTCGCTGACTTGACTTAACGTTGATTCCAGCCTAATTTTGACAAGTTAAGCAATTCCTACCAACATTATCTTCCCCCGGCCCCAAAAGAACTAGTAGTTTATAATGAGAATATTGAGTTAAAAGCCTGAGCTGTATGTTAAAATTTGGGTACCTAGTTTCTGCAGGAAGCTGGTAGGTGACCATACTGTGTTTTTGTTTAGCTAAAGTATGGGGAGACTAACTTCACCTGTTTGTGTCAGCTAGTAGATTTTTATGTTTTATAAATCTGGAGACTTAAATCACCTCAAGGTAGTGTTAGGGAGATCTTTGTGGTGATGGACTAGTTCTGTGTCTTGATTGTGGTCGTATTTACATAAATTTACACATGTGATAAAATCATATGGAACTATATACCCAGATTGTTCCGATGTCAGTTTTTTTATTTTGTTCTCATACTGTCGTTGCGTAGAATATAACTTCTGGGGGGACACTGAGAGAAGAGTGTACAGGATATCTCTATGCTAACTTTGTAACTTCCTCTGAATCCATAATTATTCTAAAATAAAGAATTTTTTAAAAAGAAAATCAAGCTAAGATTATTTAGTTGTTTATAAGTAGGATTCTGCAATATAGCATTTCTTCCCAAAGCAAAATTATTTTGTTAGTATCCTACTTTTCCTAATGTACTCTAGCCTTATGCTGTCCAGCACTGTTAGCTTACTATAGAGTGACCAACATCCTGGTTTGCCTGGGGCAGAGCAGGTTCTTAAGACACAGGGCTTTCATTGGAAAAACCAAGAAAGCCCCAGATGAGCTGGGATAAGTTGGTTACCCTATGTATGGAAGACTAACTGGAGAGAGGCAGCCTGTGGGCTGTTAACTGGTAAAGAGGCGGCTTAAATGTTTGTGGTTCCCTACGGCTCCCTCTAAGACTTGACTCAGACTGTGTCTACTAAAGCTGCTAGAGTATCTCTGGAAACTTGCATCTGCCTTTTTACACATAAATGTTTCTCAACTTTAAAATAAAGTCCTGTAATCTTATAGATGTCATCATCTCATTTTGTATTCCTTGATTATCGGCACTGCCATTTTTCCTGAGTTGTATTGGATTTTAAGATCTTATGGTGCTAGAATAACTTGATTTACGTTAACCACGAAGATAATTTTGTGGGTTTTTTTTAAAAGCATTTATGAAATATGTAACCCTTTGATTAAAAAAAAAAAACAGGTTCATGTTAATTCTTATGAGTTGGTTTGTCTTATTGATGAGAGGAATGCAGTTTTCAAACATAACCTGTTAAAGCATGATTCCTAAAGTTATCAACTAATGTTAAATGTTCATTTTTTCCCCCTCTACACTGTGTACTCTTATTCTTTTTATCTTAGAATTCTTCCCTTAAAATCTCAGGTACTTAAAGTAATTCTGTGTGTAGAGTATTTCTAATCACCAGCACAACTAAAATTATGAAATGTGGACAATTACTAATGTGTCTTCTGCACAGTGAGTTACTTTGGCCCCCAGGACAGAGGGCAGATGAAGTAGGAGAAGAGCTTAATCTGGTTTTGCGTATTGAATTATTCGTTTTTCTTTGTATTTTTAGAGAAGCTAAAATAGGGGAGAAGGAAGAAGATAGAGGTAGAGGTGCACATAGGAAAGAAAATAAAAGTTTACATTGTTTTGAAGTAGTGATGTTGTCTTCTTGCCATGTAAGGAATTAGCTTTTTAACTTCTGGGGCCATGGACCCTTTGAGAATTGAATGAAAGCTTTGAACTCTCTCCTTGGGAAAATGTTGTTATGCTCATTTATACACAGACTACATATTAAGAACCATTGCTAAAATGGAATGTTGGTAGATTAGTGGGAGTTTATTGAATGAGAAAAAATCATAAGGCTCTGTGTCCAGTAAAATTTAAAATATCTTAATTTGATTCCTTAACAACTTCGTGAAATTGGCTGTATACATTTCTTTATTCCTAATGGAGATTAAATATTTGAGGCTGTAGGAAATTAAGAGGTCACACATGCCTGGTAAGCAGCTTCTCTCTTGAGTTGGCAAAAATTATCCTTATTGAATGTTTTGCCCTATGCCAGACCGTGGGGATAGAGATGACAGGGCTTACCCTCAAAGAACTTACAAGTTGAGTAGAATAGTCTGATTTGTAAACATTTAATATGAACCTATATATATTTGACCTTCATTCAGAGCTCTGTTTAACTTTGTCATGTTGATTTTGGGAGAATACTAAGGAGAAATATTTCCTTAGAGCAAAAAATTAATATATACTGATTTCAGTTTAAAAAAATCTGATCTAACTTATTACACAGACATTGAATATCATCACAAAACATGATTTATAAGGAATGGCCAAGGATTGTTATAACAGAAACTTCAGTTGAATACAAAGAAGAGTTTGATGTCCTTTGTAGTGTTAAGAACTGCCCAGTAGAGAGGGCAACTAAGTGGAATTGTGACTGCTTACACTGTATTTGGGCTTTTTATGATTTTCTTTTTAAAAATAGACATTGTTGACATATATGTAAGGAATAATTTTGTGGGTTTTTTTTTAAAGCATTTTTTTGAGATAACCGATGATCAATTTGACTTCCATACATACTGCATGAGAAAGATGACCCTTCGTGCCTATGTTGACCTTTTGAGATTAGAAGATATACTCAGAAGACATGCTTTCTATTTCAAGGCTGCCAGATCAGCGATTGAAATATACTTGAAATTGTATGATAACCCCTTAACCAATGAGAGCAAACAACAAGAAATAAATTCAGGTAACTGGAAAGGAACTTGTGTTAAAAGGATTGAAAAGAAAACTACATTTCAGAATGTCATTAGCATTAACAACATTATAGAAAAGCAGGTTGTCAGATGGATGTGAAGACGAAATCAGGTCACTTATATGCTAAAAAAACGGTGGGTGGGGAGAGGGAGGTGCTTGGAAGAAGTCAGTGGGATCCTATTCTGTAGCTGATACTGATAAATAGCCCTAATGGATGACTTGTAATCTTATTTATTTATTTTTTTTATTATTAAAGACTTTTTTTTTTTAAGTAATCTCTACATCCAACATGGGGCTCAAACTCACAACCCCGAGATCAAGAGTACCACATTCTACCAACTGAGCCAGCCAAGCTCCCCACAATCATTTTTTATTTTTATCTTCAATAAGGCCAATTGGGAAAAACAGAAATGTCTGGGTTCTTTTTCTTTCTTTCTTTCCTTTTTAGTAGCTTTGAGCCCTTTTGGGAAATACACATATTCTTACAACTTTTGCTGCCTAGTTGATTGAAAATAATAGTGCCCATGAGAAGACATGTACAGCTTTTTATTCACTAAAATGTTAGTGTCTATAGGTATTTGAGAGATAGTAGCATGGAGGCAAATTTCTGAACAGATCACAAGTATGTGTAAATGTCTGACTTACCCTTGATATATTCCAAGAGGATCAGTGTCATCACACCCCTGTACACAGATTGGGACTTGAGGGTCAGCAAGATGAAGTGATTTGCCTAAAGTCATGTATTGTGTGCAAGGCGGAACTGGGCCAAAATTGATTAGTTTTGTTTTATTATTAATTTATTTTTTTAATTGATTAAATTTAGTCACAGTATTTGCCGGTTGCCTTCTGTGTGCTGGTGTGTGTTCTGGGCTGTGGGAATATACTTTCTAAAAAACCTCTGTGTCCTTGCCTTTTCCCCCTTTCCCCTCTTAAAGCTATATTGCTTTAATGCAGTACTGTGTATTGCAGAAGAATGTGAGGTAAATGGAAACCTTGATTTAGAATTTGTGTTCACTTGGATATTTATAGAAAACCTGTCAGCCAAAGAATTGAAGAAAATGCTCAGCAAGCAAAGAAGAGCTCAGAAAAAGGCTAAACTGGAAGAAGAGAGAAAGCATGCAGAACGGGAACGTCAACAAAAAAATCAAAAGAAAAAAAGGGATGAAGAAGAAGAAGAAGCCAGTGGTCTCAAAGAAGAACTTATACCTGAAAAGTTAGAAAGGGTGAGATGAAATTTACTGTGTTTCTTTGTAGGATTTACGTTATTTGGTTCTGTTCTGGTCATGAACATGTTTTAATTAAATCTAGAGATCAGAGCTGTTTTGCAATATTTCAAGGTCATTATGATAGTAGTCAATTATTTTTGAGTGATAATATGCAAATTTTGGTTAATGCAAATAATACATAGAATTGTAGTTGTGGTGGGCAGCACAGTGGTCCTTGAAATCCAGCCACATTCCAAATCCTGGAATTTGTAAATATGTTGCATTACATGGCAATGGGAAATTAATGTGGCAGATGGCCTTAAAATAAGGAAGTTAGCCTGAATGATCTGGGTGAGCCCAGGAGAATCACAGTGCGTCTTCAAAGGAGAGGGGGTTGAAGTAGCTGAGGAGGACTCAGTCCTCTGGTACCTGGTTCTGAAGAGGGAATGAGGGAGCGGCAAACGGAGATTGTGGGCAACCTTGAGAAGGCAAAAAGGGCATTGAAACACACTCTCTCCCTTAGAGCCTCTGAAAGGGACATGGTCCTGCTGACTTCTTGATTTTTGAGCCTGGCACGACCCATGTTGGACTTTAGACCTACAGAACTGCCAAGATAATAACTCTGTGTTGCTTTATTGACACTAAATTTTTGGTAATTTGTTAGAGCAGCCAATTATCTGTTACATCTGGAAACATTTTGTATATCTTGATAGGTTTTAGTTACAAAGATAAAGCACTTCATCTCTGGGATTTTCTCAAAGTGTCCATAGTTATTTGGGGATCATATTTAGGGAAATATTTAACTTTCAGGTTTATTTACTGTGGAATCTAGTATAAGGATTTTAAACTGGTGATTTTTTTCTATTTACACAATGCAATTGTATTTGTCTCCTTACTTTGAATGTTTCAAGATTAAGGGCTATCAGTAGTTGGTGCCCCATCTCCTAAGCCTGTGGAATAATTTCCTGGACATTTTGGAGTTTTATGAGATTATATTGATTTTATAATAAAAAAAACAATAGAGCTATTTTCATTTTGAAATTATTGACTATTCTGAATTTGTTTACAGATGATAGTTTTAAAATGTTTTCTTGCTTATTTGGTCATATAAAGAGAACTGTAAATTACTTTGGATATGTATTAATATGAGATTTGGGGAGAAATTTAACTTGTGTAGCTGTTTTTAAATGTAGTAATTTTCCTTTCTGTTTCAAAATAGATAGAAAATCCATTAGAAGAAGCTGTCAAGTTCCTTATACCTCTTAAGAACCTTGTTGCTGATAACATTGACACTCATCTGTTAGCATTTGAAATATATTTTAGAAAAGGTAATCATTTGAATTCAGTTGTTAATCCTTATTCATATTCAGTGTGATCTTTATCAGTTAGATCATTAGAGTTCCATTTCAGCCTTCCACAAAGGCTCCTGATCCCTTTTTCCTTTGCTACCCAAAACTTTACAGGGCAATCAGAATATTATGATCAAATCCATTTTGAGAATAGTTTGAACAGTCATACAAATTGTTTACCTGAAGCATTCAATTCTACATGATTTCAAGCTTTTCTTTAGAAAATAAAAATTGTCTTTGATAACCAAAATCAGCTGTGAATTTTGCTTATGAATGTTACAGGAAAGGTATCATTTTGTCACTGGAATTTAAGTGAGGCTAAAATAAAGTGACTAAAACAGCATACATAAATATTCGTGCTGTTACTTTTATATTTTCTTTTCTGACACAGGGAAGTTTCTGTTAATGCTGCAGTCTGTCAAACGAGCTTTTGCCATCAACAGTAATCACCCATGGTTACATGAATGTTTAATTAAATTTTCTAAGTCTGGTAAGTATAAAAAGGTAATGTTAATGTAAAAGCGAATATGACAGTTCAGCAGCCTTCTGTTAAGATGGACATTAAAAAGATTTGCAATAATATAAAGCAAAAAAAGATAATATTTGTAGTGCATCTATAAATTAAACATACTAGTAAGGATATGCTAAAAATTAGTACATTTTTAAGCTAGAATATATTTATATTCCAAAGGAGCAATATTTTACTATGTAAAATGTATCAAGCTTAATAGTAAATGTAAATGTCTTTAAAAATGCTGATTTTGTTTCAGAGAACAGATGAAAAAATTTTTAATTCCAAATATTTTGTTTTTATAGTGTCTAATCATAGTAATCTTCCAGACATTGTGAGTAAAGTTCTATCTCAAGAAATGCAGAAAATATTTGTCAACAAAGATTTGGAAAGTTTTAATGAGGATTTTCTCAAACACAATGCTACCTCTCTTCAGCATCTGCTTTCAGGTCAGTGTCTGACTCCTCGGGTTAAAACATTCATGGAAGAGGTTAGAATGTGATGAAAGTGAAAGTTTGTAAAGATGTTCAGCCTTATAAATTATCATAGAAAAAGAAATTAACACAATATCATTTTTGATCTTTCAAAATAAGAAAGGTTTTTTTGTTGTTGGTTTGGAAAAAGGAGATGAAAATATGGTAAAGACATGGTGAATAAGCACTCGGTATTTTGCTTCTGAAAGTTTAAAGTGGCCGAGCCGTTTAGGAAAGCAGTCTGTCATTCTGAGTAAGAGCTTCACATTGGGGTGCCTGGGGGGCTCAGTCGTTTGAGTGTCTGACTCTTACTTTCAGCTCGTTATGATCTCAGGGTCCTGGTGTTAGGTCCATGATCAAAGGAGCGAGACTGATACAAAGCGAAGGTCAAGCAAAGCTTTATTTTGCGCCAAGCATGGAGAATCAAACCAACCGTTCAGGGCCGCCTCTTACAGAGAGAGCAAGCGACTCCCAGCCTCACAGACTCTTTTATAGAGCGAAGGCCATGTGGTTGAGCCTGGCCACACACAGGTGGCCAATGAGATTGCAACACACAGAGAAAGCTGCACAGTCATGCTAGGTCACACACGGGTGGCCAGTTGAATTACAATTCACCCCATAGTAGCTATTTGAACTAGCCTATCACCTTGGTCAGAATGGGCGCCCAAAAGGCGGGGCCCACACTCCTTTGTAGCTAGGGAGACAGTATGCGCGCTCTACTGATTGGATGTCTCCACCTGGCCTGACCCGCCCTTGTATTTGGGCTCTGTTATCAGGGACTGGTCGACCACTTTCTACTGGTTTCCCGGACTTGCTTTTAAGTAAGTTCCCCGTTGGGGGAGGCGGGTAGGGTCAGTCGAAGTTTTACTGCATAAACAACAAAATCGCTGTTTAACCGAGATGAAATCGCTCTGGCTAAATAGGCCCTTAACGCTGGATTGAGTCCAACATGGGGTTGTGTGCTGAGCGGGAAGCTGCTTGAGTCTCTCCACTGCCCCTTCGTGTGTGTGCACTCAAATAAATTAATCTTTTTTTTTAAGATTTTATTTATTTATTTGACAGACAGATCACAAGTAGGCAGAGAGGCAGGCAGAGAGAGGGGGAAGCAGGCTCCCTGCTGAGCAGAGAGCCCGATGCGGGGCTTGATCCCAGGACCCTGAGATCATGACCGGAGCCAAAGGCAGATGCTTTAACCCAATGAGCTACCCAGGTTCCCCTAAATTAAATAAATCTTAAAAAAAAAAAAAAAGAGCTTCACATTATCTGTGATTTCTTGGCTGTGGTCATACTTTTGCAAATAATTTTAAAGAATTAATCCAAAGCAGAGATAGGGCTTTACGTGTGAAGATGGTAACTGAAATGTTGTGTGTAAGTGTAGAGAAAAGAATGGAAACAAATTTAATGTATGTCTAGTATGAGGGGAAATGGTAGTAAGTTTGTAATGAGATAGAAAACCAGGCAGTCCTATAATATTTATTCAAAAAATTTGTAATAACAGCGGTAATTTTGTAATATGTACACAGAATTAACATACAATATACTCTCAACTATGTTTTAAAAAAAAAAAGCCTACATGGGATAAAGGCTAAAAAGAAATACATATGGAAGCTTTAGTTGTTTCCGTTCACATTTTGTGGTTATGAGTGACCTTTTTTTTCTTGTATTTTTATTACTTGATATGTTTTGTATTTTGAGGATTTATTTATATCCTGCCAGTTACAGGAAGGATTATAGGCAGTTTATACAAATTCATAAAACAACAAAATGGCATGGATAGACAAGATGGTAAACTGGACAAAAGATTGTGGAAAAGGCATTGGGGACAGCAAGAAGTGTATAATTATGCTCCTGCAGTAAGCCATATACTTAAATATTTCAACCTAAGTTTTCTTGTTCTAAAGGGAAACTTTTTGATTCGGTGTCTATGGAAAAAAATTATTTCCTATGAAAAATGACAGCTTCTTGGTAGTAAGGACAGATAATTTCTCTTCAAGAATACAAGATAATGAAAGAAAGCATATCTTTATTATTATTATTATTATTATGGGAAATGCCTTCCCAAATATGTGAAATTCTAAGAAAAAGGTAATTTTTGCCACATAAAAATAAAACACCTTGAAGAAAGTCAGAAGGCTGGGGCACCTTTTGTCAAGTAGAGCACGTGACTCTTGATCTCAGGGTTGCGAGCTCAAGCCCTATGTTAGGGGAAGAGATTACTTAATAAATAAAAATTTAGAAGAAAAGTTAAGAGGCCAATTGGAAAAAAAATATTTACAGATATGCAACTAATAAAAAGCTAATAATATATGTAGAGCTCTTATAAATTAACAGTAAACAGTATAAATTGGTAAAAGTCCAAGAGAAAAATGAGCATAGAGTATGGACCAGGAGATATAGAAGATACAGACATGGAGAAAGAGGTTATTAAAATACCTGTTGTCTCCATTGTGAAAGGGAAGGCTTCACGGGTGAACTCTACCAAACATTTAAAGAGGAGTTAATACCTATTCTTCTCAAACTATTCCCCAAAATAGAAGAGGAAGAAAAACTTCCAGATTCATTCTCTGAGGTCAGCCTTATCCTGATACCAAAACCAGATATAGACAGTACAGAAGGAGAACTACAGGCCAGTATCCCTGATGAACATAGGTGCAGAAATCCTCAACAAAATATTAACAAACTGAATCCAACAATTCATTAAAAAATCATTCACCACAATCAAGTGGGATTTCCTCCTGGGTTACAAGGGTTCAGTATTTGCAGATCAATCAGTGTGAAACATCGCATCAATGAGAGAGAAAGGGTAAACACCATATGATCATTTTAGTGGATGCAGAAAAAATACCACCCAGGAATAGGGATAAAAAAAAATCTTTAAGAATTACTTATTTTCTTTGTGAACATGAAAAAGTGTTTTCCTTTTGTCCCTCTGTCACACTTCTCTGTGACGGTAATTTGTTCCTTAGTTGTTTTATTTGAAGGTATCATCTTTAAAAAATGATTTTAGCTACAGGGTAGCCCATATTTATAATTTGAGCTTTAGCATTTCCAGGGGGAGGGGTAGTTGTTAACTCTGGTCTCCTGGTAAGTGTTTGACAACCATCTCTTTTTGACAGAAGCAGCCCTGATTTGCAGCATTTTGCCATAATATAAACACTCCCGTTGTGGCCCTAGTCTGTCAGTAGGATGTCATTGAATTGGGAGTTGGGCGGAGACTTTGCATCTGACTCCTAAGTTCTTCGTAGGAGTCAGGTCCAACCCACTGCTGATTAAATGCTTGGAACCCTATTTGAAGTCACTGGTTGATGTCAGTTGAATCAATTGTAAGATCTTGGAGTTCACTCATTTTGTAGTATCTTGGTATTTCAGGGGCTAAAATGATGTATTTTCTGGACAAGTCAAGGCAAGAGAAAGCAATTGCTATTGCCACTAGATTGGATGAAACTATAAAAGATAAAAATGTAAAGGTAAGATTTTTCAGATTGATTTCTGCAAATTTGTGGATATGGAATGCTCTGACAGAACATGGGTCTTTACAACATAATTCTTGAGTGGGCCTTCAGAGTTGTGTTTGGATTTGGATCTCAGCTCTATCAGTTATGATCTGTGTCACACACATTAGGCAGATTTCCACTTCTTGGCTTCCTCTTCCTCATTTATAAGAGGAGGATGAAAACAGAGGCCTACCTGCGAGATACTGTGGGTTCGACTCCAGACTACTGATGATAAAGTGAATAGCACAACAAAATGAGTTTGGTGAATTTTTTGGTTTCCCAGTGCATATAAAAGTTATGTTTATACTGTACTGTAGTCCGTCAAGTGTGTAATAGTGTTAAGTAAAAAAAAAACAATCTAAATGCCTTAGTTAAAAAAATAGTTTATTACTGAGAAATGCTAACCATCATCTGAGATTTCAGTGAGTTGTAATCACTGATGACAGATCATCATAACAAATATAATAATAGTGACTAAGTTTGAAATATTTGCAAGAATCACCAAAATACGACACAGGGACACAAAGTGAGCAAATACTGTTGGGAAAATGGTGACAGTAGAATTGCAGACACCAGGTTGCCATAGCCTTCAGTTTGTAAGAAACACAGTATCTGCGAGGCACAGTAGCCCTGGCTGTGTCTGTACCACTTACCTGCGTGGTGGGAGGGTTCACCGAAATACTGTCCTGCAAAGGGCTTACTCCCTGCCTGTGCATAGTAAGCCCTCAGGAAATGAGAACTACTGTGGTTAATAAAGGACATTTTCATTGTAGTGATTAGTTTCAGAGAGTCGCTTTTTCAAGCAGTAGAATTTTGCCATTTTTTAAGACTTTGCAGAATTGATTTCTAAAATGTTCCTGTTCTAAACTGAGGGTTGTTGGAGGGGAGGGAGGTGGGGGGATGGGGTTACTGGTAATGGGCCTTGGGGAGGATACATGATATGATGAGCACTAGGTGTTGTGTGCAGCTGATGAATCCCTGAACTCTACCTATGAAACTAATAATACGCCATATGTTAAGTAATTGAATTTAAATTAAAAATAAATAAAATGTTCCTGTTTTGAGGTGATTACTAACTGTGAGTAGCAAGAAGTTATCTTACACTGAGGCCTTGCCAGTTTTCTTTTGCTTAATTAACACCTTGTAACTTTTGGTTATTAAAATGATTAGTAACCCAGCCTTTTTTTCTTAAAAATTATTTTTATTCTCGCCTTTTTAAATAGACTTTACTAAAGGTTTCCGAGGCACTGCTTGATGGCAGCTTTGGGAACTGTAATTCCCAGTATGAAGAATACAGGGTGGCCTGTCACAACCTGCTTCCTTTCACTTCTGCTTTCCTGCCCGGTGCAAACGAAGCTGAGGGTCCCGGTGTGGCACTCAACCATACAGCCAACTATGATGTCTTGGCAAACGAAATCTGAAATCCCATAGAAAGTCGACTCCTTTAAGACTCAGAGCTGAATTCAGATCAGGGCTTCCTTTTCAGGGTATATTTTAATATAGGTATGAAATGAAATAATTGGATAGAATTCGGCAGTAGAGTATTCTGTAAACTTACTTTATCCTTTATCTGACCCTGCCAATTTACATAAACTCTTTTGAAAATTACCTGTTTATACCTGTACAGTTTTCTTAAACTTTCAGATCATCAGCATTGTGATGGGTGCTGTCACTTCTGTATTATGACTATAATTTCTTATCGTGCTCAGTTGTATACAGCCCCACTGTAGTATTTTCTTTAGATCCTGGTTTCAGAATCTGTGTTTTGATCTGTTATTGGTTTGTTGTATTATTGTTTATTTGGTTGCTTTTTGATTAAAGCACATCAGTTTTAAAGTGTAAACTATATTTTGAAAACCACATGAAACTTTTTTTTGGCAACAAAGAGGTTTATTTTTAAATTTATTTCAGTTTGCCCTTTTTTCCACCTTAATTTTTTCATGATTTACCATTTCCTCCTTAATATCCATGAAAATGATACTTTCTGTTGAATAAGGGTACTCCAGTTTTATGTAGATGATTCAGAATGTGGGGACTGGTTTGCCTCTTAATCATAAAAATTCACTGGTAAATTTGTTGCGTATCCCTAGATCAGTCTTTTAAGGACCTATGTGTAAGAATTATGCTATCTTGATTAAGTTGCTTCAGGTGTTAACAAGTAGTTTATATCTAAGTGGTGTGCTTCAAGGGAGCATAATAGGGAAGAATACAAATTATAAGGAAACATTGTTACTCTTATAGCCATGCATTGACTCTTAAATACATTTTTGTATCAGCAAAATGAAAATTTAAACTATTGTTAGTTTAACTATTAAAACATTGTTGAGCAATATTTTTGGGCGGGAGTGTAGGTTTTTGTTTTATCTTGTACAGAAAACAATATTGGAATCATTCAGTATATTTCTTTCAGAACTGTGTAAATATGTCTAATATTAATACATCCCTTTAAGGCAAATATGAATTCAAAAAGGGAGATTTTATTTAGAGAATCCATTCTAATTAAAATTGTTTTCCTTCACTCTAAGCTGTTTAGATTCATAATTGTTAAGAGAAAAAAAACTCACTGTAAAATAATGCCAACCTATATAATGCTGTAATAAATTATTTTGTACACAGTTGCTTATTTGTATTTGTGTTATTATTTCACATAAAATATTTTTGCAAAATGTTTTTTCTTCAAAGGAATAAAAACTTAATCATTTAATTTTTACAAGTTTACAAAAAAGAAAGTTGGTTATTAAAAAATAAACACCTACCAATAAATTCTGGTGCCATAGCAGCTTGGATTCTTTTTAGTGTTTTACTAATTTTTGAACTTGGCAGTCTTTGTCACAAAGTGATCCTGGCAAGCATGTAATTCATTATGTTACTTTCAGCAAGATGCCACTTGCATAAATGATTCCCATTAATCATAATGTGGAAATCACACTGGCAGCAGCAGTGTTTTGTTTTTTATTTTTTCAGTGCCAGTCTTTTAAAAGGCATCTCATTGGGATCACTTGAGAATTTCTGAGAGTTACAGGGTGGATACACTTGAAATGTGAGGAGTTGGGTTCAAGGTGTGGAAGGCAGGATAAAGGGTGAAATCCAGTAGTGTCTGAGTCAGTGGATAGAGGTTGTATCTGTTCTCCTCCCTAACTCCCATCCCACTTTGAATATAAGCATCTTATAAACCTGGTATAGGGGGCACTTGGGTGGCTCAGTGGGTTAAGCCTCTGCCTTCCACTCAGGCCATGATCTCAGGGTCCTGGGATCGAGCCCCGCATCGGGCTCTCTGCACAGCGGGGAGCCTGCTTCCCCCTCTGTCTCTGCCTGCCTATCTGCCTACTTGTGATCCCTGTCTGTTGAATAAATAAAGAAAAATCTTTAAAAGCAAAAAAACAAAAAAAACCCAGGATAGGGACAGGGATCTTTTTAGTTAAGGGGGCTGGGGGTGTGTCTTGTTCCCCCACTCCCTACCCGCTGCCTCCAGCTTGGCAGAGGCCCTTTACCTTTCAGAAAGCTTAAGAAGAAGCATCTGAGAACCAAGTACTTACAGACGTCTCTAGTCTCAAGAGAAAAGTGAGAAGTCCTTTGTCCTGGGAGATCCGCCAAGATTATCAGAACAGATAGGAAAAGACACAAAGATTCAAAGCACAGTGTGGGAATTTAAGAATTTGGCTTCCAGTTTCTTGTGATTTCTTGAGGAACGGAATGAATTTAGTGGGCAAAGCCTAGAGGGTAAAGAACCATGATTCAGTCTGTACTGTGCACCTATGATGTTTCGGACACGAGTCTAGGTATGACATGTACAGTAGCGAGCAGAATGAAGTGCTCTTCTCATGGAGTTTACATGCTAATGAAAGGAGGGAGAAACGAATATAGGAGATATTATTCGGTAGTGATAATTGCCATGAAGAAAAACCAAGCACGGTGTGAAGACAGAGAGTAGTGTTGATTATAGTGAAATTTTTGACTATAAAGAAAGAAGTCGAAAAGCTTACAGAGGAAAAATTATTCTCAAAGGAAAGAGAATCAGATTGATCAAAAGCATCATTGAATAGAAGAAGAAGGAGGGTTTTTTCCAAGTAGTGAAGAAAAATTCCTTCGAGTTTAAAATTTTATATCCAGCCCAATTAGCCTAGAATGTCATAGTATCTAAAAATATCTTCAAGTCGGGCTCCTGGGTGGCTCAGTCCCTTGATCCCCTTTGCTTCAGTAATTTTTATCTTCAGCCTGATCAAACTAACCAAGTCCCTTGGCGACATCCCCTCCTTGTCATGGGTAGAAACTTTCACTTCTGAAATAACTTACACAAGTCATGCCGACTCTGGTCTCCCGTTCCTCTTACCCTGTTCATTCGGTTATTCCTTCCATAGCTGTTTCAGCTCACTGCAGCCTCCCACGATTCTCCCGAAGAGCTTGAACCACCCATCTCTGTCTTTGCTTTATAGTTCCATCAGTCAACGACTTTCTCATTCCACTGGGCTTCATTTCTGTGCCAAGAAAAAGTCCCAAGCTCGGTTGAATTCAATAACAAGGATCCTCCAGTCTCATAGACTGATGCCAGTAGATAAGTGGGCTTAGTGGGCTCCAATCTCACAAGAGCTCATACTTGGTTTCCCAGTATGCTGTCTCTTAGCTACTTAAAAAATTCTCCACTCACTCCTCAGGGTGCCTTTTCTGCCGTGCTCTTAGGTGTGGTAGGCGGATCATGTGATAGGCCCTCCTCCTGCCCAAAGACATCCATGTCCTAAACCTGGAAACCTGGGAATATGTTACTTTCTATGGCAAAAGGACTCCATAGGTGTGATTAAAGATCTTGAGATGGGAAGATAATTCTGGATATCTAGAGTGGGCCCTGAATGTAATCACAAGGGTCCTTTATCTTTCTGTCATCTGCCTACATCTTTTAAGGAACTGGCCCATTTCATCTACTTTATCAGACTTGTGGGCATGGAGTTGTTCACAATATTCCTTTATTATCCTTTTAATATCCATGAGATCAGTAGTGATGGCCTCTCTTTTATTTCTGTTAGTAATATTGTGTTTTCTCTCTTTCTTGGATAGCCAGCTTAGAGGTTTATCAATCTATAGATTTTTTTTTCAAAGAACTAGCTTTTGTTTTCATTGATTTCCTATTTTCAACAACATTGATTTCTGCTCAATTTTTTATTATGTCTCGTTTTTGTTTTTTTCCCTTTGGATTTTTTTTTTTTTTTGCTCTTTTTCTAGCTTTCCCAGAAGCTTAGATTATTGCTTTAGATCTTTCTTCTCTAATATATGCATTTAGTGCTATAAATTTCACTCTAAGCACTGCTTTGCTGCATCCCACAAACTTTAATAAGTTCTATTTTCATTTAGCTCGAAATACTTTTAAATTTCTCTTGATATTTCCTCTTTGACTCATGTGTTGTTTAGAAGTGTTTTTTTGTTTTTTTGTTTTTTTGTTTTTAAGATTTTATTTATTTATTTGAGAGAGAGACAGCATGAGTGAGGAGAAAGTCAGAGGGAGAAGCAGACTCCCCATGGAGCTGGGAGCCCGATGTGGGACTCTATCCCGGGACTCCGGGATCATGACCTGAGCCGAAGGCAGTCGTCCAACCAACTGAGCCACCCAGGCGTCCCTAGAAGTGTTTTGTTAATCTCCAGATACTTGGAGATTGTTCAACTATTTCTATTATTGATTTCTAATTTAATTCCATTGTCATTTGAGAGCATGTTTTGTGTGAATTCCATTCTTTTATGTTTATTAAAGTGTGTTTTATGACCCAGAATGTGGTCTAATTGGTGAATAGTCCCTGTCAGCTTGAGAAGAACGTGTATTTTGCTGTTGCTGGATGAAGTGATCTATAAATGTCACATCCAGTGGTCTGATGAAGCTTTGGATTCAACTATATCCTGATTTTCTGGCTGCTGCATCTGTCAATTACTGATGGAGAGGTGTTGAAGTCTCCAACTATACTCATGGATTTGTCTCTCTCTCCTTATGGTTCTATCAGTTCTTGCTTCACGTATATTGATGCTCTGTTGTTAGGCACATACAAAAGGATTGTTAAATCTTCTTGGGGAATTCACCCCTTTATCATTATGTGATGGTTCCTTTATCCCTAATAATTTTTCTTGTGAAGTCGTTTTGTCTGAAATTAATGTAGCTACTCCGGCTTTTTTTTTTTTTTAAATTAATGTTAGCATGGTGTATCTTTCTCTATCCCTTAACTTTTAACCTGTGTATTTACGTTTGGAGTGGATTTCTTATACACAGCATAAAATAAGGTTCTTGTTTTTTAAAATCCATTCTGATAGTTTGTTTTTAATTGGTATTTTTAAATCATTCACGTTTCAAGTGATTATTGATATTGTTGGATTAAAATCTACAATATTTGTAAATTCCCATTGCCCCTGTTCTTTGTTTTAAGAATTTTCCAAAATTAATTACAGATAATGAACAGATCCAGGAAGCTCAGAAAATACCAATTCGGATAATTACCAAAAAACTACACCTAACCAAACTATATTCAAACTGCAGAAAATAAAAGACAAAGAGAAAATCTTATAAAAAGAGAAAAACCTCACTTTATCTTTAAAATGACATAGATAAAAATTACATCAGACAGCTCTGTAGAAACCAAGCAAGCAGAAGAGAATAGAGTGAAATATTTCAAGTGTTAAAAGGAAAAACCCACCAGCCAAGAACTCTATGCAACAAAATTATCCTTCAAAAGTGGAGGAGACAAAAAAAATTCATTTCAAGACAAAAATTGAGGGAATTTGTCAGCAGTAGACCTGTCTCATATGCAATGTTAAAAATTCTTCAGAGAAGGAAAAATGATATAAGTTAGAGACTTAGATGAGGTAAAGAGAAGAGTGTTAGAGATGGACTAAAGGTAAAATACAGTGTCTTATTTTTCTTATTTTGAATAATTTTCATTAATTCTTAATTCTTATTTTTAATTGATCTAGCACATAACAGTTTTTCAAAATAATAAGAGCAACAGCATATTGGATGATTATAGCTTATGGATAAGTGGTATGAATGACAACAGTGTCACATGAGACAGGAGGGCCTGCACTACCCACGAAGTGATATAGTATTACTTGAAAGTTAGATTAGTTGTCCCAAAGAATCCAAAATCACTAATTCAAAGGGATACATGCATCCTGTGTTTATAGCAGCATTACTTACAATAGCCAAGATACAGAAGCAGCCCAGATATCCATTGACTGATGAACGGATGAAGAAGATGTGGTACGCACATACAATGGAATATTACTCAGCCATAAAAAAGAATGAAATCTCACCATTTGCAACAACATAGATGGAGCTAGAGAGTATAATGCTAAGCAAAATAAGTCAGGGGAAGGCAAACACATATGATTTCACTTATATGTAGAATTTAAGAAACAAAACAAAAGGAAAAAAGAGAGAGACTAAGAAACAGACTCTTAACTATAGAGAACAACCTGATGTTACCAGAGGGGAGGTGGGTAGTGAGGATGGGAAACAGGTGATGGGGATGAAGGAAGGCACTTGGGATGAGCACTGGGTGATGTACAGAAGTGCTGAATCACTATATTATACACATGAAACTAATATAACTATACAGTAATAAGAATTAAAAACTGTAATAAAGAAGACTAAATTAGTTGTCAATGTATATTACAAACACTAGGGCAACCGCTCAGGAAATTGTAAGAGAAGTATAATTATTATGCCAAGAAAGGAGAGAAAATGAAACCATAGAAACGGTTCAGTTGAAACCAGAGAAGGCAGAGAAAGAGCAGATCAAAAAACAAAAACAAAAAACGAACGACTCCCCCCAAAACCCCCAAACAAAAAACAAAACAGGGGCAAAGAATTAAAAACCGTTTCTATCTATTCTGTTTGTCTCTTCATCTGTTGTCTATTTATCTGATCTGCAATGTCTAGTTAGCTAGGCCTAGCCTCAGGTAGGTTTTGATCACTTGAACTATGGCTAATGTGTCTGAGGAACTGGATTGTAAATTCTATCTAATTTAAATTTAAATAGCCACAGATGGCCAGTGGCTACCATACCAGTGACATCTGTCTGATAGTTCTTCCCACAGGGGCGTCCTTTAGCAAGTCAGCCCCCAGAGGGATGCCTTTTTTTTTCAAGACTTTATTTATTTATTTGACAGAGACAGAGACACAACAAGAGAGGGAACCCAAGCAGGGGGAGCAGGAGAGGGAGAACAGGCTTCCTACAGAGCAGAGAGCCCAATGCAGGGCTCCATCCTAGGACCCTGGGATCATGACCTGAGCTGAAGACAGACATTGAACGAGTGAGCCACACAGGTGCCCCAAGGGATGCCTTTTTCAAATCGCTTTGTAAGGCAGCTCTGCGTGCGAACAGCCAGGGACTTCTCTGGCTTCTCCTTACGCTGAACTAGATTGAAGCTCCTTAAGGTCCCCGACCTGGTGGGTTGGTCTAGAGAGTAAAACCCAGAGCTCAGCACAAAGTAAGTATCCATTATGCTTCCAGACACAAAGCGCTGTCACGAATCTTATTTGACCGTCGCCGTTGCCCCTTGAGAGAGAGGAATTAGCACCTTCGTTTTCCAGGACACTAAAGCCAGTAGAGAAAACAAGCTTTTCCCAGGGTCATAGAGCTTTTCAGGAGCAGAGCGGATTCAAACCTACTCCTCCCACCTCTGCACCGTGTTCCCTCCTCTGTGTCACGGCGCTCCGTAATCACATTTCTCCCTGGCTGGTCTGGCTCTGTTGGTGTGAGTCTCCTGGTCTCAACAAGAGAGCGGGATCCCTGAGGGCCGGGCCCACGCTAAACCCACCGTGGGGGCTCCTGCTTGTCCCCTGACAGATCTATTTCCCCGTGAGCACGCTTAAAGTGTGATTTCTGGGCTGTCATTGTGTTTGCCAGAACCATCTGAAGCATGTGGTTAGCTCACTGTTTCCCCACCGGAGGGCACAATTTTCCAGTTTTATTTGCTTTTCTGATTTCTTAAGAATTACGAGAACCACTGTTCTGAAGGGCCTTGATTGTATTCTATGTTTTCATTGTTTCAGGGGAATTGGATGGTTTCCATGTGTGAGAAGTTGTGTGATATATACATTTCTGAGTCCATATACCCTGGTAGGAGCCCTCTGTAGAGCCTACAAATTCCAGATGCGGCCCCTGTTTCGTGGAAAGCCTCCCCATTGGCCGATGGCTTCCTGGGGCACCAGAGTGTCCTGCTCTGAGTGGAAGGACCCGCTCTCAGGCAAGTCACACCTGGCCTTCTCCTTCTTTGCCGGGAGGAGAGTTATCAAGGCGAGCAGAACCCGATGGTTCAGGATTCTCAAGTGGGAAGGCCCTCAGAATCAAGGATTGCATCAGAGCCATTTTGGTGACCCTCCCCTGGCACAGAGGAAGTCCCCCGGAGCCCAGGGGACGCTATGCTCCGCAGCCTTCTCCTAATTAGAGGATAGAAGCAGCCACGGTTCTGTGCACCATTTAGTGAGCTTGGCTCTCTTCCTGAGCTCAAAAATCTAGACAATGAGAGTTTTGAACGTGGGACAAGTGAACCAAGTTTTTTGTTTTTGTTTTTTGTTTTTTTAAGATTTATTTATTTTTGAGATCGTGGGTATGAGTGCGGGTGGGGAGCAGAGGGAGAGGGAGAATCCACAAGCACACTCCTCCCAGGACCCTGAGATCATGACCTGAGCCAAAACCAAGAAACGGCCACTTAACCAACGGAGCCCCCCCAGGCGCCCAAAAGTGAACCATGAAGCCTTTTCACGCACGTGCCCAGCTTGTTTCATGTGTAAGAATAACATGGCAACTCTTCTAGGCAAATCTAGCTGCCTGTGGTCCTGCCCCAGAAGGTTCCAGTTTGCCTCCGTGCACCCACAGGTCAGCCTTTAAGCCTCACCACAAACTGTCTGTCTGAGGTCAGTGTCACAGCCCAACTGCCGGTGTTCTCCCATGGTCCCCTCGGCATTGGAGAGTCGTGTGCCTCTCACACAGCCTCTTCCCAGCATGATGTCCCATCGGCCGCCATCACTGGGGTCGTGGGGTCACCTGTATTCCCTGGGTTCTGAGATTCTCTCCTCCCGTCTTCATCTGTCTTTGTCTTTGAGGTGGGAAAGAAGTTGGTCAGCAGCACGTGGCCCTAATCAGGGGAGGGTCTCCCCTCAGTCAGGGAGGGGCACCCGGGGGCAGAATACTTTGAGAGCCATGTAATAACCTCCTCTGTTTAATTCCACACCAAACAGAAGGAATCGCTGTATTAGCAGACATGACAGCAGTCTTATCTATAGAACAGGAAATGGCAACCGCGGAGAACCCACAGACAAAACGAGGGTGAGAACGGGAGATTGATTGGGACTTTCATGATTATTCATCTGCGGCATATTCTTTTTTATTTCTTCTCACTTATGAGCACATACATGTTCGCGGGGATCGGAGCCTCAAGAAAGTTTGTGATGGGAAAACTTGAAATGGGAAAAACATCATTAGCCGCTTCATTTTCTCACCAGCAGTCTGAAGCTGCCAGTATTCCATCTTAGGGGCGAAACACTCGTATGGAGCTGAAGATGTGTCCAGACTGCTCAGGAGCAGAGTCTGAGGACCGCCGAGCTTTCAAGGTGCTGCTGGGGAGCCACCATTTCCCCAAATGCTTCTCCGATTCCTCTGATGAAGTTCATCTGCCTCAAATAACACGTCAGCCCCTTCACAGCGCCTGACATGCCTCGTTTATCATGCTTTACATCTTGGGGGGGCCTTATCTGGATACGTGTCCCCTCAGCACTACCGAACTATAAGATCCTTGAGCCCAGGGGTGAGTGTCACAGTCTGGGTTCGAGTCCCAACTCCGCCACTTAGCAGCAGGATGATCTGGGGAAAGTTAGTTCTAACTTCTCCATGACTTCGTTTTCTCATCTATAAATTGGGGCAATAGTAGCTTCTTCATAGGGCTGTAGTGAGGAAGAAGCCCTGTCCCTGCGTGCTATTAAGACCACCATCTTTGTATCTCCCCTCCCACGACACCTTGCCAGGGCTTCCCCCCGGGACTTGGGCTCCTGAGGGATTTTGCAGAGAAATGGGTTTTCACTATGCCTTGAGGAATTTATTTTTAGACAAGAGGAACTTCTGACCAGCGCCCCGCCCCTCCTAAGAGCCCTGAGGCCTCCCGTGTTCTATCACCCTCAAGGAAACGGAGTGCTGTCCTCAAGAGCTCCCCATGGCCATCCTCTGCAGAACTTAAGAAACCCACGCAGGTGTCCTTACACAGATTCTTTGTTCTTAATTATCAGTGTAATATAATGACCTAAATATATCCCACAGGTCAATGCAGGCAAACAGATTTACGAAGTATTGCAATTCTAACGATACCCTACATTAGACGTAGAGTGACCTTGTCTAAAAGACCAGACTCAGAGATACGGATTGACTGGCCTGGGCTGGAAGCTGGGAAATACTTCTTTTAAGAACCTGTGCATTCTGGGCAGAGAACCACTGTGTTTGACTCTGGGACAACCCTTGGCTGCTCATCACTTGAGAGCGTATAAAACACACTTGGGAGGCTCCCTCTGGATATTTCAGTTCCATTGATTTGTGTAGGATCTGAGCACTAGCACTTTCTAAAAAGCCCCCTTTGGAGAAAAGCAACCTAATTTTGATGTTGAGTCCCTCTGCTCTGGATGATGGTGGGATAGGAGAGGACAACGCTGCAGGAGGGAAGTAGCAAGATCATCTGGGGTGACCATTGTCTGCTTAATATGAAAGCAACATCTCTCTGCTTCTTCTCAGCTCTCTTCCCAGCCCGTGATCTGAGAGTAGTGCATGGAGGAAAGGACCCAGCTTTGGGAGGAAGACAGGCATGGTGATGCACCCAAAGTCAGGTGACGTGGGACAAGTCGTTTATCCACTGTGTCTCGTCAGAGCGGAGATGGGGGCCTGATGTGATTGTAACCTGCTGGTAACGCTCTGCAAATGAGAGATGTTATCTTCAGCCTAGTAAATGTTTGACTATTTGTCTGCTAGATAGCTTCTGAGCCCAAAGAGGCAATTGCTTCTTCAAAGCCCTTTGCATGTGAGGTGAGGGAGCAACCCTCCCATACCCCCAGTGCCAGGGATCAAGACGGTCCCTGATACAGTGACTGTGTGTTCTGAACCAAAGAGTCAGACTAAACCTTATAAAGCCCATTAAAAGTTGTGAGTGTTTATATGAAGAAGATTACAAGAGGATAAAAATTCAATATCTTTAGGTAATAGTTCATATTTTTAAAATGCAAGTATGTACAAATTTCTGGGTTTTATACAGTATGTGATTATTTAAACCTGGAGTCACTCTGGAAAATTCAAGTCATGGTTTCTCACGGCACCTGGGTGCTCAGAAAATGAAAACAAGAAAGAAACCAAATTCAGAGATATGGGGAGACTAAATATCTCAAGGCTCTCAGTTTCTGTTCTGTTGCTCTCTTATCCATGGCTGTTTGACACATAAACAGTCTATTGCTAATAATTCTGTTTTCACTTCCAATTTCCTAGCGGTCTTGAGAGTTGCCACTGATGTTGCCCAAAGTATATTATGAAACACTTAAGACTAGTTTGTGAAGGTCCTAATTAGCCATGGAGCCCATTACAGGTGCTGCTCTACGGGCTGTATGCTAGCCTGTGGACAGGGTGCTTTCCTTTTCACCAACATCACATGCACGTGTGTGCATACACGCATGTGTGTGTGTGTGTGTGAGAGAGAGAGAGAGAGAGAGAGAGAGGGTAACAGATGTTGGGTTGTGTTTCTGGCCTGTCATCTCTCCAAGATGGACAGACTTGGATTCCTCTCTTTCAGTAGAGGGATACCCTCCCACCAACTATTTTTACTCTTGTGTAAAATGATCTTGTGATATAAATGCTCATGAATCTGACTCCCAGGAATGTATCGTGAATAACTAATTAGAAACAAAGAGAGCTGTTTAAACTTTTTTTTGGTAAAATCGAAAAAAGAAAAGCCGTCTCAATACTGGTCAATAAGGAATTGGTAGGGCAACCGTGGTCAAAGCAGTGGAACATTACGCAGCCGTTAAAAATGGCAGGTACAGGGGCACCTGGGTGGCTCAGTCAGTTAAGCGTCTGCCTTCCACTCAGGTCATGATCCCGGGGTCCTGGGATCAAGCCCCTGCATTGGGCTCCCTGCTCAGTGGGAAGCCTGCTTCTCCCTCTCCCACTCCTCCTGCTTGTGTTCCCTCTTTCCCTATGTCTCTGTCAAACAAATAAATAAAACCTTTAAAATAAAAAAAGGTCCTTGGCACAAGAAAAATATTAAAAAAAAAAATGACAGGGACAATCATACGGATGAGAGAGGAGTTCCACCACATATTGTTGGAGGAAATAAGGTGGCTACATAAAAGCATATATAACAATCCTCTTGTCTCATATTGTGTATATATGTGTGCCTTGCATGCATGTCTATGTATATTAGCATGGGGTCATATTGACTGTCTTTGTGTTTTCCCAGATTGTTTTGTTTACAGTGACCATGGACTACTATTATTATAAAATAGTTATTCTATAGAAACTGCATTCATAAAGATACTTGCTATAACATTCTCAATAATAGAAAAGGTAGATAGACAGAAATGGAGATTTAGTCTAGAAAAGGGCTCACCCGGCTCTGGAAGCTGAGAGGTCTCCCAGCTTGCTGTCTGCACACTTGGCGAGGGAAGCCAGTGGTGTAATTCAGTGTGAGGCTGAAGGCCTGTGACCCCGAGGGCCGCTGGTGTCAGTTCTGGAGTTGAAAATCCCAGGTGCTGGGAACTCTGACGTCTGGGGCAGAAGATGGATACCCCCGTTCAAGAGGAAAAGAAGGGAATTCCTCCCTCCTTCCCCTTTTTATTCTAGTTGGGCCGTCAGTGGACTGGGGGATGCCCACCCACATTGGCGAGGGCAGATCTCATCACTCAGACTAGTGAAGCAAATGTCAGTCTCTTACCAGAAATAATGCTTCATCAGCCATGTGGGTATCTCTTGGCCCAGTCAAGCTGACGCCTAAAATGAACTCTCCCAAGGACTACATGCCAGGCACGGGGCTAAATGTTTTTCATACTTTATCTCTAGAATTAGCTAAAACAACAAAACCCAAAACCGAACCTGAAGACAACCTAAACCTTTGACAGTAGAAAAATTGCTTAAAAAGTAGAATGGTAGGCCCTCATTATAATTCCAATTTTGAAGGCTGTATTGAATCATTGGAACACACTTAGCATAATGTTCAAAAGGCAAAGATGCTGATTGCTGCCATGTAAATTATATCTACATTGAGTCGAACTCTGGAACGTGTCAGCAGAAAATGGAGGGATTATGGTGGGGAACTTTTTTTTTCCTTTTAAAAAAACTGCCCATGGTGTTAGATCATCTTACAATTTAGAACATCAAGGTAGTCTTGCAAACTTATAAAATCTAAACAATTCAGTCTGACTTCCACATTCTCCCTGAACCTTCCCTATTCTACCTCACCCCTCCCCACTCCACTTTCTGGTTCTCTGCTCCAAGATGTTACAGATGAAATGGTCTCTCAACTCATTGCTTCAAACAGAGAATGTAGCAGAGTAATAAGTTTACTAATTTTCTTTGGCTAAGAGGACAGGATGAAGTTTTAAGGGTCTTCTGTTGAACAACGTAATGTAGACTTGAAATACTTTAGGAGTAACAAATGTAACAAATGTCCCTTAAATATGGTAGGTGATTTAAAAATTATTATGGCAATTTTCAGCCTGGGGGACTCAGTCATTTAAGCATCATCGGTTTCAGCTGAGGTCATGATCAGGGTGGTGAGATTGAGGCCTTCCTCCCAATGCCCGCCCCCCGCCCCCGCCCCCTGCACCAGGCTCCCGGTTCAGCAGGGAGCCTGCCGGAAGATTCTCTCCCTCTGCCTCTCCTCCCACTCACAAGTGTGCACACTCTTTCTCTTTCTAAAATAAACAAATCTTTAAAAACTTACTATGGAAACAAAAAGGAAGACCACGTGTCCAAAAAAACCAAAACAAAAACAAAAAAATTATTATGGAAAATTTCAAATACATGCACAAGGAGAGAGAATAGGATAACAAGTCTCCTGTACCGACTGCCCGGCTTCGAGAGAAATGAATTGAGAAATGGGGTCCACATCCATCGCACGGGCACCCGCGGCTGCTGATCGGATTTTACCTGTTCCCTCCTCTCCCCACCCCTTTTTTCCTGGAACGTGTAAAGGAAATTCCAGACATCCAGTCCTTTCAACCCGACTTTCTCCCCCTCTCTAAACACCATACCCTGGTCACCCCCGCATGTAATGTTTTGGGATTGAAGTTCACACAGGATCGAAGAAAGTGGCAAACTTGAAAGGCCACCGGCTTCCAAGGAGACTTGTCACAGGCAGTCCTGTACGGATCCCTTCGTGGGTACAAAGTACACACCAGTGCCGGTCTGAGTATGCATTTTTCAGGCAAGCTGCTGCAGAAGGACAAGCTGGTAGGAGTTCTTCTTCCAAATATTTTCAGTCCCCAGCTTTGTGTGGTCAGTTTTAAATGGCTCTGATTAGAATTTTGTCTATTCCTCCTGCCTCCGTCACCTGTTTCTCTTCTGTCAGTAGCTTCCAAGAAAAAAAAAATTACTTGACAGAGAGAGAGAGCATGAGCAGGGGGAGCAGAGGAGGAGGGAGAAGCAGGTTCCCCAATGAGAAGGGAGCCAGAGGCAGGATTTGATCCTAGGACCCTGGGATCATGACCCAAGCTGACGGCAGCCTCTTAACCAACTGAGGCACCCAGGCGTCCCCTTCAGTAGCTTTCTTAATTAACAAATGCCAACCAGGCTCAGGGCTACTGCCAGGATTCCATCTGCCAATTAGAATCCAAAATACAGGACCCAAAGGAAGACAAAGGAATTAGTTGATTTTTTTTTTTTTAAGAAAACACCAAGTTTATAATGCTCTGCTTCCGTTCTGCCTTCTCCCTCCTTGTGCCCACCCTCCATCCTGCCATGACCCTTAGTGGTCCAGCCTCCCCACCCATTCCTCGTCTGCTCCCTCTTCTCCTTCATTAGCGCACCAGCCACTCTTCCCTTCCGTATCCTTCCCCTGAACTCAGACCAGAGGTCGCATCTTGGGACCTCTTCTGTGCAGATATGACAGGCAGTTCGTGTCCCCACGGGGGCAGAGAGGTTCTCACGTGGGGTTCCTGCCTCCCCTCATGCATCTGTACCCCACAGTGCCTGCCATGGTCACGGTCTCAGAAAGGGCTCAGCAGCTCTTCCCAGCATGAATCAGCTTGTGGTTTTCAGAGGCTGATTAGTCTTAATTGGGATTTTCCATCCTGGCCTCCCTTGTCACCTTTCTGCAACCCACCAACGGTCTTTGCATCTCATTTCTGCTTCTTAGTATCTGCCACCAGAGGTTGGGAAGGGGAGGAGAGCGGGGCAGAGGAAAAGTTGAACTTGGGCAGTGTGTTTGGATTCTCTGGTCTTTTAGCTTTTTCCCCCTGTCATTCATTAAACCAAATTCCCCAAATCTTACGATGACCTTGGGAATGGTTGTCAGAGGCTGTGTCTTCAGGTATGGGTTGGATTCAGATTCAGCTGGAAAAATTCGCTAAGGCCAGTCTGTCAGTGCCTTAGTGTCCAGACCCAAGGCAGGTCTGTGGGAGAGATCCCCAAACTGTGCGCAGTGGATTCACTGAGTTTGGGAGTGGCTCCTCTTCCAGGGAATTCAGGCCACATTTTGGGACACACTGCTTGGGTACTGGATTCTCTGTGTTTCTGGAAGTGGCAAGATTGCCAAGAGGACACTCCCAAGAGGTATGCCCACTCTGTGTTGGACTGCCTTCCATATACTGTAGTACTGAATCCTCACACCACCCCTGGGGAAGAGATTATCTATACCTTAGCAACAAAATACGACAGGCTGAGTACCTTGCTGAGATTCAGGTCAAATCCCTGGGATCAAATCCCGGCTCTCTCCCCAACACATGCTCTTTCCGTTCCTGTTGTTGCTAGTGGTGCAGAGAAGTGCTTCCCCTAGGATAGGATCCAAACTGAGGGCGCTCAGGAATAACTACTCACCTGTTCATTCACAGGGAGCCACTAATTCACCTCAAATCACTCAGTGAGAAAAGTGTTTCCTTTTTAATTCCTTTCATCAGTCCTTCTTACAGGAAACATCTCGGTTTGGTGTTAGTGTATTTCTACTACTTCTCTAACACTTGCTGGTCCCCATTTTTAATGAGAAAGGAGGGCTTCATTCGTCACCTGTGTCTCTAAAATTTTAAAGGTTTTCAAAAAACTTTATTATTTTTTTCTTAGTATTTTTGTACTTTTTTTTCCTGAGTATTTATTCTTATGTTCTCTTCTTTTTATGGCAAATTATAATTGTTTTTCACTTATGCTAGTGCTATTGCATGTTCTTTTAAAATAATTTGTTTACATAAAAATTTTAGTGGATTTTAGGCAAAATTAAGTAAATAAATGTGTAAGTTCAGGTTTTGGGTTGACCAGAGAGCCACATGCAAAAGAATGAAGTTGGATCCCTTCCTTAAACCACATGTAAAATTAAAGTTAACTCAAAATTAAACACAGGTATACGAGCTAAAACTATAAAACTCTTGGAAGAAAACATAAAAGGAGATTTTGAGACGTTCAGTTAGGCAGTCACTTCTCAGATATGAAGCCAAGAGAATAAGCAACAAAGAGAAAAATGAATAAATGGGATTTCATCAAAAGTAAAAACTTCAGTGCTACAAACTATACCATTAAGAAAATGAAAAAAATAACCCACAGAATGGGAGAACATATTTGCAAATTAGCTATCAGATATAGGACCTGTATTTTTTTTTTTAAGTAGAGAGGGGTTGGTTTATTTTTATTTTTTTTAAGATTTTATTTATTTATTTGACAGAGAGAGAAAGATCACAAGTAGGCAGAGAGGCAGGCAGAGAAAGAAGAGGAAGCAGACTCCCCACTGAGCAGAGAGCCCGATGTAGGGCTTGATCCCAGGCCCCTGAGATCATGACCTAAGCCCAGGGCAGAGGCTTAACCCACTGAACCACCCAGGTGACCCTAGGACCTGTATTCTGAATCTATAAAGAACTCTTACAACTTAATAATAAAAAGAGAAATAACCCAATTAACAAATGGGCAAAGAATCTGAATGGTCGTTTCTCTGAAGAAGATATGCAAAAGGCCAATCAATCAACAAATGAAAAGACACTTGATATCATCAGTCATAAAGGAAATGGAAATGAGATACCACTTCACACCTATTAGAATGGTTATAGTAAAAAAGATAATGACAAGTATTAGCAAACTTATGGAGAAATTGGAACCCTCACACAGTGCTGGTGGGAATGCAAAATGACACAGCTATTTTGGGAAAGAGTTTGGCAGTTCCTCAAAATGTAAAGCATAGAGTTGCCACTTGACCTAGCAATTTCACTGCTAGATAAATGAAAACATCTGTCCACACAAACATCTGTACCTGACAAAAAGTAGAAACAACACAAATTTCCCATCACCTGCTGCATAGATAAATAAAATGTGGTTGCAATGGTTAATTTGATGTGTCAGCATGGCTGGGATGTGGTGCCTAGATATTTGGTCAAACATTATAAGGGATGTTTCTGTGTAGGTATTTTTTGGATGTGGTTAACATTTATTTTTTGCTTCTTTTTTAAAATTTTTTAAAAGATTTTATTTTTTATTTTAGAGAGACAGAAAGAGCAGGGGAAAGAGCAGAGGGAGAGTGACAAGCAGACTCGATGCTCAGCTGGAGCTTGATGCGGAGCTTGATCCCACAACCCTGAGATCATAATCTAAACTGAAACCAAGAGTCAGGCACTCAAATGACTAAGCCACCTGGGTGCCCCTGGATGCAATAACATTTAAATTGGTCCCTCTGCCTGCCTCCCCCTGCTTGCACCTTCTCTCTCTGACAAATAAATAAATAAATAAATGGTGGATTCTGAGTAAAGCAGGTCACCCCCAAAAGTTGGTGGGCCTCATCCAATCAGTTGAAGGTCTAAATAAGACCAAAGATTGACTTGCCCTGAGCAAGAAGGAATACTGCCAGCAGACTGCCTTTGGGCTCAAACTCCAACTCTTCCCTGGATCTCCAGACTGTCAGCCTACTCCATCAGATTTTGGACTCATCAAGCTTCCACGAACATGAGCCAATTCCTTAAGAATAAATCTTGGGTTCTCTCTCTCTATACATATTCTGTCAGTTCTGTTTCTCTGGGAGGACTCTGACTAATACAGTGGAATATACATTTAATGAGATATTATTTGGCCATAAAAAGGGTTGAAGTACTAATTCATGCTATGACATAGATGAACCTTGAGATCAGCCAGTCACAAATTTTACGATTTATGAAAAGTCAGAATAGGCAAATCCACAGAGGCATAAAGTAGATTAATGGTTCTTTAGGGCTGGGGAGTAGGTGTGTGGGGGGAATGTGGGAGCTACTGCTAATGGATATGGGCTTTCTTCTGTGGGGGATGAAAATGTTCTAAAATTAGATTATGGGGATGGTTGCACAACTCTGCATATACTAAAAATATGGAATTGTACACTTTAAAGAGGTGAATTTTATCTCCATTCTGCTGGGTTTCTTTCTTTCTTTCTTTCTTTCTTTTTAAAGCACAGGTAGTAAGTGGATATAACAAAATTCATGAAGAGAGTACAAAAATGTCTGCAATTCTGGGAAACACCACACTGGAGCCCGATGTTCCTCAGAGAATCTCGTGAACCTCTCCGGAGACACACTGTCTGCACACGTTTCCTTTTTCTTCCCTGTTGTGTTATTCATAGTCACAGCAAATCAATCCAGTTTTGTCCTAGAATGGTAGCTGCATTACTCAACCTGATTAAAAATATAAGAGCAGAATATAGGTTGGCTTATGATACAAGAGGTAGAGACGCTGACAGACGCTCGAGAAGGAATCTAAAATACACATTGGCCTGCTGCCTGGAAGAAGGATGGAAATTTATTACATGAGGGAGGTTTATGTGATACTTCATGTGCTGAGCGTTTCCCTCCACGAACAAAGAGCTGACCTGCTTCTCAGCCTAAGCGGAGACGGAGGTAATGGGGGAGGGCCGCATATCCAGCGTCCTCCATTGTCTCTGAAAATCAGTGTGCCTCAGAGATTTTGGGGGAGAGTTGGTCCCGATATATTTCTGAGTGGCCGTAGTCCATTCCCTCAAAAAAATTGGTTTAAAAGAGTGGATTGGGGTGCCCTGGTGGCTCAGTAGGTTAAGCCTCTGTCTTTGGCTTAGGTCATGATCTTAGGGTCCTGAAATCGAATCCCTCATCAGGCTCTCTGCTCAGCGAGGAGCCTGCTTCCCCTCTCTCTGCCTGACTCTCTGCCTACTTGTGATCTCTCTCTGTCAAATAAATAAATAAAATCTTAAAAAAAAATGGATTAAGCGGAAAATTCAGTTCACTAGGGTCTATGTATAAAAAAACACTTTCATATTAAATAAAAACCTACCTTAGGTAGGCGAGCTTTTTTAACATACCACCCTCTTTTCTGAAAACTATTGATGGTGGTGAGTGCCCAGCAAGGGTTGTGATCCCACGTCACTGGCCACAGTGGATTCCACCAGGGGAAGTTATCTGCCCCACACGGGACCATCTCTTTCCTGGAAGTTAGGGATTTGGATATAGAGGTTAGTTTATATGTTTCCAAAAAGAATTTTAGAGGGGTTTATGAAAGTTTTCATTGTGTCTATTTGGAATTGCAAAGGAGGGTATTTCCTGGGTTTTATAAATTCTTACATTTTAAAATAAAACAACAATATCACTCTTTTACCCTTATCCAGTGAAATCTAAATTCATCCATTAAAAAAAAAAAGAAAAAGTACTTTATTAAGAGCAAGACATTATACATCATTTTTTCCTCTTTAAACCTATGTTTGCCTTCCAAATTAAGATATTTTTTATCACAATATCTTAAGTCTCCAGAACAAAAATACTTACATAAATTCAAATTAGAAATTTTAAAATCTGCAGTGACCCTAAGGCTGTGTGTTAAAAACAAGTAAATATGCTACATATTTTCAGAAGTATTCAATGTAAAGTAAAATATTATTGGTCTTTTAAAATCTTGGCTCATGTATTCAGTGATAAGCACTTCATACTGATAAATATCACATATCCATACTTATCCCCATTTTCAAGATCGTATCTTTAACTCTACGTATCTATAATCGATATATATAATGATTGATTTTGTCCAAATAAATGTGCAAAGGAGAATGGAAGTAATTTGCATGCTGTCACTCAATTCTTTGACATTCTTCTCAGCTTTGTGCCCCAAATGCCTTAGTGATAATCTTCTTTAAAAAAAAAAAAAAAGATTTAATTTATTTATTTGACAGAGAGAGACAGTGAGAGAGGGAACACAAGCAGGGGGAGTGGGAGAGGAAGAAGCAGGCTTCCTGCTGAACAGGGAGCCTGATGTGGGGTTCGATGCCAGGACCCCTGAGCCAAAAGCAGACACTTAATGACTGAGCCACCCAGGCACCCCTTACCTTTAGTGATATTCCATCAAATATTATTTTAATGATCTATCAGTGGACAACTCTAGTAGCTCCTTCTTCAATCTTGATATAAGCAATAAAGTGGAAACTTCCTGACTTGCCTCCTGGCAGATACTATCCATGCCCCACCCACTCCTGGGAGGCACTAGTATTTTAGGATGTGACGATGGTGTCCTATTGCAAATATATATCACTGTCTCCAAGAGCTTTCCCTTTGCCTGAGTGTGAGGGAGACAAGTGTCAGGGAGTTGATGTCCCTGGGGACTGCCTTCGGTCAATGACGAGAGATTCTGAGCATCTTTGTTTTGTAGGTGGGAGAGTCCTGAGGTGTGTTCCATGCCATCTCCCCAGGGTTCCCTATGGAAGTGAGTGGTACTCGTTTCTCAGTACTGACATGTTAGGGCATTCCATATTGGCTTCCTTCTCTTCCCTGCCACTTCCCGCTCTCCTGTTGGTGCTTCCTGAGATCAGTTTCCTCATGCGGCATTTGCTTCTAGGGTAACCCAGCTGCAGTGGGTTGAATAGTGACCCCCAGAAAGACAGGTCCATGTCCCAACCCTCAGAACCTGGGAATATGACCTATTTGGAGAAAGAGTCTTTGCAAAATTAATTAAAAATATCAAGATGAGATTATCCTGGATTACCCAGAGGAGGGTCCCTAAATCCAAAGACTAGATGTCCTTATAAGAGAAAGAAAAGAAGGCCCATGATCAGAGAAGATCGTGGGAGGACAGAGGCAGAAACAGGAATGATAAAGCCATGAGCCAATGAAGGCCTGGGGTCACCGAAAGCAGGCTGAGACAGGAGGATGTTCCTCTACAGTCTTTGGAGGTAGCATGTTCTGCTGACACCTTGATTTTGGACTCCTGGCCCCTGGAACTGTGAGCAAATAAACTTCTGTTGTTGCAAGCCACCACATTTGTGGTAATGTTTTTATAGCAGTCATAGGAAACCGAGTTCTGGGAATGGAGGGTTGCGCAACAATGTGAATGTACTTAACCGCCACTGAACCAGGCCCTTGAAAATGGTCAAGATGTTGTATTATGTGTGTTTTACTGCCACCACTATCATGACAAAAAAGAAATAAAAAATAATGGCAGCTAGAGATTAAAAACAGAATTAGATTTGGTTTGGTCAGTGCTCAAGGGATCGCATGGACTATGAGGGAGCCCAGGAGGCATTCTGTCATGTGATATGGGGTGGGGGGTGGGGTCCGGAGGAGTTGGATTTCTTGTCTTATCTTACATTGCCCAGCTGTATCCCTCAGTGGGCTTGGAAGAACAAACCAGAAGGCATCCTTCCTTACAAAAACCAACCAACCAAATGAACATGGCATGCTTTTATCTGGAATGTAGCAAGCTTTTGCATCTTCTCGGCTTGGAAAGCTTTTGCAAAGCTCTTTCTCCCCTGGCTCTATGCCTCCAGATGTGATGACTGCTGTCAGTGAAACCAGGCTGAGTTTGCTAGTCAGAGCCTTTACACCAGGGGGAGTTCTTGAATTTTCTTGGTTTGCGATTCCTTTGAGCATCTTTGATACTCAAAGCAATACTCCGATGACAGGTATTACTTTTTCACCCCCAAAATCTGCATATACATGTCCTCTCATGGATCTTCTTGGGAGTTTGTGCACCTAAGGTTACATGCACCTGTTCTAGAAGCTGAGCATGTTCATCCAGGCATTATGCATGCTGTGTGAGCAGGGTCAACATGGCGCCCATTAAGCCTTACCCATAGCTCCTCCTAGAAGCTCACAATCTCACAGAGGAGACACATACAGTGTTAGCTGGGACTTTCCCAGGCTTGAGTGATAAGAAAACTCATCTAACAAGCTTAAGTTAAAAGTCAACATATTTGGTTCTTTTAACTGGAAATTTCCGGGATGTGGGCTTCAGGCACCACTGGATTCAGGCTTCAAGTGTAGCATCAGAATGGAGTCTTTGTTCATCCCATAACTCTGCTCTCCAATGGGTTCTTAGATTCTCCTACAGAGCCAAAGTTCTAGGTGTCTGTGATATTAGTACTAGTAATTTGAGGAAGAGAGATGAATTCTTTCTCTTCCAGGGTCCAAATCAAGCTTCCAAAGAGAGGCGTGGGCCACAGATCCACCCCGATGTGTGGTCAGTCTGTGTCGGGTGCCTCCCCTGTGTGTGGGAGAGGTGGGGGCCATGTAACTGATAGCCCTAAAAAGTGGAGAAAGGAGTTTCTGAGAAGAAAAAATCCTGGCCAGAACAAAGGTAACAAGGGTCTGCTATAGACAACGTCTACAAATAATTGCAAGTCAGCACAATGGATACTCTAAAGGAAATACGGCAAGGTCCACTGGGGACATAGAAGGGCTTATTGACTTCACTGGATGTGTTCCAGGTAACACCAAATAAAGCCTTGTAGAAGATATCATGCATGATATGTTTTTTTAAAAATTAAAATAGAAATATATTAATTATATTCAACACCGTTTATCTACAGCTCCATGGCTACTGTCCTCCTTGTTCATTTTTTATTCCTGGATCCAAGCACAGTCCCTGCATATTTTAGTCACTCAACAAATATTTGTTGAATTGGAGTTTTAGAACAGCAGTAAGATAACCTCCTGTTGAGATGAAGACTTAAAGAAGTTGAAGCACAAGAAGATCACGCTGAAATTTACATCCCACTTTTTGGGATGCCTTTAGTTAACTTTTATCCAGAGACTCGGTTTTGAAGTAACATCAGAAGTCAGTTTTACTTTTGTTGTTACTTTTTTTGTCACAAACATCTGACAGCCTCGATTTTTTATAAGTTCTCAGGCTTCTTGCCCCATGATCAAATGAAGCATTATATGAGAACACTATGTAAACTATAAAATCATGGGGAAATGTAAGCCGCTTTTATGATTTAAAGTTTGGAAACTCAATCTTTAACTTATTCTTGTGCTCTAACGGCAGTCCATAAAGAATCTGGAGTGTTCTTACTCAGCTTGCTTCTCTTTCAATCCAGCAGCTACTTGGAGAATTGATTTATAGACTTTTTTTTCCCCCACTCTGGTCCGAATAGGCCTCCAAACACATAGAATTTAGCCAGACTGCATATTTATTATTAACTAGCAGCTAATCAGGATCTGGTGGAAAAAATTACTAGGGTGAGGAATTTTGATCTGTTCATACCTGTTACTCATCCCCTACTCTTTTGATCGTTGTGTTTAGGCACCATGGCCTCACACCTTAGGCCAGCTCCTTTCACAAAGGGTCTGTGCGGATTTTCTCCCCCGACTGTATTTTCAATGGATCTCAGGCACAAAGTTGAACTCATTACCCTTGGTTTACCTCCCACTCATCTCTGGTCCATGCTCAGCCCTCTTTTATTTTATCTACTTGGATGTTTATTTGTTGATCATATAATGAACACCCATGAGCTCACTATCCAGTTAGAGAAGGAACACACCCACCATCATCTTCCATCTTTCGAGTGCTCCTGCCCTCACCCACTTACCTCCTCCACTCCCGGGCCTCCTCCCACTAGTTGTAACCACAATTCAAAATTTTGTATTTTTATTTTTATTCGTTCTTGATTTAAAATATATTTTTAAATCACAGATACATGCGTGCAAACCTTATAATGATTAGTTTTAATTGTTTGTGATTCTTTTGGAGAAGATATCATGCCCTATTTCATCTTCTGGGACGTTGTTCTCATTTAGTTTTCTATTACCAAGAGTCATTCATACTGTTGTGGCTGCTGTGATTCATTCATCTTCAGCGACCTGTAGTGTTTCATGCGATGAATACACCAGTCTTTATTACCTGGCCTGCTGGACACTGGAGTTCAGGCTTTCACATTTCTTGCTGGGATAAAGAGAGCTGCAGTGGAGATTTTCATACGTGGTTCTCTCTCCTGGTGCATACCTGGAGCCGTCTTCGGTTTATAACCAGGAATGGAATGTGGGTTGGTGGTAGGGTGTGGGAACGTTCAACGTTGCAAGACAACGCCAGACCAGTTTCCAAAGCGGTCGGTCGTGGCAGCTTATGCTCTCACCAGCGACACGTTAAGACATCCTATTGATCTGTCCTCTTCAGAACTTGGTATCACCAGATGTCTTAATTTTTCCCCATCGAATGGACATAAATTCGTATCTCTTTATGGTCTTCATTTGCATTTCCTAGGTTATTTATGAGGGATTCAAGAAATGGGACAGGGAAACATGATTATCCATTCGAAAAGCAAATCAGATTCCTATCTCACATCAGACATGCAAATCAACTCCAGATGGATTAAGGGTTCAAATGTCAAAATAAAAACTTTAAAATTTTTAGAAGAAAACGTGGGAAAATACCTTTATGTCTTGAGCGTAGGGGAGGATTTCCTAAACACCGGACACAAAAAAGCTCGCTATAAAATGGAAATGTGACAGATTTAACTATAATGAAATTAAAAACCTGTATTCATCAAAAGACATGTTAAAGAAAATAAAAAGATGAACTGCAAACTGAGAGAAGATGTGTCACATACAATGAAGAATCTGTATAAAAAATATTTTAAGAATTCCTACAAATCAGTAAGGAAAGGACAATACCTGAATAGAAAAATAGGCAAAAGAGGAGACATATAAAGGCGATACCCATATGGCAAACTCAATTTCCTTAATTTTGGAAAGAATCTTTTGACTAAAAACAGGAGAGTTTAAAAGCTACCATGGTTTCCTCCAGGCTAAGAAAAAAAGAAGCATCTAGAAGAACACAATGCAAACTTAAACATTCCTCTAATATTCCAGGAAAAGCAACTAAAACTAAAGGAAAGTAGAATATTTACCAATGTATTTTTACTTTACTCTCTAATTTTGTTATTCCTGTTGCCTTACACATTGTTGGCAGTCAACAATGGTTAATTAATTGATTGATTCACTGTGCCTGATTTCTGTAAGCCTAACTTTGATTTCTTTCAGACTCAGAACAGATGGGCACAAGTTTTAAAACATTAATAAACATTATAAAACAGGATCTCCTTTCTCTGAACTCCACACCCTGCTTGCTATAAGAATAAAGTATCCACTTGAAGGAAGAAATCAGATTTAATCTAAAAGGCATGGTATATCTATGCAGAGCCCAGACCCTGTGGTTGAAAACAAAGTGCTTAGTCGGCATTGTTAGGGAGAATCAGAGCACAAAAGAGGATGAGAATGCCCCCGGGTCCCCTGCACAGTCAGACCGCTAAACCAAACAAATGTGCTTTTATAAAACAGGCACTACATTGTAAGGGGGCCTCAAAGAGCACTAGTTTGATAAAGGTAACATTTCAGAAGGTAGGTACTTGTTTTGTATCTGATTGTTAACATGTGCGCTCATCCTATTTTATTTCCAATTTTTTATTTAGGAAAACAGTTCAGAATGTTTCCATTCCCGATGACTGGTTGGTAGGGGAATATTGGAAAAAAACTGATTGATGTGCTAATATTGTCTTGTATTTTCTGCAGAAGCTATGCCCTAATTAGTATAATCTTTGTGTTGATTGGTTGGTTGGTTGGAAATTACATACTGAAAGACTTAGCATTTTGTATTTTCTTTGACCTAGCAATTTATGAATTTAGTCTAAGGAAAAAATAATGAATGAGCCTAAGTATATAGTTACTAAAATGATCAAAGTGTCATCTATGAAAGTGAAAAACTGAGAACAATCTAAATGTGGAAAGTGGGGAACTGATTAAATTTTTAATCTATGCACTAGCCATTAAAATGATGAAAAGCAATATTCAAAGACATAGAAACTGATCTTCTGGTCCCAGGTTATCAACCCAGGTTATGATCATGAGGCATGATTCTCCTCAAAGCATATACACCACTGTGTGCCTAAAGAAAACATACTGGAGAGCTATACACCAAGCAGAAGAGAAAAGGCAGTACAAATGAATAGAGGGCCACTGGACAGCCACAGAGCACAGACAGATGAGCAGAGATAGAAAGACTAGGAGTAAAAACACAAACACAGAAATAAACAAAAAAACTTAGGAAAATATTTGTTTGAAGGAATATAAAAAAAACAAACATACGCTTGAGTCAACTCTCAAAATAAGAAAACCAGTGAAGATTGTGTCTAGTTGCTGGTGTAACAGATTACCACAAACTTAACTGCCTAAGATCACAGAAATTTATTATCTTACAGGTCTGCGTGTTACAAGTCCAGTAACTGTTCTCAGTGGGTCAAAGTCAAGGTGTTGGCCAAGCTTTGTTCCTTTGTGGAGTCTCTAGGGAAGTCTCTTTCCTTGCCTTTTTCTAGCCTCTAGAGACCACCCATATTCCTTGGCTTGGTTGTCCCTTCCACCATCTTCAAAGTCAACAATGTTGTATCTTCGACAGTTCATCCATTGTCACATCTTCCTCTGACCACAGCCAGGAGGGCTTCTCTGCTTTTAAGGACTCGAGTGATCCAGAGTTATCTCCCCATCTCAAGGTCCTCAACTTTCATCACATGATGGTTATTTTGCCACGTGATTATGGGGATTTGGACCTGGACATCTTTGAGGGGCTGTTATTCCACCAACTGCAGGACCCTTGGAAGCACAATATTTCCAAGATTCCTCCATGTTGTTGTTGTGGGTCAGTAGTTTGTTCTTTCTACTGCTGAGCAGTATTCTGTTGTATAAGCACATTACAGTTGTACATCTATCCTGTTGATGGATCTTTGCGTTATTACCAGTGTTTGGCTACTATGAATAAAAATGCATTTTTAGAGTATTTTTAGAGTATTTTCTATTTCTTCTGGGTAAAGATGTAGGAGAATTGCTAGATTGCAGGGTAATATTGTATTTGACTTTTCACATGTTAATAGGTCATTCATAGAACTTTTGTCAGGTGTCTGTTCAAGTGTTTTGCCCAGGTTTTGCTTTTATGGGGCTGCTTGCCTTTTTATTATTAGTTTGTAGATGGCTTTTCTATGTTCTAAAAACAAATCCTTTGTCAAATATATGTATTGCAATGTTTTCTTTCAGTCTATGTCTTGTCTTTTTCTTTTTGTAATGGTCTCTCTGATGAACAAAAGTTTTATATTTTGATGAAGTCTGGTTTCTCAAAAGAAGGTCAAGGAGAGCCCTGTAGGGAGGTTGGAGTTTAATTTCACAGAGGAGGATTCCATAGGACCCTGAGGAGAAATGGTGAGGTGGTTAGGTAGATATTCAGAACAAATCTTCAGGAGAGAGTGGTCAATGGAATGCAGAAGAGATGCCAATTAAAATAAAGAACTAGTGTTAAAAATGTGAGAAGTTGGGACGCCTGGGTGGCTCAGTGGGTTAAAGCCTCTGCCTTCAGCTGAGGTCATGGTCTCAGGGTCCTGGGATGGAGCCCCGCATTGGGCTCTCTGCTCAGCAGGGAGCATGCTTCCTTCCCTCTCTCTCTCTGCCTGCCTCTCTGCCTACTTGTGATCTCTCTGTCTGTCAAATAAATAAATAAAATCTTAAAAAAAAAAAAAAAGTGAGAAGTCGCCCTGTTTCAAAATCATAAGCTGCCTCAAGTCTTTTTCTGGAAGGAGACCACACAGGTCTCCTTCACAGAAGGACCAAGTGACCTTCTGGAAGCAGAAATTTGTGTAAATCCCATCGTGAGGCTGTATGGTTAAATTCAGGTTCAGGGCTGGTGAAACATAGAGTTCCCCACTCCTCCTCAGTAAAGGACAAGGTTACACTTGAACAGTGAGGTCACTTATCATCTTTGTCAGTATGGCCATGTGGCTGGGACCTTAGGGGCCCCTGGAATAGAAAATGGAACAAGTCAAAAGCTCAATGGATTATAGGGTTAACCTTTGCCTTCTGTCCGGTTCTACAGTAGGAAACACACTGCAGTGGATTCATGTAAGCAATAAGAGGTAGGTAGGAGCATGTTAACTGAAGCATTGTTTGTGACAGAGACTGAGAACAATCCAAGTGTCCAAATGTCCATCAATTGGAGTGTCCATCAACTGGAAAGTGGCTAAATAAAGCCTTCTGTAGTCACTCAATGGAATTCAATTTGGCAGATTCAGTGAATAAACTAGATCTATGTGTATCAGCATATGTAAAGACAATGTTGAGTGAAAACAAAACATGTTGCAGCACTAGTTATGTAAATTTTAAAACCATATAAAGTATTACTATACTTTTTTTTTTTTTTTTTACATAAACATACACATATAGTTTCAGTACAAAAACACAGACTGGGAGGGTACTTACCAAATTCCTGGTAGTGGTTGTCTCTGGGGAGGGAGGGGGCTAGGGCTGGGAAGGAAAACCAAGGGGATCTCGACCTGTTCTGTATTGTTCTATTTCTCTTATTAAAAGTATTTGAGGGGCTCCTGGGTGGCTCAGTGGGTTAAAGCCTCTGCCTTCGGCTCAGGTCATGATCCCAGGGTCCTGGGATGGAGCCCCACATCGGGCTCTCTGCTCAGCGGGGAAACTGCTTCCCTCTCTCTCTCTCCACCTGCCTCTGCCTACGTGTGATCTCTGTCTGTCAAATAAATAAATAAATAAACATTAAAAAAAAAAAGAAAGAAAAAATAAAAGTATTTGAAGCATATGAAAAGGTGGTCAATTTAATTACTTATTAGGAAAATGTAAATTAAAGCCAGAAGAAGAAGGAAGAGAAAGAGGAGGAGGAGGAGGGAGGAGGGGTGGGAGAGAGGAAGGTAAAGGAGGAAGTGGGGGAGAAAGAGAAGACGAAGAAGAATTGCAGTCAGGTACCAGACTCAGTCACCAGAGTGGCTAAACTTAACAAGTCTAACGATATCATATGTTGACACAAATATGGAGCAACTGGAATGCTTATACACTGTTGGCTTGAAAACAGTTTGGCAGTATCTTTGAAAGCTAAGCGGGATATGTCTATCCTGTGATTCTGAAATGCCACTCCTAGGTATAAACCCAAGAGAAGTGATTTTGTGCCCCAAAAGAAATATACAAGGCTGTTCATAGCGGCTCTGTTTGTATTAGGCAATGACTAGAGATAATCAAACCCATTTTGTACTCTACTTCTAGATGTATATCCTAGAGACTATCATGTACACAAGGGGACAGGCCCACGAATACTCATTACAGAGCCACTTACCATAGCAACAGTGACAAGAGCAAAATAACAGCCTAAATGTCCACCAGCAGGAAGACGGCTTAATACTGCAGCAATAAAGATGAATCTCGAAGACATTATGTCAAGCAAAAGAAGCCAGATATAAAAGAACACATACAGTGTGATTTTGTTAAGGAGTTTTCAAATTGGCAAAGCTAATGCCTTGTGACAGAATTCAGAATAGGGGTTACCATTACGGTTGCTAATGGGGTGTTATTGACTAGAATATGGCATAGGGATCCTTCTGGGATGAAGTCAAAATACTGCATCTTGATCAGGTTGGTAATAACCCAGGTGTATACATAGATAAAAATTTATCAAACGGTACATTCAAGATTTGTGTACTTTATCATATGCTAGCTTTGTCTCAAAAAATATCCAAGGCAAAAATAACGATATTAACATGTGTTAATTCTCACTGTGGATACAGAGTACTATTACCTAATTCTCTCTGTTTTCTGTATATTAAAATTTATAATCAGTAAAGAGAGAGAGCAGTAGTCCTCCATAGCCAAAGGGACACCCATCCTGGAGGGGCCTTTTGCCCAGCCATCTCCCCGATGTCTGGGTGAGTTCTTTTACAAAGGGGTAGAGATGACAACAGCCAACCAATCTCTGCTAGAAGAGACAAGGTTATCTTCTTTGTCACTCAGGAAACTGACACAGCTGCTAAAAAGTAGGGCTGTTTCTAGGCTCTTCAGAAGATCAACTTGGCTGATTCTTTGGCTGATGGGGACTCAGAGTCTTCCTGCAGGAGCCAGGCCGGCGTGTCTACCACCTTGCACCCCAGCCCCAGATAAAAAGGCAGAACTGCGTTTGGAAAGCAGCTCCCTGGCCTCAGTTTCCAGATTGGGCGCTGCTGAGTTAGCCCAGGGTATTATCACTGGGTGCCACACAAGTTAAAGAGCATGAGGGAGGAAAGGAGAGAAAAAAACAATTTAAAAAGGAGGTGGGAAAAATAAGAAAAGGGAGGTAAAATGAAAGATGCCTTGTCACTTTAAGGGCCTGGGATCTGCTCTGTCACTCGGAGCCTTTTCCTCTTGGGGGCTCCGTTCTTCACTGTACATGTGGAGGAAGGGAAAGTGTGGTGAAACCCAAAGTGGCTCCAAAACCAGGGAGACCTGCCTTTCCATCACTACCTGACTGGCAACCTATTTAATCTCCGGCGCCTCAGTTTCCTCACCTTTGAAACTAGCGATAATTCCACTTCTAAGGATTGCTGTATGGGCTGGAAATGGTTCATGATAGAACCTGACCCAGGAGGCTCTTGATAACCACGTTAAGAGGCCTCTCTTCCCTCCCAAGCCAGTTTTGTGGGTCAGAGACCCTGGCAGCCTTGTCCAATAGAACTTTCTGCGATGGTGGCCGTTGAGCGCTTAATATGTGTCTGGTGAGCCTGAGGAACTTGAGTTTTTTATTGTAGTCTATTTTAGTCGCTTTACATTTACATAGCCACCTGTGGCTAGTGGCTGCCTCCTGGGGCAGTGCAGGGAGAGTTATTCTTGACCATGACTGGTGCCCAGCAAGATGGCTGGGTAGGGTTGCCCATTGGAGCAGACGCTGAAAGGCACCGGGTATGCGCTACATCTAAGCAGTAATTTCTTTCCTTGACAAAAACTCCTCCTGAATAAAGTCAGGGCTGGCATGAAAGGTCAGGACAAGGTCAGACTCCGGGCTCTCGGATGGGAGCAATTAAGGCTTGTAACCGCGTGCACTCCACGCCTTCTGCCCCTCTTGTCCTCTATCTCTATACTCGGTTTGCCCACAATCCTTAAGTCCCCTGGGGAAATGGGGTGGGGACGCGGGAGCCTCCCTCAGCGTGTGTGACACCCGTCTGGGCCTCCTAGGGCTACTTTTATTCTTCGCAGCAAACCCCAGAGGCTCAGCACGTCCATTTCATAGATGAGGAAACTAAGGCTGGAGGAGGTAAAGGACATGCGGCAGGAAGCGGGGGAGTGCTCCAGCCCAGCCATAAACTCTTTGGGGCTCCGGTGGCGACAGAGACACTTCAGCGAGGCAGGTTGTCAGGGCGCGCGGGCGAAGTGGCGAGTAAATATTTGGGGCTGTAACCCGGGCTCCGGCAACTCGCCGTCACTGCGGTTCCGCGGTTGGCGCGTGGCGAGGGCGGTGCCTGGGGGACAGGGGCGTCCCCGGCGCGGCTGCCGGGACACACCCGCCGGCCCCGCCCCGGCCCGCCTCCGCCCGCGGCTATAAGACCGCGGGGGCAGGAGGGTGGCGGCGGCGGGAGAAAGAGCGGGCGTGTGAGCAGAGCCGGGGGAGACGCGGCAGGAGCGCGGCCGGGCGAGCCAGGCCCGCGGGGCGCGAGCGCGGACAGAAGCCCGGGTAGCAGCGCAGGCCCCGGCGCGAGCGGTCGCACAGTCTCCGGGCTCAGCATCCCTCAGGACCCTCCGCCGCGCGCGCGGGGCCGAGCCCGCCCATGAAGCCGCCCGCCGCGCAGAGCAGCCCCGCGGCCGCCGCGGCGGCAGGTGAGTGTGGGACCCTTAAAGCCCCGGCCCTTCGAAAGAAAGGGCGTCCCGTGGCGTCCGTCTCCATCCTCAACCCGCGGGACCCTGCTCCTGGCGGGTTCGGCCGTCCTTCGCTGCCGGGCTGGGGGACCCTTGACGGGCGCATCCCCACCCAATCTTCCCACCGTCCCCGGTTCGCGCGCGCCCCCGGGGGACGCGAGTGGCGGCGAGTCTCCGACCGCGCGTGGGAAGAGTTCCGCTGCGTCGATTAGCTGGGTGACTTTGGTCGGCACCCCCACGCGGCGGAGGCTCAGTTTCCGCGTCTGTGGAATGGGCAGGGTAGTAGCACCGCTTCAGGGGCTGGTTGAGAGTAGCAAAGACGCGCAACGGGCAGCGCCAGCGTGGCTGTCACTCGGCACGCGCGCCGTGAATGCTGGCTCTCCTCGGGAATGGTGGCGGCCCCGGACGGGACGGCCGCGCCGCGCCAGCACCTGAGCCCGCCCTCCCCGTCCCCAGCCCCAGCCTTGGACTCGGCGACCGCCGGGGACCTGACGGATGCGCTGTGCGAGTTTGACGCGGTGCTGGCCGACTTCGCGTCGCCCTTCCACGAGCGCCACTTCCACTACGAGGAGCACCTGGAGCGCATGAAGCGGCGGAGCAGCGCCAGCGTGAGCGACAGCAGCGGCTTCAGCGACTCCGAGAGTAAGTGTGGCCCCAATCGGGAAAGAGCGGGAGCTCGGGGAAGTCCCTGTAAGGAGCGCTGCGGGGCTCGGGTCTCAGTTTGCCGATCTGTAGACCGAGGGATGGCGTCCCGCGGAGTGAGCCCACGGCCCCGCGCGGTCCTAGGACGCCCGCAGCGGGGGCAAGACCCCGGGGGCTGTCACTCGGAGGCTCTCGGAGGGCCAGCTGGGCTACCTGCCGCCTGCAGGTGTCCGGAGACCTGAGGGTTTTAATAAAGCAGCTTGTCCTTTCTAGCCATACGGGACTCTTGGGACCCCAGCCAGGCTTTCTTTCAGCTACCTCTCCTCCCTTCCCCTGCCTTTCTCTCTTTCTGCAGTCATATTTTTCAGAGTGTGTGGGTCAAGTGCCACAGGAATGGGGGTGGAGGAAGATAGGGCAGGGCACAATACTGAAAAAAATTTGTGACACCAGGAAATATTTCATAAGCTGCTGTTCTTGGGATTTTTGAAATAACTTCTTGCGTTTTCTTCTGGCTCTGAGCTCCCAGACTTGCTGCTGCACTGCCTGCAGTTTTGAAAGACTCTCTGGCGCTACAGAGTTCAAGTGTCCCTTTTCCTTCAGGCGGGTCCACCGCGGGGACTGCGGGCTTGCACACCTCCCCCCACCCACTCAGGCTGGAGAGGGAGCCAGAGCAGATGGGCATAGAGGTGCCTCCTGGCAACTTTTCTCATAAGCGAGACTACCCCTGGGTCTCTTTATCTTAAACAACCTTGCAAGGAGTGAGACAGCTTTTTTCTGAGGACCAAGTGGTCTGTAAGGATTATAGATACCCTGTTTCAGTCTCAAACAGCAAATTTGGTGGAACCTCTGGTGGCTCAGTTGGTTAAGGGTCTGCTTTCTGCTCAGGTCATGCATGATCTCAGGGTCCTGGAATGGAGCCCTGTGATGGCTTCTCCTTCTCCGTCTGCTGCTCCCCACTGCTTGTGCTCTTTCTCTCTCTGTCAAATAAATAAAATCTTTAAAAAAAAAAAAAAAAAAAGAAAAGAAAAGAAAAGAAACTGGGGCGCCTGGGTGGCTCAGTGGGTTAAAGCCTCTGCCTTCCGCTCAGGTCATGATCCCAGGGTCCTGGGATCGAGCCCCACATCGGGCTCTCTGCTCAGAGGGGAGCCTGCTTCCTCCTCTCTCTCTGCCTGCCTCTCTGCCTACTTATGATCTCTGTCTGTCAAATAAATAAATAAAATCTTTAAAAAAAAACAAAAAACTAACCAGCAAATTTGGTGACTTTTCAGTATTATGTGATTGTTAGTTTTCAAATATTGGATGACTTATTATTTTTCAAAGTGAACTTTTCTGAATAATTCTTGAGACTTCATTCCCGATACCGGTTACCAGCATAAATATCACTCCCTTTGCTGCCCTTGACTCTGGAAGTGAAAGCATGACATAGTGACCTTCCCTTGTGATTCTCTTCTTTTGAAATCTGAAGCTCTTCCTTGTTCCAGGGCAAAGACACAGTCCCAGACCTCAACATGAGCTGTCTTCCTGAAAAGGAATAAAGGCACTCATCACCCTGTCCAGGGTTTGAGTCAGAAACCTGAGGTCCCTCTTGACTTTCCTTGGCAGCCCCGCCCAAGGGTTAGATTTAATTGCAGCTTTTGAGGTGAACAGGAATGGAATAGTGTGCTGTTAATTTTCTGTTTTGTATTTCTGGACTTTATGGGTAATGACGGGATCAGTTATTTTTGAATTTCAAAGGGAAATCTAAAAACTTTTGAAATTTGTCTCAATATCTGGGGCCAAACTTAAATATGTCTCCTGGGGCATGGAGCAAATTATTCATCAAGTACCAATTCTTTCCCCCACAGCAAAGAACAACTTTTTAAACCACAGCTGCGTTTGGCTGGGATATGGCCTGAGCTGGCCCATCAGGGGTGATTGCAACTCCCTGGGAGTAGGATTTCAGAGTTGGTTTTCAGGGGCCTCAAAGACAAGGCACTCAGAAACACATTTTTTTTTTTTTAAGATTTTATTTATTTATTTGACAGAGAACGCAAGTAGGCAGAGAGGCAGGCAGAGAGAGAGAGAGAGAGAAGCAGGCTCTGCACTGAGCAGAGAGCCGGATGCGGGGCTCGATCCCAGAATCCTGGGATCATGACCTGAGCTGAAGGCAGAGGCTTTAACCCACTGAGCCACCCAGGCGCCCCTCAGAAACACATTCTTAACGATTTGGGGGGAGACATTTGGAGTAGTCTACAGTTTCTCTTGGGGGGGGGGCATGCCCTTGCGTGCACGTGTGTATTTTGTTTCTGTTTTTGTTGTTAACTGTTTTGTTGACCCTTAGTTTGGAATAAGCGCAGGTCTCGGCGCGAGCGGTCGCACAGTCTCCGGGCTCAGCATCCCGCAGGACCCTCAGACGCGCGCGCGGGGACGAGCCCGCCCATGAAGCCGCCCGCCGCCCAGAGGTGTAGTGCGGACGGTCTAAAGAAGGCTCCGATGACACTTGTCTTCCTTATAAATGTGTAGTTTGTCCCCCATAAGACTGGTTAGAAATAGTGTTGGCAGAAGCAGTGTCAAATAATAATTTCTTGAGGAAGCATAATATTTGTCTCTTAACTACCACCAAGAACTGAGCACAGACATTTACTTATTCGATGTGTTTACCTGTTCACTGCTTTTCTGAGGGGAGAATGAGAGAGGTAGATCCTACCAAGATTTAGGCCACCAAAAGGAGGACCTACCAGGATAATGATCATAAGAGCAGCTCACTTTTACGAAGCCTTTACTAGGATTATTATTTTTTTTTAACGATTTATTTATTTATTTATTTATTTATTTGACAGACAGAGATTACTAGTAGGCAGAGAGTCAGGCAGAGAGTCAGGCAGAGAGAGAGGGGGAAGCAGGCTCCCTGCTGAGCAGAGAGCCCTATGCGGGGCTCGATCCCAGGACACTGGGATCATGACTTGAGCCAAAGGCAGAGGCTTTAACCCACTGAGCCACCCAGATGCCCCGGATTATTATTATTATTTATTAGCTCTTATTAGTAGTGGTCCATTTGCTGTGCTTTACATGTGTTATCTCATAGGATCTCTACCACAGTCCTAAAGACTGCTCTTGTCACCATGGATGGTTAGCTGGTCCTCCTGGACCTGGGTCACGTGCCTCTTTATCAATAGTGGTTGTGTCTGAAGGTGTCTCTTCAAGGCAGTGGTCATCTGGCTGGATCAGTGGAGCCCAGGCTGAGTTCTGTCGGAGCCCTGGGCAGTAGGTGGGCCTCAGTTTCTCTAGCTACGAAATTGAAAGGATGCTGTTTAGTAGTGCTAGTGGAAACATCCATAGGCTCAACGATTTAGGAGAAAAAAATTTGCTCTGTTTCATGCTTTCAGGAAAACATTAAAATGCATACACCAGGCTCTGTTATATAGATCAGATACATTTGTGCAAGTGTCTTAAATGGAAATGTTACAAATGAGCTATCAGCCAGTGGTCCTTGATTCTCACTCAGCCTCACCTAGGGCTCTATCACTCAAGAAACAGTAGCTCAAAGCAAAAATTCTGTGTTTTTTTTTTTTTTTAAAGATTTAATTTATTTATTTGACAGAGTGAGAGATCACAAGTAGAGAGGCAGGCAGAGAGAGAGAGAGAGGGAAGCAGGCTCCCCGCTGAGCAAAGAGCCCCATGCGGGACTTGATCCCAGGACCCTGGGATCACGACCTGAGCCAAAGGCAGCGGCTCAACCCACTGAGCCACCCAGGCGCCCCAGCAATTCTGTTTTTTGAAGAACCCTTCCTTGGGGGCGCCTGGGTGGTACAGTTCGTTAAGCATCAGCCTGATTTTAGCTCAGGTCATGATCTTAGGGTCGTGAGATTGAGCTCTGTGTGTGGGCGCCATGCAGAACCTGCTTAAGATTCTCTTTCTCCTCTGTCTCCCTCTGCCCCTACCCCCCCAAAAAAAAGAAAAGGAAAAAAAGAAAAGAACCCTTCCTTTTCTTACTAAAATAAAAAAAAGGGTTGCTTGCATCCAAAGAAGCAACAGACTATTCCTTCCATCCAAAGAAGCAAATTACTTAGATAGAAGAATGTACGTTTAATAAGTACTCCCTGTTCCCACTTACAGGGAGTCCTTGAGAGACATGAAGAGGACCAAAATGAAAATTGCAAGATCACGCCACATTCGGATGGCGTTCAAATGGGGGTTGATCAAAACAGGCTGGTTCCTTTCCCCTAAACTTGGGTCCACCAGACACTTTGGTGGGAGGTGTCTTAATGTCAGCAGTAATAGGGCGGTGTAATGAGGAGCTCAGGCAATGTTGTTCAAACTTGATCCTTAGAGGTGCCCCAGAGGCTATAAATTTCTTGGGTTTAAACTTATTTTTAAAAATATACTGCTTTTTAGTATTTTTTTAAAAATATTATTTATTTCTGTGACAGAGAAACAGTGAGAGCAGGAAGAGGAGCAGGGAGAGTGGGAAGCAGGCTTCCTGGCGAGCAGGGAGCCCAAGCAGGGAGCCTGCCACCTGCCGCTGCCTGCCGTGGGGTTGGGGCTTGATCCCAGGACCCTGGGAGAGGGCAGACTCCTAACGACTGAGCCACCCAGGCGCGCTGATTTTTCAGTATTTTCCAAAACTGTAAATGCACACCATGATTCCTCAAATATGTTTAAAGAAATTTTCACTCAGGATTACCAAGTTTTAACCAATGTGTTAATTTATATTTTCATCGAATGATTTTATATGAAGTTTATATTAACTTGAACTTTAGAAGGTGGTAGGAACTTCCATCTTTGCTGTGTTGGGGTTTCACACACCTTTTTCCTTTGAAGTGTGGGGGGGGGAGTATTTTGCTACGTAACAGGAAGGATCCAAAGGCTCCTGTGTAATAGCAAGGGCTATTGTGATATTGTAGAACCGTCTTAGGGAATGAGGAACTGGCTCCTTTAGCATGTGCAAGACCAGAGCATTTGTATATCTTTGCCTGGGTGCCAGCTTGATAGCGTATTGGCAGATCCAGGATAGGAGCTCCAGAGGCTAGAATCTGAACTTGTTGAAGCCAGGAGAGAATGGAAGCTCAGGAGCCCTCAGGTGACCCTGGCATGCTGGTAGGGGTTCCAGATAGGGGAACGGGGCTCACTTTGGCAGAGACCTGGAGAGGTGTCGAGAGGGAAGCTGGGGCTATAGTGTTGAAGGGAGATTCACCCCCATTCCCTGTGGCAAAAGGGAAACAGGTCCAAGGCTTTCTTTTTCCCATTTAATTACTATAGTTTGCTTGTCTTCAACGTGTGGGATTGTTCTATATTTACAGGAGCTCTGGGCAAGGTTTACCGTCTGTGGCTTTCCTTCCCTCTGGAGTAGCACATGTCGGCACTAACCCTAAATTACCTTTCTCCCCTGCCCCCACGCTCCAAAAGCTCAACTACATTTTAAACAAGCGTCTGTTTTGACAGCCGAGTTTCTAAAGCTCTGTTGGTGAGCACTAAAGCGGGCTGTTTGTATATTGAATATGCTGACATTTCTTCAGCTGGGGTCTTGGAAAACTTGGTCCCTGAGCGTGAGGTGCCTGGCTTCAGCTCGCCAAAGTTGCCTTGCCAAGGTCATTTCTAGTGGGACTTGGAGATGCTTGTGAGATGGGGCTTTAGAGCTGATTGAAGTCAATGCTGTGGAGCCTTGAAATATCTAGTCTTATCATCTACCAATGTTCCCCAAATCATCACTGTGTGTGCCTCTCAGACCCCTGTTAATAGCAGCATCTGACATTGGGGTGGAGCGGTCACACGTTAATATGCTCTCAGTGAGCAACACATTGGTATCATTTTATCAGACTGGCTGTTGTTTTGTGAGGGATGGAGTTCCAGAGGAGTGAAATGATCAGGAAGTCGGGCTTTCCTTACCTTTTCATCGACCACAATGCCTTCCATGAGATCTTCTTCATGGGGGGTGCTTCATAAAAGTCTGTGGAGTGAAATTTTATTGGATAAAAAGAAGCAAGGTCTAGAGGTTGGGCTCCTTCTGTGTTGATGGTTTGTTTTACAGAGGTTTATCCTCGGGTGCCACCAAAGATAAGCTTCTCTTAAGAATTTTGTTACTCTTGGGATGCCTGGGTGGCTCAGTTGTTAAGCATCTCCCATGGACTCAGGTCATGATCCCAGGGTCCTGGGATACAGCCCCGCATTGGGCTCCCTGCTCAGCGGGAAGCCTGCTTTTCCCACTCCCTCTCCCCCTGCTTGTGTTCCCTCTCTCACCGTGTCTCTCTGTCAAATAAATAAATAAAAGCTTTTAAAAAAGAAGAAGAAGAATTTTGTTACTCTCTGAAGAGGAGGAGGAAGCCAGGCCATAGTCTTGATGGTTACTGTTCTCTCTGGTGACCTCTCCTCTCCTGAACATGTGATCCTCCATTTTGCCGGGAACTTTAGAATAAAATCACGAGCACCATAGGAATCCTACCTGGAACGCCTAGTTATCATTCCCCTTTTGCTGAAGAAGAAACTGAAACTCAGATGTGAAGTGATTTGCACAGGGTCTCACAGCTGCCATGGCCTCCCATCCCAGCTGTCTCTACTGTGGCAGCTTCTGCTGGGTTTCTTAGCAGCTTTGGGCTTCTTGAAGTTGCTGTTTTTGTGAATGACGTGCGTACAGTATCACCACAGGGTGGAACTAAACTGGGGGCAGGTTTGGCTCAAGGAAGCTGGGGGTCATTTCCTGTTGATGGTTGAATATTTTGGAGCCTGGAATCAGGTCTGGCTCAGATTGTGCCCTGAAACTCATGGAAAGAGAGAGGAATCAAGGTGTGGCAATGTGCCGGTGTGTGATCCTGTGTGTGTGTGTGTGGGGGGGTTGGGAGGTGTAAGAGGAGTGGGGAAGTGAGCACATGCTGTGTTGACATGCCTGCGTGTGTGTGTGTGTATTTATATATAGATATGGGAACCTAGTATTTTTTTCTCTCCCTCATTGGGGGAATAGCTTGAGTTCATTAGCAGTAAGAGGAATTTCTGATTATTTTAAGTTTGGTTTGCAACCAACTTTATTAGTATTAGGCAAGTAACAGCCACTTTGTCTATATATTTTCTAAGTTTGAGGAAAATATTTGGCTCAAAAAGGCATTTTCACACCGGACTTTAAAAGGCCAAGAGGTCCACTGTGGCGAGGTCCTGGTACTATGACTCATTCTCTACAGAGTCTCAAAATCACCTGAGTGACCCAAAATTTTTCCTGAATCCTCACTGGATTCTTTTTTTCCTTACCATTTTGCAATGGCCTTTTCCACGTTGAGATCATTCCTTCTCCGAAAACTCAATGACATGGGTCTACTTGCTGTGAGGAAAAACAAATTGTGTGTGTGTGTCTCCCCCTCCCTCACCCCCATTTTCTCCCAAGAATGAGTATATGTGGCTGGAAAATTGTTGAGTTGGAGCAGAAAAGAGGTGAAGTCCAAAGTCAGGACAAGGGCGGGTGGTGCAGGGTGGGGTGGAGTGAGGTGTGGTGAAAGTGGCTCTCAAAGACCAGCTGCTTCTGGGAGATAGAGACCAGGGGTGTGGCCACTGAAGTCTGGGCCCCAAGTCTCTGGGCTGGGCCTCTGGGCCAGGGATGGGGGCGGTGCTCTCGGTGTCCCTCAGAACCACAGATTACGTGCCAGATGCCTCATATTCCTTCTTCTGGCTCAGGGGTCTGGGCATGAGGCTGGGCTCCCCAGGGCCCTCTGTGGTTTTCCTGACCCTATGTCTTAACGTCATCTTTTCCCTAAAGGTTTCTCAGGTTCTACTTGGGGTGGTTCCCCTCCCTGTTGCGGGGTGGCACACAGTAATGCTCTGCTGTCGGTCAGACGTGACCACTTTCTTGTATGTAAGGGAAAGCCTTTCCCTTGAGAAAATCCAGACTGCTCTAGAGCTGGGCTCAGCTGACAAAGGCAGAAAGTCCTCCCCAGTTGAGTTCCATGGAGTGCAAGTGTTCTGAGAACTATTAAGGCACTGCCATGAAAAATGCGCCCTGTAGTTCAATTTGAGAAGTAAGGATAAGCTGGTTTGTCATGAGACCTCTTAGGGACGTTAAAGTGGGAGGACACAGTAGGAATCTTCAGGGGTGCTCAGTGTTTCTTAGACTTAGTTGATCACACGGCTCCTCTTTCCAAAGGACCAATGTTCTGAGGAATATATTTTTGGGGAAATGATAAGTGTGAGATTTGGTATTTTGGATCTCAGTAGGTGTTCCTCATCAAGCCCTGAAAAGTGACTATGGTCCTTTTAGGTAATGTGAGCTGGACCTCTGAAGGGAGAAAAACTGGGAAGGTTGGGCATATTCGGAAGAGTGGACAAGATGAGTGTGTAGGTCTGAAAGACAGATGGTGCTGGGACCACCCGGTCAGAGGAGGCTGGGGAGAAAGGGAGCCGGGTGTAGTGCCTTCTCTCACCTGAGGAGCCTTCCCGGGGCTCATGTCTGCTACAACCATGGCTTGCTCTGTGTTTGGTTTTGACCAGGAAGGTTGTTACTGTGTGACCTCAGAGGCCACATCCTGCTTCCGTTCGTTGGCTGCTCTGCCTTTGAGCCCTTCGAGTGGGTGCAGCTCAGCCACCAGCTCCCTTCTCATGTCACAGCCACACGGCTGGGCTGGCCGTGGGTTCGTTTCCCCCTTCTTGGCAGGGCCTAGAGAAGCAGACTCTCAGAACTTAAGAGCTAGAAGGGACTGGAAGGGTTAGGAAGCCTTCCCATTTTCTTAGTGGCTAAGCTGAGACTCAGAGATACTGTCTTGCTCAAGGGCAAGTCCCGAAGTAGCTGAGTGGGTTCCCTTGACTCCCAGCACAACCCTGCTTCTGGGACCTTGCCTTGCTCTTGCTCTGGTCTTTGGGGGTCTGACAACAGAGGGAGCTACCAAATCACTCGAGGTGTCTATAATTGACAATCTCTAGAAGAACTATTTATCTCTGACCCTCTAGCTTCTCTCAGTGTAGGTTCTCAGGAGAACCATGGCAGAGACTCTTCAACAGGCAGGGAGGATTATTATTATTATTATTATTATTATTTAAACATTTCTTCAAAAGATTTATTTATTTATTTGAGAGAGGGGGGAAGAGGGGAGGGGCAGAAGAAGAGGGAGAGAAAATCTCAAGCAGGTTCCCCACTGAGCATGGAGCCAGCCTAGGGGCTGGATCTCACAGTTGTGAGATCGTGACCTGAGCCGAAATCAAGAATCAGACTCTTAACCGACTGAGCCACCCGGGCACTCCCAGGAGGGAGGATTATTAGCTAGTGGGATCCAGCCTTGTATTTGTATTGTAGGAAATTCAGAGGGCAGAAGGAACCTTTTTTAGGAAAGATGATCCATTAGGTCTAAAATCCCAACCCTGCTGCCCCACCCCCCACCCCCTGTCAGCCAAGCATTGGCTGGATTGTCAGACACCTGGGCAGTGGGCTCTTAATGTGTTGCAAAGGAGGCTGGTCTGGTCTTGATAATCCTGTCCCATTCTCCATTCTTCAAGGAGGCAAGGCCCTTGGTGTGCATGACATTCACACACATTCACACACACACACAGGCACACTCCCCTGTCTCAAATCATTTTGGGGGCATAAATACAAAATCTGGAAATCAGCTTGTTTTCTTTGCCACTTCGCTCTTTTTGGAGAGGAGCTCTTGGTTACCAATAGACTGTGGCCTGAAAACCACCTTGAATGAGTTATGTTTTCTTTCCTGAAAGGTGCAGATTCACTCTATAGGAACAGCTTCAGCTTCAGTGATGAAAAACTGAATTCTCCAACAGACTCCGCTCCGGCTCTGCTCTCCCCAGCTGGCAGTCCTCGGAAAGGTAAGCTGGTTAGCTGCGGTGTGAGTGTTTGTTTTAGCTTCTTACTGCCTTCCCCTCCTTCAGTCTTCTCCTCTCTTCCCCCTTAGCCCTGATCAATCTTTCCCAAATGTGCAAAACAAATAGAACTAACATCCTCCTATGGGACGGTGTGAAGGGCAGTTCGTTCTTTCTCAGGATTCTGATCAGTGTGAAAATGAATCAGATAAATGGAAGAAACCAAATTCGCAGGGAGAGAGAAAACCTGTATTCTCCAGACTCTGCTTTCTCTTTCACGTGGTGTGATCAAGACTGCCAAATGACAGAGCTCTCTCCCCGATTGGTTGGTTCTAGAATTGAAAATTTAGCAGCAGTTGGGGATTGCAGAAAGTGGGTTTCTTTCCAGTGGCATTAACTAGTTGACCAAGGCTTTCAGATTACTAATTTAACAAGTCAGTGGGGTCATCCTCATGAGACAAGCGATGATCTGACATGATTTAAAATAGCAGGCCCCAGCCCGGCTCTCCTGTGATATTAATAGACCTAAAAAAGTTTTTAAAGATGCATGAGCAGTTTCTTATTTTTTGGCACTTGTCAAGTGTCTCCAGCTAGAGAGCTGAATGTTCTGTTATATTGGACAAGTGCCCTTTTGAAAACAAAAGGAGTTTTTTTTCCTAAGAAACATTATACTTACTGAAAATAGTTGCAAAATGCTATAAAAATGGAGCAGAGTTAAAAAAAGAAATATGAAGATCTTATTAATGTTCTCACTCTTGGCATTAAGGAGGAATTTCCCTCTTTTTCGAAAGAATGATTTTTAAATTCTCCTCTCAACAGAGCAGTGTTAGCATCAGCCCCCGGGGACTCTGCAATTGTCCAGCTCCCTGAGGGTAAAACAGAGCTATTGAATTCAGAACGAGGTAGCAGTCTAGGAAGTGGCTTCAGCCGTGCCCAGATTGCTACCTGATCCTCCGGAGATAGGAATTAAAGAGGGAGAGAAAGCTCTAGTGGCGGATTGACTTTAAAAGCTAAGAACAACGAGCTGCTTGTAGCCAGCAAGGGTTAATTAATAAAGCTCTCCAGGAGTGCATTTTGGAGAAGGCATAAATAATGAGCTCTACAGGAAAGCCTATATATCTCAGGATCCAGAGGGAACCAAAGCAAGATAAGAACCTGTTGCCTTGTGCGGCCACCTGGATGGGACCAGGCTGTCCTGAACCCGGAAGACTCCCGGCGCCTTCCCCACACCATTTTGACAAAGCACGGTGGCTTTCCATTCCATTCCTACTGGAGGGACTCCGAGGGCTGCACTGTGGCCCTGGGGTGGCAGCAGGAACAAGAATGGGGCAGCGGTGAGGCGGAGCAGGAATACTGACTTGGGGTGTCTGCTCTGCACAGTGCCATGCTTACCAAGTATTTTTTGACAGATTAATCCTACATAGTCAAAAAATCAAAACTTTTTTTTAGAAAACTCTTTTTTTTAAGATCTTTAAAAATTTTGTTTATTTATTTGAGAGAGAGAGAGAGAGATAGTGCAAGTGGGTGGGAGGGGCAGAGAGAGATAGAGGGAAAACCAGACTCCCGTTAAGCAGGGAGCCTGATGTGGGACTCGATACCCGGACCTTGGGATCAGGACCTTGGGATCACGACCTGAGCGGATGGCAGACGCTTAGCCGACTGAGCCACCCAGGTGCCCCCAAATCAGAACTTTTTGTCTTCCCCCGCAGCCCCTCAGTCCCCCTGCCCTTTTAAGGCAGTGAAGGGAGATTCTCCTTCCAGGTTGTAGGGGTGGGGGGTGCTGATGAACTGAAAAACTGTGGCGTGAGGGCTGATGAACTGAAAAACACAAGAGGGAGACATTCTGGTGGATCTTCAGAATCAGCGTCTCAGTTGACTGTACGTAAACGGGGAGCAGACACCGAGCACTGAGGGTTGGTACAGGACGCTTGAAAATCAGGTCTCTGTAGATGCAGGGAGGCAAAACGGGCCACATAACCCTGGGAACCGAGGGCGCCATGAGCTGTTGTTGATAATGGAAACTGAAGGTCGACTCTTGTTTTTCAGCCAAACTAGGAGACACGAAAGAGCTAGAAGACTTTATTGCTGATCTGGACAGAACATTAGCAAGTGAGTACATGCCTGGTATTAAAAAAAAAAAAAAAATTTCAAACGGAAAACCAACCACCGCTGCTGATAAAGTGCCATAATATTTACCAGCTTGCCTGGGGGCAGGAAGTTACATCATCGGGCGGGCTTCTTTAGGTTCTGAAACCGAAGAACTCTAGTGGCTCAGAAAGAAGTTCTGAGGATAAGCCTGCGTTCATGTGGATCTTGGCCCTTTCCAAACGCTGAGAACAGGCCACCGGCAAACAATGACATTTTGTTTGAGAAATGCAGAGTAAGGGTGAGAGGAAGATGGGAGCTTTACCACCACGAGAGCCTGGCAGGCTTTTCAGGGGAGAAATGAGCCGACTGACTGCAAAGGCAATGTGCTAACACGACAGATGGTTCCTCCCACGGGCTGGGGAAGTCCTCTCAGGTTAGATCCAGGAGCTTGGGGAGGTCTGACTTCTAGAGAGTTGGGTCGCAAAGGAAAGAATTGGCCCGGGAAGACCCCATAACCAAAGGCCCACGCCAACTGGTGAAATACTTAAGTACATACTACCTTGTTTCCCATTTGGCAGTTACAGTAATGGTACCCCTTTTGTGTGATTGAAAATGTGGGGAACTGAAGGTAGCAGACTGTAACTACAATGGGGGCAGAAGATGGAGCGCTCAGAATTAATCTACCCACTCGGTTTTAAAAAGAAAGGATTGCAAGAGCCAGAAGGATCAGCTAGAGCTTCTGGGATAAAAATTTGACCAGCTGTACTCTTGGCAGGCCTTAGGCAGTCACAGAGCAGAAGAATTTTGTCCCAGCCTCTTAATTTTTCAATGAAAGTGTTGATTTTCCCTAAGAAATATTTTTTGCTGTACTCTGCTAAACGGCCAGCTCAAACCTGAAAAATTAGATCCAAAGTTTGTTAATTAAAAATGACTCTGTTTCTGACACCGAGACCTAACTGTGGGTTGGAAAGTCCTGGTGTTTTTCCTATTCATTGGAGAATTTTATGGCTCATTCTCTTCCATGCCGTACCATCCAGCCCACATCAGAAGACTAAGGCCTGTTTTGACAGAGATTATGGTAATTACAGTGCAGTTCAGGTGAGACCCAGGTAACAAGCCTGCCTACTTCATGGAAACTGCAGCCGGCTGCCCAGTTGTACCAGTTAATCCGACATACATCACGTGCGAAGCCCGCCATGACGTGTGGTGCCTTTATGCCTGTCTGTGGTGGTGTGATCTGGTTAAGCATAGGAATCGGAAACCTTTGTGAGGGGATAACTTATTTGTTCCCTCTTTACAGGCATGTGAAACCAGGAGAAGTTCTGGGTCCTTCCATCATAAGGAGAAGCTTTGGAAAGCTCAGGACCTGGTAAAATCAGCGACGGAATTTGCTGCCAGAGCAGAGATGAGCACTCACCTACCCCCGGGCCATGCTCCGGCTTGTCCTAACCCAGCCTTTAAGATCATCTCTGGGCAATTTAGACAGTGACACTGACTTGGTTTACCAGCTTGCAGCGTATTAGAACGGATGATCCATGCTAATATTCTGTTTTCTCTCAGAACTTAGCTTTCCCGTAATTTAAAGTGCTTTTATGAACATATTTGTAATTAATTATATATAGTTGGAAACAGTCATATGCTTTTCCCAGTATAATATATTTTTGTATGCAAATAAAATTTGAACTAGAGTCTGTATTTTTGTAAATTTTTTTTTCTTTATTTCTTTCAGTATATTCCCATTTAAAAAATATTCTGGTGGGAATAACACACCTCTTGATGTCAAACAAGGGCCTTGGGTGCTGCCAGGTTGCTCTAGACAATAGGCTGGGGAACTTAGGGATCACTTTGGAGCTCCTTCAGTACTCCAGAGAGAAATGCTGGCACATGATTCGTGGGAAATATTAATTTGAGGATTGGGGTTTTTTTAATTGAGGTATAGTTGACATACAATGTTACATTAGTTCCAGGTATCCAGCGTAGTGATCTGACAATTCTATGCATTACTGGACGCTCACGATGATAAGTCTGTCACCGTACGAAGTATAGGATATTATTGGCTATATTTCCTATGCTATACTTTTCATCTTTGACTGAGGGTGGTGGTTTTAATGGAAGTTGGGTTTTTCCTCCATCTCTGTTCTCCTCATATCTTACCACCTTTTCAGGGGCCGTGGGCGCTTTCCTTCAATTAAGGGAAACAGTTGTTGCCCTCAAAATCCAGGACTGAAATACGAAGGAACTTTGGGGCATCTGGAGGACTTGAAAATGATGGCGCTCTTACCATTCTGTGTGCTGAGGAAGATTTGATGGTGTTGGCCTTGATGCTTGTGTTCAGGTGGCTTCTGTGGAGCCAGAGGGTCCTGATGAGAGGTCCTCCACAGTCGTGAGCTTTGCATGTGGAAGCCAGTTACCACCTGCACTCCCTGCCACCTGCCTTTTGGGGAGGATGAAGAGAGCACAAAATCAGGAAAGTTCCTAATTTTTTTTAAAACTGTGCTTTTCTATCTTTAAAACCCTGAAGTTGGGGTGCCTGAATGGCTCAGTTGGTTGGGCAACAAACTCTTGGTTTTGGCTGAAGTCATGATCCTGGGGTTGTGAGATTGCGCCCCGTGTCAGGCTCTTTCTCTGTGGTCTCCTGGAACTGGAATTCCCAAAGTTAGAAGTATAGCATGTGTGGCTTTGTGGACTGTTGTGAGGAGAAGGTCAGTGGTTTGGGGAAAAGAAGTGCATTTCTTTAGGGCATTGTTGGGGTGAGGGTAGTTTGTATTTTATAAACTTATGTTAGATGCATAATTGGGGACAAGCAGGCTGTGGGCCATATCCTAGGTTGAGGCTCTGGGTATATTAAAAAAAGTGTTTTCTGTATTTCCCAAGATGCATTTTGAGGAGCACATTCCTAACCTGTTTTGAAAAATAGGTATTAAGATCATAGGTACTTGAAAAATGTATGATCCACTTTGAGATTTCTTATGCACATTAGTACATAAAATACTTAGGATTCAGTCTAAATTGATGGATCAGAGAACCCAAATATAGTGGCTTAAACAATATGGAAGTTTTTTTCTCAGAGAACCCAAATACAGTGGCTTAAACAATATGGAAGTTTTTTTCTCACAAGTGAGCAGTACAGGGTTGAGTGCCTCACCGGTCCAAAGTGGCTGCTCCTGCACTTCTCATCATATTTACATTCCATCTAGCACAAAGGAGAAAAAGCTAGACAAGCACAGGCTTATTTCTTTCAATGACATGACTAGAGGGGATGCAGATTCCTCAGCTCATATAACTTTGTCCAGATCTTAATCATATAGTCATTCCCAGTTATAAGGGAGGCTGGGAAAAAAAGTCTCTTACTGGCTAAAATTTGAGAGTTCTATATTTAAATAAAGACCAAGTGGATGGCGCTAGAGGACAGCTGGTCATGTCTGCCACAGAATGTCAAAGGTTTTGAGAAATCCTATAGCCAAAAACATTAAAAAAAAAAAAAAAACTACCAATAATCCATAGCATATAAGGGAGATACCATTGTACTTGATCTTGCTTCAGTTAATCTACTGCAGCCCTCCATTACCAAGACCTGAGAGCCAACAGCACGGCCCTTGCAAACTGCAGCATTGTTATGCAGAATAAGTGTCAGCCAGTGGGCTTTTCTGGAACACACCAAGACCAGATACTGAGCATGCAGAGCTCGTAGGAAGTGAATAGTCTGTTTTTGAGCTCGGGAAATTTGCACTCTAACTTCTGGGAGGAACAGCTAAAGCAAAACAAAACAAAAAATGTGACACCAAAGTAAGAGCATTGCGTGCCAGCCCAAATACTCACACACCAGCCAGCCTCTGGGATGGGACAGAGGAACCAATAGACACCTCTTCTTGGGGAATTACAATGGAGGCTGGCCACATAGCACAACCATCTATGGTGTGAGAGGGCACATCTGAGCCAGGGTGAGGGATATGGGGAGCAGTTGGTGGTGATGGGTGGCCTACTGGCAATCAGCCAAGACTGGGGATGCTGACATGTTGCCGCAGAAATACCCTTCTGGGTATGGATGGGGAAAAAGAGAAGCTATGGGGTTTCAGACTAGACCAGGTTAAAATCTCTTGGTGCCATGTTGCATCTGGGCAACCTTGGGCAAGTGTATCCTCCTTTCAGAGGCTCTGTTTCCTTATTTATAAAATGGCAGTGTGAGTTGTGTCTACCTGAGGTCATTGTGAAGAACAAATATAGAAGGTATAAAGCCTCTAGCAATCTTCCTCCCCCTCCTCCTGATACCACAAGGATATTGGGATCCTGTACGGAGGGCAAAATTAAGCTCCACCTCCAGTGGTCACAGAGGGCAGTTCCAACCCCACTGTTCCTCATCTGATAGAAGAAAGCCAGATGCTCCGGTCTCATGGGGCCAGCGGGAGCGAGGCAGGAGAGAACACAGGACCGAGGGAAGGGAGAGAGGCTTCAAGCCACTGCCTTGCCATGGACCGGATTTGGGCCTCTCTCTGTGCCTCAGTTTCCTCCAGGTTCAGCCCCTATAGTCGAGTGGGCTCTGGCCCGACCTCAGACTGGAAGCTCTTCTCTGAGAGACAGATGGGGTATTTTTCTTGTTTTTTTTTTTTTTTTTTAAGTATGTGCTTCCTCCACACCCTTCTTCTCCAAAATGTTTTCCTTTTGCTAATTTATTTGGCTAAGAAGGTTTGTGGTGACAGACACCAAACAGGAAATGGCTGTCATAGCTGCTGTCTGCAACTCTGTTTTTTTTTTGTGTGTGTTTTTTTTTTTTTTTTAGGCTTTCTCCTGCATAGCTCACCTTCTCTGTGTTGCTTGGTATTGATTTAAGTACAGGGCTAAGTGGAAGGGGAAAGGGAAAGGGAAACATATTTTTAGAAAGGAACATTTTCCTTGAAGTTCAAAGTTTATTAAAGGTTAAGGATTATACACAATGACAGTGTTAGGTGGCTTCCTTCCACCACAGGGCCTTTGCACATACAGTTCCTTCTGCCTCCGAGACTCACTCTTCTTTGTTTTTCTAGTTAATTCTACTTCTTTACGATTACCTCGAGCATCATGTCCTCAGAAAATCTTCCTGCCTGCCCTCCCTTCCCCCAGTCTAGATTGGTTCCTTGCTGCTATTCTGATAGAACCCTTTTTGAGCACACTCATCCTGGTTTCAATGAAATGGTCATTAGTGTGATTTGCAGGGATTAGTTTCTCCCTACCCTCCTGCAAGTGGACCAAACTCTGGTTTGGCTTGCCATAGTATCCGCCAGTGCTTGACACGGCTCCTGGTACATAGTAAGTGTTCAGTCTGTACCTATTCAAGGAATGAGTGAAACTTCTCATCTTTTCCACAGCCCAGGCAGGTTGGGCATAAGGCATTGTCGGCGGAGTGCTCGTTTGCCTCATCTGTGCTGTCCCCTTGCTCCCCTTGCAGGTTTTTTCTGTTTCCCTTCCCGGGGTCTTGCTCCCACCCTACAAAGCATCTGAAAGATTGATCCAGACCAAGAATGCATTAAAGGGCCCATATCAGCCTTTTCCCAGCTACTTCTCATTTATAGGGTGAGAAGGGGCTGTTGAAGACAGAAAGACCTTTGAGGCCCAAAGGAACAAATCTTTACTGGTAGAATTCCAGACACCCTAACTGGTACTACATGGAAAGAGGTGGACTTCCTAGTCACTAGGGAGATGTCTGATGTTAGGCCGACCCAGACACTGACATAGCATTTTTTTTTTTTTTTTAAGATTTTATTCATTTATTTGAGAGAAAGAGAGAGAGAGCACGAGCAGGGGGAAGAGTAGAAGCAGAGAGAGAAGCAGAGTCCCCACTGAGCAGGCTTGATCCCAGGATCATGACCTGAGCCGAAGGCAGATGCTTAACTGACTGAGCCATCCAGGGGCCCCTGACAGAATGCCATTTCCTAGAACTCCAAAATTCTAAAGTCAATAAAATCTGCGCCCCATTGTGGAGAGAATATGATGAATACACTGTTTGGGAATGTGTCCGTGTGTATATATGTGTACATGATGCTTGTGTGTACTTGCTTGGATGTGTATGTGTATGTGCGTGTGCATGCGTGTGTGCATGTGTGTGTTATGGATTAGTTAGAAGGCAGGAGAAGACACGGGCTCTGGTTTGGAAGACCCACGGAAAAACGCAGGGCCGTGGGAGGGTCTGGGTTGAACTGCTCCCTAGACAGTTAGGCTTTCTGGCTCTGGGCTGGCCCTCGCTCCCTCTGCTGGGCTTGTCCTTGCTGATCAACATTCCAAAATAGGACTGCTTTTGTAATTGAGTTTTCATGCCTCACGTGGGAAGGGCCCATTCGCTTGTACTCCTGGGAGACGTGTGACCTGCTGTCCTAGGCTCGGGGCCAAAGCCTATTCTGGAATCAGAAGATCAAGACTTGGTTGTAGATTGAAAGCCAAAGGAAGCCCCTACCCAGCCAAGAACAGGTCTGGGAGGGGCAGGACCAGAGGGTGGCTCAACACCAGTCAAGTGTATCTGGAGGGCAAGGCCTTGAGCTGCAGGAAGGAGGTCTGGGAGCTGTGGGTGAGGGGGAGAGTGGCAGAGTCCACAAGGAAGGGATTCTGAGTGGGAAGCCTGCCCCTGCTTAGGAAAGCAGGAGTGTGGAGTTAAGTTCCTAGGGTAACTCCGGCAGCCGATTTGCGTTCAGGATCATTCTGGAAGGTGGGTTGGCTGCACAACTTTCGATCCAAACAAGGGCTACCGTCTGATCCTTTGTCCCAGTCCTGCCCCTGACCGGCTGTATCTCCTTGGGCTGATACACAAAAAGCTCATCTAGTCAAGCTGTCTCATTTTAAGCACCAGAAAATGGACACGGGGCCAAATGGTTAAGTGACCCTTAGACAAAAGTCTCAGACAAAGAAGGTTCAGGAAGGGGAAATCAGAGATGTAAATGCATCAGGGAGAAAATGAGCTCCCCAAACCCAAATTACAATTAACTGTCACTATCTCAAGATCTGGGCCTGATAGAGAGATTAAACCCGGCCCAGAAAGACCTTGGTTTACCAATTGCTTGAGCACAGATAAGAAAGTTGCATAAGGCTAGCGGGCTAGAGAGCCAAGGAGCACGCAGACCAGGAAAACACTGTGGGAGGGAGGTCACCTTGATCTGAGGAAGCCCATTGTGCTAAGATTAGAGTCTGCGCTCCAAGAGGCTCTGACACTGGTGAGGGCCATGGCCGGTGAGGCCCAGGGCACATGGGAAAATGAGATCTTGATCCTTCTCTGATTTTTATTTTTTAAATTAAAATTTTTTTTATTATTAACATATAATGTACTATTTGTTTCAGGGGTACAGGTCTGTGATTCATCAGTCTTACACAAGTCACGGAGCTCACCATAGTACATACCCTCCCAATGTCCATAACCCAGACACCCTATCCCTATCCCCCCACCCCCCAGCAACCCTCAGTTTGTTTCCTGAGATTAAGAGTCTGTTATGGTTTGTCTCCCTCTCTGGTTTTGTCTTGTTCCATTTTCCCCCTCCCTTCCCCTATGATCCTCTGCCTTATTTCTCAAATTCCTCATATCAGTGAGATCATAGGATAACTGCCTTTCTCTTATTGACTTATTCTGCTTAGCATAAGAGCCTCTAGTTCCATTCATGCTGTTGTAAATGGCAAGATTTCGTTTTTTGATGACTGTGTAATATTGTGTGTGTGTGCGCGTGCATGTGTACCACATCGTCTCTGCAGTCAAATGCTCTACCACTGAGCTATACCCCCACCACATCTTCTCTGATTTTTAAATCTTGACTGAGACAGTGAAGACTGCTTCTCCTGGGTGGGCTGCTGAACGGTGTTTTTCAGACTGCGCACACTGTTCTAATTTGTGATCTGAGACACCAAAGAAGAAAAGTTTCCCTTGTGTGAATCCTGCCTTTTCAATTCCCCCATCCTGGGGTTCAGAATGCCCTTCGTGTTGTAGTCGGTCCTGTTTTAGAAGGCAAATGGTTTCCTCACTGGAAATGAAAAAAGAGACAGATGTGCTATCATTATCCAAAAGGTCGGATTAGCATTTTCTCCTGATAATGAAGACTCTGTGCGGAGAATCGCTTCTTTATTTCTCTTAAGATGATCAACCCCTGGCTTGTGTTTCTTGGCCTGTGCAGAGAGACTCTTTTTCTGAGTGTCATGTGGGCCGCATGGTCGGAGAGAGACACAGGGAACCTGGAGATGATCTGAAGGGAGTTATGAAGCATCAGGAAATAAAACTGCTCATTTCGGAGGGCTGGGCTTACACTGTCCTGCTTTCCTGAAAGACTGACTGGCAATTTAATGCCACTTAAGAGAGGGTGCCATGCTTTCTGTATCACCAAAGAGGGAAAAGGGATTTGGAGCTACGTTGGACACACTACTCTGGTGGCGAGTGTGTAGGAGGTTCGGGGTTTGCTTTTTCCTGAGGCTTTATCATTTTATCATTTTTAAAGGATAGATGTTCATCGGTCTGAAAGGATGTAGGGAAGAACCCTTCCGAAAGGAGAGGGGTGTCCTTGACCACCAGGTTTTCCCGGCCCTGTGGGAAAGGGCCTTCCAGGTCTTGGATCCTCACTGCGGGCCTCTTGAGCTGTTTCTACATTAGAACTCGGAATTCCACTTTGATGGTTGAACTGGCCGTGAGCGGGTGCCTCGGTGCACACAGCCCGCAGGGCAGGCTAAAAATGAGAACCTGGTGTGAGCCCCAGCTAATGTCAAAATTTCAGCTACGTCCCGTTCGGCCATGGGATACAGGCACAGTCAGGCGAAGTGAGCCCTTTCCAGGGTAGCTTGACAGCCTCAGAGGTCACGACAGGGTTTCCAAAGGCAAGGACATCCTGTTTTGGGTTTTAAATAGGTAAGTCTGGCATTCAAGGAGTGTGAAGTAATCCTCAAAGATGGCCTCTTAAGGAGGGATGTTTACGTGAAGGCAATGCTGAGTGAACCCGCTCTAGAGCTTTTCAAGAGGAGCTCTGTGAGATCTCGTGGCAGGCATTCAGTGCCAATTACAACAGAACCATGTATGCGGGCTTGGGCAGAGGTGGCCTCATCTCTTTCCCAGGGCAGCCCGGTGAGGCAGGCCAGCCACAGACAAGGAAAACGAGGCTTAGGCCGCCGTGGTGCCAAGCCCAGCCGGGTTAAACGTCTGCTTTTTTTTTTTTTTAAATCATAGCAGCCAGCCCTTAAGGAAAGTTCTGGGTTAATTGGTCTCTTGACACTTAAGGCTCAGAGGCTGGCCTCCTGGGGACTGTGGTCAGGCAGAACTTTCGGAGACTTTGCCCCTTGTCAATGAAACTTAGTGTTTGACTCATCTTCCAGCCAATGGCTGACACTCTCAGAACCAAAGTCAGTCTCACTGTGGGTAACAGATGACTTCCAGAGAAAGGGCTGATGAGTGGGGCTCTGCTGCCCATGCCAGGCCCTAGGGCAAACGTGGAAAAGCAGAAACACAGAAATTACCTGAAGAGTGCAGAGAACCAGCTTCTTCAGGAGCCAAGCAATGCCGACAGCTAACGTGGCAGCCAGCCAGCTTGGTTCTCAGGTAGCCAAAGTTACTGGGATGAGATTCGTGCCAACCTCGAACCATGGCTACCTCCTTAGCCTCATTACCCCCTTTGTGTCCCTAGCACGGGACCTGTTTCACACTCTGCTTCAGCCACGCCCAGGCTTGTACAACTGTCTCCTCTAGGACCCCATGAGCTGTTTGCAGGTGAGAGTGGTGTCCCCCAACTGGGTTCCACCGGAAGCTGGTTTGGGCCCAGCACATGGTACGTCGAAGCCTGGCTGAACTGAGGAAAAAAAGTTCATGTCCGAAGCAGCCAAGAGATGCTTCTTGGGCCTACTTGGCACACACGGCATTTGGAAGATGAGATTAATAGCTCCCCTTTTTTTAAACTAACTGGGACTAAGGAGAATATGGCTGAACTACAGGCTAGGAAAACTGATTCGAATTTGGGCTCTGCTACTCTCTCTAGTTGGATGATTCTGGGCAAGTTGTTTGATCCACGTGAGTTTGAGTTTCTGGCATAAATCATGAGTCCTGGGATGCCTGGGTGGCTCGGTTGGTTAGGCATCTGGCTTCAGCTCAGGTCATGATCCCAGGGTTTTGGGATCGAGTCCCCTGTCAGGCTGCCTGCTCTGTGGGGAGCCTGCTTCTCCCTCTCCCTCTGCCTGGTTTGAGCATCAGGGACTGTGAGGCCATAAAGGGTGGCAGGTTCATGAGATGGAAGGAGCCCGGGTGCTGGAATCGCCATATGGAGGGAAGCCATAGGCTGACCCAGAACGCCCCCCTGGGCTGATACAGGAGTGAGAAATCAACTTCTGTTGTCTTAGGACACTGAAATGGCCTTGTTTTCCTTACACAAAGCATTAGTATTTTCCCTTTGAACCCCTTCCTCCTAGTCACTTAAATAATCTTACTCTGAACCCGCCCTCTTTAAACAAAGTCAAGCAGGGGTGAGAGATACCCATGAAGTTATCAAGCAAGAACTAAAAAAAAAAAAAAAAGCTTATTTTTTTTTTCTTTCTGCCCTTAAACACCCACAATGTTGCCACAGTGTAACTACCTACACATCTTTACTGAATGGAATCAAGGGTGCTAAGAAGTACACCAAATTGACTAAAAGGGGGCACAATTTATTTTGAAAAGCGAGTTGTGTTGACTAGTATCTTAACCAGGAGCATGGAAAAGATTGTTGACCCACCCAGTGATGCAGAAGGAAGGAGCTGGTTTGTGCCACGTGGTGGGAGCTGACAGATACCAACAGGTGTTCCTGGCTTATCGCCGGCTGATGGCTGATCGCTGTTTCACGTCTCAGTTCACTGGTCACAGACACCTGCGTTTTTGCATGTTGTTGCCCAGACCCCAAAAGTTTCCTGAGGGGTTAAGCAATTTGCCTAAAGTCATATGGTAGGTGAGAGGGGGAGACGGGTTTCCATTTGGGTCTGTGTGAGCCCAAAGCCCAGTGCTCTGCACCAGCATGTTTCATAGCAAAAGGTGCAACCCCTGACTTGTGTGAGTGATACAAGTATTATGCTGGGATAGAGATCATGACTAGGGCACACCTCTGGGCCCCAGGCTGTGTGGCTGGACTGACTCAGGGTCTTTGCTGGAGGTTGAGGTCAGCTTGGAAGCGGGCTTGGAAAGGTGAAGGAGAAGAAGAAGGAAAGGGAGAAGGAGAAAGTGTGCGGTGGGGTTGGGGGGTAGGGGGAGACAATTTCAGGCTGCATTAAGCATATTATGGTGTCATTAATGCATGTTCTTTTTGTTTCTGATGAATGGCGGTCCCTGTATGTTGACAGAATCCCCAAACCAAATCTTCAATTGAGGGAACCTGGTAGCAGGTAGCTCAGGCTTCAGGCTTCAGCCTCTAGAAAAGATTAAAGTGGGCTTTGGGATGTAGGGAAGACTGGATGGCATTGAGGCTGGCTTGGACGGCTCCAAGAGGCTTCAGCCCCTGGTATATGCCCAGGGGAGAGAAAAGCCACGATTTCTTTTTCTTCCCTAGGCTGATGTCCATTAACCTGCTGACCCACCTAGGCTCGGTTTCTGGCTCAAGTCTCTCCTCGGGAGGGGAAGTGTATGAGAAATGCTGCTTAAGGACTGAATGCGAGGACTTTAGGGTGGAGTTTCAATAGGGGCATTGAGAAAGTAACTGGGAATAGGAGCTGTCTACGATTAGATTTTGCTTAAGGCATTTACTCATCGTAAATTAATTTCTACCTTCCACATTTGCACTTTTAAATTTTTTCCTTTTCTACTGGTAATGGTAGATTGGTTAACTAGCTCAGATTCTTCACGTCTCCCAGGTATTCATTCATGCCCTTTCCTGTGCGATTCCAACAGGTTCTTCCACTAGGGAGAATTTGTTTGTTCTTGTCACATGACTTGTTTTGGCCAATGGACTCTTAACAGACGTACAAGCAAGGACTTGACGTGTATTTGCGTGGTTCGGCTTATTTTTTCATGTATTTGCCTATATGATGAGAACAGGCCAAGCTAGCTCACTGGTCCAAGGAGGATAAGAGACACAGAGAGCAGATCTGGTCCCAGTTTGCAGCTTAGAGCCGTCCAGTCAAGCTCAGTTTGTGTCAGACTGGCTCCAGCCAATTCACAAATGCATGAGTGAAATGCATGTTTATTATTGTGTAATCTTGCCATCCTATGTTTATTTATTATGCAGTAACAGCTGATTGATACGTTAATAGAATTCCTTTTAATGTACTCTAATGTTTTCTTTGCTGAATTTATGAGTAAAATCATTTTACAAACCTTGGTCAGGATGCCTCCTAGATCTAGATGTTCCCAAGTTCAGAAAGCTTCCTCTAAATTCTGGGGAGGACTGGGGCAAGTCTGGAAACAAAAGAGTTGGGAGATGCTAATCATTCTAGAATAAGAATCTGTTATTACACCTTGAATGAACAGTTCGTTGTAAATGAAATACTCATTTTATCTTTAGGTTAAAGTTTTAGTGTTCAACTCTGCTGAGGTAAATAGATGACTTGGGAGGGAATTTTTTCTTTTTTCTTTTTTCTTTTTTTAAAGATTCCACCTATTTGACAGAGATCACAAGTAGGCAGAGAGACAGGCAGAGACAGAGGAGGAAGCAGGCTCCTCGCTGAGCGGAGAGCCCGATGCGGGGCTCAATCCCAGCACCCTGGGATCATGACCTGAGCCGAAGGCAGAGGCTTTAACACACTGAGCCACCCAGGTGCCCCTGGGAGGGAATTTTTGAATGTGCTTGGAATTTGCACAATTTGAGAGGCCAGACTGTGGAGACTCTATGTGAATCTCAGGACTAGGAAGAACCCCAGTGCCTTCAAGTCCATACAGCTACCTGCTTTCAGGAAGGATCATATTTTTAAACATTGTATTTTTGTTCTGATTTGACAGAAATACACACCCATTTTGGAAAATACAGAAAGCAATAATGAAGAAAATGAAAATCATCTGTAATCCTTCTACCCAAAGATAATTACAACCAATATTTTGGAAGTTTCCTGGTGACTTTTTAAAAATTTTTTATTTTTTATAAATATATAATATATTTTTATCCCCAGGGGTACAGGTCTGTCAATCGCCAGGTTTACACACTCACAGCACTCACCATAGCACATACCCTCCCCAATGTCCATAACCCCACCACCCTCTCCCCACCCCCCTCCCCCCAGCAACCCTCAGTTTGTTTTGTGAGATTAAGAGTCACTTATGGCTTGTCTCCCTCCCAATCCCATCTTGTTTCATTTATTCTTCTCCTACCCCTAACCCCCCATGTTGCATCTCCACTTCCTCATATCAGGGAGATCATATGATAGTTGTCTTTCTCCGATTGACTTATTTCGCTAAGCATGATACCCTCTAGTTCCATCCACGTCATCGCTAATGGGAAGATTTCATTTCTTCTGATGGCTGCATAGTATTCCATTGTGTATATATCCTGGTGACTTTTAAAAATGTATTTTATCCTGGGACGCCTGGGTGGTTCAGTCAATTAGGTGTCTGACCCTTGATTTTGGCTCAGGTCATGATCTCAGGATCATGAGAGCCCTGAGTGCGGCTCCTTGCTCAGCAGGGGGTCTGCTTGAGATTCTTTATTTCCCTCTTCCTCTGCCCCTCCCCACCCTGTGCACACAATCTCTCTCTCTAAAATAAAGAGATAAGTCTTTTTAAAAAATATATTTTATCCAACTTATTTTTAGTGCGTAACTTTTTATTTTGAAGATTTTTTCACGTTGTGAAACTTTGTAAATATTAGTTTCAATAAACACTATTGCTTTGTACACTGTTATCTTGTTATTCATTTAAAAAAGATTTTATTTATTTGACAGAGAGAGATCACAAGTAAGCAGAGAGGCAGGCAGAGAGAGAAAGGAGGAAGCAGGCTCCCTGCTAAGCAGGGAGCCTGATGCGGGGCTTGATCCCAGGACCCTGGGAACATGACCTGAGCTGAAGGCAGAGGCTTTAACCCACTGAGCCACCCAGGCGCCCCTATCTTGTTATTTTTGTTACCAATCCCTTAATATTAGTAATACAGTAATTTCCAATTTTTCACAAGTATAAATAATACGTAAATATTTTTGTGTAATTTTTCTTCGTTTTTATGATCTTCTTAGAAGAGATTCCTATAAGTGCAAAATGAATATTTTTAAGACTCAGGAATTAATTTCTGAAGTTAATTTCAGCAGTTTACATTCTTACTAGACACATGTGAGAGTTTCTATTTCGCTTTTCCCTCTATACTTTGATGCTTTAAACATCTTTGCTGTTAAAATGAATTAAAACAAAACAAAGCAAAACCCTATTTTGTCTCAATTCCTGGACATCTGTTGTCTATTCCATTCCTGCTCTGGGTTCACTGAGTTGGCTGGAGAAACAACCATATGGGTTGGTTTCACTTAACTCCATAACTAGTGACCTCAAGTGGGCTTATGTTTTTGCCTGACAACCTGCCTCTGTTCTCCACTCTCCAAAACTATTTCACACCTTCTCCTTTTCTCCTCCCTCCTTCCTCCTCAGTCTCTGCTGATGACCCCAATCCATATTTCATTGAGAAAATGAATAGATGATTCTCCCACCATCCTGCCTGTATTGACCCCCATTTATGCTGCCCATAAGTAGACCATGGTCTGGGATCAGTCTCTGATAGATTCCAGATTTAATCCTTTCTTTTCACTTAAGCACTTCACTCTGGTGGTTCTCTTCCCTCCTGCATCATTCTAGTTATCAGACCAATATGCTCTAAAGTCTCCTGTCTTAAGAACAAAACACCCCCAAACCTCCATTGACTTCACATCTCCCTCCAGCTGCTGCTTCTGTTTTCTCCTTGATAGCAAAGGCCTCAAAAGATATTTCACTCTCTCTCCTTCTTCTCCCATTCTCTTTTGGTGACACTTAATCGTCATCATTTGGCTCAAACCGCCATTGTGAACGTCATCAATTACCCATGTTGCCAATGGTCAAAGCATCTTCTTGACCCCTGCAACATTTGACACAGTTGGTAATTCCTGAAGACTTACTTCATATTGGCTTCTGAGATACTGCTGATTCTCTTGTCTCCTGGTTGCTTTGCTCAGTGTCTTTGAAGTTTCTCTGTATCTCTTTATCTTAAGGTTGGAGGGCCCGAGGTATAGCCCTTGGAGCTCCTCTCCTCTTTATTTATTATGATTGCCTTTTGATCAACTCAATCTCATGACTTTAAGTGACATCTACATGCTGTTGACTCCAAAATTGATATCTCCAGACTGATCTTCTCCCTGACCCCCCATTCATGCATCCAACTGCCCGTTTGACTTTGCCAACTGGGATCTAACATCTCAAAATTAATGTGTCCAAACAATCTCCTGATTCCATCCTTATCATCAGTATGCGGTCTTGTTCAGGCAAACACTCTCCTTCCACATATTTGTTAAGGCCAAAAACTTCAGACTTAACGTTGATTCCTGTTTTTGTTGGTGTTGTTGTTGTTTTAAGATTTTATTTATTTATTTGACAGAGATCACAAATAGTCAAAGAGGCAGGCAGAGAGAGAAAGCTGGAAGGAGGCTCCCTGCTGAGCAGAGAGCTCCATGTGGGGCTCCATCCTAGGACCCTGGGATCATGACCACAGCTGAAGGCAGAGGCTTTAATCCACTGAGACACCTAGGTGCCCCTGGTTCCTGGTTTTTTTGTGACAAAATTTATTGCCCTGAACCCAGGGCACCTTGTCTTGCCACATACCCACCATTGATTGGTCATACTTTGTTTAAAAAAAGGTGAATAAGTTTTGGGGCCCAATGGCTTCATCAGGCCTTTATTTTCCTTTTGAAGGAAAAATATCACAAAACATGTGTACCCTTTTCTCCTGTTGATCTGTCTCATCAATTTAATTCTTTGCTCCACCCTCAGAGGGCTGAAGGAAGTTACTCCTTCTCTAACCCTCTGGGGCCTCACGGGGCGGGGTGGGGGGCGGGGGGCGGCAGCAGGACCTACCGTGCTAATCATCCCTGAGCCTTAGGAGAGTTGACAGACAGCAGCAACCTGCCCTGGGCTGTCTTGTGGGGGAATGGGGCGTCCTGTGCCTGCACTTGGGCCCTCCCCTTTGAGCCGGTGGGTGATGACCGTGGTCATTACAGAAAGGTCCCCAAGGGGCAGGAGTTCTGGAGGACATGAGGCTAGGCCTTCCAGTCGAGTCTACTCACAATGGGCTTTTTACTCCTCTGCCAACTTGGGATGATCCAGGGGCTATTTTGTCAAGGGACGTAGCAGATTTACTGAAATACTTTGGCGGGGTTTGGATGATCCGTCGTTTCAGTCCTCAGTAATGGGATGGAGACTACTCTGTGGAGCGGTGTTGCAGCCGGAAGTTCATTGCAGAGCGCGGCATAGCGTCCCAGAGCACACTTCCGGTGGGGGTGGGGCGGGGGCTCTCAGAGGCTGGAAAAGCCAGAGGAGATCTGGGCCCTGTGTCAAACTGGGCTGACAGCAAGGAGACACCCGACCGGCAATGTGGGAGTTAGGATGGGATTTGGAGGCAGTTTGGCCCGGGGCTAGCCCTGATGAAATAACTATAACTAAAGCTTATTACGTGTTTATATGCCAGAATCGTCCCAAAGTGCTTCACAGAAGGGGTCGGATCCATTATTAAGTTCCCATGGTTCCCTGGGGAAACCGAGGCACGAGAGAGTTAAGTAACTCACTTAGCACGCCGCTTATTAGCAGCGGAGCCTGGGTTTGAACTCGAGCCCGTTGGCCATACCTGCCTGTGGTGATACTGGAGATAATGACGACGACGTGAACGTGCACACGCACACGGTACGGCTTTTGCTCTGGCCTTGTTCTAGGTTCTCAGAGTCAGCCCTGAGCCGGAGAACAAAGCCCCTGCTCTACGGGGCTTACATTCTAGTGCAGACAGGAAAAAACAAAACCAAACCCACAACACATCGATGACAAAATAACTTTAGAGAGCGGCCAATGCCATGGAAAGTTCAGGCAAGGGGCTGTGACAGAGGAGGACAGGAGAGGAGCTCAGGAAACTCACTGCAGGGATGACTGTGTGAATGAGCAGTTGGGGCGCGGGAGGGTAGGGGGCCAGGAGGTACCTCAGGAATTGAGACAATCCCGAGCTAAGCGCTTCCCCCTCACGGTCTGCAGCTTGAGGTCCCTGCCCCCTACTCCCCGGTGCTGTAAGGGGAGCTCCCTTGAAGTCACCTCACCCAAGTGTTTATTCCTTACACACCTGAGCAGTCACCCCACGGTTGTGGCAGTCCTAGCGTTTAATGTTGAATGCATACAGGAGTGTTTCTTAGAAAATCTTTTCCCCATTTGTCCAGCGACGTCAGACTTTTAGTTCCGGTGTTCACTATGCATGTTATTCTAACATTAAATGATACCACTTCTACTTGAAAAGAGGTCCCTTGGAAACAAAGAATCATTTAACTTTTGAATCACAATATTCCCTCTGCTAAGCATCCCCAAGCTACGGATCTTTCTCCAGAAAAGTTTATTGTTAGTTTATTTATTTTGTCATTCTGAGATGCGGTGTGAATGGAAAGGGAAAACATCCCAATTTTCATGCAATTGGAAGTAAATACCAGAGAAAGGTCAGTGCTTTTGCACAGTACCTCCCTCTGCAAAGTAAACATAAGGAGCATAAAAGCATTTCAAGAGTTCTATGGGAACAGTGCCACTGGCTCATAGACTGTGGAGTGTCACACCAGCCTCACACCCACCAACCCCCTGAGCTTTAACATCTGCAAGACAGCATCCTGTCGTATCTCCTGGTCAACAGCTGGGTTGCTTGAAGGAGAGCAGAAAATAAGGAGGATTCTGCGCCCGGTGCAGTGAGGAGAGCAGGCAGGTCAGTGCCTTGGGGTCTGGGTTCTTAGCATCCCTTCACTGTCCCCTGGGGCCATCACAGGTGCCTAGCAATGAGGATCCCTGTGTTCTCCTCCTTCCTCCTCCCTTCTGTCCCCTGTCCTCTCTCCTGTCATCGTCTGGTTGGGGGAAGGGCAGGGTAACAGGAGCCAGGGACTCCCGCCATCCCCCACCTCCCCGGCCCCTGGAGCTGGGACTCTCGGGTCAGCAGGTGTGGGAGCAGGAAGGACAGGGCAGGGAGCACCTGGCAGCGGGCAAAACCACCAAGTTACAGCGAGTCCTGGCCAGTATGTGGATAGCAGAATGGCAGGGGTGAGTCCGGTGACAGACAGGTATACATGCTCTGCAGGGGTTCCGCTGGGAGCAGGTGTCCGAGGAGAGTGACACGTGGATAAGGCATAGCCTTCCTTATCAGGGGACCTTGGTGAGCTTGGCAAGTTAGTTCATTTCTCTGGGCCTCCGTTTTGTCCACAAAAGGATGGCTATGTCCTTGGTGGGTATGGGTTTCCCAATGAAATGAGGGAGTTAAGGTGATGGCGGGCGGGGGCTCTGGGCGGGTGCTCTTGAGGCACGGTGCAGACCCAGTTCTGGGGTGGAGGCTCCAGCATGGCCAGGGTCCAGAAGGCAGGGCTAAGGTCAGCGCTGGGCCTCGGGGTGGGGCCAGCATGATGCTAGCCACCTGCCAGTCCCCCCAGGACCAGGCTGGAACCGGGCCTCCCACAGAGGTGGTGAGACTGGTTCCACAAGGTGGCCAAGGGAAGGAAGGGACGTTGTTAAATAATTTGGGGGAGGGGAAATGTCTCATGATACAGCCCCTCCCTGAAGAGTTCTAAAACCCGGAACCTACCAGTGGCTTTCAGAGTCCTGCATTTGGAAGCCTTTTTCAGCTTTGCTGCTTGTCCTAACCCACTTCCCCCACTTTTCCTGAGTAATTAACATCCCTAGGAACTATAGATGCCAGAGCCTTTTCAGTTTTATTTATTTGTTTTTAAAGAGTTTATTTATTTATTTGTCAGAGAGAGAGAGAACACAAGCAGGGGGAGCGGCAGGGAGAGGGAGAAGCAGACTCCCCGCTGAGCAAGGAGCCTGATGTAGGGCTCCATCCCAGCGCCCCGGGATCACGACCTGAGCCCAAGGCAGATGGTTACCGACTGAGCCACCCAGGGGCCCCTGCCATTTCAGTTTTAAAATTCTCTAAATTCCTGCTTCCTCTGGAGAACATTGGTCTTAGGCTTGGGCTGGGACAGCGGGCTTGGGAGCAGCCCAGCCACAGGGGAATGCTGCAGGAGCACGTCGTAGGAATGGGGCAGGGCCTGACACTATTTTGTTTCTCTTTTTAAAAAAGAACCTTAAAAATAAAAGAACCTTTTTATTTTGGGATGACTGTAGATTTATAGGGAAGTTGCAAAGATGGTCCAGACAGTTTCCATAGCCCCTTCACCCAGCTTCCGTTAATGTTAACGCCTTACATACACCCCACAGTACCTTTGTCAAAGCTGGGAAAGGAACACCGGGACAATACAATTCACCATCTGCAGACTTCATTCAGTTTGCACCTGTGTTTCTTTCTTTTTCTTTTTTAAATGATTTTATTTATTTGACACACAGAGAGAGAGAGAGAGAGATAACGAAAGTAGGAATACAAGAAGGGGGAGTGGGAGAGGGAGAAGTGGGCTTCCCACTGAGCAGGGAGCCTGCTGTGGGCCTTGATACCAGGACCCTGGGATCATGACCTGAGCCGAAGGCAGACGCCTAACTGCCTATGCCACCCAGGCAGCCCCCACCTGTGTTTCTACCATGTCCTCCTTTTGTTCCGGGACCCAGTTTGGAGCACCACATTACACTGGGCTCGTCCTTTTTCCTTCCTTCTCTCTCACGCCCAGTTCATGTGTGTGTGTGTGTGTGTGTGTGTGTGTGTGTGTGTGTGTACCTCCTATTCTCTCCCCTTATGGTAGGTGAGGGGGACAGCAAAATGAGTGCGGGAGTCCTCTCTATTGGGCACAAGTCACTGTGATGCCTTTTGTGAGTTGAGCTGTGGCTGCAAAGAAGAGAAGCCCACAGTGCGGCCAGATAGGGGCCTCGGGGACCTGATGGCCCATCACGAGCAGGGAAAGGAGCCTGGAGCCCGGCAGGCTGAGAGAGCAACTGCGTGCATCCAGGGAGTAATAAGACAGGACGGAGAAACCCAGGAAGCTTAAGGAGCCACTTTCTGAGGACAGTAGCCCCAGGACTCCCATCTCAGCCATGGTTGCAGGTGGAGTGTGCTAGGGAGGAGGCAGAACGCAGCAGCCCTGCTTCCTGAGACCCTGGTGATTTGATCAGGTGCCACAGTGTCAGGCAAGGCAGCGGGCCAGGTTAGGGAGAGCTGGAGCACCTCGGGGGCTTGGCGGGACTGCCGCTCAGAGAGGGTGACTGAGACAAGCTGAGCAGCCTTTCCCCTGCATAGACGAAGGATACATGCTAGGTGAACACAGCACAGGCCCCTTGAGCTCCAGAGCTGTGTGGGGGAATGGGGAGAGACACTTCTGGGTTTCTGTGAAGCCCGTGGAGCAGACACTTCTGGACACCTGCCCAGCATGGCTTGATTCCCTTCCTCCTTGCTGATTTAGTTAAGGTTTCCACTCCCTGCCTAAAGGTCTAAAAGGCAAATGCTTCAGGAAGGCTGACTTCTGGTAGTAGGTCCCAATTGGTCTAAACCCATCAAAGTGCTCCCATACTGCTGGCCAGGGATTGGGTTAAGTCGGGGCATGTGGTACAATTCTGGCCAACAAGATAGATGGGAGGGGAAGTCCTCTAAATTAAGGTTGTGAATGTTCAGAAAAAGCTTTCCTCACTCTCCAAGAGACTCAAAGGTGAAAGAGCTTTCTTTCCTGAATCTTGGCAATGGTGTGCTTTGGATGCAACATCTAGAACTTTGGCAGCCATCTTGTGACTGAGAGCAGTGAGCCTATAAGAATGGACTGATGGGTGGATTCAGTTGGTATAGCATTCAACTCTTGTCTCAGGGTCTTGAGTTCGAGCTCCATGTTGGGTGTAGAGCTCACTTCAAACAAACAAACAAACAAACAGACTGATAGAAGAACCAAGGTCCTCCATAACATCACTGAGTCACCAAACCAACCCAGCTTGGTTGGGGCCACCTGCCTTTGGACTTCCCCTTGTCTGTAAGCCAGGTGAGTTGGATTTTTATATTATCTGCTGTCACTGAATCACCCATACTAGGAGATCTATGACCTGGTGGGGCATCTCCTAGCTCTCCCTCCTGCTCCTATGAATCCTTATCCTAAATCTCTGTATTTGTTTCCTATTGTTGTTACAATAATTCCACCAAGTATAGTGGCTTAAACCAAAACAAAAGTATTTTCTTACCTTTCTGGAGGTCCGAAGTTTAAAATCAAGGTTTTGCCAGGGCTGTATTCTTTATGGAAGTTTCTGGAGAATCTAGTTCCTTGCCCTTTCAACTATGTGAGGCCTCCTGTATCCCTTCACTTGTGGGCCCAGCATCCCATCACTCTGACTTCTGTCTCCCTCCTGTAAGGATCTTTGTGATTTAGTTGGGCCCAGATATCCAGGATAATCATGCCATCTCAGGATCCTTAGCTTAATCACATCTTCAGAGTCTCTTGCCATGTAAGGTGGCATGTTTTCAGGTTCTGCAGATTAGGCCATGGACATCTTTGGGAGGGTGTTTTTCAGCCTAATGCTCTCCCTCACCAAAAGTGATCCTTGCATCTTTTCCTGGTTCCACATATGATGGTGGTTCCTGTGATGTCCCCTTCAGTTCATGACTTGCACAGACACCACCCAGCCTGACATGGTTTACCTGATATTTCCCACCAACAACTAGGGAAACTCTACTCAAATCTAGCGTCTGCTCTTGGTGGGAGGGAAGAGCTTGGGTCAGAGAGAGACAGGGATTGTGGCTACAGAATAAACTTTAGTTACTTCAAAGTGGAGAGAAATAGGGACCTTGTGTGTTCTCAAGCTAAAAAAGATGTTGTTAGAGGTCTACCAGATGCTGGTAGAGGCTCAGATTTTCCTTACAAACTCACTGCCCCCCCCCTTTTTAAAGATTTATGTATTTATTTATTTGACACACACAGAGAGAGAGAGAGAGAGAGATCAATCTCAAATAGGGAGAGAAGCAGGCAGGTGGGGGGGAAGCAGGTTCCCTGCTGAGCAGATTCCGATACGGGGCTCCATCCCAGGACCCTGAGATCATGATCTGAGCCAAAGGCAGAGGCTTAACCCACTGAGCCACCAAGGCGCCCCCAAAACTCACTGCTTTTGAGGACCCTCATAGACATCAGAGTCTCAGAAACTCTGTGGTCAGAGTGTTTGGGCATCTCATAGGGAGTATGAACATCATAGTTGGACTCTGGCACCAAAGGGCCACCGATCTGTTTCTCATCCATTTTGCACACTTGGCTAGGTTTGTGGTGGGGAGAATTTGGAAGAACTGCAGGGTCAGCTCTGGGGAGCTTTCCAGCCATTCTTCTCCTTTATGCCACATGCTAGGCTTTTGGCCAGGCCAAGGGGCACCGTGTATGAATCCCATGTGTATTTTCCACATTGCAGCCCAGAACACACCATTGCCTTCTGTCTTTGCAACACGTCTAGAGCAAAGGTCACCTCTGACTGTAAAATGAAGTGTTGGGAACAGTCTCAAAGATTTACAGCTTTCAAATGCCATGGCTTGTGGTTGGGAAAGGGACTTGGAAGAGAAATTTTTGGAGCCAGAAACAATGAGGCCAGAGCATTTTCAGGCCTCCTATGCTTAGTTCAACCCTACGGAAGGACGTGGAAGGAGGATGGGTGAAGTTGGCCTCAGGCAACACCTCTCACAGCCTGGGGAGGGTCGTATCTTCTAGCCTCATGGGTGATTCCACTTCCCTACCTCTACCTTCTGGCTAGCCTCCTGTAGCTCCAGGTGGGAAGATGCACCAGCTTTGGTGTAGACCAGTCCCACTAAAAGAAGCAAATCAATGACCCAGGAGATGACAAACAAATTTTGTTTGGAGAACAAGCCACTTCTTAGAGGGCAAAGCTACAGCATCCTTTTGTGGGTCTCGATTCTAGTGATCATACCTTTGCCTTGGTGAATCTTCGGGAACTATGCACTTCCAAAAAATGCTTTATTTAATGGCTGAAAGAGGAAGAACAGAAGGGAGGAAATGGGAGCCTTTATCCACCAAAAGGTGAGCACAGTGGACGATGTCATCAATGGCTGATGTGGGCGGATCCCCGGAACTGGCCGCAGCGGCCCTCAGCTGGAGCGGTTCTGCTACACTGAAGTCCTTCTTGCCTTCTCTAGGTCTCACTCTGCCCAGCTGGCTTCTGAAATCTCTGCGCTTTCCCACTCCAGAGCACGTTGTGGTACATCGATGGATAAGGCATGTGGTAAAAGAATTCTTTGGAGAAGAGAATGTTGACCTGGCAATCTTGTGCTCACGGGAGCAGAACAAGCACAGCAACTCTTGCTGTCTATGCTGAGTGCCTCCAAGCCCCACGGTCAGTGTGAACTTCCCTCAGAGACCACACGTATAATCAGTGCAGGGAGGCTTCTGGGAGGGCGTCAGGCTTTCAGACACAGTCACATATGAGGGAAAAGTCCCACAATGAAGACACTCAGTGGATTGAGGAGGTGGTTCTCATGCATGGTTTTGGCATTTGTCAATGTCATGGTTGGAAATCCATCGTGGTCTGTTCGGTTGCTTTGGGTTCTGTGCCAAGTGTGGTTGGGGAGACCTCTGAGGGTCCAGATCTGCAGAGTCTGATTCATCCGACTCCAGACCAGGGTGATGACAGACATAGTCTGATTTCAGGCAGGGAACGGCAAACCCGTGTTAATAAGAGACAATCCTACTAGATGCTTCTGGAAGCATTTCAGCTTTGTGCTCTTCCCTTATCTCCTTTCCCACACTCAGCAGCAAAACAGCTAGAAAACCACAGGCTCCAAAGAGTCTCTGGAGAAGGGGTGGTGGTGGTGGTTAGAGCTTGTTTTCTAGAAAGCCAAGATAAAGTGGGGGAGCAGGCATCCCATCCACATGGGGACATTTCGCTTCGATGATGGTTAGAAAGGTGGCCAGTGACTTGAGATCAGGGGAGATGAAAATGGAGGTATCAGGTATAGTGCTGAGGGATATCCTTAAGAATGTGACCACAGGGAGGCCATTCTGTCCACACTGTCCATTGGCTAAGGACCCTGGATACTTGACATACCCTTGAGAGGCAGAATTTGGGAAGATGGCGTAAAGGAATTTCCTCTTCAGCCAAGAAAATGCAAAGTCCTCTTTCAGTCAGGGCTCATAGTTGCAAACAAAAGCAACTGACCCTGGGTGATTACACAGGGGTAGAACTTATTAACAAGACATCGAGCGACTCACAGCATCTCCAGGAGCTCTGGGAGCCTGGTTTGGAAGCCGCACCCCGGGTATAACACTCCAACTTCTGCCATAGGACCTGGATGTTGAAGAAACACTTGCTCTGCTGTAGGGCCCACTGCCAACACCCCAACACTAGACACTGGGCTCTGGCTGGAAACAGAGCCCCTGCTGCCTTTAGAAACTAGAGGTCCTGCCTCCCATGACCACCACTACCCCTTGCCAGAATAAATTCTGAGCTCTTCCAGGTTCTCCTTGTAGGTGACAGAGCTCAGACCACTTCCCTGTCTACCTGTCAGGGAGCTGAAAAACCCAGTGTCTGGCCCCTTAGCTTTTTATAGTGAAGTGTGGGCTTTGCCTCACATGTGGGAGAGGGGGAGGGCACAAGCACAGAGGAAGGTGCAGAACCTTAGTGACCAAACAGTTGACAGTTGTCCCCTTTAAGGCTTGAAATGATAGGAGCTGACTGCAGGTGTTTCTGGTGCTACTGTACTTGTTCACCTTGTGTTGACTCTGGGAACCACTATATTCTGGCTTCTTTCACTGACACTGTTCTCATGATGGTCTCCCGTGATCGCCATCTTGCTAAATTCTGTGGTCCTATCTCTGTCCACATCTTGAGCAACCTCTTAGCAACATTTGCCAGTTAGTCACTCCTTGAAACATTGGGTTCTCATGATTTCCATGACACCTCAGCCCACTGGTTTCCCTCCACCACCTCCTTCTCTGCCATCTTGGCTGGCTCTGCTTGCTCTGCCTGATCTTGAACATCAGTGTTCCCTAGACATGGTCCTGGCCCCTTCTCTTTATCTTTGATGTCTCCTCCATTACTCATCAGTTCTCAGGACTTCATTTTTTTGAAGAAGATTCTATTTATTTATTTGAGAGAGAGAGAGAGAGAGAGAGAGAGAGAGAAAGAGAGAGAGCGAGCATGAGCAGGGGGAATGGCAGAGGGAGAAGCAATTCCTCACTGAGTAGGCAGCCCAACAAGTAGGCTCCCCAAAATATGGAGCCTATTTTTGTTAAATAGAACATTCCTCATTTTGGGTTTGTCTGATGTTTTCTCATGATTAGGGTCAGGTTTCTTACGCTCTGCTGGAATACTACCTGGATTAGGTTGTGTTATTCTCAGAGGATCGCATCTGGAAGCACAGTGTCCTTCATGGGTGATGTTAATTTTGATCACCTTGTCAAGGTGCTGTCTGATTTTTCCACTATGCAATTTCTCTCTCTCTTTTTTTTTTCTTTTCCTCATAACTAACACGTAGTCTGTGGGGAGACACTTTAAACAATTCAACCATCCTATTGCTCATCAAAACTTACCTCAGATTTAATATCCATTGCTGATTCTTGTCTGGTCCATCCATTACTGGAATGGTTGGAAAATGATGTATTTCTAATTCTAATGATGTATTTCTAATTCTAGCACTATCATTGACCTCTCAACCCTTGACATGTTACTATAAGTAAGAGCCCTCTATTTCCCCCATCCGTCCCTTCCTTCTTCTCCACCTTCCTTTCTTTTTAAAAATTTGTAAGTTTATTTCTATATTTAAGTAATCTCTACACCCAACATGGGGCTCAGACTCATGACCCCAAGATCAAGATCCCATGCTCTTCCGACTGAGCCAGCCAGTCACCCCTCCTACCCTCCCTCCTTCCATATTAATTTATGATTGGAATGGACTTCTCAATTTTTCAATGGATTATCACTCATTAATGCCCTTCATTATTTACGTGTTCAGATTATATTTTGACATCTTCACTCGGCTGTCTCGCAGAAAGTTCAAACTCAACATGTCCAAAATGGAACTCTTAATTTCCCACCACAGATGAACGAACCCCCCACTTCATCTTAGTCTTCTCATCCTAGGAAATGTCACCATCCTCTCCCCAGTTGTTCAAGCCAGAAACCTAGATGTCCCCCTCTGTTCTTCTCTGGTCCTCAGCCTGTACACCACCTAATTCATACGCAAGTTCTGTTGGGTCTAGCCCCAAAAGCACATCTTGAGTCCCCCTCCTGTCTCCATTTCTATCCCATGGCTCGCATTTCCACCATCCTCACTGCACACCGGAAGCATGGCAATATCTCTCCCTGCCTCCAAGTACTTCCCACTCACTAGCCAGTGTGACTGTTTAAAAAAAAATTTGTAATCAGATCATGTGTTTCCCCTACTTCAAACCCTCCAATAGCTTTTCATTCCATCTAGAATAAACTACAGCCTTTGGCACAGCCTCCGGAAGTCTGCAGCCTCTTTGACTGCATGCTCTTTGACTGCATCTCCACTACTCCCCCTACCCTATCCCCATCCCTGTCTCTCCCCCTTTTATCCCCCACCCTGCCGGTGCTGCAAGGGGACATGCAAACACCTACATCCCAGGTACATGACTGACTTCCCCCAGCCAGCCTCACCACATGACCCTCCCCAGAGCACTTGCTTAACAGGAACCCAGATTCTGGGGAGAGTTTTCCACTGGATCGTCTCACTATTGAGCAATTGCTGCTGTTCAAGGGATCGTCCTCCCAGCCCTTGGATTTGAAAGTGGTTTGTGGAGATGACTCATTTGCGGCTTCATGTTCAAGAAAGCCATGGTTTATGGTTTGGTTTTGTTTGTCAAGGAAAGTGGGAGATTATGAGAAATAGGAAAAAGTTCTCACTGAAATCAATGAAGGACAGTGGGCTGAAGCCCCTCTCTGAACCTCTATTTGCAACTTGGAGGAGGGGCTCCCCCAGCAGCCACAGGTCCACGCAGTGCCTCTTGGGTCTCCCCAGGTGCCTGGGAAGGGGCTGGGGACTAGCGAGAGTGCCAGCACCCTGACACCTTTTCTGGTCCCTGCAGACTTCCAGTTTTTATAGGTATGGACCTTGGTTGATATGTTGGACTTTGGTGTTTGGTTCTGTCTCTGGACTGTTGCTTTTTGGAGATGCTGGGCAACTCTCTCCTAATCTCACTGGTCTAACAAATAAAACCAAAGGGAGACCTTCTCCTCTGGGTTCAAATGGGACTTCTGTTCAATTCTCACTTGACCCTGCGCTACCCAGTCCTGCTTATCTCCGGTGCTCCAGCCTCCCCGCCTGTGTAACACCCCCCAGAGACTTGACCTTCCCTCCGAAATATGATTCCCTGCCCAAGCTCCCGTGCTCTTAAGCTGGGACCTAGGGTGCTGGCCATGAACACCTGGCAGCCCCACCTTGTCGCTTCTCGAAGCACCTGGTTGGAACCCGTCCTTTCTGGCTAGCAGACCCTGACTCTGGATCCCTGGGGCCCTGCCTTGGCAAGACTGAGGCAGTGGGAGGGGAGAAATCTAGTCAGCAGTGTTTGCCTCTCCCTAAGCCAGGCTTAAACTCTTAGGAGGACTAGACTTTGTTCCTAAAGAACAGGGCAGTGCTGTGCAAACAGCCTGACCCCCGGAGGGTCTCCTGGGTCTCCAC